>NC_060886.1:13890607-15090607 GCF_014805685.1 Silurus meridionalis
CACAGCCTCCCAGACACTGTTCAGAGAGGTGTACTGTTTTCCTCCTTGTAAATCGCACATTTGATGATGGACCACAGGTTCTCAATGGGGTTCAGATCAGGTGAACAAGGAGGCCATATCATTAGATTTTCTTCTTTTATACCCTTTCTTGCCAGCCACGCTGTGGAGTACTTGGACGGTGTGATGGAGCATTGTCCTGCATGAAAATCATGTTTTTCTTGAAGGATGCAGACTTCTTCCTGTACCACTGCTTGAAGAAGGTGTCTTCCAGAAACTGGCAGTAGGACTGGGAGTTCAGCTTGACTCCATCCTCAACCCGAAAAGGCCCCACAAGCTCATCTTTGATGATACCAGCCCAAACCAGTACTCCACCTCCACCTTGCTGGCGCCTGAGTCGGACTGGAGCTCTCTGCCCTTTACCAATCCAGCCACGGGCCCATCCATCTGGCCCATCAAGACTCACTCTCATTTCATCAGTCCATAAAACCTTAGAAAAATCAGTCTTGAGATATTTCTTGGCCCAGTCTTGACGCTTTCAGCTTGTGTGTCTTGTTCAGTGGTGGTCGACTTTCTGCCTTTCTTACCTTGGCCATGTCTCTGAGTATTGCACACCTTGTGCTTTTGGGCACTCCAGTGATGTTGCAGCTCTGAAATATGGCCAAACTGGTGGCAAGTGGCATCTTGGCAGCTGCACGCTTGACTTTTCTCAGTTCACGGGCAGTTATTTTGCGCCTTGGTTTTTCCACACGCTTCTTGCGACCCTGTCGACTATTTTGAATGAAACGCTTGATTGTTCGATGATCACGCTTCAGAAGCTTGGCTATTTTAAGACTGCTGCATCCTCTGCAATATATCTCACTATTTTTGACTTTTCTGAGCCTGTCAAGTCCTTCTTTTGACCCATTTTGCCAAAGGAAAGGAAGTTGCCTAATAATTATGCACACCTGATATAGGGTGTTGATGTCATTAGACCACACCCCTTCTCATTACAGAGATGCACATCACCTAATATGCTTAATTGGTAGTAGGCTTTCCAGCCTATACAGCTTGGAGTAAGACAACATGCATAACGAGGATGATGTGGTCAAAATACTCATTTGCCTAATAATTCTGCACTCCCTGTATGCTCAGTGACATTTCGAGAAACTTTGAAGGGATTTTTATTTTCCCCTGTGAGTTGCAGCTACTTATTTTCTCAGAAAACCTGCAGGAGCTCCGAATCTCGCTCAGCCTTTCACTGTTTTCTCCTCCAATTGCAAGAGGCGTCCACAACCATAGAGAGCAGTCAATATTAAAAGGGCTTATACTGCTAGAATATGTGCTGAAAATCTTCTTTGCAAATAACATTCTTTGTGTGATGTGCCTGTGTTTTGCTGGATGTGTCTTTTTAGAGCCCAGGTGTATTAGCAGCAGTGGACGCCACCATCCATAAATCTGTGGCCGAGCGCTTTAAGATTTCAGGCTTCCCTACTGTGAAGTACTTTGAGCAGGGAGAGGACAAGTACACTTTACCACAGCTACGGACCAAAGACAAGATCATCGAGTGGCTGCAGAAGTGAGCTCCTTTTATTTTCGTCCTCTGTTTCTGTCCCTTTAACCATTTTAGAAGGAAAAATAAAATCTCAAAGTACAAGCATATTCATCTCATTTCTTTACTTTTGTTCACATCAACTTTAGGTTTGTTGTTAGGTTTAGTTTTTTTAATGCATAATTATATTTTCTACAGCAATACGAAAGAACAAGTAACTTTTTAGAGACGTCTGTTTAACGTAAGCTCGTCTAAATGCTGTTGTTTTATTCCTTTTTGTTTATGGCTGATGTGTGTTTGTGCCTGGTACAATGGGACTGCTCTGGAAAGGGGATGCAGGAAGGATGAATCTCTCAGACTTCATGCTGAAACTGTGTCAATGCTGAATAGATCATACCCAAATGTTTTAGCCAAGTCATCGTAAATACCGAAGAGGTGTCACATTGTCTTCTTCCCCCTGAATTCATGTCGGAGGCGGAATGATTTTCCAGCTGAACAATTCCCCAGACATGATTTCTCCTAGACGCAAAAACTGCATCCTGGCAAAGTAGCGCAGGTCCATTGGTTGTTTCCATATGCTTTGGGCTCTAATAATGTTGAGGCTGTAAACTGTGATTTATTCTAGATCACGCGTAGACTAAAAGAGTGGCTGTCCCTGTCTTGAAAAAAAGAATGTATATATTTTTTTTTGTACTGTGGCAGTCTGCTCACTCACACACTCGGGCGTATGTTCAGTGGTGCTTGACTTCAATCGGTCACTTCATGACTTTTCGGGCCCTTAAGCAAAAAAGGACTTGTCTCTGGAGGACCCGTGGGGTGAACAGTAACTGTTACTTGTGTGTGCATTTACACATGTGTGTGTTTGTGTGTGGCTCTGTGAAGTGTGTGCACCTGTTAAGAGGCCATTTTTGCACAAAACCGAAACGTTTCAGTTCAAACCACAAAGATTTTTTTTTCTTTTCTATTTCGTGTTTGAGGCAAGTGTTGATGTCACTTATCTTATCTTTATACTATAAAGTATAAACCAAGTGAAAGTATAATTGCAAAGGTTTTTGTTGATGTATGTGTTGGCATTAGTTATGTTATTTACACTATGGCCAAAGGTATATAGACTTCTGATTGACCATCACAAACATATGCACAAACATATGCTCTTTCCCTAATCGTTGTCTCGGAGAAGAAAGTATAGAATCTCTTTGCATGCAGTAGCATTACAGATTTTCTTTATAGAACATGACCCTGCTCTTTTGCACAAAAAGCAATAAAGCCAGATTTGGAGAGAAAGAATTTGACCTCAACCGCACTGAACACCTTTGGGACGAACTGGAATGCTGATTGTGTCTTCAACATCAGTACCTTGTCTCACTAATGCACTTGTGACTGAATGAATCCCCACAGCAACCTTCCCAAAAAAATAGAGGTTATTAAAACATTTACATTTCCTCATTTGTCAAAAGCCTTTATTTAGAGTGACTTACAAATTGCTTTGAGGTCTTGATCAATAATGCATTTTAATACTGATTCTTTAAGACACAGACTACCATCAGTCTAAACACTCTGTTAAAAGAAAAAATAGTTAGAAAGAGTTTTTTTTTTCTTTCTTTTCATTTCCGAAGTGCTCATTTAAGAACCTCTGGAGGAGCTAGGACTTTAGACATCATTTGAAGATGCTAGTGACTGACTTGTTCAGATTTCAAGTGAACCTCAGTGCCAGAGAATAGTCTAGAAGCATGTCATCCTTGTACCCAGTGAGATTTGTACTCATTCAGCCACAAGGGCTTTAGTAAATTCAGGTATTAGGGAGTTGAGGAGGTCTGTGGTGCAGGCAGCGTTCCAGTTCATCCAAAAGGTGTTCTGTAGGTTTGAGATCAGAGCTCAATAGCAGGCCACTCAAGATCGTCCACTTCAAACCATGTACACCATATCTTCATTGAGTTCACTTTGTTTACATGCTGGAACAAGATTAGGTCTCTTAGTTTGAATGAAGGTCAAATTGTATCCCCCAGTTGTGTGCCTCCAACTCCAAGTTTGGAAAAGATCCGTATATAGCTGGAGGATTCAGATGTCCCAATACTTAGTATTATTGAATTATAATCGCTGTGTTATAATATAACGCGAGTATTTGTATCATTATAGAATTATTCCAGATCACCTACATTTTCAGGTATTACACTTTTTTGATCTATAATGTGACAATTTTTTTCCCCTCTCTCTGTTTCTCCCAGTCCTCAGGCTCCCCCTCCTCCTGAGCAGTCATGGGAGGAGAAGCCATCCAGCGTGAGTCACCTCGGGGCCGAGGACTTCAGGGAAGCTCTCAAGAAGAAAAAGCACGCCCTGGTCATGTTCTATGCTCCCTGTAAGTTGACTGCATTCCTAATGCCTAGGCGATGCTGCGTCTTGTGGCATCGATGCAATGCAATGTTTAGAATGAAACATCACAGAACTTCGGACGCATTGATTCAAAGTAAGATTGTGGCATTAGAAAAGGGCAGATCGTTGTTATTTAGACCTGAAATATCACAATGCGAGTTCTGTGCTAGTCTGTCACCTTTATTTAGCCCAACCCTAATTAGCCTTATTTATCGCTAAATCATAAAAGCATATGGTACGTATATAAAAAGAATTTCATAACAACAGGTTAGTGTAGCATCAGGCAATTATTAAGATTGCACACTTCACGGCACGGTATTTTAATTTCTTTTTGTCATTGCGTGGAAAAGCGTGCTAAATATTTACAACAGAAAGAAGCAAAGGGAAATAAATGAGCAAATGTGCTACAGCAGCAGTTTCACAAGGTGCGCTTCCAAAAAGATGTTTTCAGCTTCCTTTGATGGAGGCTTCAAAGATTTAACCAAGAGCTTTCATTTTCCCTACAAAAACCAGCACTTCCTTTTCCCTGTCTCGGATTTGTGGAATATTTTGTGTAACATTGGTCTATTAAGGGATTTGTGTGATTAAGCTGTTTCTTAAAATGAAACGAAAACTATAATGCCCTCAGACGAGTAGTTAATTGTAACAGAGGCGCCTCTATTGAATTTAAATGCTCCTCTTCCCTCGGAACCCTGCATTTATTTTATTTTTTTTACAATGGCCTGAAGATAATTGTACTTATCTATTAAAGACTTCTCTTTAACTGTTCCCTAACAAATTGATAATGAATGTGTATAATTAAAATAATATTAGAAGCAAAGGAAATATCTTTTTGTTTTAAATATCAAGTGGAAGAATGTCTGTGATTTATGTCGGTACTTAGGTCCTTTTTTTTTTTTATCTTTGTTCTAAATTACTAATCAAATTTCTTATTAGTGCTGTTGGTGTGGTGCAAATATAAGTCTAGGATGAAGCTTTAATAAGAGAAATCAAATATACTGGCAGATTATTACCCAGGTTAAAGAGTCTTGTCTTTGCTTAACAGGATGCATGATATAAGAGAAAAGCTGCAACATTTCACGCAATAGGTTTAATGTTTCATCAGCAAGGGTTCATTTCAGACTGCAATGCGTCCAAGTACATATTAATTATCTCATTAATCGTTATTTCATTATACTTATCAAAAACAAGGAAGTTTGTAACTTAATGGTGCAAATTCTGGGAACATTTGTGGGATTGACTTGTCACTGCACACACTGTTTTTCTTTGGTTTAATATGCTGCTGATGTACAATGCAAACATGTACTGGTTTGTCTGACCATGCAAATTTATCCGTTTTCCATTTTTGTATTCTGTATTAAGTATGAGAGAGAGAGAGGAAGGCTCCCCCTATACAATCCTGAATAGCCTCATGAGACTTATTCATTAGACACAAGGGCAAGTTTCCTGTAGTGCTTTCTCTGTTATTTGAAAGTGCAGGTATAGCTTGCTCTCCAGATTCTTGTTTTGAAGAATGTGAGGGACATGAAAGGAAAAGCAGGGTCACATAGACTTGATACAGGTCTGGAGCTTTGAAAACTTTCTGTGCTTCGAGTTTAACAGCTGCATGAGACCGTAGGTGGGTCAGCAGATTTATGCTTCATTATTCTAATGATTGCTGTGCTACTGAAATTAGGAGTTGTGTTGTGCACACAAGCAGGCCTTTGTCTGGGACTCCAAGCATCATTAGGTTACCCTCAGGTGCCGTTTTAAGTGCACCGGTTTGTGAAACTGGGCTCCTTCACTGTAATGACTTTCATTTGGAAACCCAGATTACAGTGGGTACAGTGGTGCAATGCTGTTTATACCACACCGCTGCTAATTTCATGATTCCGGTTAATCAGAAAGTGTTGATTAATTTTCTGTAGCAGCAGTTCTGCCAATAGAGCTGGCTATAGGGTAAAAGACTGATTTTAGATTCATGAGCTCTAATAATAATAATATATATTTATTGTAACAGCTAGAATGCTGGAGCCTGCATGTCAAATAATAATAAACTGATTACAACTGTTTAGTTATTTAAGAAATCTAATTGTCCCCAGTGTCAACACTTCTTATAGTCAGATTTAAAGCTGGCAGTTTTCTTAATTTAATTAACTGTTATTTCAAGTGCAACTAAAGGGCACTGTAGATATTCGGCTAATTTTACATTCTGGAATGCCTCTTTTTTTGTATAAGTGTTATGATGCAAGTTATAAGAGGAAGTAACTTATTTATTGCAAATTCCACAACATGCCCTATTGTATTGCAAGTTCAAATCCTCATGATGTCATCATGTCTGTAAGCTCATATTTCCTGTAACTCTGTAACTCATACACCACTCTTTTGTTGCCTTATGAACAGCAGAAAAGATACCATAATTTACCTCAGTTTTTAAGTCACGGTTTGGTTCAAACTCTGGCGAACACCAAACAAACTTGCGGTCCAATTTTTTTTTATAGTTTTCTGTGGGAACTCAAGTTTTAACTATGTTCCGCACGTAAAAAGGATTGCAACTGAAAGCCCTGTACCAAAATATTTCGGTGTGAATACGTATACCCTTACACCCCTACATGATACACTTTCAAACTGATAGCTGTCATATGATAGGAGATACCTGACTGGGGTGGGAATTAGCAAAGACTAAATTAGGAAGCAAAAAGCTGTAAACATTGCTAAATGGTTATAAGTGTACATATGGTGTAAACAGTTGAAAACTTGCAGTTATACAAAAAATAATCCAACACCCACCTCACTATCCAGTCTTCAATTCATTCCCTAGCGCACCTGTTTTGTTTTGTTATGTAAATCATGGTACAAAAAGAATGCTGAAAGATTTAAGCGGTTTTATGTAAAGGTGAATGTTTTTGTGAAATAAGTCAGATATAAACAACGATAACCGCAGCAGGTGCTAGTAAACAATGTAAAGGCTAAGACGTACGTTCCGCGGCTTGAGATTCTTTTGAGGACATTTCTGATTT
Source organism: Silurus meridionalis (assembly GCF_014805685.1). Classification (NCBI taxonomy): domain Eukaryota; kingdom Metazoa; phylum Chordata; class Actinopteri; order Siluriformes; family Siluridae; genus Silurus; species Silurus meridionalis. The sequence continues at coordinate 13,897,505 of NC_060886.1, forward strand.
CTTGAAATTCGTCCTTGTGTTTTTATGTTCTGTATTTCATCACTGCTATTTTTCCGTGTATGCACTCTTGACTATTTATGGGCTTTGCTTTGATAGGTAGCATCACAATGTTTTCTCTGATGATGCTGGCTAAGATGAAATTCCATTCAGTTGACTGAGATGAAATGATGACACGCTTTTCTCTGCAGGGTGCCCGCACTGTAAGAATGCTGTCCCCCACTTCATTACAGCTGCTGAGACTTTCAAAGAGGACCGCAAGGTGAGATTTTTCTTGTGTGCCTTTTTTTATTTTGTCAAGAGCCATCATAATAAAAAAAAAATAAAAAAAACGGCATTTCTAATCGCTTCGAATTTGCCATAACTTTTCCGAGGTCTGGAATTTTAGATTCTCGACTCCACATTTTTGTGCCACCCTTTAGCTCTGAGTGTTAGATCAGTAACATGTGCAGTACATGCAGTGTATGTGAATGGCCATCTGCTTTTCATGTGTTTATCTTCAAGCATGTTTTTGGCACAGTGCTGTTCTTCAAACGTTTAAACTCCCTACTGAGTTCTCTAATGTTTTCCACATGAAGCTATTTTCTGGTCCTCTATCTTTCTATTTTCCCTGTCCAACGCTTTCTCTCTAACTATCGCCTCAGGATCACTCCAAAAAGCTGACCCACCTCTGAAATTCCCCAGAGAATCATTTGTGACTTTCTTAACTTCATTCATCACTAGTCATTAAAACGAAATGAGAACTTATTGCTAGCGAACAACTGAAACGCATCATGCATGATGTCAGCCATCTTTGACCTTTTGATAGTTCTTGCATTTAAACTTGCATGCAATCGTTAATCCGATTGAGTCGGATTTGGAAAGGCATTTTTCTCAAGGGATCTGGCTGCTTTCTCTGTGTACTTCTAGCAACAACCTGATGGTCCGCACTCATACTGTAGGAAATGGTAGTCATGTGAAGGTCTGTGCCCCTCTACAGCTAGCATATTGAAAAAGCTCCATCTGCTGGTGCTGTGATCAGTTAGAATGGATAACACCTACACGTATTCATTTGGTAGTTTATGAGAAAAAGTGTCGAAGCCATTTCTTTATCAATAGAACTTGATTCTGTGACAGAGCATGAGCAGGACTGTTAATCACACAGGAATAAAATTTAATAAACTGTCTTAATTAAAATCAGAATAATGGCTGAATTGTGCTCGAAAGACTTTCCCTGCTGCTTTGTTTGCTAAAATATAGTCTTTCCTTCATTTTTTTGTTTTGTTTTCATCCAGAATTCATCCTTTATCTTTTAGTGCTCCCTGTCTCTCTCTTAGGTTGTACATTAGTATGTGTGGCAAGTGTGCAGATAACAGCCAAGTGCCTGACTTTTCATTTTCCTGATTTATAATGCAGCATCTAGGTGTGCTCTGATGGTACGTTGTGTTGTTTATAGCGAACAAACAAGTGTAAGTGTCCCAGTTAAACATAAACTACTACAGTGGGAAGCAACGCTGGATTTAATAAGTAAAGCTTTGTTAGGTCCCTGGTTTTCATTCACTGATTGAACCAAATATGAGCAAGCACAAAGAGTGCTGTGGCTTCCTTATTTCAAAGGCTCTTTGTTGCAGTCGTAATGAGCCTGTTGTATACTAAGCCGCATCAGGAACTTTAATTAGCCGTATACTACGGCTTTTGGTTTTCCTTAAAGCTGATCATTAGTGCCTGATGTGGATAACAAGATCTTTCATTAATGGTTGTTCTAACCAGGGCCACCTGATGAAACCGTTGCCAGTACATGATTGGATTTTCTCTCCAGAGAATAATTCTCCTGTTGCACTTATTCACGCAGTCGTAAAGCAACTGTATGGGAATCAATAGAAGAATTGGCTGAAAAAAGCTTGAAACAAAACATTTCCTAGTGGCTCTGCTTTGTTTTCATCACTACTGTGGCTTAATATCCTCACTTTATCGTTCCCAAAGGCCATAAATGAACAACAAATTATTTGACATTTTTATGTAGCAGGTAGGTCTTGAACTGCTTTGATTAGCCTGATTGTGCTTGACCCTCTAACCCGGCCTGAATGTTCTACTTCTAAATGTACCGTTGTTATAAGATGTACTTTACTACCATAGGATTTTCTGAAATTTTTTTTTGCATTGTCCTTTCTGTGCTTTTTTTTTTTTCTTTCTGAAATGTGTCTGAGCACATTGTAATTTTTGTCAGACTCATTCACATTATTAAGACATTGGGGATTTCACCCTGTCAAAGCTGCTTGCTATGACTTTAAATGTTTAATAATTCAGCCTCAGGCTTTGTCTTTGTGTGCTTTCTGACTGACAAACATTTTACACCATTAAAAGAATGAAACACACTTCAGCCCCTTTCAATGGCGAAGACGAAAGGCAAACTATTGTTCAAGTAGCATCTGTAAATTTTACTATTGTGTTAATCAATGTTTTACAAAAACTTTTTTTTTCCTTCCACATAGTCACATGACACCATAGTGGGAGAATTCTAGCATGTCTGAGACACATGAAGCCAGCCACCATTCTGAATTGCTGCTGATGCTATGAAGCAGCGGAACGCACTTTCTAATTGATAAGGCAGTGTTTAATGCCATCTTTTTCATGTGTAATGCCACACTGGCCAGTTTTGCTGGAATGATCGCAGCCAGGATTGGAACTTATGATCTCCTAGAGATGGGGCAAACACCTTTCTGTTGTCCAGTCAGAATCCCTTCCAATAACTTTTAACTATTCACCCTCATATCTTAGATCAAGAGCTGTCTTTTAACCAGTGGTGGAAGAGGTACATAAACCATGTATTTGAGTAAAAGTAGAGCAAAAGTATTTGCCTTCAAATGTACTTAAGTATCCAAAGTACTAGGAATTATAACAGCTTAAAATGTTCCTATTATTATTTTTAGCACATTTTTGTTAGATCATCTTAACTCAGTGTATGTGAAAAGACCCTAATGTTACTCTCAGCACTTCAAACTATTAATAGAATGATATTTATGAGTCAAATACTGATTGATATCTATTAAAGTTATCATGAGCCCAAAACCTTCTTTTTAACTACTTCAAAAAATAAAATAAAAAATAAAAAACACAAATAAAGCCACGCTTGTTGTGGCTGGTTGGAGTCAGGAGTTTCCTCTATCATTTATTCCTTTCGAAATGTTCTAATTAATGCTGAATTGTATGTTGGTGTTAAGTAGATTCCACCAAGCGCCAATCAAAACAAGTTAAAAACAGCGTGCAGCGTTCTGATTGGTGGTTCGCTGTGTGTTTGACCAGTTTTTAATCCACTCATAAACAAAAAGGAACGACTGATTTCGCAAAATGTAGTTGAGTAAAAAGTAAGACATTTGACTCTGAAATGTAGTAAAGTTAAAGGAAAAGTCTCCCCAAATGGAAATACCTCTACTGTCCACCACTGCTTTTGGAATCAGTGTACATTTACCTATACCTAGATTTCACACTTCATTTTAGATGGAGCTTTGACTAGCCATTACTGATGCAAACAGATCTTTATAAACAATTACTAAATGCACTATATGGCACAACACATGTGCTTGTTGAACATCTGACTGCAAAGTATGTATCACAATCTGCTACTACAACAGCCTCCACGCTTCTGGAAAAGTTCTACATTTGATTTTGGAGTAGAAATTGCAGGGCTGTTGCACAGGTTTTGTTAGTTGAATTCATTGGGGTTGCGGTCATTTGTGCAGGTCACTCAAATTCTACCACTTTAATCCCAGTAAACCATTAAATATTAACCTTGTTTTGGTGTGCTGGGGAAACATATTTGGCCTCCTCAGTTGCACTGGAGGGAGATGTTAGACATTCTATGACAATTGGATGCTTCTAACTTTGGCAACAGTTTTACAGAAGTCCCATATATGGATGTGATGGTCAGGTGTCCACAATCATTTGGCATATATTGTAGATTTAGTAATACATTTCTCCCCACAAATTGGGTGGGAAATTATCAACATTATTGATGTCAATCTACTGTATCATCATCATCATCATCATAAACACATGCCTGTTGATATGTTCATAAATCTGTTCACTTCCTCTGCAGACAGTAAATCATTCCCTAAGCAAAAGCTTCTTATTAAACTGTTTTGGGATCAGGCTAAACAGCTGGTTTATGGACAGATAACGTTGTGTCGCACTATGTCAATTACGGTCTATATACAAGCATTTTTCACTTATGGGCTGTTTAGTTCCTGTGCATAATTGTTATTTGGTTAAACTTAGTTAAGTAACTGACTGTGTTTGAATAGGGATTAAATTGCACATTTTGAATGTCATTTCTCAGATTGTGTATGCTGCTGTGGATTGCACCAAAGGTCAGAACCATGAGCTGTGTAAGCAGGAGGGTGTAGAAGGCTATCCAACCTTTAACTACTACAATTATGGCAAATACAGTGAAAAATACAATGGCGAGAGAGGGGTGAGCCACGTCTTTTCACATATTTGAATAAATGCGATTATTCAACGTCATGTATTTAATAAAAACCGTAATCATTATACTATTTGAATGATTTTTTTGTTGTTGTTGTTCCTGTGTACAGGAGGCCGGCTTCACCGGGTTTATGCGAAGCCTAAGAGGGCGAGACCAAGAGAAGGTCGGGAAGCGAAAAGAGGAGCTCTAAAAATGTGGGTGTGGCTGTAAACAGGGGAGGAGTCTGTCATTGCACTGTGACTGGGCAGGAACCTTCTAGCACTGATGCCACATGTTAAAACCTCAGCTTAGAGTGGATATTTTTATACAGCCTTATGTTTGTAATACCAATGTTCAGCCACAAGACCACTCAAGACTTGGCTTTGTTGTTGTTGTTGTTTTTTCCCCTTCATGCACATTTTGTGACAAGAACAATTACTCCCAAATACTGTGACAGTTAATCAAACTACATCTTAAATCTATGCAATACTGAACACTCATTCTACAGCTCTAAGTGTCCGGTGGCTTCAGGGTGAAAGCGGACACTTCAGCTACTTTACATAAGTCACCCAAAGTTCTCCTTGATGCTGACAGAGTCTCCCTTATTCTCACCATTCCTACCTTTGTAAAGAGGACCCATACTGTATACAATCACGTTTGAGTATTTTTGTACAAAAAAAGAATCAAATACATCCTGGACTAGGAAGACAATAGAAGAAAAAAGAAAACGTAGCTCGAATTTGTGGCCTTAAATGTTTGAATATGTTTTCTTCAAGTGGTGCAGTGCACCCTGGATTATTCCAGAGACTTAGTGGGGCCAAAATACAACAGAGCTTAGAAGAAATTGTATGGTAAAGCTGGTTGCTTCTTTGTTTTATGTATTATTCTGTGTGATTGATTGATAGCTGCGGAGGAAAACTAAAACATGCCAAAAGGATCATTTAGTCGTAAAGGATAAACTGAGCGCAAATTAGTCATTTTTTGTTTGTTTGTTTGTTTATCTCTGATCATTAGTATTCATATTAAAATCAAGAGCCCTATTAAAAACATTGTAGTGCAGCCCCATTGTGAATGCTTGTACTGCATAGTAAATAGCATATAGATGTTACGGTCAGTGCAGGAATCGCGTAAATACATTTCTCTTTTTTTTTTCTTCATCTTTTTAAGGCAGTTGTCTGATTAATTAATTCAGGTTTAATAGCAATTCGGACTGGTGTAGGGGCATACTGATAAGCCCTCACTTTTTTTATTGGCTATTTATCGCAACAAATGGAGCAAGTATGAATGACAGCCTTCACGTCCATATTATGCAACACGTATAATATTTATTTTACACTATTTTAATAGGAAATTTTTGTAAGCTCCTCTTGATTTTTCCCTCAAAAGGGAGTACAAAAGGAGTATACCATTTTTTATTAATAACAATAAAAAGAGAAGAAAAAATCTCTTTCTTCTTGTTTAATAGAAATGCACTCATTCATTCAACCAGTGTGGCAGTGAAGGTTCTGAAAAGCAATCTTATTCATTCATCATTCCAGGACCATTGCATTGTATCATTATACTCTCCGAGGTAACTTTGCTACTGTGTTGGGAACACTCTGATTATGGCAGTATACATATTTAATACGCTTATCTGTAGCTAAACATGTTTTATTATTCAAGAGATTGATTCTTTTCATTCTGCATAACGTTCTCAGGGATAGCAAAACACATTTTAGCTGGGTACTTGGAGCTTGGGTTACTGAATTCTGAATTGTTTACATTTGTTTGTGGGAGATTGTTAATGACTGGATTCAGTTTGAAATGTTTGGGCAAATTATGTCAGAAAGTATTCACTTGATTGAGCCAAAGGATAGCTCAAAAATAAAAAGAATTTAAAAAACGTCACAAGTGCTACATTTATATCACTTATTGAAACTGTAGCCAAAAGGTAAAGACAGCTTCTTTTAACTTGGTTCTAAATATGTAGGGGGTTTTGTTTGTTTTTGTTTTTTTACTTTTTTGTTGTTGTTTTTGCATTAACCATAAAAAGAATGCTCACCAGTGTATTCGTTTTCCCCTCATTTTGTGGTTCTTTACCTAAGCATTTGTCTGTTGAAGGAAATCTTGCTTTGTCTTCTCCCAAAGTTCTCCATGTCACATTGATGCCAAGAAGTCACTTTCACCTGTCTTTCATTCATACCCCAGCCATATGTACAGTTTTGTCCCTGTGAATAAACACATTGCAAAATAAAGAGGCAAACATTTTGAAGACATGCAAGTAGTCTCTCTCTCTCTCTCTCTCACTCACTCACTCTCTCTCTCTCTCTCTCTCTCACACTTTGTACACATTGCTAAACTTTGTATTTTTGTTTTAGAATTGGTATCACCTACATTCATATATTTAATAGTTAATATTTTGTCATGAAATGCAAAACGGTAAATAATAAAGTACTGGAGCTGTTTTGTTTAATCATCACAATTCATATTAGAAAAACTGAATCTTCAAGTGGCCATGTGGCATTTTCTTGTTGCTACCATCTTACATGTACAGGAAAACTAATTTATTGGCAGAAGAGTAACACATGGTAAAAATGTCCTAAATGTAGACATGTTACAAAAACAAAATAATTGTAACTTTCCACATCCCTAAAGATTTATTTCTTATTATGCTATTGTGTGTGTTCTGGATTGTGTTTATCCCTTATCCGGAGCAACTTCCAATTTCTCCTTTTGAAAGCTGATCAGATGAGAGCTATGAGCCCCACATTGGCAGTTTGGGGGTGCTGGGAAATTGGTAGATTAGTGATTAAGGTATTAAGGACTGCCGATCAGAAGGTCATGAGTTCAAATATCAGCACCACCAAGCTGCAATTGCACTGTAAAGGGAAGGCCCTTAGCCATCAAGTGCTTGTTTGTATAAATTAATTCCATAAATGTAACTATTTAAATTCCTGACTTTTTTAGAAGGTTAATATTTCAACCACTGAGCTATCACTTTTCATCATGTGATCATTATTTTTTTTTTCCATAATTTTGTCAGGTCCCAGCAGATTATAATTAGGTAGAATAGTTGTGGCAGCATTCTGTCTGTCTGTCCGTCCGTCCGTCCGTCTGTCTGTCTGTGTTATTCGATCAAACAATCTAGCAGGCAACTGGTTAGGGTTGAAGGAAAGCTGAATGGAGCAAAGAACAGAGCTCAGGACCTCAGACTGGGCCAAAGGGTCACCTGCCAACATGATAACAACCCTAAGCACCCAGGCAAGAATGTCCTAGAGTGGCTCAGCCAGAGTCCTTACTGGAACTGTATTGAACATCTCTACAGAGACCTGAAAGTGGCTGTCTGCCAATGCTGCCCATCCAATCTGACCCAGCTTGAGAGGATTTGCCATGAAGAATAACAGAAAATCCAACAAATCATGAAAATGATCTAAGCATTAAGTATCAAACCTTTTTTAACACCTTTTAAATATAGTATTTTTATTGATCCATTGTTTGTTAGCAAAAAAACAGCAGCAAGTTGCATTTCTATCAATGTGGGCATGAACCTTTAAAAAGAACCAAATGTAGTTTACCATATTTATGAGTAAAGCAGGAGTCATTCCAGGCTGAATATGCTGCTTTCCATGGATACATTACAGCTAGTAAAATGCATGTAATGTCTGCATGCTGAGAAAGTCTGATTAATGCCCCTGAGAGTGAGCCTAGGTACCTACTCCATCAAAATTACAAGAAAGAAAGTGTAGGAGCTGACTGTTTCCTCTCAGCTGGATGTACTACTATGTGCAAAAACTGTTGGTGCAAAATGAGCTAAAGAGTCAGAATGACTGGGAATCCGAGAGAAAAAAACCTTAAAGGTATGTAGAAGGTAAGGGTCAGAGAGCGGCAGTAATTGGACAATGCAATAATTGGACTGTCATTGAGTTCTACTGCTGGAGAAAGGGTTCGGGATGTGAGGAGCTGTCATCATCTAGCAGGCGGAGTGTGTGTAAGAGATCGGACAACACTGCCTGTAATCAGACACAGACTAAGACTGGATATTTACACATATATTAAAATCCTGGGAAAAAGGGGGCAAAATACCTGGGCATACAACAGAATTTCCAAAATTATCTAATATTTTCTTTTAAAATTAACCATTATTTGGTTATTATCTTACACCCCTGATGCAGCTCATCAAGTGCTTTAAAACAAGCTCAAAGCATAGAGAGATCTACAGTATCTATTTTATTCTTGCTTAATAATTTTACTAATCAATAATAAAATCAATATTTTCATAATCAATAAAATAGTTATTTGTTGTAATTAAAGCATTATTTTGCCATTTTGAGCCTGGCCCTTTTTGCCCAGGAATGTATTATGGCCAAAATTGCTGTACGAAGACACCACAAATCACACCCCTTTGACATGTTTCTTTCTGTTTCAATAATATATCCACATTTCTGAGAAGGCTTTCAACCATATTTTGGAGCATGGCTGTAGGAATTTTGCTCATTTAGTCACAAGAACACTGGTAAGATCAGATATTGTGTGCAGTCAGCATTCCAATTGGTCCCAAAAGTGTTAAGAGTTAAAGGTCAGAACTCTGTGCAGGCTACTATAGTTTAATCTTGGCACACCTTCATGACCTTCACTTTGTACAAAGAGACATTGTTCAAAATCAAGTTTATTTCTATAGCTCTTTTCACAATGGACATTGTCTTAAAGCAGCTTTACAGAAAGTAAAAAAAATGTATATGTGATTTATGTGCATTAATCCCTAATGAGCAGCCATGATGACTGTGGCAAGGAAAAACTCAATTAGATGGTATGAGGAAGAAACCTTGAGAGGAACCAGATTTGAAAGAGGAACCATCCTCATTTGGCTGACATCAAGAGTGTAATTAAAAGCTGATACAAAACACGAGAGAGAGAATTACCATGAGCACCGGAGTGTGTGATTATGAATAATGTCCTTCCTACAGTCTTATGCAGTCAGTTGACGTCGTGGAACCAGGAGCTACTTAGCAACTCATTAAATAGCTCAACATCTGAAATCCTCATAGATCCTACACAATCTCCTCCATGCCAGAGACTTTAAACGTTCAAAGAAGTCCAATGTCCAAACTCTACATTGAATGGGATTCGGGATGTTTGTGGAGTTTGCATTTACTCTTTGAAGGTCCATAATCCTAATGAGGTGGGACACAACTGGAGCTGGCACAACCTTAGGATGGGTAGAGAAAGAGAAGAAGTGGAAAGGAATTAGCATAGCTGCACATTATAATAATAACAAGCATAAGTTGATAATGTGTGTTTGATCAGACTTACTGGAGCACAAGGTTATGAAATGTGATATATCAAAGAGTGTGTCGGATTGTAGAGTGTTAGAAGACTGGATAGATACAGACCATGGGAACTAAACCATTTAGGTCTTTGTAAATGGCAGGAGTTTGTGGTCGATTTGAAACTTAACTAGTAGCCAGTGTAGGGATGATAAGATGGGGTTATATGGTCATATTTTCTTGACCTTGTGAGAACTCTGGCTGCTGCATTCTGGACTAACGGTAGCTTGTTTATTAATGATGCAGGACAACTACCTAGTAATGCATTACAATAGTCCAGTCTGTAGGTAATGAATGCCTAGATTAGCTTCTCTGCATCAGATATAGATAATGTTTTTTTTACTTATATTTACTCATATTTAACTAAATTTTCCAAGGTGGGAGAAGGCTGTTTTTGTAATATGGATAATATGATTTCCAAAAGACAAGTTGCTGTTTAAAATAACTCCTAGGTCTTTTATGTTTATCATCAGCATAACAGTGGAAGCTAATCCCATGCCTTCTAATAATATTTCACAAGGAAAGCATGTATATTGTGAAAAGCAGGGGTCCTAGAACTGAACCTTGTGGCACCCCATATTTTTACTTACGTTAACCTGAATAGTTCTCCATTTAAATCTTAAAAATGGTAACGATCAGATGGGTAGGATTTAAACCAACTTGATGCCTGTCCCTAAATGCCGGTGTAATTCTGTAAGCGATCCAGGTGAAAGCCATGATCTATAGTGTCGATTGCAGCAGATCTAGTAAACTAACAGAGATGTAGCCTTAGTCTGAAGCTAAAAACTAGTGCAGTCTCTGTGCTATGATGCGGCCTGATCATGAGATGCTGTCAGAGGTTGGACCTTCACGATTATGTTTCTGATACTTTACATTTTTTCAGTGAAGAAATTCATACTAACTAAGTCCTCACTACTAAACTGTGATGGAATATTCTTTTCAGTTATCTGATTTGTTGTTAATTTAGCCACTGTACTAAAAACCTGGGATTGTTTTGGTTGTTTTCTATAAGTTTGCTCAGGTGCTCAGCCCTAGCAGCATTTAGCACCTGTCTGTAGCTGAGCATACTGTCTTTGCACGCAATTCTGAAAACCTCCAATTTAGTTTTGCCCCATTTTCTCACCAGATTACAGGTTGCTCTCTTAAGGGCATGGGTATGATTATTATACAATGGTGCAGGTGTTTTTTCTTAAACCTTTTTTAATAGGATGGGGGCAACGGTGACTAATGAACAGGTTTGTCATAAACAGGTTTAAACCCCCTAACTATAATGAAAGGAAATCTTAAGACTACAACATACAAAACCACCAACAAAACATTTTTGTGTTTCCAACGTTATGGCAACAAAATTTTGATGAAAGTTGACAGTAATGTGTCCATAAACCTTTGGCTATATAATGTAGCTTGTTTTTGTTCACTCTTTTTGACTATTGTGTAATATTGTGTAAAACCATTTCTGTTTTCAATTGGAAAAGTTGAATGCAGTTTTAGTTTAAACAAACTCAAACTTTTTCAATATTGCTAGCATTTTTCTCCTGTGCTTTGTCATATCATTTTGACTGATGACAGACTCTTTTTTTCCCCGAATGTGTTTTTGGTCTGTCTTGCAAAATTAATTGCTCAGAGAAATATTCAGTAAACAAACTCACTGAGACAAGTTGCTTGGTATATGAGAACTCAAAAGCCTGAAAGAAAAAAATCCCAAACAAATCATCTTGATTATAAGTTCAGGAAATATAAAGATTTTTTTCCACACTTGCTCTAAAGACAGTCAAAAGGATGTGCTTCATATACCAGAGGATCTATACAAGCTCAAATGTTTTTCTGTTTTATAGAGTTAAATAACACATTTCCTTCAGCAACATAACAATGGGAAATTTTGAATAATTGGGTTTCTACTAATAAAGTTGTTACTGTCATTGATCTTTCTATAACAGCACACCTTGAAGTGTATTTTATTTTAACTTGCAAACAGTTATGAACATCATTATGACCCTTTATTCGTGTTCATTATCTTTTTCATTGAGTCATTTCCAGTAACTGCATTACTCTGGTCAGGATGGCAGCGGATCTGGAGACTGTCCCAGGAACGCTGGATCTTTCGAATAGGTTTAAAGAGGTGTGAATAGTTTGTGTTCCTAAGACAGGCTATAGGCCCATCTTGATCTTGACCAAGACAACAATTAACTAATGTTTGTTTAGTTATTTTTCTACAATAGTATACTTGGTATGCTTCCAGAATAAGTTAAATGAGTAAAAATGAGTAAAACTTTTAGGGGCTGAATATTTTTTAATTCAACTACTGTCTGTATGGCCTTTTTATATAAATTAACATAAAAAAAACATTTTTGGTATAGATAAGTTTGTAGGACAATAAAAATGCTAAATATTCCATAAAATATCAGAACAACAATGGGGGAACATAATAACTGGATATGACCACAAATGTGTTGAGGGTGGAACAGGAGACAGTGTAAGTAAAAGCTTTCAAAAGCCAATAAGAATATTTATTAAACATATTTCCCTCTTCCAGGTGCTCCTCTACTCTACTCAATTGAAGATCACTATGTGCAGCTAAGGATGGTTCCACATCAACAGCCTAAAAATCAATGTAGTTACTGAGCAACTCAAGAACTTTAGAGATGGATTTGGACACTGGATTTAATATCAACAGTCTACTATAATAGGATAGGACCACAGTCTGCATTAACAACTCTGTGTTTAAGGACCTATCACTGAATAGTACACCTCAACAATGATAGAACTATAATAAATGGACATTCGGTGCCACCAAGATTCGAGTCTGGTTCCTCTCAAGATTTCTTCGTCATGCCATCTCAGAGAGTTTTTCCTTGCCACAGTCACCATTACTCAATATGGATAAACTCATGGAAACTAACATATAAATTCAGATTTTATAACCTGTTTATCTATACAAAGCCGCTTCAGGACATTGTCCATTGTTAAAACCAGTGGTGGACATTAACAAAGTAAATGTAATTTGTTACTGTACTTATGTAGCTTTTTCACTTATCTGTACTAATCTGAAGTATTTACATTTGGGGAGACTTTTACTTAAACTATTTCAAAGTCAAATATCTTACTTTTTACTCCACTACATTTTAAGAAATCAGTCGTTCCTTTTTATTTTGTGATAGAAGAGTATCTGCAAGAGTGAAAGGGAAAGTTTATAGGACTGTGGTGAGACCTGCGATGTTGTATGGATTAGAGACAGTGGCATTGAATAAAAGACAGGAGGTGGAGCTGGAGATAGCAGAGCTGAAGATGTTGAGATTTTCATTGGAATTGACGAGGATGGAAAAGATTAGAAATTAGTTTATTAGCGGGACAGCGCCTGTAGGACATTTTGGAGACAAGGTGATGGAGGCGAGATTAAGATGGTTTGGACATGTGCAAAGGAGGAACATGGGATATATCGGTAGGAGAATGCTGAGGATAGAGCCACTAGGAAGAAGCACAAGAAGAAGGTTTATGAATGTGGTGAAGGAAGACATGCAGGTAGTTGGTTTGAAAGAGGCAGATGTATAGGACAGGGGGGTATGGAGACGGATGATCCGCTGTGGCGACCCCTAATGGGAGAAGCCAAAAGAAGAAGAAGAAGAAAAATAGTTTATTTTTATTTATAAGTTGATTAAAACTTAAATGGTCAAGCACACAGCAAGTCACCAATCAGGGTAGAACACAAACATTGTTTTAAACTTGTTTTGATTGGCACTTGAAATCTACTTATCACCAACATACAGTTCAGCATCAAGTCAACAGCAAGAACATTTTGAGGGTAATAAATGATGGAAGAAACTCCTGACTGGCCACAGAACCTTTTTTTGAAGTAGTTAAAAAGAAGGTTGTGGGTTCATGAAAATGTTATTAGATATTTTGTTTGATTCATTATTATCATTCTAATAATAGATTGGAGTGGTAGTTTTTTTTTTTACATAAACTGGGATGATTAAGTAATAGTCTTGTGACAAAAATGATAATAGGAACATTATAGTCATAATAAATCCTAGTACTTTGGATACTTAAGTACATTGGAAGGTAAATACTTTTGAATTTTACTCAAGTGAAAGTTTAAAGGGAGCGGTTTACTGGATTAACATTTTACCTACTGTATCTCTACTTTAAATCAAGTACATGTTCTGTGTACTTCGTCGACTACTGATTAAAAGCGGTTTACAAATCGAATTGAGCTTTACTCGTGTTTCTGTTTTGACCTGTGCTTTTTGTGAATGGCCGCCTGGGGCGCTGTTACCCATCATGCATTTCGCAGAGCCACGTAAACAGTGTGTTGTACTCGCACTGACACTTCTCTGTTCGGCTCCGTGCCGGAAGCAGCATAAACATGCCCGTTTCTACTGTTACTCCAGGGTATATTTGCTGAGAGTTAGAAGCAACCGAAGAATGCCTCTGCAAAGGTTTGCCGCTTGTGGTTTCTGCCTGAGTTTCACCTGACACCGTGTGAAAGCTGGGAAGAGCTGGTGATAATACAGCAGCCACACACACACACACACACACACACACAGACTCTCACACACTCTCTGCATGTCTGCCTTTAGCTAGTTTATTAGCATGCCTATTGCTTTCACATTACAGGAAGGGCCATTATTACCAAATTCTTCAATGTTCTTGCAAGCTTCGGATCAATATGTGTATACATATAGGTGGCCTTGTACCTTAATGTCAAATGTATACAGTGATTAGTGATTCTGAGCTAGCAAACAGCTTCAGTATTGAAACCCCTGTGTAGTGAGCTTAGCTTAGCTTAGCTTTAGCTGTCGTTAGCGCTGTGGTTTTCTGGGCGTTAGGTTGTCTTGTTATTTCGCAGATTCTAGCGTGGAGTAATTCATTTCTGTCTGTAATCTGTTTTGGGATTAAAATATCCAACTGGCAAAAGAGGTTTCAAGTAACTCAGATTAAACACATGTTCACACACGTTTTGCAAACTAACGAGCTCCATAAAGCATTAAAACGCCTCGAGTGAAAAGTCAGAGCTGCTGTCCAGGGTACTGATCTTCTAAAGTCTTATATAATAATAATATTATAATTATTATAAATTATATACATGATAATACTGTATAAAAATTGGTATTATATGATTCAAATAAAAAGGGTTATATAAATATTAGAATCGCATTATTTGCATATGAACTCCTGGAGAGATGCGGTCAGTGGTAGAAACTATAAATAAATATTGTTTTACAAAGATAAAATAATTACTTGGAAACATTTTCTGCAGCAAAGCACAAAAAAAATCGCCAAAACTCATAAGACAGTTACACAGAATAAATATTAGGTTTTCTTTATTGTTTCTAAATAGAGTACAAGTATAGAGCCTATGAAATGAAGATTGCAAGAAGTGCAAATAGCAGTATTAATGCAGATTGCTTTTTAGCCCAGTCTGTAGCTTCCTTCAGGTTGTTTAGTCAGGAGATTACACAGCAAGGAACAGTCCTGAAAGTTATATCTCTCTCTCTATATAATTATTATTATCATATTTTTTCCAACTTTGCAGTCTCATGGAAAAAGTGCACATGAATTATATGTTGTGGTGTAAGGAATGCAAACAAGGTGGATTATTTACTCCACCATGACTATCCTTTCCACCTTTTCAATTGCCTTTTAAGATGGAAAGTAAAAGTGGATCATCTAAACCATTATTGTCCAATTAAAAGAGCTAATTGAAAGTGACAGAACTGTAAGCATAGTGAGTTTTTTAAATCATTGTTATCTAACAAAAGTATTACAGCTTTTTGGTTTAATTAATTTATTTGTAGGAAACAGTATTAAAATAACAGGACATTACAGACTTAAAACACTTACACGTTTAAAAAACAGTACATGTACAGTTTGATAATGAAAACTAGTGCTATTGAAATGTGGGCTGTTCTGTGTGTAAGCTGTTGAGTAAAATATCCACTGCTTATGCTTTTGTGCACCTTTGCTTTCAGGTTTTCATTGTAAGATGTCTATGGTCCTCTTTGCCTCGGTGGTGCGGGTGAGAGATGGCCTGCCCCTCTCTGCCTCCACCGACTATGAACAGGACAAAGGGCTGCAAGAGACCAAGAAGCACCTCAAGAGTCTGTCTAAAAAACTCAGCCAGTTTCCTGACCGCTGCTCTCTTAAGACTGGCCAGTACAATGTCAAGTATGTGAATAATAAATTATGAATATAGACCTTCTTTTATGTATTTGTGTTCTTGTTTAGGTCAGTTTTTTTAAAAAGGTTGTAAGGTAAATACACACTGACAAGGCTTCTGAGTGGTATAAAATTGCTGGTAGATAGTCAGTTCAAATCCTCGTGTTGCCACAGCAATCCGTAGCTGGGAGTCTAAAAGATCATAAGTGGTGCTGCTGTCATGTGCTGGGAGGGATGCCTTTACTCTCTCACCTGCCAGTCATAACAACAGTAACCAAATGTGAGCAACTTAGTAAGGAACTGGGCAGAAAAGGGAAGTTGCTTTTTTTAAAGCTTTCATACATTAGGGAGAATTAGCTAGTGGATGGGAACTTATGATCAAATTGGGATAAAAAAGAAAGAAAGAAAGAAGAGAAAGGCTTGGCAAACCCAAATCAGTTAAATTCCACATATGGCAATGATTTTCTAGTTTCCGTGTCATTTTTGTTTCTTAGCTAAGCAACAGCTAAATTCGAATGCAGTAAAAATTCTTGTCTGCTTATAACAAGAAGAAGTGTTTCCAAAGGCCCTTTAATCATGCTTAGGATGAAATGATGTTGCAAATGTCAACATTTTTATGTATTATTAACCAAATATATTGTGGCTTATGGTCTGTTCAAACCATCTGCAACACACTGCTCTGAAATATTACCCGAATTGCTTTATCATTTTGTAAAACCGTGTGATTAGCTCTATAATAGCTTCTTGGAACATAATCAGATCATAAGATAGAGTAAGCGTTTGTATGAAGCAGACGTTTATGGGAAGCCATACGATATTAGATATGCCATTTCTTTCACCAAAAAATGGTGTCTGCATACAAAGGCATTCAGTCAAAATGAGCATAACGGCTAGGGGAAAAAAGCACAGTGAAGTGGCGACATATCAGTTAAATTAGCGACTAAATCAGCATACACTGATAGATGACTCCTCTGAGGGCTTCGGGTGTAGCCGTTTTAAAGCCTGGCACTCGAGGCAGCTGCTATTTATCACCCTAAACCGTGTTAGTGGGCACGAATGAGTCGACTCTCCCTTTTTCCCCCTGCCACTCGGGGCTGTGAGTCATAGAGTTGTTTCATCTCTCTAAGGAGACATTAATGTAGAGAGACATGGTGACAAAAATGGGCTCGGTTTTCTGTGAGGCTGACAAGCTGCATGCATTTTAAAGAAAAGTAAATCTAGCAGCATGAGTAATTGATGAATTGGTTGGCGCAGAGGTGTGTTTCTGAAAAGTTTTGTAGAGTTCCTAAAAAAGTTTTGTATCCACCGCCAAATGCTTCTCATTGTAACCCTGTCCAAACCTGGTCTGAAATGCTCTCTTGGTAATGACGCAGGCTGGCAGGTTGCAGTGTCTCCTGATCTCACATTTGACTCACACTAAGAAATGTCCAAACGATTACTGACCTGTACACACAAAAATACGAATGTGTTAGGACTTAGATTCAAATAGTGTCAAATAGAGAATACAAAATAAGATTTGACAGTCAAAAGCGATTTGATGTTAAATGTTCGGTGCTGTTTTTTTGTTTGTGATTCAGTTTCACCAGCTCTCTGGGAGTGGGCTACCTAATGGTATGCACTGAGAACTATCCCAATGTTTTGGCGTTCTGCTTCCTGGATGAGTTGCAGAAAGAATTCCTCGTCACATACGACACCAAGCGTATTAACAGTGCTGTCAGGCCCTACTCATTCATCGAGTTTGGTGAGTTCTTGGCACTGTTTTAAAATGTATGGCATTTTAAATAAGCTGCTGAAATGAGTGTACATGTCTATAAAGTAGCTAATGTTGAAGATTTTTTTAAATTAATTAATTTATTTTTTTTATAAATACCATGCACATTACAATGTAGCAGGTGAGCAGTGTAGTGATTAGAGATTACAGGCAATGGGGGGAAAATTAGATTTGAATCTAAATTATAATCAGAATAAAAAAGTGCCAGTTTGACGAATGTAACAAACTGTACAGCATCTAAATCTGTGCATCATATGCCTCCTATTTTTCAAAAATCTTTTGCAATGTGGTAAAGTAAAACAGTCTGTTTAATTCTCTTTGGTGCGAAATGAAGTCAAACAGAGATGCATGTCTCATTTCTAGTGATCATACAAGTTCATTCAATTATATCATATGCTTGGCCAATGGCTTGGTGAATGGCCAAAGCCTTCACAGTATAAAATGTAACCTTTAGCATGAAATTACTGAAATAACAGGATATAATCTAGATATCTCAAACAAATTACAATATAAAATAAAATAAAAAAAAGAAAGAAGGATGATCACGTGAAACAGTGTAGCACTGTTTGTCAGTGTAAAAAAGCAGTGTAATTTATCTTTATTATTATTAGAAATTATCTGTGGGTTTTTTTAATAGACAACTTCATTCAGAAGACCAAGCAGCGGTACAACAGTCCACGTTCTCTTTCTACAAAGATCAATTTGGCTGATATGCAGATGGAGATCAAGCTGCGGCCCCCGTACCAGCTCTCTCCTGAAGACCTGAGCTTCATCAATGGCTTTTCTCAAAGCACTGCTTCCAAATATAAAGGCATAGGTACCACTCACCTCATGTGCCTATCGATCTATCAGTTCTTTACTAAATTGCATGAATTTGTATTTATATGATTGTGCTCTTGCATTTAACATGGAACATCTGAGCTGTAAATCTAAAAAGCTAAATGTTATATTTCTATTGTAGAATTTGCTCATAGTGATCAGACTTGTGAATTTTTGGTGGACGATTCTTATATACTCGAAATAATTCATTTTTTGTTTGCAGCTCCTAATCAAATATTGGATCCTGTTACCTTGCCGGGTGTAGTGGCGTGTGTTCTAAGCATTCTCTGCGGTGCACTCAACTTACTACGGGGAGTCCATGCAATAGAGAGCATAATGCAGGTAAACTTTCCTTTCTCCTACATTTGAAAATATACTGGAAATATTTTATGGCTGTAATACAACAATAGTTACTCACCGCAGCTCCATCAAACCATCTACAGCAGCTTAATGAATCTTAACGAAAGGATTTCTCAATGCAATTAGTACATGCTGGATAATTCCTTAATGCAGTACCCTTTTTTCTGCTCTATCTGCAGAACGAGGATGAAGACTTTAATTGTGTAATTGCCTTTTTCCTGGGAACGGCTGCCTGTCTATATCAGGTAAGTTTGACTCATCCATCAAGCGCTCAACTGCCTTACAGCATTGATTTCCATCAGCATGATGGGGAGGGGAGCTGCTTTTACTCCATTCTTAGGAAAAAGGCAGCATCAGTGCTGATGTTGCTGAAGTGATTCACTGCTGCTGTATTTGAGAGCCATTCGCACTTTACACTACCTGTTGTCCAGGTTTTTTTTTTTTTTGCTGGGGGAAAAAAAAAGTCTCTTAAACAGTGTATTCAGTAACTGTATGGCTTAGAGGTGCTAAGTGCTTTAATACAGGTGGCATGTAAGCTGGATTGGGACAAGGACTCCTGAAGATGTGTCATTACACTCTCTCTCTCCCTAAATCACTGTGCAGAGTAGCACAGTAAATCCATCCAAACTAAAATAGATTACTTAGCATTGTTCTGCAAGGAGATATAGGCACCCGTCATTTCATCAGGGTCGATAGACTGAAATGAAATGTGAAAGGCACGGAAGATTTTCTGCTGATGCTTCAGTGCTATTGTTTAACACAGTTATGCTATATGGTTAAAAATATATGGACACCCGATCATCACACTCATGTGACCCATCTAAATCTTACTGGCATTGGGATTAGGATCCTGCGGGACCCAACGCAAATCCCGTGGGAGCTTGCGGTTTTACCTTTGCCTTGGGCGGGAGTCGCAATTAAACCAATATAGAGACCCACCATCCTGTAGTGTTGCGATTTGCCATAGGCCTGTAAAAACAAGAATGGAGTTCACAAATGAAGTTGAGAAAAACAATTTTAAACGGGTATTTACATCACAAAAACAAAACAAGGCAAGTCCGACATTTGTCTGTTATTATTCTGTAAATTAACTGCAGCTCTAACGTTTGTGTACGTTTTTACACAATCTTGATAAGCTGTAAAAGAATGTTTGTGGGAGTGGACACAAATTGCGGGAGTCAGAAATTGAGCAGGATTAAGAAAACAGTCCTGTGCAGGGCTCTACTTGGTATGACCTGGTAGGCAGTTGTCATTTCATTTTAGGGCTCCAGTTATCGATTATTTTAGAAACAGTATATTTTACCGATTATTCCAACGATTAATCGATTAAGTAATACTTATTCTTTATTTAAAAGCAATACTAAATATACAAGAGAAAATAAGACGGGTCTCTTAAAATGAACACGTGATTTGTTTACTTTTTAGAAAAATTTAAATTTTATTTCAGAAATTTTTTACAAGAATATCTGTGAAAAATGAAACCAATTTAGTGCATTTAATTGCCATATTACATCAAAATGCAAATACCAATATATAAATTAAAAAAATCATAAAAATCAAAAAATAATTTTCTGACTACTCAAATAAGAAAAAAAAATCCAAAAAATAAACACACTATATGGTTTTATTTATGTTTTAGTTTGAAATGATCCCAAACTTTGCCACATAAAAAAAAAAAGGTTGCCTAATTCTGACTTTTTTCTCGCAATTTTGACTTCATTCCATGCAAATGTGACTTTATTTCTCGTAAACATCCGAAAGGGATCGGAGGCGTACTTTTATATTATGCGATTTAACTGATTGTAGCCTTTTTCATTTTTGATGTGTAAAACTTTCTGGAACTACAGATTCGCTAGAAAAATGCGGAATTGCGAGAAATAAAAACTTGTGTTGTGAAAACAGGCTTCCATATGAATGCATTCCTCCATTTTTTCATTCTGCAGCGTGTGTTTACCTGTCCAGAGCGCTCCACAGTTTACGGGTGGTGCATTAGTAATAATGCTCCGTGGAAAAACTCAATGCTCCCGTGTATAGTTAAATTTACCAAATATTTTCTGAATCGTTTCAGCCCCATTTCAGTTCACCCCAAATGTTTTCAGTTTGGTGAAGCACATATTGGTGTCATGGTCAAGTGTCCAGCAACTTATATCTACATAATGTTTTTTTCCCCCAAACAGCTCCTTCGAGAATGTAACCTGATTTGATTTTCCCTAATATTTTATGTGCAAGATGAAGTTATTAAATCCCAAAGCCACATTTTTATTGCTTTTTGATGCTCATTTTCTTTTTTTATGCTGTACAAAGTAACAAAGCTGTTTCTCTTCTCACTGTGCAGTGTTACTTATTTGCGTACTTTTCTGTATGGAGGAACATCAAGTCATTCCTGGCCTTTGCTCTCATATGCCTGTGCAACATGTACCTGTATGAACTGCGCAACATGTGGCAGATCCTCTTCCACGTCACAGTTGGGGCTTTCATCACGCTGCAGATCCACTTAAGGCACCCGCAGGGCAAAGCTCCTGACTACAATGTCTGAACACACACACACAATCATGCATAGTACAGTCCACAGAAGACTGAATAACGATGATGTTGGCCCTGGGTTTTTTGGACCATGGAATTCCTTGATTATCAAAGAGACTGAATGTAGATCAACAGCTCAGGATCCAATAGTAATTCAATTATTTACAATGAAATTTTGAAAAAAACAAAATAAGGATGCAGATATTAGGCATTTCTTTGTGTTTTCTGTTCCCTGATGTTGTTTTATTAAATAAATGGTGTGATTATAGATTATACCAGATATGCAAGACTTTTCAGTTCATGGTACAGATGAAATGTACCACCACCACCACCATGATTTGCAACAACACAGGCGTACAACTTGCATGCATTGTTTGGTTCTCTTACACAGACCTTTTGTTTATTATACTTTGAATTTATAAAGACACACACAACAGTGTTTTACACTTTATCTAAATCGTGACTGTCTTTATCAAACCCTTTTAACCTAAAAGCGCACTCAGACCTGGCGTGTGCAATGAGTACACTGTGTGCAGTTGTCTCAGTAGTCCCTCTGCTGCCTGCAGCTTTTTTCTGGATACTGATGGATTCAACTCACCTCTTGCTCTTTCATGGCAGAAGAGTGGCCTGCTAATATATAGGCTTTAGCTTACCACCAGAGGCTTTCAGCTCTTTCTTAGCTCCCAGTGGGCACCAGCAAAAAAATCCTGACAACTGAATGAATGCTTCTTGTTATATTTATGTACCTGTTTGTAGATTGTGTTAAGAATCTGATGTGCTTTTGAATCTGTGCCAAGGAACATCAGTAAAGGCTAAATACTTATTATATAAGTCTCATTGTTTTTTTTATTATCACTTTTGAAAAAGAATAGAGGTTTGCTTGTACCCCCTGATACATACAGTATATATTTTTTAAATAAATAATAAAGCAGTAGTAGGTCGAGGGAACACCAAGCATTTGTCAGGCTTGATGGAAATAGACCACTATTGAGCATTTATACTAAACTGCCTAGACACTGTTGCTCACTTCTGCACCATCACACATGTGGTCCTTTCTGAAATTGTATGTACTTTATTGTATGTACTTTATGTATTGACTTTGCCAGCTGTATTATTTTACTTAAACTAAGAGGCCCAAACATGTTCCAGCGTGACTATGCCCCTGTTCACAAAGCAATATCTAATAAGGCATCATAACATTATGAAGTGAATAACAGATTAACAGGTGTCATGATGAAGAGCTAGTGAGTGAGATATATCAGGCAGCAAGTAAAGATTTTGTCATCAATGGGGAAAATGGGCAAGCGTAAGTATTTAAGTGAGTTTGATGAGGGCCAAATTGTGTTTGCCAGACGACTGGGTCAGAGCATCTCTAAAATTTAGTGGGATGTTCCTGGTCTGCAGTGGTCAGTATCTATTAAAAGTGGTCCAAAAAAGGGACAGCGGTGAACCGGCGACAGGGTCATGTGTGGTCCGATCCAGCAGACGAGCTCCTGTAGCTCAAACTGCTGAAGAAGTTACTGCTGTTAATGCTCGACAGGTTAGAACTGTTTTGGCAGCAAAAGGGAGACCAACACAATATTAGGCAGGTCATAAAGTTACGCCTGGTTGGTGTATAATTCAGGGTTGGAGTGGAAGTAATCATGTGGACAGAGCTTATATGCTCCATGCTCCAAAAGTACACTAGTGACTCTGGAATGGTGGTGTATGTTGCAATTAAGTGACTCTACAATTATATTTATTTTTACACCATCATTTAATCATGCTTCCATTGCTAAATATTGCTTTGTTGTTGCGTTGCACTGGGATTAAAAATACTTGGTACTTAGCTTAGCTAGTAATGTTATTATCCAGAGCCTGGCCTCACAACCTCACAAATATTTACTTTCCTATTATATAATAGTAAAAGATGCCTAATATGGCTCAGGACAAAGAATCTTTTCTTTAATCTCCTTTTTTTACTTCATGGTTACTGCATCATGCTTGTTGGAGTTGCATTCAAACAGCTTTTTGTTTCGGTGTCAGGAACTTGGGAAAATCATAGATAGTGATACTATGGAGGGCATAATTTATGGCTGTTTATTTGCTTTGAATATTTTTAATCACATTATCTGATCATAGTCGAGAAAAATCATAAATCCTGTAAGTCGTCTAGGCTTGTATTTAGCTGTGAATTTGTGGAATGTTCAATATTGTGAGAAGTTGGCATGTTGCTAAGTTAGGCTGCTTGAAGAAGGAGGAATATGAAAACTGATAATTATGTGTTGTAGAAGCCTGTTTGCAGTTAACGTTTGACAACGTGCAATCATGTTGATTGTTAAATAAAAGTGACTCCAGCTTGTGCTTAAGCAAATAAAACTTCCACCTTTATTCTTCTACATGTTTATATACAGTACAGACCAAAAGTTTGGACACACCTTCTCATTCAAAGAGTTTTCTTTATTTTCATGACTATGAAAATTGTAGAGTCACACTGAAGGTATCAAGGGCTATTTGACCAAGAAGGAGAGTGATGGGGTGCTGCGCCAGATGACCTGGCCTCCACAGTCAATCGAGATGGTTTAGGGGTGAGCTGGACCGCAGAGTGAAGGCAAAAGGGCCAACAAGTGCCAAGCATCTCTCGGGGAACTCCTTCAAGACTGTTGGAAGACCATTTCAGGTGACTACCTCTTGAAGCTCATCAAGAGAATGCCAAGAGTGTGCAAAGCAGTAATCAAAGCAAAAGGTGGCTACTTTGAAGAACCTAGAATATGACATTTTTCAGTTGTTTCACACTTTTTTGTCATGTATATAATTTTATATATAATTCCACGTGTTCATTCATAGTTTTGATGCCTTCAGTGTGAATCTACAATTTTCATAGTCATAAAAATAAAGAAAACTCTTTGAATGAGAAGGTGTGTCCAAACTTTTGGTCTGTACTGTAACAAACAATTTTTTTTTATATATTTATTTGGGATTTGTTTCGACAGCTATTGCTGGAATGTGTAAAATAAAAATGTGTGAGATGAAGCTACATGCTCCTTGACAAATTGCTCAAGATTATTAATCATTAGGCCATGTCTCTCTCTTTCCCTCTCACACACACACACACACACACACACACACACACAGTAGTAAGACACTGCTACATTGCTATTAGCAATCCAGGTGGTTTTACTCTTTGGCAGTGAGTCCTGTTTTCAGTCTTCTTGGCTTTAATGCCATAAGGTGAGAACACACAGATGTAGGGTCACAGATCTTCTCCCAAAGCTCTGCAGAACCTCACCTCTGTCATGTTGAATTAGGGAGCATACCTGTACAATGTAGATTAACTTTCTTTTAACATGTTCTGGTTTTCATTGATGGGATTTGGCTGGGACACTTCACTGCATCCACAGACTTCTCCCAAGCCACTCCTGGATTGACCTGTGTGCTTTGAGTCATTGCTGAGTAGGAAGGTGAAGATCTGAGCACTAAAACGGGTCCCAAACATCATTGATTCTCAAAAGCCTGCTGTTCACTGCTGCTGAACACATCCCAGAGCAATGCAGTCACCACCAGCAGCAGTAGAAGCCCATACAAGTAAATAAAAGCTTCTGATGATAATCTTTCAGTTGACAACATATATATTGAAACAAAGGTGAATAGTTTATGAATTGTGCAGTTTTGAGAACTTAAAATTGTCTATCGCACTCGAATCACCTGTGAGGGGCGGTTATTATGATGATGGTTTGTTCTGCATTTTTAGAAAGGCCAATTTCCTCCAGAGCAGCGTGACTAATGAGCTTAATGTACCACGTTTGCTCTCGTCATGCTGCCTGCACCAACACAGGTGAAACACTGACTGGCACAGCTTGCAGTTGTGCAAATTATGGTCCATTTATACAAAAAAAAAAAAAACATCGATGTGCCCATAATTGCAAGGACTCCCACATAATCTCTTTTTTGCTGATACGTTAGTGCTGACAAGCAAACTAATTTTAAACTGCTGCTTGAGAAACTTCCTGGCCTTTTTAAGGGAGTCCAGATGGGTTTACAGTGCATATGGTGCACACTTAGAAAACACTTCAAATCTCAAACTATTGAGGATTGTTTTGCTTTGCACTCTGGAAAACCCTTTAAGGTTTTCTTAAAGACCCTAGAACAGAAGGTATCTCCGTTTTATTAAAGCACTGCTGATGAATTCAAATGAAGAAATTTTTTAAATGAAATAAAAGTATCAATTTGTGTTTCATTATAATAAAAATCTTGGAAGAAAAAAAACAAGCAGAACTCAAAACTGATGGTGTTGGTGGAGACGCCTCCACCGCCAACAAGCCAAGTGCTTCCTGTTACTAATTTATTTGCCTCAAATACAAATGTTCTAAAATTTACTTAAAACAGGGACGAAGAAAAACTAGTTCAGACACGTGACAATGTGGTGACCTTGAAACTATTTGGATCAATTCCAAAACCAGCAGTTTGTCTGCTAGTTAGAACGATCATTTTATACAAATCCTGCAAACTTCTTGAACACCACTCTAGCAAGAACTTAAGACGGACACACAAATACTGTTGTACCGACAGAGAAATGGGGCCCAAGTTCCTGAATCTGGGCATGCAATTAGCATCTCAGTGTGACATACAGGAACGAAGCGATTGTAGAAAAACCTCAGGCACTGATATGACCTTTGTCCTGTTAGCTATGATGATATATCATATTAATCCTTTTGAATACACAAAGAAAAGCAGTTTAGTATTTAGTAGCAAGCCTGGCTATATCTAAATCCCAGTGTCCTGCTCCTTTCATGCTGAGCACAAAGTTTTTACAATTACATGGATTTAATTTGGTGAATTTAACAATCATTTTTAAAGCAGATTTTTTTTTATCCCCTGCAAATTGCTATATAAGTGTGTTTGGGGTAATATTATTTAATAGCGTATTGAATTGATGATCATAAATCGTGTCTGATCTGTGGTTTATCTCCTCCATTATGTACTACAGAAGTTGCCTGATTATATAAACTGCATTGTTATGCAATGAAATGAACTGAATGAATGGACTGAAAGAAAGACATGGTACTGCTGCCACCCTTTGGCTCTTTCCTGCAACATCCACATCTGTGTGCTAAAATTGTGCAGTCACAAAAAAAAAAAAAATAATAATAATAAATGTAATGAGCATAAGCACTGATGGCCTAATTTATTTCCAGAATATATAAACATTGACGTGATTTATTTGAATGTAAAAAAAGGGGTATAGTGTTTGTTTTGACATCACAGATAAGGAGAAACAAACCATAAA
The DNA here is from genome assembly GCF_014805685.1 of Silurus meridionalis. Lineage (NCBI taxonomy): Eukaryota > Metazoa > Chordata > Actinopteri > Siluriformes > Siluridae > Silurus > Silurus meridionalis. The sequence continues at coordinate 13,924,141 of NC_060886.1, forward strand.
TTAGCTCTGAAGTTCTGCAGTTCAGCAATGTCCATTATTAAAAAACAAACATGTCTCTAAAACACAGACAAACAGCCTCTGAACCTCGACATCTGTGAGAAAGAAGTGTGGTTATACGTCGTACAATTCGTCACAATCTTCTTGCCTGTTTAACCCTCCTTTTATGTTCTAGGTCAAATTGACCTGTTTATGTTTTAGGGGGGAAAAAAAAATGGAAGCATGAAAACATGGAAGCATTAGAAATAGAAAACCTATTTCTTTGGTTCTTTTTTTTTTTTCTTCTTCCTTCCATTTGAAACATTTCTGTCCAGCTTACTCAATGACACTCTGCAACCTCTACAACTCTACAGTGCAGTAATGGAAAATGCAAATAATACAGCAATCCCCATGCAAGAACAGATTATTCACACATGTGACAAGAGAGCAGGGAGAGGAAGACGGGAAAACAGATTGTGAGGCACACTCTCGCTCAGACATAATTCATAGAGTCTGTCGATCTCTCCCACAAATACATGCACACAAACATAGCGACTAACAGTGGCATGTTGCAAAACACTCACATAGTAGCTGACATTTGTTCATAGCTGTTCAAATATTTATTCAAAAAAAATGTTGTGGTTAGGAATTATGGGAGATAATTAGTCATTGGTGGGCTTCATAAAAATAATTATAAACTACAGTAAAAACATTTAAAAATGGCCAAAATTAAATTCACTAGTGTCACACATTTCTTAATAGTTTTTTGGTCAAAATATGTCATTTGGGAAAATCGGACCGGGATAGCGAACATAACAGGAGGGTTAAATGAGTTGAACCTGCGCTGACCAGGATCCAAAGGCCTCCAACTGCACGTTTAAAATAAAACAGAAAATAGCAAAACGTACAATGTTGACATCACCGTAGCTTCTCTTTGTTTGCGGTGTTCACAACCTGACAGTAAATATATGGCACTGCATTCTTCTTTCCCCTGCAAAGAGAAATGATTTTTTGATACCCCACACAGTAGTCAAGTTACAACTGTAAATGTCAAAAAGGAGGAAATAATACAAATAAAATAAATTCGATTTCCATACAGTATACGGTTCTTCCAGGTGAAAACCTGAGAGTGCACATGCTGTAACAGACAGTTCTTAAAGATTTAGATCAACTAGCTTCTTCATGAAAGAAAAAAGAAATAGTGTAAAAATGTGGTGCCTGTCTCCTTCTACTTGGCATAAAAGACACTGAAGAACCCTTCTAGCTGAACTGAATAAGGATATGCCTAAAGGACTCCTGATGAGCATGGCACTGATTAGTGGTCACTCAGTGTTCTGTACATATGAAGGCCTCACTGGAAAAATAGAACATTCATTGGGTCATAGCATCTGATTGAGCTAGGATGGGGAAGCAGTGTACGACACACTAAGGAAGGCAGACGAGCAGTGCAAAAAATGGCCAAAGAAGTGTGGGGCATCTACTACATCCCCACATAGAACATAAACTCTCACTGTAGGGTGCAAGCTCTGATCTGTACTGGTTTAACAAAGGTTCATTAGTTTTAACAACGTTGGCACTGGGAAAACTCCTGCGATTTTTTTATTGAGAATGTAGAATAAAAGCCACTATTTTTCTCTCTTTCTCTCGTTTTTTTTTTTGTTTGTTTTTTTGGGGGGGATTTCTTGTGAACCCGAAATAGCTTCAATGCAAAAGAAGAGTACAAGTGAAAGAAAACTAACTTTCCCATTAAAATATACATGATTGTTGCAATTTTCTTTAGATATATACATCTGAATACACACCTCTGTTTATAGACATCGCTCTAATATATTAATGTACAAAATATAGAATCTAAAATAGCTTTGATAAGGTTTGGTTTTTGAGACAAAATACAAAATCTCAAAGATACAAAATAAACGCAGGTTTGACCATTATTTTTTATCCTCCGGAGTGTCTTCAGCTCAGTAAGTGGGCGTAGGGGTATGAATGTGTGTGTGTGTGTGTGTGTGTGTGTGTAGATAGAGCAGACTCATTCTGAAGTAGCCAGACACAGAACACAGTCAGTTCTTCTTACTGATATCCACCACAGTCCTCCAGCACTGGGTAGGAGAAGGATTTATAATATGCGGTTGCTGCGCCGAGTCCGTTTTGTTCAGCAGTGTTCGAGGAGAACGAGACCGTGAGAACATTGCTTCCCAAAGATCATCATATACACAAAACATAGCATCTGCCTACTTTTATTCAAATTCAGACAGTTTTGTCATTTCGAGGGCAGGCCAGGGTCCGAGCGCTCACCCTCTCCTACAAGGAGAAAAGTCCGAGCAGGTGAAACGCCTCGCACTTCTGAGATTCCTTTGCTTTTCTTTGGTCTCTTCTAGTGATGATGGATCTGTAAATGTGGATGCTTTCCCCACCCTTTTCTCCACATTTTGGCCCTCGCTTTTGAGGATTTTCTCGATTTAACCTTTAATATGCTTCATGAGCCATCTTTAACAGTTCCTCTGTTCTTCTAGACAGAGCAAAGAGACCCCGATGCTCAGCACCTTGCTTTCTATTAACACGTCAAGTCACTTTGTGTCTTTAGTGTCATGACTGTAAGATACAGGTCTTCTGTTAACTGCTGCTCGGTCCACCATTCAGGAAATAAGTCATCATTTCTCCCTTGCCTTTGACTTTGACAACTCCTCTGCATTCCAGTGAGTAGTTATAAGAATGAAGGACCTGGTAGAGGTCACTGGTAACCTAGTAAGAAAAATCAATAAACAATATTATAATTTGGAACAGGTCGGTTAGGCTAAATGAGGGTTCCTGTAGTGATATTTAAAGAGAAATGTCAGCATCTGACCTGTATTCTTTCAGGAACTCCTGTGCTGTCCATGCGACTGGCTACGTTCACCGTGTTGCCCCAGATGTCATACTGGGGTTTACGGGCCCCTATTACTCCAGCCACTACTGGACCCATGTTAAGACCTATAGCAGCACACACAAAATCAAGTATTGAATCGAATTCTATAATCTTTAATTGGGTCCAAGAAAACCATAATCATTCAATTATTTATTCATCCTGAGTCAATTATTTATTTTGGTCACTATCACAGTGTATCCAGAGTTTATTGTAGAAATACTGGGAACAAAGTCTAGGTATGAAGCCTGAATAAAAATCCAGGTTTCATAGCTAGGCTCAGTTTAGACTAGCCAATTCACAATCTACACATAAAGACCAATCTTAACCCAAATCATGCCGTAATAATGACCAATGAAATCCTGATATCCTAAAAATGCTACACTTTGTATTCATCTAGTATTCATCGAAGCCAATCAGTCCCTACCAATCTTCATTTTGAAGTTATTGAAGGAGTGCTCATTGATGTACTTCATCTGGTCCATGAGACGCATGGCATAGTCAGCCAGAGCGCGAATGTGTGAGCGGCCGACCTTATCGTAGGTGGAGTCGTTTAGGCCAGACGCAGCCATATACGTGCTTCCAATAGTCTTGATTTTCTCCAGCTGACGAAACTGATCCTCACTGATGATCTGAGAAATACAGGAGAAGTTAACAGTGAAAGAAATATGAATGAGGGGTAAATGGGATGGGCTAGTCATCTCTAAACACAGGGCTAAAAGCATTACCTCATCAAAGTCAGCTATAATCTCATTGAGAAGCCTCAAACACTCTACGCCCTCGTTGTTGGCCTCCAGCTCGACGTAGAACTCGGAGAAATTGCTGATGGAGGCGAACATGACTGCCACGCACTCGCATGACTGGTAGTAGAGCTCGTCATTTCTCCGCTCCCGAGCCAGGAAATGAGCAGCCACATCTTTAGGGAGGATGTTGTGTAGGAGACGCCGATTGTACGCCTGAAGCTCCTCCATTTCTTCCTTTTCCTCTGTGGCCTGAGGAGACACAAAGAAACAGGCTACTGACACTGTGATATGCACCAAACAGGAATAAACTGAATTCTGGGAATAAACACAAGAATATTTCTTCAGAAACACACCTGTAACTTCCATAGGAAGTCCAGCCTGGCAGTGGATTCGACTTGCTGGGCGTGTAAGTAGAGAGCTAGTACAAAAACGGTGATGACCACAGGGGTCATAATCTTCAGGGGAACCCTGTCTGTCCCACAGCTGTGTCAATACAAGCACAAAAAGGCGTAAAGCTTTCAAAACCTTACTGTTTTTCTAACAAGTAAACAGAGATAAAAGACACAAGAGACTTGCTTAAGCTTAGCTTCAAAGAATACAATGGCTCGTGGAATATTGCGATAGCATCTTAGTTCTACACGTACAAACATTAAGATGACACTGTGTGCTTGTGCGGTGATAGCAATCATTATGGCAAAGCAATCTAACTAACATCCTGGGGTTCAAAGGGATTTAATTCACCTTAGTGAATCCATTTAACCAGATAAAATCTTACCTTGTTGCGTTGATGCTTTCACTGCGAATACAAAACAAAAAAAGGAAATGAATCAGATGGGCAGAGCGGAACAACTACCACATTATCACCCAGACTGATGTAGCAAAAAGCAATTCCAAGCCAAAGCTTCAAAATCCAATGAGAGGGCTTTTATTCTTTCATTAGTGAATGGATCAAATGCCTTCAAAGCATCTAGAGCAAATAATCGTCTATATAAATCAACGAATGAAGCCATCATCATCATCATCGTCGTCTTTCTGGAAAATAAACGCTTACTGCTAATGGCCACATAATCTGTCTTTTACCACTGCATAATTATGATAAAAAGGACTGTTGTGATTATGATGTGTGATGCTCTAATACTGATTAACAGCAGCATTACATCCTGTGATTTTCCACTTTGCTTGAGCACCTGCGGTTAGCCTGCATATGGGGCTATTTTCCTGCCAGAAATGAGCAGGCTTCAGTCTGCTCCGACACAGGTTTTCGTAGCTCTTATACAAAATGCAGATCTATACGCTAACGTATTCTGAACACACGTGGATTAGCGTTCCTCATACACAGATGGTGACGCATACACGCAAAACGATAATTCTCTCACAGGAATTTGCTTGGAGGTCAAACTCACTAACCTTTTTACTTAGGGTGTACTCACTTTTGTTGCCAACTATTTAGACAATAATGGCTGAATGTGGAGTTATTTACAGAGGACAGTCAATATATACTGCTATACAATCTGCACATTGACTAAAATATATTCAAGTTTCATTTCAATTGTATTGTCCCTTGAGAAGATACACTAAAATGGCTGCTGAAATGTGAGGGGTGCACTCACCTTTGAGAGATACTGTATGTAATGCTATTGAGACTTCTCCATAAGTCACATAGACTCACGGACACTATAAAACTAACCATAACACTTTCTGTCCCGCATTTGATATGCATTCGCAAAGCATCAGATGATAAATAACTCCTTAGATTTCCCCAATAATGTGAATACATAAGAACTATTCTATAATAATGGAAGGAATTCTGCTGTGCTCCCAACATCTTGCAGTAAAATAATATAATAGACGAAATCTCAAAACACTTCACTGATATAACGGAGCTGAATAAACCCTAATAAATCAGGATTATGGAAGGCATTAATTGTGGTGGTTTGCAATTAACTAATAGCAGAGGCCAAAAAAATGTTATTCATTAAACAATATTGGATTATGGTCAGTGTTAGCAGTGTGTGTGTGTGTGTGTGTGTGTGTGTGTGTGTGTGTGTGTGTGTGTGTGTATATAAAGAGGCAATGCACAATTCCAGAGTCACTCACATTGCGTTGGCCATCACCAGCAGGTCCCCGTTGTCAAACAAGTTGACCTCTGGCACCTCCATGATAATGACATACAAAAGCTCTATGAACAGCATGAGGAAGAGCTTTCCGATGCTGCTCACTTGCAGGAATACAGAGCATGCCAGCAGGCTGAGCAGGACACAAGACGAGAAATACTGAGGAAACAGAAGGGTGTGCGAAAAAATAAATTAACACACGGCTTAGAAAAGCCCAAGTCACTGGGTCTGGGATCTATTCTTATTGTATGAACACTTGAGCATGTCTGTGTACCAAATGCTGGTTAAAAAGCAATTAACTCACGACACGTTTTCACTCTACATCTGTGGTTAAGATTGATTCAAGTCTTATACAGTAGCACAGTGTTTTGAGCGCCATGTTCACCTCAGGGAAGTTGCAGGCAGGTAAGGTGCTGTTGCAGAGGTGCTTCTGGGATGACAGCGAGTAGTTAAAGGCAGAGCTGCACACGTGGCAAGCGTTCACACTGCTCCGGCTGATATTAAACTCTCGACTCAAACACAGTTTCAGATCATCGGTGCTGCACGTGAACTGGATTTTAAAAAAAAAACTTTTAAGCCTCTAAAAAAACTTCCATTACAAACCTGTTTATTAGATATTCCTTTCAAAATACTCACAATGTTTATGAAGGCAGAAAGAAAGACCAGCACAATGGTAATGATGGCCACCAGAGTGCTATTTAGCCTTGACTGGACAATCCTTTTGGACAGATGCTGTAGGGGCATTGGGAAAAGCTGCCAATGAGAAAAAAGGTCAGGAGTGTGCCATAGATTTATTGACTATTCATTTCAGCATTTGTGAAAGCAAATGCATTGGACCTATTCACCACTATTTCATAAAAAAACCCATCTCTGCTAAAATGAATTATGATCTGCATTTATCATACATATTCATGTTTTTTATTCATCTATAATATTCATATTTAATAATAATCATCATTTTTATTATCGAACATGCTTGAATGTCTTTCACAGCATTATTCTTATCAAATTTTATTCGATCCTAGCAGCAACTCTGTGGTGGACATCAAACAGTCTGAAGTAAGCAAACAATTCTCCGAAAGACATTTTAGTTAAACAAGCTCACCAAAAGGTCAATCTAATTCCCCAGGTGAAAGAAAGCAGGGACTCAGCTGCCGTCACCCTGGGACAGCATGCATAAATATGTGCCAGAGCCATTTTTGTAATTGTCTGACACATGGTTTCTTGCAACAAGCTCAGAGGCAACACCAGCCAGAAACAATCCCATCCACATGGGTCATTTGGCAAATGTTTGTTCAGCATACTCTGTTGTTGAGTTAGCTTTTGATAAATCTTTATCTCAATAGTGTCACAGATAGTGTGTGATGGTTGATCTTTACTATCTTCGCTGTGGTTATACTTTATATATGTAGAAATTATTAAAGAATCTTGTCAATGCTTTAATGATGTGGATGAGCTGCCAATGAAGGCCACTTACCCCAAAACAGGAGTAAATGACTGAGATGAACATAACGACCATGAGAACGATGCAACACGACACATAAAATCCGATCATCAGTTTGGAGCTGTGGAAAAGAAGAAAAACAATTATAAGCAACGAGGGGGTGAACTGAAACAAAACAATTCAACATACGCCTTAAAAAACATGCTCAAAAGAAATATAAATTGATTTAGGGGCCGTTCAGTGATCGGTAAACAGAGCAATTGTGTGAGCGCCAAGCGAATTTATAAAAGATCACATAATGCAAGCATAAATAAGAATGGCAGGATTGGGAACCTTTCTGCTAAAACAGATAGCACTGGTCAGGACACATTCGGGAGAGAATTAGAGATTAGTGGATTCCTTGACCCACCAGACTCTCATATACAATCAGAAAGAAAAGGCCAACATTAACTGCAATCATACCACTATACAGAGCTCACTGAGAAATATGTTTATTCAATCAGAACACTGGTTTACTCTATCAAAGTGTAAATGTGATGCACCAATACATCTATTGGAACTAAATGGCAGAATTCATTCATAATGCAATGTAAAAGATACTGGTTGGGAAATATGGTCTTAAGTAAGAACTAAGTTAATTCCAGGTTATTGTTAGACACATACTCTACTGCCTGGGTGAATTAAAGATGCTTAACACGAACTTTCCTTCTGCCCTACTTTTGGGTTTTATAATCAATGTTCTTTAGTTCATATAAACAAGTCATAGCTTTAGCATTGGCCCAACAAGCATTGTCATCATATCTGCACAAAAATCCCAGAGACATGGTGAGAGAGTAAATCTGAATAGTTGTGTGTTACTTTTTGGTTGTACATCATGTTTTACTGTGAAATCAACATCAATTTTATACCCGACATCCCTGGCATTTAACAGGCTCTGTTTAAACAACGAAGTTTTCGTCTGGAATTCTATTGTGTTACTCAAAACAACGCCTCTCTTTTCCCAGCGCCGGGTTTATGGTCATAGTAAAGTTTTATTGCTGCAGATGCTGAGATGTTACCCATTGCAGCCCAGCTAATTAGTTATTACTGCCTGTATAAAATGCAGGTTGTGCAGCATAATGGATACTTACGGTGGTACGACTACAAGTTGGATGAAGCAGATGAACAAGAAGACGAGAGTGGCACAGGCAACGTATGCTCCGAATCTGGTATCCACCTGCTTAGAATACTTTAGTGAGAGATTTTGAGAGTTTAAAAAGAAAAAGGAAGGAAGAAGAGAAACGCATTTTATTTGTACTCATATATTGATTACAAATGAATAAATAAATGAATGAATGAAGGAAAATAAAGCAGTACAGTAACTGGAGGACACACAGGGTTAGGTATCTTAAAGTAGAGGATATATGCAAGAAATGTAGAATTTCAAAAATATAGAAAAAGATAGAACAAATAGTCTACTGGGTTGAGAGCACACCCTAGCAATTTTAACACAATTAATTTGGTTCACAAAGGGGAATAAATGCTAAATTGCAGGGAGGTGGTTATCGTAAATTCAGAGCCTTGCCTGATGAGCAGTAGAGGAAAACAAAAGCAGTAAAGTCTCCTGAAACATAACACCTAGCCTGGTGCAATAATCTATTATCTAAGGCAGAAAGGACGTATTTATCACTAAAATAGCAAGTAATTGCAGACTGAGGATGTGAACGCGTTATATTCACCCTCTGTCACTTATGAGACTCCAGAAACGAAAGGAAAGAAAATGGACTTTCACGATAAAAATGGAACAAAAGGTAATGGCGGTTGAGGCATTATGCAACCCTTTCTCGTGATGATGTAGATATGTGTATGTCACTAGATCAGTCGTGACTAATTGGAAGCACAGGATTATTCGGGTGTGACCATGGCTTTGATGGTGATGCTATAAATTGTCTTCAAATAATTTTTGGCTTTGCTTATGTTTCACCTTGTGACTCATTCTGAACTCATGGAATGGAACTTGATGTGCGCTTTTTTTTCACTGCAGCTCAAAACAGAATAGGATCTATTTCCATCCCAAGGCATGCATAATTTGCTGGTTAATGTGTTGCTATTTTGGTTGTGTGCAAGTCAACTTTGTTTTAATGTTTTTGTGCTCTGTAGATATTTTCGGGGTTATAAATGAATGTTTTTGACTAATGAGGTAAAACGACTCAGAAGGCAGTCTGATAATCAAAATCCACTGACACTAAACACAATACACTATATGCCCAAAAAGTGTTGACACCTTTCCTTCAGACCCATGCTTGATCTCTGAACTACCCATTCCAGATATATTTCCTCTTTGCTGTTATAATGAAGGCCAATCTACTTGAAAGTCCTTCCACTAAACGGTGGATTGTGACTACAGGGAGGGTCAGGAACTTATAGTAGAGGAGGCTTGGGATAGAGTGCATCCAGTTCACTCGGAAGAGGTTAAAGTTTGGAAACTTGAATTCTTCTATTACAACATTGGCATACTGTCTCTTCAATAGGCTTACTTTGTGCAAAGACAATGTGTGCTCTTTGTTGTAGTAAAGCAAGGCTGTAATCTAATTTTGAACAATTCGGAGGACAAAACTATTTGTTACAGGACCTTATTGGTCCTTTTGGTTCTCTATGTAATTAAGGCCTAACGATTTTAAATATACACAAATATTTGACGGATTACTGGGGGAGGTTTGAGGGATGAGTCCCCCTTTAATATCTATTGCGGCTATCGCCCTGCAGTGAAAGACAATTGTATGATTCCAGATTTATGAGAAAGGCCCCTATATGAGTGTGGTGATCCAAGTATCCACAACCGATTATCAATATAGTGTATTTTGAAAAGATAAGACAGAATTTAACTGCACCATTTATCACAACTTCCACTTATAACCCATTTCAACATAAATAAATTCCTTCACACAACTAATGCAAAAATATTATTTCATTCAAAACTAATACAAAAACGGTAATTTCAGTTTCTATGAAAATCCCTGACACTACAAAATGTAACATCTATATCTATAAATCACACTGTCTTACCACAAGCATAAATCCTTAGAATACTACCTAAATCTATTAACCATTATTCTATTCTATTCTATTTTATTCTATTCTATTATCTATTTACTCTATTAAAAGAAAAAAAACCCAATCAACATATTTACATAATTATCAATGGTTTAAGGATATCAAGAGCATTCTCAGTTGGTTCTGCACACGAGGTCACATCACCTCTCCGGGGCTGTGCCAAGCATTTACTGTCTTCCCACATGACATTCATTTGATGCTTTTCATTGCCTGGTCTCAAAAGATGATCTCAAAATAACCATCAGCTTATCTAGATAAAGCTCTGGGCATTGGGTTTAATCTCCCATTATATGAAGCAAATTTGATAAAAACAGATCTGACATGGGAAGAGATAAGGCTTTGCAGACAAACTCATGGTTCAGCCCTTTAGAACATATTTGCTTGTAATATACAGACATTCAGTTTTTTGTCATCACTTGTCATTTCATTGTGGATTTTTTTCCCTCCTCTTCTATTTTCCCTTGGATTTTTATGTTAACCTGATATCTGTATGTATCTGTGTATGTATTTCTTTAAAACTCAACCCCATTTTACATTTGCTAATATGAAATATAATGTATGTAAAAATCTACTGTGCTGTATGTGATTGATGGTTTATCATCATCACTGCTTCTAAGCACCTTCTTCTCCAGATCAGGCTCCCGGAAGGTCAGCAGGAATTTCTTGACATGTTCAGAGCGCAGACGATCAATGCTGCGAGCGTCAATGGCACGGCCCAAAAACTCGTCCACTTCGTCCTCGGGGTTCAGGTTTTCCTGAGTGTTTCTGAAAATGAAATGTCTAGATAACACAAGACGAGACCGTTGTTCGACTTTCTGCCTCTCCTGACTCTCAGCTTTCATCTCGGCGATCATCCACAGGCATGCCCCACCACCAGAACCCTCAGTTCAGGCCAACACATGACAACATACAACAGCACTCCAACATATCACAGGTCTCTTACTCACTGCATCATGATGGCTGTTAAGCAAAAATAGTTACTGTGTCATGCGGGCTGCCCACGGCCATGTTGTATTTATCAGCAATGCACTATAGTGAATGTATGGCTCCAATCATGAAGGCAAAATGACAAACACCTTAAGATCTAGCAGGGAAATATACAGTATACTAGTTTATGATCAACCAATGTAGAATTTAGCAATAAACTAATAGAGATTTTATATGGATTGGCTTGAAACCATTTGTTGATATTTCATGCAGTTATGAATCGAACAGCACCATTTATTTTGTCTAGTGATTCAGCAATAACGGTTTCTCATGCACCCCATGTCCAGCACAAAAACAGAAAGCATGTCCTGTAGTGCCAACTTGAAAGAATTCTGGGTAAAATCTCAAAACACCTGAGATCTGTGATCTGTGCTATGCTTTGTTTAGGTTATAACCAATTGTATTCATATTAATAAAGGTGAGGTTGCCCAGCTCCTTTTCAAGGTGACAGTAAAAGCAAAACTTGCAGTCATACAGCATTTTTTTTTACCACAACAGGTGAACCAGAATTATGCAGGAGGAGGGAAGGATAAAAACTTACTTGTCCTTGGGGTCTTCAAATCCCTGAAGGAGAAAACAAATAAACAATGTGAACTTTTATTAATGATAAATTGGCAAAAGGTGTAACCGAAGAAACGATAGTCAATGCACAACAGTGACAACAACAACAACAACAACAACAACAACAACAAAGAACCAGAGAAAAACAAATCATTTCATTTCTCTGGATTGTTCCACACAGATCAGCACAACAGTGACCCCACCTGGGTGTACAAGGCAAAGGCACAACACAAAAATTAAAGTAGTGAAGGTAAAAAAGGTGCACAAACCATACAACAGACATACAATAGACAACCATACAATGATTTGCCCTGAATAAGGCCTTCATAATTAGAACCACAAAGGTAACCTGGACATAAATTCACTAGTAAAAAAAAATGCCACATCACCACAATAATAGAGATGCTGTTAATTGTTAAACTGTACATGATTCGGATATTAAATTATGTATTAGACTGCATCATTTTATATAAAATAGATGTAACTCACATATGTAAGTAATTTTAAACATTTAGTTAATTTTAGCTAATTATATTTTATGTTGACGTTTATTTATGTAAAATGTGGCTAAAACGTTTAGCCCAGAATTTAAAAAGAGAAAATTCCTATGAAATGGACATACACACCAGATTTCATACATAATGTTTTAAACACTTCTCAACTGTTTTACCTTTTAATAAAACACACAAAAGGTATATTTGTTTATGGATAGATAGGGCTGCTTAGTGAATTGGACAGGTCACTTTCCAGATGGTTAAGGAATCAAATATACAGTGGATGCAGGTAAAAAAGTCCTTTACTTAAGTTAAATTTATACCCTGTTTACATATCACTCAGTTAAAATGGCCTTTTTAAATACTTCTACTTGGGTAAAAATGTAGGTTTTAACAAGTGAATGTTTTAAGTAAGAACGTTAAAATTAATAGTACTGAACTGTCGGAATATATGTGGTCTGGTGCATAAATTCTGATGTGAAGTAAAATGAAAAATTCAAATACGCTGATAAAGTACAGACACTTATTTAATTGAAAGTAAAAAATATTAATGGACACTACCGCATTACCTTCTTACAGTGTGATGTGCTATCACTGTACTTTATAAGAAAATGCTCTATTTTATTGTCACATGAAATACAATACAGTGATATACTTTGCTTCACATATCCCAGTTTGTAAGGAAGTCAGGGTCAGTCATGACGGAAGAGCATAGAGGGTTAAGAGTCTTGCTCAATATCCTAAAAGTACAGCTTTGTGATGAGCCATGGAAAGCACACTGCAGAGTTGCACAGCATTACAACAGAAAATACCTTAAAAACTGTCACAGAGCCATAACTTAATGGCTAATTTTCTAAATTTATAAACTTGTTTGTAGTAAACTAGCTGGCCCTTTTATTTTGAGGCAAAACTGCATTAATGTCAATAAAATTGCTGTCCCGAACTCCCAATTTGTTAAACAGTGAAATAATTGGTAGGCAAATCACAAAAGTAAAATGTTCAGTAGATGAATCTTTCATAAATACAATGAATAGTCTTCTTCCTAATCAATAACATGGTCTTTAGCCCACCTTACTAATTCAATAATATCTTATGCACATGAATATTGCAACCTGTTCTCGGTTCCAGCTCTGACAATGGAGCACATCCCTCCTAATCACTTGTTTCAAGTCTAATTTATTTTGCATGAGAAAGGGAGCATATAATAGTGTATGTGGGAAGGATTAGAGAGAGTAAACACTGTTATCTGTGGGAGGTCACATTCAAGGACCACGTGAGATTGCAGTGCTGCTGTAAACATGTATGAGTCACCTCAGCATCAATATAGCATTGTGGGCGGACCTTCGGAAATGCAGAAGGAAAACTCAATATGGTCATGTTGCACTGTTTTTAGATCAGGGGATCCCAAGAGGCTGTATGTGACTGTTTCACACACAGAGTGGTTCATGCTCACTGGTCTGCTTTGGGATTTCTGCTCTGGTGAACGTGTCCGGAAGTGCACTGCAGGGGTGACTGTGTCGAGCTGCCTCCTGCTGTGACTGACACTGTGCTGTAAGGTCATGTTTAGGGAGGAGTCAATGTGACTTAACGTATATTTCTGTTGTTAAATCCTGGAATGCACACTAGAGAAAAATATCAGCCCTAACAGAGCCACTTTTACTCACTCTACAATAAGATAAATAAGAAATAAATAAACAATAAATAATCTGAAGCACCATTCACACATAAAGCAACCTAATACCATTCATTTATTCAATAATGTGACAGCAAATTCCAGAGACAGGAGCGTTAGCAGTCCTTGACGACAACAAAAATTTAAATTTTATGCAAATATGAAGCAACTCGCTGCAGTGGCTACCAATGGGAGCGAGGACAGTAGAGCACACGTTATCCGGCTCCTGTTGTCTAACTGCGTCACCCCATCATTAAACGTTATTAAGGTGACCGTTATTAGGAACTCCAACTGGAAACATCAGAGTACAGGGACAGTAAATCGGTAATAAAATTCCTGCATAGGTAAACATAATATATGACTAATATCAACAATGAGGGGTTACTTAACAATTAAAATATATTGTGTAAGAAGTCTTCGGGCTCAGCTCGCTGAAGCAGTCACTAAGTCGTTAAATGTTTGCTCAGTAACATGGCAAACAATGTTTTTTTGTCTTATTGAATTAACAAGAAAAAAAGAAAGAAACAAACAAACAAAAAAAAAAAACAGTGGCTGCAGTGGGAACAACTCAACCAATTCTTGCGATTGTTCCAGAATATTTAATGTAACTAAAAATAGAATAGTTAATAAAATGATACAATGTTTATTAATAAATGACAAATTGTAATCATATGCAAAGGAATAACATAATTCTGATTGTTCTGGATAATAATCAACTCCGAGGTGGTAACATAACACACCACGTCATTCATTCATATATATATATATATATATATATATATATATATATATATATATATATATATATATATATATATATATATATATATATATATATATATATATTCACACACACACACACACACACACACACACACACATACAGTGAGGAAAATAAGTATTTCAACACCCTGCTATTTTGCAAGTTCTCCCACTTAGAAATCATGGAGGGGTCTGAAATTGTCATCGTAGGTGCATGTCCACTGTGACAGACATAATAAAATAAAAAAATCCAGAAATCACAATGTATGATTTCTTTTGCTATTTACATGTATGATACAGCTGCAAATAAGTATTTGAACACATGAGAAAGTCAATGTTAATATTTGGTACAGTAGCCTTTGTTTGCAATTACAGAGGTCAAACGTTTCTTTTAGTTTTTCCACCAGGTTTGCACAAACTGCAGGAGGGATTTTGGCCCACTCCTCCACACAGATCTTCTCTAGATCAGTCAGGTTTCTGGCCTGTCGCTGAGAAACATGGAGTTTGAGCTCCCTTCAAAGATTCTCTATTGGGTTTAGGTCTGGAGACGGGCTAGGCCACGCCAGAACCTTGATATGCTTCTTACAGAGCCACTGCTTGGTTATCCTGGCCTCGACCCATCTTCAATGCTCTAACTGAGGGAAGGAGGTTGTTCCCCAAAATCTCGCAATACATGGCCCCGGTCATCCTCTCCTTAATACAGTGCAGTCGCCCTGTCCCATGTGCAGAAAAACACCCCCAAAGCATGATACTACCACCCCCATGCTTCACAGTAGGGATGGTGTTCTTGGGATGGTACTCATCAATCTTCTTCCTCCAAACACGTTTAGTGGAATTATGACCCAAAAGTTCTATTTTGGTCTCATCTGACCACATGACTTTCTCCCATGACTCCTCTGGATCATCCAAATGGTCTTTGACAAACTTAAGACGTGCCTGGACATGTGCTGGTTAAAGCAGGGGAACCTTCTGTGCCATGCATAATTTCAAACCATCACGTTTTAGTGTATTACCAACAGTAACCTTGGAAACGGTGGTCCCAGCTCTTTTCAGGTCATTGACCAGCTCCTCCCGTGTAGTTCTGGGCTGATTTCTCACCTTCCTTAGGATCATTGAGACCCCACGAGGTGAGATCTTGAATGGAGCCCCAGTCCGAGGGAGATTGACAGTCATGTTTAGCTTCTTCCATTTTCTAATGATTGCTCCAACAGTGGACCTTTTTTCACCAAGCTGCTTGGCAATTTCCACGTAGCCCTTTCCAGCCTTGTGGAGGTGTACAATTTTGTCTCTAGTGTCTTTGGACAGCTCTTTGGTCTTGGCCATGTTAGTAGTTGGATTTTTACTGATTGTATGGGGTGGACAGGTGTCTTTATGCAGCTAACGACCTCAAACAGGTGCATCTAATTTAGGATAATAAATGTAGTGGAGGTGGACAGTTTAAAGGCAGACTAACAGGTCTTTCAGGGTCAGAATTCTAGCTGATAGACAGGTGTTCAAATACTTATTTGCAGCTGTATCATACAAATAAATAGTTTAAAAATCATATATTGTGATTTCTGGATTATTTTTTTTAGATTATGTCTCTCACAGTAGACATGCACCTACAATGACAATTTCAGACCCCTCCATGTTTTCTGAGTTTGAGAACTTTCAAAATAGCAGGGTGTTCAAATACTTATTTTCCTCATATATATATATATATATATATATATACACACACACACACAGTGGAACCCGGTTATGTCGATGTCCTAGGGGGTGACCAAAAAGCATCGAGGTAACCGATGATCGAGATAAACGAAAATCAAAATGCCGGCAATATATTAACGTGCTTGAAATTTCTTTATGTACATGATGAAATACAAATACATACAGTACATGTTTATCTGTCAGGAATCCACCTGCCACGCCCCCTTCGGCGCCCCCTTCAGCGTGTCAGGTGTTTTCTCGGCCGCTTTCTCTGAAGCTCTCGGATTCAATCGCGCACATATGGTGCTCGTTTATCATCATCACCAGCTCCTATTTAAACTTCCACACTCTCACTGTCCGTTATTGTTGGTATATGTTGGTTCACGGCGGTCGTTGTTATCGCTCATGCGTATCCCGGTACGTGCCTTCCCACCGGCACTCTCTCAACGGCTGCGCTTTTCTTCCCAAAGCCGCACCGCGCCCCTACTAACACTACGAACACTAGCACTAACTAACAGCAGAGATTTACCAGTATACAATACAACACCTGTAGCAGCTGTAAGGCTTGATTTTTCCGCCACTTCCGCGAGTTCTTTTGCGGCACCGAGATAACCGACGTTAAATGGCAAATTTTTTCCCCCCTTGTGCTCGAGATATTAGGGTTCGGCGACATAAAAAAATTATAACCGTATTAAACATAACCGATAAAAAATGCTTAGAAAAAGCGAGAATTTGGGAGTTCCACTTCAAAAACGTCGACTTAATAGGGTTGTCGAGGTAACCGAGGGCAAGATAAGCGGATTCCACTGTATATATATATAATATATATTGAAGGTAATATAATGGTTAATAGGGTGTGAAAATCACTAACAATGAGCCCTGAATACTGCAAATTAAGTACATTCCCATGTGTATTGTGTGTCCCCTTCCAATTCACATTCACATAATCAGAGCAGTCAGAGAAGCACTTAAGAGGTGTAAAGTCACTTGTTTCACAGAACAACCATGACTGTAAAGAGACAAAAACAGGATTTTTTTTTTTTAAGGATCAGAAATGACTCTCATTAAGAGCATTTGCATACTTCTTAATTAACACGGCTGAATGGTGTTAGTGTGAGAGATGAACGCTGCCTAAATAAGTAGTCGGGCCACTGTTTTACCTTCGATGAGAAACCTTTAAAGCATAATCTGAACTCTATCTGCACACTGGCCTTTCAACTGAGAAAAGTAAATGGAAATGAGAACATCTTATACCTCTAAATTCCCCGTTTTATTCGCTCCATCGTTTAGCCCAGATCTGTGGCCTTCACAATTGTATTAGCGAAGTGGGAGTCAACTAAATAATGGAAAGAAAGCGTGATAAAGCATTTCCCTCTTGGCCTTGCACTCAGCTTATTTGCAGGTTCCACTTTGCCTGATTAAATCCCTGAGGACTTCGTGTGAGGCGAGTCTGCTTTATTTAATCAGAGGGTCGTTCCCTTTGGGGCCCACAGGCAAGGAAAAGAGGAGAGATTAGTGACAGTCTTTGGTACAAAGAGAAGATTCTCTGAACGTCACTGTAGAGGGACATCGATTGAATTGCTCAGGCTTAGTTAATTCTCTGTGCAAAAAACCTGAAAAAAAAAAAAAAAAAACCCAAACAAACAAAAAGAAAAAAAGACTGAACTGGTAATTGGTGTGACACAAAGTAATTAAAGTAAATGCAAACATGATGCTGTTTTACACCTTAGAAGGGTTCTGATCTAACAGTGTTCTTAAAGCTATTAGATGTGTCTAAACAAGCTGAAATCTCATATGGACGCATGTCAAGACAGCAATTATAGGAAAATGTGTTTATGTGCTTGATGAAGGTGTTTGATGAAAACAGCAAAAAAAGAGCAAGAATGTGTCTGTGCAGCACTTTTCTTACCATTCTCTTCATTTCTTTGGAGACCTGGTTGCCACCAAGGTGGTTATAAAATGGCCGGTCTGTCCAGTGTGAACTGTTGTGGGTGATGCTGTTAGTCCGCTGCCGATTCATCTTTGCGATCATGGCCTTTTCTTCTTTCTGTTAGAAGAACCATTTATATGTAACAGACTTTAAGTTAGTGCACTATTTATTAATATTTGACCAATATGTAACTCATGTACAGTTTATTCTTGTTTGTTAACTACATGAATACAAGATGGAAAACAACCTGTCACTTGTGCATCTCTGTATAACAATATCATACTGATGCTGCTGAAATCTGAGATGTCATTAGTCAGAAGGTGTTAATTTATTTTTCGATAACAGCAGCTCTGACAATTGTGCCAGCTGTAAAATCACAGGCTTATTTAATGCATTCGTTCTAATATGCTATTGTTTGTACAGTAACATCCCGATTCAGAGCGACGTGTATGAAGAATGCTTCACATAATCTTAAAGATTAAAAATAAACAGATAAAAAACCCACATAGTTAGTTATATATTTCTCTCTATGTTGAGGTCTTCTATATTTGTATATAACATTTCTGGAAGGAGTCTCCAGTATCAGCAAGTTTAATATGCAGTGAGTTTTCCACCATTGGAAACTTTTCAGGACAAAGGCTACTAATGACTCACTCATGTGTTTGAACACATTCATACTGCCGAACAAACAGGTAAAACGTTAAAATCAGTAACCACGGCAACGTAATGGACAGATTTCTTTTTGCCTCCGTCATCTCATCAGGTTAATGAGACTTTTGAACCTTTAGGGAGACATTAGAAAAATAGCAAATATTTTAATAATACCACTTGTGTTGCTGGGTCTTTACACACACAGACAAGTATGTGTGAAGCCTTTCGTTTCGATGAAAGATATGGAAAAAGCCATTTATGCTTTTATTAGTTCTAGATTGGATTACTGCAATGCTCTTTATTTAGGCATTACTCAGTCCTCTCTCTATCGCCTACAGCTGGTTCAGAACGCTGCAGCGCGGCTTTTAACTGGTACCAGTGAGTGTGCACACATTACCTCGGTCCTTTCCTCTCTCCACTGGCTCTCGGTACAGTCCAGGATCCAATATAAGATCTTTAAAAATATTTTTTTCAAATCTCTGTCTGGTACGGCCCCAACCTATTTAAATGAACTTATCCATCTGCGCACCCATGGCCGAACTCTCAGGTCCTCTAATCAGGTCTTGCTTGAAGTGTCTAGAACAAGATATAAAGCGTGGGGTGATCGCGCTTTCTCAGTAGCGGCTCCTAAGCTTTGGAATTCCCTTCCTCCTGATCTCACCTCTGAAACGGGAATTCTCTACTTTTAAAGCGAAACTGAAGACCCACTTATTCACCAAATCCTTTGTTGTGTAGTAGAGGGTGTGCTTAATCGTCTGCTTTTTAACGTTTATTTTAATTGTTGTGTTTTAATGCTTATTTTATTTCTCTTTTGTTTTAAGTTCTTACAATTTACTTCTTTTTTTATGATATTGTATATTTTAATACTTTTATGATAATTCAAATTGTATTACTATTTTTCACATTGCCTGTTTCACTTTGCTCAGCACCTAGGTTCTACCTGTTAGATGTTAGCTGCTATATTAATAAAGATTGATTTATTGATTAAAGTATAAATCAGACATTATGCTTATAACTAACAACTATAGTAGTCAGTGTATTAGAGTGCTTTCAGTGTGAAATAGAAGACTTAAGTTTAAACATAATCTGACAAGCAAATCTGAGATAAAACTGCTGAATCCCTTTCTTTAATTGACTGTGCTTTGCAGCTGTATGAGGAAAGAAAAGACAAATAAACTCTGACCCTCTTCTGGCTGCATCCCACTATGAGAAACGTTTCAATGTTGTGCTTCCTCAGATAGACATTCCTTTCTCCTCCAAATCCAGGCTCCACATCATAGTCCCCATTCAGATAGTTCAGCGTAGCTTTAGTTATGTGGATACGGCTGCGAGAAAGCAACTGGGTTTAATGTGAGGTTAATAATATAAAGTAATGGCAAAAATCAGAGAAAAATGGGTTTAACCTTGCGAAAAGGTTTGCATAATTAAAACTTTAGATTTTAACTGGCTTATATTGGCTTCTCTCATTTCTGATGTGGGGCTTGTGCAGAGACGTCACACTCACCCTGCTTTTCCTCCTGCCTCCATATGATTTGCAAGCGTGACATCATTGGACCAGACGTCAAACTGCCACTTTCTCAAACCTAAGACGCCACAGTGGACTCGGCCGCTATGGATCCCCACTCGCATGTTCACATTGACGCCTGTGACTTCTCTCACCAATCTTTAAACACACACACACACACACACACACACACACACACACAGAAACAATGAATGAACTGCACTGCAAATTAAAAGCACAATAGAGAAAACGATGGATGCAGCTGCCTCTTGAGCTCCACTAACCTAGCATTGAGTTAAACCCTAAAGTGTTTTACGTGCGTGGTCCTAACAGCATTCCCAGACAATCTGGTAATTATACTAATTTTATTACATTTCCCTTGTTCTACACAGTCTCACAAAATGACCACCTAATGCTGTTTTCTGGATTAAGCTCTTAGGAAAACAAGCAGTTCCCTCTGACAGCTGAACTGGTGACCTCGGTTACACTCCTGCTTATCGGAGGATTTATAAATAAAATGTTCTCATGTCCATGTCTGTTACTGCCAGCACAAGCTGCTGCGCTTCACAACTGAGCATCGACACATTACAATCATTTTGGAATAAATACACACGGACAAGCCGTATGTTTGCACAAATCTTCAATAAAAAAACAGCCATAATAAATCACTAATCAGAATTTAGTTTTGGTAATAAGTGACACAGCTAACAAGAACAGATAAACTTTCTGAACTTTGGAGGTGACAGGCTTTTGTCTCATTGGGTTTGAAGTGTATGTAATCATTCTATGCCTGGGAGAAAAACAAAGGTAAAATGAATTACAATCCAGAGTCTATATATTTGCTTACGATTCAACATTGATCTGATTTCATATTTATATATACTTTATATGAGCTATATCCTGATTTTATTATATCATGTATTAATCTCCTATTTGATGTACCCTTAATTGAAAAATCTGTTTAAGCTAATTGGTTTAAAGGTGTTCACCATAATGTAAATATACTGTTATTGTAGTTGAGACTTGCTGGACACTACCCAGATTAAACACATTCAGGCTCAGTGAAGCAGTAAGCTAGTGTTTTTTACAAACTACTGCACCCATAAGCTACGTATAATACAAGACACATGGGCAATATATCTGTGATATGACATGCTTTTGGCAACTTGTACAACACCTAAGGGGGTGTTACGTTCCAAGGTGAAAATACATTTATTGACCCTGCGCACACACTCGCTTTCAGATGCACGCTTGCATGCACACACAATCAGCATCAATCTCATACTTTAATAATTCAGCACTACCCATAGGGAGTTCTATTCTTCTTTGTATTCACCAATTACTAGGAAAAAATACAAAGAAGCCCAGAGTCTATTCTGTCTTAGGAAGAATTTAGGCAGCTTTTTTTTTTTTTTATTTAATTTTTTTTAATGAGAAAATAATTCTTAATTAATCTTAAACCTTTTGGCCTTATTTTAGTCAAATACAGAATCCCCTACATACAAGTCCTAATTATATATTACCCAACTATTTAATATCTATATACTGAATTAAACTTTAAAAGCAACTGTAATACTTACGAGATAGCCTCAATCATGTCCACACCCATCTCCACACAGCAGTGAGCGTGGTCAGCTCGGGCCTCTGGTAAACCCGATACGCAGTAGTAGCAATCTCCAAGGATCTTAATCCGTAGGCAGTGATTTTCCTTTATACACGTGTACATACACACACACACACACACACACACACACACACACACACACACACACAAGTGTAATAAGATTAGCAAGATTAGAAAAATATTACTGAAACTATTAAATCATCATTTGAATTATAAGAGCACCATAAATATTTTGTTTTTTACTACATGCATATATTTTATTATTCTAAATATTTAGCACGAGTGGCACATCGTTTAAAAGGCTTGGACGTGTAAAACCAATACATAGCACAAATGCTTTCCCCTATTAAGGAAGTGTCTGCCATCTTAAAGAGAGAAAAAAAGTCCAATTCTGAGATCATGTCTGCAGTCTGCATGAAGCAAACAAGTTAAAATTTTAGTTTTGGGAGAAAAAACTAACAAATATTGTAATCTCAAATATCCCTTAAAAAAATTAAGAAACGATTTGAAAAAGAACAGAGAGGAAAAGAGATAAAAGGAGAGGTATTGAGAGGAAAGGAGATGAGAGAAGATGAGACACGAGCCCCAGGCTGAGCACAGGATACACACAGAGCTCAGTCTTATGACAACCACCTGAATGTCACCCGAGCATATGCCTCAACTTAACCCATGAGCCAACCGCACAATAGAAGTAGTTGTTGAGCAAGTAGCCGTGTGCCTCATGCTTTCGCTAAAAGTGCAAGCACGTCCTTGTACCACACGCAATTTCGTATTTCCAAAGCAATTTTCTTTTGTGTAATAGAGACTGTTCTTAAACACAAAAACATCTAGGAAACTCTTTTTGGACAGTCATCTACATATTTCCATTTGTGTTTAACTGAGCGGAACGGGGAACTTCTGAGCACAGGAGGGAATCTGTATCCATAGCATGACGCAGAATCCTGTCTAGAGATAATGAGGAGATGTGGCTCTGGCTCAACAGCAAATGGATCGGTGCGTAAAGCCTGGCTAAGCAAATCTTCATTTGTGCACAGGTAAGACCTCGAAGCATGCAGGCTTGGACAGAAAACAAGTGAATGTTCAGTTGATCGGAATCCAACATCAGGTCAGTCTCTCGACTCTGCAGACAGATCTCTTTACTCACAGCGGCCAGTTTATCAAATCTTGCAAACAGCTCGTTCAGGGTCATGACCAGCTCCTGAGCCGTGCACTGAGATGCCAGACTGGTGAATCCCTCGATGTCGGCGAAGAGGATACTGCACAGGGAGAGAAATAGTAGATTAAAATGTGCATAAAGACTTTTCAGGCTCTGCATACCACAATGACTGTACAAAAAATATTCCATACACCAGTGAACATGGTGCACACCTGTGGCCTACACCAGCCAACATGGTTCACGCCTGTGGCCTTTTCAAATAACCATTCAAGAAATACACTTTGCATAAATACAATAGCATCTATGAGCCATCCCTCATTAATAACACATACTCGATTCCATTACCATGTCACGCACACCGAGGACAGGTTTAGGAGAGCACAGTGGATCAATGCTAATAAAAGACATTCATAATCTACTGAAAGCCAAAGAAAGGTCCAACCTACAGATCTGTTTGACATTCTTTTACCATGAGAACCAGGTAACGGATACGCTCCTTCATTGTATGATGCTCCTGTGTGCAAGACGAGCAAGATAAAAAGCCACAGAGGTTCAGATGACCTCACATGAGTTATAATAACAGCAACTATTCAAAATCCAACTGCACAGCTATCAGCAAGGTGGGATGAGAAGAGGGAAACATTGTTGCGGATCCTGCTCTAATAGGAATATCTCGGTAGTAACCCTAGGGCCTGGCGCAAGCTGATACAGGAGACAGTGACGTTCGCTGATTAAAGCTTCCTTTTCCCTTTCTCAGAGTCTCAGAACAAAAGAGGTTTTTCACAACATGCTGAAGGCCTGCAGACGAGAAGCTGTTTTTACACAACACAATGATTCTGCTGTACTAAGAGCATGTGACAGCTGACCAGAGCCTGTTGATGCCTTCTAAGGAAAATGTTCCAACTTTCACCTTCTACTTAAACTGTGACACTCTGCAATGACTTTTCTTACACAAGACAACGGGAAATGGAATCAGAGTGCAGGTTCTACCAATTTCATATCTACAGCTCTCACCTTTAACAAATGTGTGTATTTTGGTAAATTGTTTTGCTAACACAGAAAATATATCACAATTAATTGGTGGCTCTAGAATTGTTGTTAGCATGGCCTTAGAATTATAGTGCTACCAACACAGTATCATAGAGAATTCATTTTTATAATGTATCTCAAAAAGATTTCAGAAAAAGACCTCAATAAAACTCACTCACTGGCCTGAGAGCGAAAGTAGTGTGGTCTCAGTAGACTACTAGTGTTACAACGCTGGTCCATTTTTATACGGCTAATATATTTAAGATGGCATTTGTCTCAAATTGCTTACCTCAGCACCTAGATCAAGTTTCTGGTGAAAACCACTTTCTCTGTATTTCTATAGAGTGAATAAGGTCAATTAGTGACTGTATCAAATAAATTCCACAGCCACAAGTGTGGTCTGTTATTTAGCTGCAGAACATGCATACTGAGCTAGCAAGTTTGGTAAGATGAACAAAATTGTTCTTGTTAGAATATACTCCGACAGACTTTGCTAATATCCTTAAGATTTTAAATACTAACATCCTATTAGGGTCTACCTTTGACAAATCCAAGTTAGTTTACTAGACGTTAGCCATGCTATGTTGTACCTTACATTGCATTAAAGTAATAATAGTGTAAAAGCAAGCAATGGAAGTGAATTATATTATAGAAGTTGCTATTGTGGTACACAAACTTTTTTCCGTCACATTTTTCATATCATGGCTCAGTCTGACAGTAACACTCATCTCCCATATCGTACAAACCCAATTCCAAAAATGTTGGGACACTCTACAAATTGTGAATAAAAAAAGGAATGCAATAATTTACAAATCTCATAAACTTATATTTTATTTACAATAGAATATAGATAAAACATCAAATGTTGAAAGTGAGACATTTTGAAATGTCATGTCAAATATTGGCTCATTTTAGATTTCACGAGAGCTACACGTTCCAAAAAAGTTGGGACAGGTAGCAATAAGAGGCCGGAAAAGTTAAATGTACATATAAGGAACAGCTGGAGGACCAATTTGCAACTTATTAGGTCAATTGGCAACATGATTGGGTATAAAAAGAGCCTCTCAGAGTGGCAGTGTCTCTCAGAAGTCAAGATGGGCAGAGGATCACTAATTCCCCCAATGCTGTGGCAAAAAATAGTGGAGCAATATCAGAAAGGAGTTTCTCAGAGAAAAATTGCAGTGCATAAGGGTCAAGGCTGGAAAACCATATTGGATGCCCGTGATCTTCGGGCCCTTAGATGGCACTGCATCACATACAGGAATGCTACTGTAATGAAAATCACAACATGGGTTCAGGAATACTTCCAGAAAACATTGTCGGTGAACACAATCCACTGTGCCATTCGCCATTGCCGGCTAAATCTCTATAGGTCAAAAAAGAAGTCATATCTAAACATGATCCAGAAGTGCAGGCGTTCTCTCTGGGCCAAGGCTAATTTAAAATGGACTGTGACAAAGTGGAAAACTGTTCTGTGGTCAGGCGAATCAAAATTTAAAGTTCTTTTTTAAAACTGGGACACCATGTCATACGGACTAAAGAGGATAAGGACAACCCAAATTGTTATCAGCGCTCGGTTCAGAAGCCTGCATCTCTGAGGGGTTGCATCAGTGTGTGTAGCGTGGGCAGCTTACACATCTGGAAAGGCACCATCAATGCTGAAAGATATATCCAAGTTCTAGAACAACATCTGCTCCCATCTAGAGGTCGTCTTTTTCAGGGAAGACCTTGCATTTTCCAAGATGACAATGCCAGACCACATACTGCATCAATTACAACATCATGGCTGCGTAGAAGGTTCCGGGTTCCGGATACTAAAATGGCCAACCTGCAGTCCAGATCTTTCACCCATAGAAAACGTTTGGCGCATCATAAAGAGAAAGATGTGACAAAGAAGACCTAAGGCAGTTGAGCAACTAGAAGCCTGTATTAGACAAGAATGGGACAACATTCCTATTCCTAAACTTGAGCAACTTGTCTTCTCGGTCCCCAGACGTTTGCATACTGTTATAAAAAGAAGAGAAGATGCCACACAGTGGTAAACATGGCCTTATCCCAACTTTTTTGAGATGTGTTGATGCCATGAAATTTAAAATCAACTTATTTTTCCCTTAAAATTATACATTTTCTCAGTTTAAACATTTGATATGTCATCTATGTTATTCTGAATAAAATATTGAAATTTGAAACTTCCACATCATTGCATTCCTTTTTTATTCACAATTTGTACAGTGTCCCAACTTTTTTGGAATCGGGTTTGTATATTCACACATATCCAACAATCACAATATTCTTTATAAAAGGTACTTATATAAACACTGTATTCATTTTAATTCCATTTATTTTTCTCCATCAAAATAGTTTTGACATGACACCTTTAAGAGATTGAACTGTTTTAAAATCGGTCAAACCACAGCTGCAAACGTTAAAACTTGCAATAAAAAATTAAATCAATTCTACTGGAATCTATGTTTGCACAATGGTATTAATGTGCTAAATCAGGAAACATTAAGCACATCCGGTGCTTTCTTAACTAGCAATATTAATAATGGTGGTGACAGCGCCCCTGAGATGAGTTGTGCTTTTGCTTAAGACAAAGGGAAATTAAAACCGCTCGATCAACGTGTTGACAGAAAGATGACCTGAAAGAAAGGCAGGAAACGAGTTACAAGGGAACTCGGTGGTTGCCGATGGCCTGCTGTTGAGGAAGCTGTCGAGGGAAGTTTTGACAGGTCCTCATGAACAAAGCTGCAGCTCTCGCTCCAGCCAAAAAACCCAGGAAGGAATTGCACACAGCACCAGACTTCTTACATAACCTGCTTACATAACATGACCTTGTAGGTTCTTTAAGGGTCACTGCTTGGTCTGTATCAAAGCACTACTGTGCTTGAGAGGTCGACAGTTCCTGACTGCTTTTCCCACAGAGCTGGCACTACCAGGTCTGATGGCTTTCATCTCGCAACCACTTAACCCCCCTCTGAGACTATGCTGAACATGTAATCTCCCTTATACTGCAGATATCCCATTTCAAAGATAATGTTCTTTGGACTCTTAACCACAGAATGCTTGGAAAAACATACTGATGGAGATGAAAAGCTTAGCTGTGCCAGTGCACCTTGCTGGTCAAAAGATGATGGTCACACTGTCGGCAACTAGGATTTGGAATGGCAAGCTTGTCTTCTCTTCTTCAGTAATCTTGTCTTCTTCATCTTGAGCAGTTCACATCAAGCGATCAGCATGATATTCAGTGATGCTGCGCAAATAAGATCTAATTGCCAATCATTATAGTCTTTTAGAGGTTAGCACTAAATGTTTATTTTTTTTATTATTAAAAAGGTCTCATTGATGAATATACTGTATATATTTATAGACAAAAATCTGTTACTCCTTTGTGTCTGTTTATTTGAACCATCCAAATCATCCTAGTTTTCTGCTAACAAGCAACAGGTACTGCATAAGGTCACCTTATAGTCTGCTTATTTGACCAGCAAAATTTCCACCAATGGGACAGGCAGACACATATCTCTGTGTAGTTCAGTCAAGAATAGGACATAAAAGTAACACAAACATCATGCACCATCTCAAAGGTTAAATTATTGGTGACAGCTGTTTTTCTGCCTTCTGTCTGCCACACAGCAGGTTTAGTTAAAAAAATTGTGAAATCAGTCAAACTGAATAGTGAGTAATCTCTGACCTTGAGCCAAGTGTAAATTGTAAAAAAAGGTTTCTCAGCACAGAATCTGTTGGGCTCACCACCTAAATCATCACACTTCAATTTACAGCACAATTATTTCAACAAAGTTCAACAAGAGTCTGCATAGAAAAAAGGCCTAGCAAAATAACAAAAAGCTCTTGTAACAAAGAAAACAAGTCACTTAGTCTTTAGCATGAAGGCTACAGTTATCAAAAGAAAATAAAGATGCTAGAGTCTTATCTTTTACGTATGATATTTGAGCAGGTCACCAAATCTAACAGCCCGGATATTAGCCAGTGTTTTGCTAACATTTCGTCAAGGGCACAAATATGATGTGCTGCATTCTCATCTACTCATTGGTGTTCATTAAGCCATGTTATTATAAACAACAACATATACAATATATACACTGTATTGTTACACTGTAACAATATATACACTGCTCAAAAAATAAAGGGAACACTTAAACAACACAATGTAACTCCAAGTCAATCACACTTCTTTGAAATCAAACTGCCCACTTAGGAAGCAACACTGATTGTCAATCAATTTCACATGCTGTTGTGCAAAGGGAATAGACAACAAGTGGAAATTATAGGAAATTAGCAAGACACCCCCAATAAAGGAGTGGTTCTGCAGGTGGTGACCACGGACCACTTCTCAGTTCCTATGCTTTCTGGCTGATGTTTTGGTCACTTTTGAATGACCAGTTTGGCAGTGGGTAAGTAATGGGGTGGGGTGGGTAAGTAATGGGGTGGGGTGGGTCAGTAATGGGGTGGGGTGGGTCAGTAATTGGGTTGGGTGGCATTTCTCCATGTGCTCGCCAGAGGTAGCCTGACTGCCATTAAGTACCGAGATGAGATCCTCAGACCCCTTGAGATACCATATGCCAGTGCGGTTGGCCCTGGGTTCCTCCTAATGCAAGACAATGCTAGACCTTATGTGGCTGGAGTGTGTCAGCAGTTCCTGCAAGACGAAGGCATTGATGCTATGGACTGGCCTGCCCGTTCCCCAGACCAGACATCTGGGACATCATGTCTCGCTCCATCCACCATCCACGGCCAGGTCTGGGAGGAGATCCCTCAGAAGACCAGCCTCATTTTGACTTGTTATAGGGACATTACATCAAAGTTGGCTCAACCTGTAGTGTGTTTTTCCACTTAAATTTTGAGTGTGACTCCAAAACCAGACCTCCATGGCTTAATACATTTGATTTTCATTGATAATTATTGTGTGATTTTGTTGTCAGCACATTCAACTATGTAAAGAGTGTGTTGTTTAAGTGTTCCCTTTATTTTTTTGAGCAGTGTGTATATTATATATATATATATATATATATATATATATATATATATATATATATATATATATATATATATATATATATGTATTTCACAATGGTGTGAAAGTGTTTGCCTTCCTGATTTCTTACTTTTTTTGCATGTTTGTCACACTTTAATGTTTCAGATCATTAAACACATTTAAATATTAGTAAATGATAACACAAGTGAACACAACATGCAGTTTTTATTATTGAAGGAAAACTAAATCCAAAACTACATGGCCCTGTGTGAAAAAAGTGTTTGCCCCCTGTTAAAACTGTGGTTTATCACACCTGAGTTAAATTTCTCCAGCCACACCCAGGCCTGATTACTGCCACACCTGTGAGCAATCGAGAAATCTCTTAAATAGGACCTGCCTGACAAAGTGAAGTAGACCAAAAGATCCTCAAAAGCTAAATGCCATGCTAAGATCGAAAGAAATTCAGAAACAAATGAGAAATAAAGTAATTGAGATCTATCAGTCTGGAAAAGGTTATAAAGTCATTTCCATAGCTTTGCGACTCCAGCGAACCACGGTGTTATTCACAAATGGCAAAAACATGGAACAGTGGAGAAACTTCCCAGAAGTGGCCGGCCAAACAAAATTACCCCAAGAGCACAGCGACGACTCATCCAAGAGGTCACAAAAGGCCCCACAACAACATCCAAAGAACTCACTTGGCTCAGTTAAGGTCAGTGTTCATGACTTCACCATAAGTAAGAGACTGGGCAAAAATGGTCTGCATGGCAGAGTTCCAAGACAAAAACAGCTGCTGAGCAAAAGGATCATAAAGACTCGTCTCGGTTTTGCCAGAAAACATCTTGATTCCCAAGACTTTTGGGAAAATACTCTGTGGACTGACGAGACAAAAGTTTAACTTTTTGAACGGTGTGTGTCCCATTACGTCTGGCGTAAAAGTAACACTGCATTTCAGAAAAGGAACATTATACCAACAGTAAAATACGGTGGTGGTAGTGTGATGGTTTTGGAAGACTTGCTGTGATAAATGGAGCCATGAATTCTGCTGTTTACCAAAAAATCCTGAAGGAGAATGTCCGATCTGTTCGTGACCTCAAGCTAAAGCGAACTTGGGTTCTGCAGCAGGACAATGATCCAAAACACACAAGCAAGTCCACCTCTGAATGGCTGTAGAAAAACAAAATGAAGACTTTGGAGTGGCCTAGTCAAAGTCCTGACCTGAATCCTGTTGAGATGCTGTGGCATGACCTTAAAAAGGCAGTTCCTGCTCAAAAACCCTCTAATGTGGCTGAATTACAATAATTCTGCATAAATTAGTGACCAAAATTCCTCCACAGCACTGTAACAGACTCATTGCAAGTTATCACAAACGCTTGATTGCAGTTGTTGCTGCTCAGGGTGGCTGAACCAGTTATTAGGTTTAGGGAGCAAACACTTTTTCCACACAGGGCCATTTAGTTTTGGATTTTGTTTTTCCTCAATAATAAAAACCTTCATTTAAAAACTGCATGTTGTGTTCACTGGTTTTATCTTTTACTAATATAATTTTTTTTATGATGATCTGAAACATTAAAGTGTGACAACCATGCAAAAAAAAAAAAAAAGAAATCAGAGATGTGTGTATATATATGATATGAACGTATTTTTTACGTAAAAACATTCCCTAACCCTAGAGCAAAATCGTGATAATAAATGACTTATTATACAGAATAAATTATGAACTAATGAATGTTATCAGTTAAATCATCCATATTTCAACCAAATGTCAGTAAAACTCTGATCATCCTTTCTGCTATGCTTCTACATATAAGATATACCTTCATTTGTCCCACAGTGGGGAAATTTCTTAATTAATAGCTGTTGTTTATATACAAGCATGTTTTGTAAAAAAAAAAAAAAAAAAAGTTTGGGCTTGCACTGGTGTTAAGTAGAAGAGAATGGAAGGATTTACTGTTTCCCGGCTTTCTGGAGATGAAGTTGACCTGCTCCTTGTCACACCATTTTCCCCTCCAGTGAATCGCCAATAGATTTAGACTCTTTAGAATGTCTGGAGAATGTCAACATTTATCATGTGAAACATTTACAAATGCCACCATTCAGCACTACACTACAATCCACAAATCTCTCCATAATTATAATAAATAAAAGAAAATACACCAGACTTCAAATTAATCAACATGGAACTTCAGTCCAAATGTTAGATGGCAAGTAAGAGGAAGGAGCTTTTATCATGGTTAAGGTACAGTGCAGTGTTATGCAGTGTGTGTGTGTGTGTGTGTGTGTGTGTGTGTGTGTGTGTGTTTCTTTTTTCGGCTTCTCCCGAGAATAAAACTGGGATTAACAGAGTGTGTGTGTGTGTAAGAACAAAAAGAACGAACGAGAAGAGAATAAAACTGGGTTTTACTGTGTGTGTGTGTGTGTGTGTGTTTGTGTGTAAGAACGGAGAGAAAGAGAGAACGAGAAGAGAATAAAACTGGGTTTGACTGTGTGTGTGTTTAATAACAAAGAGAGAGAGAGAGAGAGAGAGAGAGAGAGAGAGAGAGATAGAGGGGGAGAGAACGAGAAGAGAGTAAAACCAAGTTTTACTGTGTGTCTGTCTGTGTGTGTGTGTGTGCGCGTGTGTGTGTGCGCGTGCATGTCTGTTGTGTCTGTTGGAGATGGTGGAATAAGGAGGAAGGTTGCTATAAATTACAGTGTTCTCCTTCAATCCACAAGATGGTGCTAAAGTTGGTTAAGAACGAGCAAAATCTCTGAATACAGGTAACACTTCTTGTAGATCTAATGTCAGGCCCTGAATACTCTTGTTAATGAATTATACTATTCATTTTCTGCACTAATCATTAGGAGGCAATATTTATTAACTTCTCCCTAACTGGAGTCACAGCTACAGGTTGTGCGGTTAGATCTGAATTCTAAGCGCTTTGTGTGTAGTTTGCTACTCTCCATTTTCTAAAAATGATCATCGACTCAAATCCAGTAACATCACTCAGTAATAGAATCATTGAAGAAGATCCAGGGCATCAGTTCATAGATTTACAGAAGTTTGTAGTGTCTTAGCTTGCAGGTATAAAAGTGATTAAGAGTGAATGCTCCAACTAGGTTTGCTGAGCTTCTTCCTCTCCTACCTCACATTGTCGTGTTTCTGGATGTAGATCTTGTGAAACATCATATCCTCCTGCTTGGCATTTATGTCGGCTTTCATCTCCATGGCAACATGGCGGGGAAGCACAGAGAGGAGGAGGCGTTCCTGCGAACAAGGAACGAGAGAAACAGAGGAAGGGGAGAGTTGGAAATAAGGAAAAGGAAAATCAGGACTTGATTTTAAAATCATCCCATCACAAGGTCGACGATTTCTGACTCAGAATTGCGCAGTGAACATTTCCCCCCCCCCCTTCTTTTCGCTAGCTCCCCTACTCCTCAGCCCCTGATATGAGGAGTCATCACCAGTGACAACAGTGGCAGTACACTGACGTCACCCTGCTACGTGTGGAATACAGTGGAGTGGCTTAGGCAGTCTGGAAGATTCTGGTTATCTTCTGCCAGGTCTGATTAGCTCATGTCTCTGTTGTGTGCCTTCACTACGAGCTTTATATAAATCATTAGTGTGACATCATAACTACACTGGCATTTGTCACATTTATCTGAGAGAAAGAGCATAATAAGGAAAGTGACATGTCTTTAGGATCACACATTCCTTTCAGAGACCGTACTTAAAAACGCATTTACATGGACACTTCATGACTGATAAGACACCACTAATAGAAATACATCCCAGGACGCCCA
This sequence comes from Silurus meridionalis, assembly GCF_014805685.1. Taxonomy (NCBI): domain Eukaryota; kingdom Metazoa; phylum Chordata; class Actinopteri; order Siluriformes; family Siluridae; genus Silurus; species Silurus meridionalis. The sequence goes on from NC_060886.1 coordinate 13,957,251, forward strand.
GCTGTGTTAGCTGTAGCCATCCTCTTTCTCACCTGTTGCTGGTTTTCTCTCTGGGAGTGCAGACGAGCCTGAATGCATTCTCTTGTCTCCTGGAAGGCCTGCCTTTGTGAGCCTTCTGCTGGGTAGTGTGTACACACACCTACTATATTGGTGCAGGAGAAGATCAGCACGTTCGCCACAAGCTGTGAAACAAAGACAGATAGCATTGAGATCCAGAAAACAAAATGTTATGATAAGATTAATTTGCATTTCATTGGAGGTTGCTTCAAGTAATGCCATGCACAATCAGAAAAAAATAATAAAAGCCTCTGTCCAAGTGGCATAAATTTTAGTAGATGTAATCCCTTAATGTCCAACCGCATTATTTAGTTACATATATTAAAGCATATTACTCAGTAACCGATAGGAATTATTCAGCAACTACAATAACACTGATAGGAAGAATGCATGTAGATATTAAGTGAGGAGTATACTGTATGTCTAGGTTTTCCGACAGGCCCTGAGAGTTTATAAAACAGAATAAAGTAACTGATGGATGGTCTCATCTCATTTCAAGTCAGATATATTCACAGTGCATGTATTCTGTTACACGGCGGTCTGCAACACTTATTTTAGAAGTTAGATCAGTACACAGTAGCGTCTGTTCAGTGTCTGCACATTTCAGTTTATTTTAGCTCAAATTACACAAGTCTCTGTCTTACTTTGGTCTCCATAGTCTTCCCCATTCTGTCTCCCTGTATCTTTTACTTGCTCCAGCAGAGAAGAGCAGATTTCCATAACATCTCGGTTTGAGCTGCAGTGCAGGTTTAAAATATGCTAAGAGTATTATCAGGGATTTCTGTCTAATATAGACACTATGCGTGTGTGTGTTTGTGCAAGCAAATGAAATGAAAATTCAAGGTTTGAAAACGTACAATGCGTGTTTATCTCGCTAAACAAAGCTTGAACTTAGAATATACAAATTCTGCTCTGGAAAAAAAAGGATTTTCGATTGTGGTTACAGTTCATGTGTAAACAAAGCATATATATAGTTGCCCGAAAGAATGAAAGTGTTATCGTGGTGATTAGGAAGTTAATACTACAACGTTTTCTTTCACTGCACCTAAAAAAAAAATAACTGACACATTGCCTCTAAGGCCTCAGTCCTACTGCTTATAACCAAACAGAAGAAACACTATGTAGTGTAATGTAATATTTAAAAAGCGCTTATGTAAAAAGGTACAATGATTCATGTACATTGTCAAACCAGATCTTTACACAAGTCAGGATCCAGTTCTTTCAACACACCCTATACATTTCTTAAAGACTTCACCACTGTGCAGCTCAATAATATTAATATTGATCCAAACGTCTCCTTGGAAATTTGTAATTTATGTAGATGCAAGAATATTGTATTAAACTGCAAAACAAAAATAAATTTCAATTACATTAATAATAATACTAACAATAATATTAGCTTTTCCCAAGTATGTATACCTAAACCTTTTTTACCACAACAATTCATAGAGCTATTTAATTCTGTAAATTAATCTCTAATGTTTTTATTTTTTTCCCCTCCACAGCAGTCCTGCAAAATTGTTCTGGCTAAAAATCCATTTCATTTAGGCCAAATTAACTTCCAATTGGGCATTTGATATCTTGACACAAACCGGATTACTTTGCTCTCTAGTGTGTTATATTCATGTCGAAGACTTGCAGGCCTGTAGCATGAGCTGTAAACAGAAATTCCTATGTAAACACACACACACACACACACACACACACACACACACACACACACACACACACACACACACACACACACGCTCATGTATAGAGAACATCAAGCGTAGCAATGCATATATATTAGCAAGAAACATTAGTGTTCTATTTATAACCCTCACTTCCTTGGCAGCCCTTATTAGGTAACTGAATGCCTTTGTCTGTGAGCAGACCAATAAAAACATTATTATTTAGCAATGACAGACTGAAATACAGAATAGGTACATTTTTGGTATAGTAACGTACACTATTTTGCAGGAAATGCGATTTCTATTTGAATTGATGATCAAACATTAGCAATTTTCTCTGTATCGCTGTAAGATTGAAAAAGTCTGACGTGTTTGATTACCATCACATTGAATATATATTTTCTTAATTAGTAGAGGAAGCAATGCCATCATTGGTTTTGCTAGACTGAATAGTTTACTGTCAGCAAAGAACAGTTAATAGGAGCAACTAAACTTATCTAATCTTAAAATCCACATCCTTTAGATAGGGAGGAACGCAATATTTATTATTTTTTATTTTATTATTATTATTTTCCCAGGATTTGCAAATAGGTCCATTTTATCAAAATATTTTGGTCAGGTCCCAGGCCTGAACTTTATCGAAGCATGCCTGTCATATTTACAGCATTTTTCCCCAGTTCTTTTGGATCTGTAAGAATGAGTCCTATTTTTGTAATAGTTGGAATGCAGAAGGATACTTGCATCTTTGCATTAAAAACAAGTGAGAGAAGCAAATTCTAAGCTTCACAATATTAATTGTTTAAGAGTTTTAAAAGCAAAATCAGGCTTTTTATAAGTTGAATGTGGGTTTTCCATTGATTTTTGTGGGATTTAGGCTTGCAATAAGATTTGACATGGCATCAACATTTAACTCAATAATTAAATTGAATCAGGCATTATTTACATTTATGGCATTTGACAGAAGCCCTTATAAAGAGCGACTTACAACTGAGCAGGGGAGGGTTGAGGGCCTTGTTTAAGCGCCCAGCAGTGGCAGCTTGGTGGTGGTGGGATTTGAACCTGTGACCTTCCAATACAAATTCAAATGCCTTAACCACTGAGCTACCACCTTCCAATATTCGGCATCAAAATTTGGGGAGGGGATTGGGGGTTTTGTTCTCATTATGCGCGAACATTAGATCGGATATTATGCTTTGTAGTGCTCTAAAGTCAACAGAAAATTGTGGTGGAAAAAATCATATCTTCTTGATTCCAGATTGTCTTCTTTACAATTATATTAAAAAAGGCCACAGCAGTGCCTAACAGATATTGTATTAAACTTATATGAACAAGCTTTTCAGCACCAATTCTTCTTCAGTTACATTCCTGTTTATTTTTTCTTCCAAACGGCCTAGCAGACCCCATTTCTAGTCTAATATATAATGATAGCGAAATGAAATAGTGAAATAATAAATTCAAACAAGTGTGCTTATTGGTTATAGTCACACGGTATTGAATGTTATAAATACAAATACAGTAAGGCCTATGAGCAGAAAAAAAAAAATAATAATGCATTCAAGGAGCATCCATTAAACAGAGCCCATCCTGACTCGGACACCTTGACAGAAATCATGGAGGTCAAGATGAACCTCAAAATCATGTACTGCATTAACAAAACAACAGACAACAATGAAAAAAATTATAATTAAAAAAAGAAATTAGTGGAATTGTTGAGGCTTTTTTAGAGACAACACTAGACCCACCTGGACTCTGTCTCCCGAGCCTTGTAGCGTTCAAATTCTGAACTTTAACAGTGAGAAAGTTTTTCCAAAGTGACAACTTATCAACCATTTTATGGTGATTGCTAGTACAGTGACGCATTTAGGAAGTGAAATCTACGTGAGCAAAGTGACATAAAAAGCCTGTGAATCAGTCTCCAACGTCAATATCCCCACAATACCATTAGAGATAACAGTATATCAAGATCTCATGGTGCAAAATTTAATTGAGGGCCAAAATATGCTTAAGAATATTAAATAATAAAACTACTACTTTTTAAAGCCCATTTCCCCCAGTTACTTTAGCCAGAAACCTATTTAGCTAAATTTCTTCCTTTGTGCTATGGGAATTAAAGTATGAAAAAAGATTGTCTCTTTAAGAAATTGCCTTTATGCTTCTCACAAATCATAGCCATTTGATTGGTTCAGTTAATTGTTAACCATCACAAACATGCTGCACTGAAAGGTTGCACTGACTGTGGGGCTTAGACCAGATTTGTTTCAGATTGTAGTGGTGGGAAGATCAGATCATTTTAGTGTCTTGGTTCTTTGAAACTTGTTCATTAAAATTAACACATTTTTTTTTTTTAGATCATATAGTTCATTTCGTTCCTTTGATGAGAAACAAAATAAAAGTTACATTTTTAATAAGCAGATTCCCCAACATATATACTGTACATATACAAACATTGACTATAGTTCCAGCAAATTACAATAAACGGAATTAGTAACTCACTGTAGCTACTTATGTACTAGAAATGCTATTTGTACTGCACACATGCACAAATGCGTCAACCTTCTGTCTGAAGCATGTCGAAACATTGCATAGCAGTTTTGGGTATTTAGACACTGTACTGGTTGACACTCCCTGATCCATACCAAAAATAGTTCTTTACTAGAGATTCTCTTAACATAAATACACATCTTTGGTGAAGTGCAGGCATTTGCACACTTGTGCAGTACAAATCGTGTTTTTAGTTCGAGTAGCCACACTCAATACTCATCTTCTGGTCCGTTAGTTAACTCTCTTGTCCCATGACTCCCACGTTTGTTGTAACAATAATTTCAAGATTCGGATAAAAAATAAAAACTGATCTATTACATTGGGTAGCGTATATGGGAGTCACTTGATAAAATTACGAACGACTCATGAGAAACTACTCAACTCTGTTTGCTGTACATATCCGATGGAGATTTTGCTATGCTTTGCTCGTGCGCATCCAGTAGAAAATAGAAGAAAGAGTCGTCTCAAAGAGTGATTCTTGAAGTGATTCAAAATGAATAGAATCACTATACCTGCCTGGGTGCACAAAGGATTGGTTTGAGATTACACTTAGGTAAGGCTGGACAAAGACAGCAATTAAGGTTAGTATGTTGTAACTGTTGTATGCACCAGAAATAATAGTGGATGTAGTAAATAAGCGTGGTGCAAAAAAAAAAGTGACGTTGCAAAGTTCAACAGCTGGGCAAGTGCTTCAAAAACTGAAGGAGGCAAAAGCATTTACGTAAAAAATTAAATAAGGTTAAAAATCTATATAACATCCATTATGCTGATTGTTCAGAAACAGACCAACTCTCACTGTCTATAAAACTGTAACTGCCATTAAGAGTTCATTCAGGACACATTTATCTTTAGATGCGTTCAGTCCATGAGTAGAAACTCCACGCTGACTAATTATATTCCAATAAAGTATAAGGAACCTGCAAAATATGAGAAATATGAGAACACTAGGCACCTTTCTCTATAGGTAAGCACCAACTGCAATAGTACAAACACCTTGCTATGATGTATTGATGCAAATCAGAAGTGTGAACAAACACAGACAGACAGGGAACAGTCACTCTAACACACTCCCATCAAACAGCATGGCAGACTGAGTGAGCAGGTTGTGTTTGCAGAAGCTTTGAGCTCCGGTGCTGTCTCCAGCTTTTATGGAGTGAAACATGGGAACAAGCATGAAGTGTAAAAGAATGATTAATACATTTCACTGTTTGTGAGAGAACAATGTGGAGAGAGAAAATAAAATCTATCACTCAAATACAAACTTACAGTATTTTATCCTGCTAGAGAGCAAGCAAAGGTTCTCTCCTATTCACGCCACCCCTGGCCAGACATTTGTGTAACACACGGTGGTGCCGATTGTGCTGGGATCCTAAATGTCACGTCCTGAGTCACACCTTTGAAGAGGATTACTAGCCTCACCACTGACACAAAGAAGAAAAAGCATTTTCAATTTTTCATCTTCCACTTCAAAAAAGATTCCAAATATAGTTACTAGAAACATCAGCCAGATGGACCTCTGAGCTTTAGTGCTTTTTAATGTCAGTAGTGGGTTCTTGAATCCAATTTCTTCCTTGGTATTTGAACACAAACAAGGAACAACTGTACTGATACACAGGTATGCAAGTAAACATGCCAAAGTAGATAGACACAGCAAAGCAGTATGCCTAGAGCTATTTGAAAGTTATGAAATTTAAGAGATCGACAGTATGCAACAAAGAATGCAGCTCAAAATAGGAACTGGTACATATAAAAGACAGGGTGGATGTCCATTACCACCTTTAATTTTTTCTGATGGAGCTGAACAGCATAAGGAATAGAAATTATTGCCATAAAATTATGCAAAACACCCCCACTTGGTTTCTGCTTGACCTCTGCTTTAAAGTCTTGGGCACTTAAGAGGTAGACACCGTTTCTGTTCAGATGACCTTTAATATACCATAACAGCAAGAACCCTTAACCTTGGAATGTACTACTGCAATGAAAGTCAGTGTGGCCACCATGTAAGAAGAAACAATACACAGTTATGCAATAATGTATTTATATGCAGACAGCATATAGCACGCAACTGATGTACTTGAAAATAGGTCTGTTGACATGGGATGTGAAACTACAGAGAGATATACATGTGGCACTTGCATGTAAAGAAATAGACTGATATTTGAATGCTAGACTACTACTTGATTAGATTTTATATATTTTATAATCTACTAACTTATATAACGCTGTGAACATGTTACACAATCACTAGAGACATCAAAGTTACCTGTCCAGACAGGAATTTGACATTTTCTTACACTCTGAACACAGTGTATGGTGTCCTTAAACAGTTAAACAATTAGAATGCATAACAATCTTTATTCCTGTCACCCCTCTTCTCGCTCTCTGTTAAGTACACATGTTGTTCTCCATCTTTATGTCCTACCCCTGGATGGAGTCCTTCTCAATTGAGACCACTCTGAGCAGCTGGGGATGGTTCCACACCTACAGCCTCAAGATCCATGAAGCTGCTGAGCAACTCAAGAACTTTGAGGTTTGTCTCTACAAAGTCTACTACAATGTCTTAGGACAACAGGCTGCATGAAGAGCTTTGCATTTAGGCACCCATTACTGCACACCTTAACAATGGGACTGCAATGAGCGGACATTTGGTGCCACCCAAATGAGAATGGGTTCCCTTTTGAGTCTGGTTCCTCTCAAGGTTTCTTCCTCATACCATATCAGGGAGTTTATCTTTGCTAAAGTCACCACATTGTTTTATATAACCTTGTTACCACTTTATCTGTGTAAAGCTGCTTTGAGACAATGCCCATTGTAAAAAGTGATATAAAAACAAAAATAAAATTGAATTATGGAACCTTAATGTAGAAGTGAACACAGAGACTGGAATTTTTTGTCCAGTTGCAGCCAGACATAGCAGCCCCATGCTTTGCACATGAGAAAAGGGAGGGAGAATCAGCAGCTGATTAACAGAATCAACTTATTCTTAACTTTTCCAGACAGACGGAGGTAAGAATAAGTTGTACTGAGCAAACGTCTGCTTTATTTTTCCCCGCACCATTGGCTTCAGCTGTTTCTCAGCTGATACTGTGTGTCGTATTGGCAGCGGAGCTTGTCAGCAAGAAACAGAATCTGATTGGCTAATTAGCTTAGTGAATAAGCACACAAAAAAAGGGGAACACGCTTGTTGCCATTCCTGCTCTTGTCTTTGCAACTTAGCAGACATGGTTGAGAAAATATACATGAATCTGTTAAGAATGATTGTGGCAGGTGGAATATTTATATATGTACAGTTGTAGCACTTCTGGTTTCCTGGTTTGGATGCTGAACACATACTACTGCCACCCACAGGTATAAGAGTGTTATGTACTGTGTACAGTTTGGTGTGTTAGAAGTGCCTGCCTAATAATCGGCATAATTTGCGGCACAATCAGTCAATGCCGATTGATTAAAAAAAATGGCCAAAAAATAAAATAAAATCACAAAAAAAAAAAAATTATCTTGTCAAACCCATCAAAGGGCATCAAATATTCTCTTTGCAGCTAATAATACATAACAGGATGCATCTTTTGACAGCTCTGTAGGCAGTAACTTCCAGTAGCCTGTAGCGATGACCACAGTCCTAAACTGTTAACACACTATTGTTCCAGAGAGCACATAAAGGACACCAAACTCATTCGCAGTGTAACAGGTGCGTGTTTGTGTGTGAGTGCGTGTGCGCATGCACTACACATTCCATCAGCACTCACACAGATCTGATTCAAACTTCTACAAATTAGTGGTGGTTTAGTACCGACCTCGACCCCCCATCATATCAGACATCAGACATTTCAGACAGAGACATCGAGAAAATCTTGTGCAGGCCTGCTTTTCTCATCAGTGTTCAACCCGGCACAAGCGTTGTTCATTCATAAATAGAGTACGTATTTCATAATAACAATATATGCTGTTGCTAAGAGACATTAACCACCATTTAGCCATTAATCTGTGATGTGAAGCACTAATAAATACCACCACCTTCATCCACCTTGCTAATAGGTAGTATAGTAAAGCTGTGTTTATTATAATAATTATATTTTTTTCCACCTGATTCATCTTGAAAGGCTTCTCGGTCCAGCCTGGCCTGACTTTATTACTGCTGTTGTGGTAATAAAACTTATTAAGAATAAATATAAATGCCTTATCTTTTTAAGCAAAATCTATTTTAAAAGTTTTAATCTTTCAATGACACATCTGTAGCCTGAAAGCACAAGCCAATCTGTTTGGTCATGTGAAATGTTAAGACAACCCAGCATGAATGAACAAACAAAAGTTACAATGGGCAAAATATCCTAACTATTTCATAAGAAAGCAGCTCCATGCAATGGCTTTTCCACACTGTTACGGGAAACAGTCAGAGCCTTTCTTCATGCTTAAGGCTAAGGATGCACAGTATATACATGTTAGTGAAGACAAATCTTTCGAGGGCAAATAAGATTTGTCTTTCTATTGGCATAAGCGAATTAATGGCTGTCACAGGACCTAAATATTAAGAACTTCTAAGACAAAACCCTTTCAGGAGCGAGAGGTATATCCAACAATGATGCATAACAAAGTCTCTCTGTCTTTTCTTGAATTTCTTCAGGGAAGCAGCTAAATATTTTCAGCCTCACCTCTATTCAGGTACATGATGTAGCCTTGTAGACTTTTTGACTACCTTTAAGGCTTAAATAAGTTCTACAATTGTACATTGCTATAAAAGCCCAGCTCAAACTGCAAACATCAACAACCTCAGATCAAAAAGCTAAGATTTTTACATGCATGAACTAGATCTTTCAGGTATATTTACTCCCCCCAGTAGTTCAAATCCTGCTGTAAATCAGTAGCACTGCTAGTATTGCCATGTAAATTAACATCATAATTTTCGTTTCAATAATCTCTTGCAGCAGGACTGTGCCAATGCAAGCGTCTTCATTGGCACATTGAACATTACATAATCTATTTAGCAGGCTGAATATATGAAATGAATGAAAAAATGTGTATACATATACATTAAGGTTTAAATCGAGAAGACCAACAGGCAGACAAAAGAAATGCAGATCGTGATTGTTGAAAATGACAATACATCTTGTTTATAATTCAGAAAACCTTTCATTTGGTGTATTTAAGATAAAAGTGTGACAGTTTAGTTGCACAAAAGCTTGGATAATCCTCATAAAGCCCTGAATGCTAACAGCAGAAAATGATTAAATGTCAGTGATTAGTTCATGGCTGTATATGAATCACACCAGATGGAAGTGGTTGTGTTTTGTTTTGGGCTGATGCTTCACGTTCACTTTTAACTAAAATCTCAGACTCCGAACAGATAAAGTATTTATGTTTTTTGAGGCAAAATAAACATGTTTTTGACCATACATGATTCACATTTCAAAGCATGTTTTTTGTCTACTCATCTTAAGACATTCTGTTTTGAAGCTAGCAATGTAGATCACTAATCACGACAGAGTGGATAAATAGTGAATGAATAAAAAAATATATATCTACAAATGTCTTTTTTTCACTTATTCATCATGTCATTTAGTGTCTCTGGCCTGATGAGCTACCTTCAGCTAATAAATGTACAGGAATGTAAATGAGTACAGATGATCTGCTACATTTACATTTGGCAGACACTTTATCCATAGCGACTTACATTTATCTTATTCATACAACTGAGCAGCAATGGGGTTAAGAGTATCGGTCGACGCATATGGGTTTTTTTCCGATTTTCTTTTTCCTAATTCCATCTAATTTCAAATTATTAAGATGTGATACAGAACATTGCTTAAATTAGACATTTTACTGAACAACATAAGCCTCTTCAATCAGTGCACTGGTTACCAGGTTTTGGTCCCCGTGCCTACCTGTAGCCTAAACTGCAGCTGTTTGTAGGCTCACTAACGATACCATTCCAAAATTTTATTCTCATTCTCTTTCCAACGGTAGCCTCAAATTTACCTAATGAAATATACGTATAAGGGTAGATTAAACAAGAAAGGAAAGGAACTTAAAGCCCAGGACACACCAAGCTGACTGTCAGCCGTCTGGGAATGTGGGGTGGTTTTAAGTGTCAGTCGGCCTTTTTTTTTTTTTTCCTGCATTATTGTCTTGAACAGCATCAGATGTTTTTTAGGCTGATTCTGCATGTCGAATCAGCGGCGGAGCTCATCAACTAAAATCTATTGGCTATAGATCACACTTCATTTGGAGTTTTGTCATTGGACCTCTTTGAGTGGCGTAGAGAAGCTGGTGATGGATCTGTGATGATCGCAAATATTGAGCTATTTAATAAGTTGCTCAGTAGCTCCTGGTTCCATAACCTCAAATGACTGTATAAGACTGTAGAAAGGACACTAATTATAATTGTACATTCCGTTGCTCATGTTAGTTCTCACTCTCCAGTGTTCTGTATTGTTTAAAGACTAGAATGACACTCTTGATATCACCCAAATGAGGATGGTTTCCCCCTTTGAGTCTGGTTCCTCTCAAGGTTTCTTCCTCATAAGATCTAAGAGTTTTTCCTCGCCACAGTCACCACGGCTGTTCATCAGGGATAAGTACACATTGTTCACTTTAACTCTTAAATTCTGTAAAGCTGCTTTGAGACAGTGTCTGTTGTGAAAAGCGCTATAGAAATAAACTTCACTTGACTATTTAGCTAAGCGAATGAGCACACGGAAAAAAAAAAACGAACACGTTCGTTGTCCTTCTTACTCTTGTCTTTGCAACTAAGCGACATGATCGAAACAAGCTACAGAAATCCATCAGTAATAATTGCGGCAGGTAGAAACACTACTTGCTTTAGATATTTACAGTTCTAGCTCTTCCGGCTTGCCTAATACAGACTACTGCCACCTGCTGGTATGAGAGAGATGATCAATCGGTCGACCTCTAGTTGAGAGCCTTGCTCACACAAAGGAGACTGTGAATCTGGAGATTGTAAGTTGAAATATCAGCCAAAGTCTAATGCCTTAACCACTTAGCTACCACAAGAACTCCGGTAGATCCAGTGAAATACTTTTAAGTGTTGGCAACTCCCCCAGTACATGACTTCTGCTTTGTAACCAAATTCAAATACACAACTATACCCAGCACAACATGCAGTGAGATGATTTTAAGAACTGATCCATGACATAAAATGGAATAAAAAAATAAAAAGGACAAGAATTAAAGAGTAGAGAAAATGTACATTATTTGCTGGCACTATGTTTATGACAGAAAATAACTAAATCTAACCAAAAACATTCCATTTAATAATCACCTCTCCACAAGGGCAATTTCCACAGAACAGCAAAAACATAATTTTTCATACAACTATATTGGAAGCATTCACTGCTTTACCTGCTTTATATGGGTCATACAAGCAACAACAGGAAAAAGGCCCAGGGATTGGCTGGTGATCCTGCCCCTAAAATATTTATTTATTTATCCTTGCTTGATCCTTCTTAACCATACTCAGTAGGCGCCTCTGTGCTGTGTGAAAATGTATCTAGCTCTGCAATAATGCAGAATGGAGTAGCACATGGCTGCAGTCCTGTGAGACTCAGCTGGGCTTATGGTTATGTAAGAGCAGGCCAAAGGGCAATACAGCCCACAGATGCACAGCTGAGGGCATTGAAGCTCTACCATACTTTCAATCCCCTTTACTCTCTTCAGACTGTTTTGCATTTAACATGAATGAGAGGGGGCTTTTACAACCATTTTAAATGTAAATGTGCAGACATGAAAATAATGGCCACACTTTGTATTTGCTAATAGGTTGATTCATGGGATAACATGTCCGAACGCAGTCTGGCTAAGTCACTAAGTAATTCTACTAAAATGATTCAGATAGACAGAGACACATTAGATAGATGAAAGAACAAACGTTCTCCACAAACAAAATGTCTACAGGCTGGTCATATGCACCTTTTTTTGCCAGCCTTCCAATCCCACGATTTATAAACATTCAGTTGGCACGCCATCACTGGTTTATGCCAGAAGGCCTTCAGGGTCAGCAGTTGGTTGGACACATGAGATCACCGGCTGTCTTAGAAGAATGGAAAATGAAAGCAACCATAAAATCTGTCACATTCTTAATGCACAGTGATGGAGTGACTGAAGAGTATAACCAGCCCAAAGCATTTTATTGGAACACAGAAAAAATAATAGAAAAAAAATGACAAATTACAAAACACTTTCTTATCCCAAAATGCTTTATCCAAGCCAGTGACCCCTTTAGTGTAAACAGAAATGTGCAGACCCCTTTACTGGTGCAACACTAATTATAATGCAGCCACCAAGATGAATAAACACAAATAAAACTTTAAACATGTTACATATTTTATTCCATTTATGGCACCTTTAATTGCAATTTTTTAAAATGGCTGAACTTTCAAACCAAAAAAAACAAAGTTTGCTAAAGATCCAAACTTACAATTTTCATTCATTCATTCATTAATCCTATACTCAGCTTTAGAGGGTCTTTTCAGACCACTAGGTGTAGGCTGGGAATACTCCTTCGCAGAGCAAAGCTTATTTACACACTTATTCACACCTGGTAAATATCGCATTAATCGATTAATCTAATGGGATCCTTTTTTGGGAGGTGGTAGGAAATAGAAAAACCCACAGGAGAAACCCATCCGACATGGGAAGAACATTCAAAAAAAAATTATACACAACTCAGGATAGAACCAACTACCCTGGAGCTGTGAGGAGAAATGCTACCTGCTACATCACTGTGTTTATAATGGTTTCATTATTGAGCATATGATTGGGAAATGCACAAGAACATAATTTTTATTTGTATAAATGTATACTTCAAAGTTAGTACCAGGCTTATAACTCAAACCACCTGTTTTAAATAAATGAATAGGCTGAATGTTTATTTTAATCAGAGGACCCACAATGTTTCAGTATTAACATCAGGAATAAGTGGTATTTTTTAAGTGGTTTTCTAATCTCTAGTTTGCAGGTTTACATACTTCAGCCTTACTGGTGTAGCATCTGGGAAGGGTTCCTGGATAATATTTTAAGAAGAATGGATGAGTAATCAAAGGATCACACAGTAGTTTAAGATGACACGCCAAGTAAGATCATGTACACTGCTGTTTGTGAGCATTTGAATCACTCCATCTACCTTAGGCATTTCTTTTTCCTCAGTCACTGCTTTAGAGATTCTTTAGTGATTTTGTTCATTCATTGCTTTTTGGGGTTGATTTTTGGCTGCTGTCCCATATTGTGCATGTGCTTCCTTTTTTAGCATTGATGTGTTCTGGGGAATTGTTAGCCTCTCCCAGAAGCCTGTAGCCCTTCTGTGGGGGGAAAAAAGCATATGCAAACTACACCCTCGACCATCCCCCCCACAAAGAAAGGTTTGGAAAGGCTTTTTGTTTATACTATTCACTGAAGACAATGATCAGGCTTTATCTTTCATTTCCTTATTATTTGCATGTGTATAAGTAAAACCCCTTCTTTTTCTACTCAAGTGATCAAAATATTGGAAAATAAGTTTTAGGGACTGATAAGGCCAAGATGAAACTCAACTGAAGTGATGGGAAACCTAAAATGCAGAGTCATTACGGATTTCCTGATGGTTCAATATATATGAGCTCATTGGTCAAGCACAGAGAAGTTTACATTTTTACGGTTTACATGGCTGCTTTTGAAACAAATTCACTAAGATTTAGTAATGTAACTCATGGCTGTAACAACAGTATGACTTTTCAAAGTCTACAGAAACATTCTGTCTGCCGACTTAAAGAGAAATGCATTAAATGCAATTAAGAGGTACTTCATCATCAGGCAAGACAATGACAACAAAACCTCTGCCAACACAACACGAGACCTCATCAGGCAGGTTTTAGACTGGCCAAGTTAATCACCATACACAGTCGAGCATGCAAGAAGAAACAAACATTCTGGTTTTATCAACTGAGTCTCCAGCTTGAAGTAGATGTTGCAAGTAATTAAGTGCTATTAACTTTATAACAATATGGTTTTATACATTTGTTCACTTAAAATTGCTTAGTCTGCCACCAAATGTGCCCATGTTTCAAGTTGTTTAACATATCTAGCCGTAAATAACGGGAAAGTAAAGATTAAATTCTGGTCAATCTTTTCATTTTAAACCCAAATGCACACCATAAAAACAGAACAATTGGCCCTGTTATCCCAGAAAGTACAGTTTGTGCTTAATTATTCAAGCTTTAAGCAGCAGGATAGCTGAATACTGATTATAGTGTACGATTTAGTTAAATATAATAGTCCAGGTGCCATTTAAACACATAATATAACATTAAAAGGTTGATTCTCTATAGACATGATCCCACAGTCTGCAATCGTGTAAATGGGTGAGAAGGATCAGCTGTCCGGCTTAAATGTCATTGGATTCAGAATACCATTGGGCAGTTGTGATGCTCTTGGGTTATATAATCAGACAAAAAATGAGCCTCTGTGACCAGAAATCTTCTACCAAGTTTATGAAAGAAAGAAAAAAAAAAAAAAAGTCAACAGCGCATTAAATAATTCCAAATAGACAGGTCTCTGGGTCCTGTACTGGAACAAAATAAACCATAGTGATGCTCTGTTGAGGGCCATATCTATGACATTTCCCATTTAAGAGGTCAGACTGCCATCTCTGGCTCATTGAAAAGCCAGAGAACAGTTTAAGACAGTGAACAGATATGAACCCTATTTGTTTCCTAAGGATCAAAGCAGCTGCTACACATGCAGCAGAGTTGAGAGAATACCTCCCTGGCACATGCTGATTCTGTGTTATATCCCAGTATTAGAACCCGTATTATTACCGTTAGTATCTAACCTTATGTGATTCAGCTCCTATAAAACAAACAAACAAACAAACAAACAAACAAACAAACAAACAAATCCCAAAAAAAGAGGACAAGAATACTACTGCACACAAAAGTCTATGAACCCCATCCGAAGTGGCTGGGGGATATATAATGTCTTTATTCTCCAAAAGATACTGCCCCTTTCAAATGGAGTATTTGGCTTGAATGAATAGAAATAAATAGAAATGTCTCTGACTCACATATTTGATTATTTGCATATTTGTATTCAGAGTCTGTAAGTTGTGTATAGTAACAAATACACTTTCCTTTAAAACATTTTTATTTTAGCATTTTCAATTTAAATTTTATATTTAATTTTAAATAGTCTTATAAATTAAAAAAACAAGGAACTAAGGAAAACAATGATTGTAATAAGCTCTTTTTCCCCTAATCATATAAGTAGAAAGCCTTGCAAATAATGTAAAAAAAAATTATTTTATTCAAACAAATAAATCTTGCAGCTCTGATCCAATCTACCTAGTAAAAGTCAAAATCTAGAATTTAATTAGGAATTACAGAATCTATTTACACTGACCGCTAATACAAACACTGTTTGTGTCTTCTATCTATAGGAATAAGTGCTGTAACCCTTGGAGTGTGCCTGCTTTTAATGAAAAACTCATTAAGACTCACAGGATCTGAGAGTGACCAGTTAAGTTCCACAAATACTGTATGTAGGCTTCATTTAATCTCTATTCTGTATCGTTTTCTTTGGCCAGTGGCAATAACAGTGATTAAACTGTAATAACAAGAAATTCCTGGTGTTTAATAAGCTTACTGACAATATAAACCATCCAGGAAAATGTCTCTGTAAAATGAATGCCATAATATGTCCTGCAACAAACAGAAAACCTCTAATAGAGGACCTAGTAAGCAGCAACAAAATTAAAATTAATGTAGCCTGCTACAGCTCCAGTCAATATTTTATTCATGTAAAGAATTATGCATTACTCAAAAGCCTTAGTCAAATTCAATTGCAAATGCTCATTTATTATATAAATGGGACTCATGAGAGAAATAAATAAAAATGCAATTTTCAAGTAGAACAGCTGCTATGTAAAATGACAATTCATTTTCAATGTGTTAACAGGCATGGTCCTGCCATATTGAAAATATAGGAAAGAAAGACTCTATTTGCGATTTCAAAATGTTTTCACAACAAATTCCCATAATTCTGGGTATTGCCATGCCGTCCAGTTCTCCACTTGAATTCATGAATACATGAAGCAATCACGATGGCAGGAGAAGCCGGCCTGAAATGCTGTTTTCATGGCAACTACTGATCTGAAGTCGGAGATAAATAGCAAGCTATTTCTGGACATAAGTGCTTAATGGCTTTTCATAATTCATGTGTTTCATCCTTTAATTCCTAATGGATTACACTCACAACGGGACAGAAAAAGACACTGGGCAGTATTGTTTCGGGCCCTCTGATTGCCCGTTACTAAGTTCAGGCAAAGCTGCTAACGAGGTACACCACTAATCCTTGGCACAAGCATTCCTTCTGTAAACAAATGCTTCGTATAGCAAGTGTTTCATTCCACCTACCACAGACGACTAGCACGCTAGTGACACTCCGAGTGTATAATTCACAACAAGCAGCACTGGGAATTAGAGACATAGCCACTGATGAGAAAATGTTCTAATATAAATACACTACATACCAGTGCAGCTATTCAGATTCCCATTTAATCATTTTGGCAAGTAAAGTCAATCTTGGTATATTTACAATATTAACAGGAATAGAATGATGAAATAATAGTTAAAATAACAATGTTAAACCAAAACTACTCCTATGCTCCCCTATGTATCTTCTGCAATGTTGATATCTCAATGTTCAAAGGGGCTAGCTGAGTCACTTTCAAACTAAACATGCATGGAAAATACATGCTCTCCTTCTTTTCAGCACAGCAGTTAGCTGCCAAAAATCTGATTTTCTAAAGGTTGTTAAACAAGAATCATAAGCCCTTTTTAGCCCTTTATGAACATCATTATAGCTAATTACTACACAGTTTATCAGCAGTGTATGTGTGCTATGTTCTTCACTCATGAATAAGCATTTGGAACGGTCCTGAAATATTTTAAGATCACCCCCTAGCTAAACCTATGTTGAAAATGTAAAAAGACTGCATGTTTGAAAGAGTAAGTTGTTCTATTAATAACAAAGATGTATAAAACGATGTAGTAGGCAGATTTGTATATGAAACACTAACAATCTGAACTGATCTACAGCCATGGCCCTATTTCCTGCAGACACTCTTGGCCGATCTCAGGACCCCTGCTTTAAAGAGTGGAAATTTGGCACTGGCAAA
Organism: Silurus meridionalis; assembly: GCF_014805685.1. NCBI lineage: Eukaryota > Metazoa > Chordata > Actinopteri > Siluriformes > Siluridae > Silurus > Silurus meridionalis. Next base: position 13,974,684 of record NC_060886.1, read on the forward strand.
TCGTAAACATATGTTGGTCTTATTAATAAAGCGCATTTACAATGCTCGAGTGGCCAGCCTGCTTTACTGCTTTACGTTCTGCTTATGCAGACCTCAAATGTATCAAATGAATGCTAAATCTCGCCCAAACACCTTCCCACTTATTGTTTTTACTCATTACAAAACGTAACAAAAATGAAAAACACTGGCAGTGGGCCAGTGGAAGCAGCCAACTATAAGCACAAAATACAAAGAACTGGTGAGGGGTGGGGAGGGACAAACTCTCAGAATGGTCACCATGAGCTAATGTTTCTTCTTCTTCTTCTTGCTGCTGACTCAGTGTGAACTTGGATTTGAACAATATTTAATACACAGTATATGTGGGTGGTAAAACATACTATTCCTGACTTCTATTCTTGGCTTTTTCAGCCCGACTTTGATCACTGAGCTGCTTGTGTTTAAGGGTAAGCTTAAAAGCCAAACTCAATTTCCATAGCTTTCTCAAGTTCCATGTCCTAAATGGGTAGTATGTTTATAACCTACTAGTAAACTAATGGCCATGCAGTTGAGCTGTGTGACAGCTTTAATTGTAGTCACAAAAAGTGGTTTACTTTTTGAAACCAAGTATAAATGAATGTTGTCATCTGACAAAAGTAGATTCAAAAAAACCTCTTAGCAAAGTTTTTGTGCAGCTTTTTCTCAGCATAAATACTTCAGAAACCTACTTCAGAAGACAGATCTGAGAGCTCCGTTTTCCCCCTTAATCAAAATATATAACAAAAAGTGGTACATACTGCATACTGAGCTGAACTTAATGGCTACGTTACCTGATGAACAATCTTTAATATTAAGAACAAATTTGAACTGTATCTTAACCAACAGTTTTATGACTAAAAGAGGTCACTGACTCTCACAATAAATATGCATGAGCAAACACATGCATACAAAAATCCCCTATGCAGAGCAAAGCACATGTGCAAATCATCCTCAACAATGTGAAGCCAAAATGAAAAAGGCTCAGCTACTCCAAATATATAACAAAAATATCTAGATTCCACTAGCATACCATTAAAACAAAATAATTTCATTGAGAATAATGAAAAATGAGAGTGTACCCCTTTACTTTAATAGCATGTGATGATATATATAATTCACAACAAATGTGTATTACAACATACAAAAATAAAAACAAACAAAAAACTTTACACAAGGAAATCTTGATATAGTTGGCTGTAGAAAACTATTTAACATAGCTATAGGGGGTAGAACTTCTGCCTTAATGCTCCAGGGTTCCTAGTTCGATACTCAGTTCACATGACTGTCTGTGTTGAGTTTTAAACACTCTTCTTGTGTCTGAATGGGTCTTCCCAAAATTCCCCAGAGTGTCTTTTAACATCCCAAAAACAAGCCAGTAAGCAGACTGATTACAATGAATAGTGCTTGTGTGTGTGTGTTCTGTGATAGACTAACAACGAACCAGAGTGAATCCACACCTTACACCCACTGTTTTTTGGATTCACCATCACCCTGATCAGAATAAAGCAGTTACTAAAAATGAAGAAATTTATAGATGACTATTAGAAAATTCCTCTGAGCGGAAAACAAGCAGCCATATAGCTGATTGTGCAAGAACGTGAAAAGCTGTTTAACTCACTGATAAGTCAGAGCTAGCAGTGAAAATGGTTCGCCTATTCCAAATTTTTCCTAAAGGCAGAAAACAGTAATGGAACAAAGCAGGGTAATCCCATTCCTTCATAACGATTTGCATAATGGCACCATGATGCTCTCTGCTCATCAGCGCAATGAGTTCGGCATTACCCATAGCATGGCATCATACAAACGGCCAACTAAATGCTTCACACAAAATTGCACTGGAGCATTTACCACCTACTCAAGAAACAGCGTCAATCAAACTCGCCGCTAGAATTGTATTTCATCTGATTTGATGATGTGGGGAATGGATGCTTTGCATTTTGACTGTTTAATTTTCTTTCTTTACACACACACACACACACACACACACACACACACACACACACACACACACACACACACACACACACACACATTATATTATCATGTTAATAATATAAAATATACTGAATCAAATAAAAATACTGTATACAATATTTTGTATTAAGTAATAAAAAAATTATAAAATCACTTTATTATGAATAATTCATTCACTCTAGTCCAGTGCACATCATGTAGACTCGTTACTGTCGATGACTAGTTAGCGGCGACTCTCCTCCGTTTAGAATTTTTTCGACCCAGAACAAATTTCACTTTGACGACAGGTTTGTTCGTATCCGCGAAACTACGTGAAGTGAATGTTTGTGAAGTGGGTAGCATCCGTATTAGAACGGTGATAAAACTGTGCAAAAAATAATAATAAAAAGAAAAAAATAAACATTTCGGGTGCAGATGCCTTCATTTTAATTTTGGAGAAGTTCAATTAATTATCAAAATCACTTAAAACCTCAAAATATTGAACATAAATGTATTATATTAAAAAATTAATGTTTTTTTTTTTTTAAAGTTATCTCTTTTTTACTTGTATATTAGGAAATGTACTTAAAATCACTACTACCATTAAGATTAGTTGCAATGAAGCAATAGGATTTGTAGTCGTGATTTTAGTTTGGAGATTTTATTTGTTCGATTATTAAAACTTGTAACAGTGCATGGCTATTCAGGCATTAAAGTGTCTGCACACACACTTCTCCATTCCTGCACTTCTACAAGCTGAAAGAATTTGTGCCTTATATGGGAACTGGCAACTTTCACACATGACTGTCCTGCGTTAATGTCAAGCGAAGATGAAGTTATTCTCTTCCCAAAAGGATACACCAAAGAAACTGCTTTCATGCAGTACATTATTCCCACAACATGAGGGATTTTTTCCTCTCTTACATCTGTTTGTCCTATACTCAACCAGTTTTTGTTACTTTTTTTCTAAATAAATGAATTGGTTTAATCAGTTTAACACTTTATAAAAAAGAAAAAAAAGAAAATAAAAAAAAAAGTGTGCCAGACTTAAACAGCCACATAAAAGCATTCGTTTTTACAATACTACTGCTTTACAATTCTAAGGCTAATTCAAAGTGTTATTGAGAGAAGTGTGAAAAGACATTTTAAGCCAGGCACACATCTCCGTTCTTAGAGGCAAAACAGGCCTAACAGAGCGAACAGCACATGTTTATGTTCTTCAGGGCACATCCATCTGCTACTTATGTAAATGGTAATAACGCTCTCCATTCAGCTGGCAGGATGAGGCGTAAATCTAAAAAAGCATATTCAGTAACAATGTAATGTATATAACTATCCTGACTCTGGGCCAACACTGTAACATTTGTCTTTCTATAGGTTTGCACACTAGAGTATGATAGTGAAAGTCACTTAACATGCCTTAAAATAGTTGCCTTAATTGTTAAATGCAAACATGGCACTCCTGAAATATAATCCTGTTCTCCAGATATGAGAGGAAAGAGGGGAAAAATCCAAATGGGTTGACCGACCGTTCTTTATCCCAAACCTCCCAATGGGATCAGAGAGGCTGAGATTATGGAGTATTTTTACAACCATTCGAGCTCTGGATATTGCCTCCAGAGACAAAGCTCATGAGTGTGAGAAATAAGGGAGAGAAGGGAAGGAATGCAGTCACTCGAACAAAACACAAAAGCTCTGCTCCTAATAGATTGTTTTATATTGCGAAATTCTGTTGTCATTACCAAGTAAAGTCTACTAAACTCTAACCCTACAAATAGCCTTTTTAATCAATCGTAGATGTGACTCTATTTTAAAAAAACCAACAACAATAGATTGATGACCTAAAGATCATTTATGTACGTTTAAAATGTCAGATAAAAAAATAAAAAAATAAAAAAATAAATAAAAGCGTTACCATCTACAAACAGAGTGGAAACCTATTGTAATACAAAATGTAAAATATAATAGATACTTGACTATGAGAATCAGTTTCCCAATGTTTTTAGATATGATTTTTATTCACCTGATAAATGTTTTAACCAAGCAGTTGTAAACACTCAGAGCACAAAAAAAAAAAAACACATGCTTGGAAACACAGACCAACAACATAATCTTAATTTCTAAGAGATAATTCAAATAGATTATGAGATTGTACTGATAACATTATAATAAATTATTACATCTTTCTTAAGTTAAAATCTATATTTACATTTATGTGTACAGCATTTAATAATAATAATAATAATAATAATAATAATAATAATACCAATAATGGCAGACAAACTTACCCAGAACAACTTACTGCCTTGCAGTAATAAATACATCCTGAGAAATTAAAAAATGAAGACTTAAATTTGTGGGTTTAGCCTTCTTAATATTCATAATCAACTGGACCAAAACTGACCAATGGTGCAAAAATTCAATTAACAGTGCAATAAAGCCAAATGATATCAGCTCTGTTGGTAATTTAGTGCACAATAATCTGTTTTATTAAACACGCAGTCAGACTGCTGGCATTTGGCAAACTAGTAGTAATGCATGGCTTCTTTTAAACGGTATGTTTATTGTATTTTACTTATTGTACTTAATCTAAGCACTGTGTATATATATATATATATATATATATATATATATATATATATATATATATATATATATATATATATATATATATATATATATACACACACACACACACACACACACACACACACACACACACACACACACACACACACACACACACAGTGGAACCCGGTTATGTCGATGTCCTTTGATGAAGGCATGCTATAAAAATACATACAGTACATGTTTATCTGTCAGGAATCCACCTGCCACGCCCCCTTCGGCCCCCTTCAGCGTGGCAGGTGCTTTTCTCGTCCGCTTTCTCTGAAGCTCCCGGCTTCAATCACGCACATATGGTGCTCATTTAGCATCATCACCAGCTCCTATTTAAACTTCCACACTCTGACTGTCCGTTATTGTTGGTATATGTTGGTTCACGGCGGTCATTGTTATCGCTCATGTGTATCCCGGTACGTGCCTTCCCACCGGCACTCTTTCAACGGCTGCGCTTTTCTTCCCAAAGCGCACCAGGGATTCCCCCCCGATCCTGCCGGTGTTCATTCTATGCTTTTACTGCTCATCCCACGTTCTCTCGTGTGCTGTTCAGCGCCGCGCTTCTACTTTCGCCTCCCGTTCATCGCATAACATTTAACAACAAAAGGCATATGTGCACTTACTAACAGCAGAGATTCACCAGTATACAATACAACACCTGTAGCAGCTGTAAGGCTTGATTTTTTCCGACACTTTCGCGAGTTCTTCTGCAACTGTATCGAGATAACCGACGTTAAATGGCAAATTTTTTCCCCCTTGTGCTCGAGATATTAGGGTTCGGCGACATAACCGATTAAAAAATGCTAAGACAAAGCGAGAATTTGGCAGTTCCACTTCAAAAACGTCGACTTAATAGGGTTGTCGAGGTAACCGAGGGCGAGATAAGCGGGTTCCACTGTGTATATATATATATATATATATATATATATATATATATATATATATATATATACACACACACACACACACACACACACACACACACACACACACACACACACACACACACACACACACACACACACACAGTACAGACCAAAAGTTTGGACACACCTTCTCATTCAAAGAGTTTTCTTTATTTTCATGACTATGAAAATTGTAGATTCACACTGAAGGCATCAAAACTATGAATTAACACATGTGGAATTATATATGAAATTATATACATAACAAAAAGTGTGAAACAACTGAAAATGTCATATTCTAGGTTCTTCAAAGTAGCCACCTTTTGCTTTGATTACTGCTTTGCACACTCTTGGCATTCTCTTGATGAGCTTCAAGAGGTAGTCACCTGAAATGGCCTTCCAACAGTCTTGAAGGAGTTCCCGAGATGCTTGGCACTTGTTGGCCCTTTTGCCTTCACTCTGCGGTCCAGCTCACCCTAAACCATCTCGATTGGGTTCAGGTTCGGTGACTGTGGAGGCCAGGTCATCTGGCGCAGCACTCCATCACTCTCCTTCTTGGTCAAATAGCCCTTGATGCCTTCAGTGTGACTCTACAATTTTCATAGTCATGAAAATAAAGAAAACTCTTTGAATGAGAAGGTGTGTCCAAACGTTTGGTCTGTACTATATATATAATATATATATATATATATATATATATATATAGATAGATAGCATTTTTGAAGCAAAGTGTTTTTCTCCTTTATATTTTAATATTAATATTTTTTGTAGCAGCATGTCGCTGCAAATAAGGCTGTGACACAATTTACTCTTTGTTACTTTGTTTACTTTCTTCATAAAAGCATACTTTTTTTAAGATTTATTTTTCTTATGCAAAAAACATCCCCCACATAAGACATACAAATTTATATATATATATATATATATATATATATATATATATATATATATATATATATATATATAAAATGAACATTTGAGTCACTACATCACTATTTAAGAAATATAAACTAGCACAAAGCAGTGAAATAATCGAGTTAGATTATAACCTGTGCTCCTATACAAAATTCAGGAATAATGCCAATTTTCCTACACTATATAACTTTACTAGCTGTAAATTGACTTCTATTCACACATGCCTTATTGAGAGTCTTATAGATGCCTATGTAATTTTGCATTGCCTAATAAAATCTTTTTCAAATAACGTACAAGTTTTAAATATAGACACTATCCTGTGTAAAATTCCACACTTGTTCTTAAAGGCACAGAAAGCACAAGGAACTCTCTCAGTCTATTCTGGGAAAGAACAAATCATGTCTTAAGCTCCCTCACGGCAGACATTATCCCCCTGCAGCTGGAGAAGAGTGACACAACAGCCGCTTCCCTCTGGCTTAATGACAAGATTCTGATCACCAGTGTCACTGTCACAAAACCCTGTTCCCTAAGCGAACATCTGACTAGATTTGGGTCACGTCTAATGTGCTTTTTTTTATTTAAACATCTACAGCATATGGATCATGTTGTATTAAACGTCATGGAAAAACATTTCGAAGCACTCTCCTTATCAAGGACACGGTACGTGCTGTGAAACAGCAATAACACCAAACTATTACCAAATGAAGAGGTTTCTCAAAATAAAGCTGAGAAAAAAAATTTTTACTTCTAAAGTGTTCGCATTATCATTTTTTTTTTACTAATGACTACCAATATGACTGTAGTTACTATTACTCATGGACTGCAAACTATTTAAATCTCTCTCTCTCTCTCTCGCTCTCGCTCTCGCTCTCGCTCTCGCTCTCTAACTTTGATTTTAAAAACCTGAAGGGGTCACAGTTTTACGCATCAGTGCACGTTTTATACGTACGGAAATATTGCGCAGGCCTCCGTAAGCAGCAGGACACTGGCATGACTGAACAAAAAAGCTGTTAACAGCTTGGGATCGCCACATGGCAAAGCTGCTCTAGCGCCTCAGCAGCTAATTAGCAGCCTTCACCCATTACTGTGAGAACAACTGAATAATTGACATCAGCGTGTTTGGCCAGGGATACATGCTTGAACATATTTGAGACCAATTTTAGTCTTGAAGGAAGTTTATTATCTTAGTCTGAATGAACGAATGATGCCCTAGCAGCATTCAGTTCCTTCAGTTCCTTTTGTTTATATGCAACAAGCTAGGTAAAATGCAAAAACACAAATGTAAAACAATTGACAGTGAATAATTGGAAGAAAGTTTTGTGGACAAAGGAGTCCAAACTTTGACATTTTTTGCTCCAACAGGAGAACTTATTTAAAAAGGAAAACAGGAGAGAAGATGTTAGGAAACTGTGTCACAACCACAGTTAAACACGGAGGTGGATATATAATGGTTTGTGGTTGTTTTGGAAGGTGGGAGACTTATTCTGGGTGAAAGGAATACTAAAACAACAGGACTACATACTTACCAAGCAATTTTATTTGAGCTGCGGCTAATTGGAATCAACTTTACCATACAACAAGACAATAAACCAAAGTGTTAAAATGGAGTGTTATCAATCATGGAATGGCCTGCACAGTCACCACACCTAAAACCCATTTACTACTCTGAGATGACCTGGTCAGAAGGAACCATTCAACTAGCAAAGAACACCTTTGGCAAGTTTTACAAGAGTTTTACATATACACACACATATCTTCCCATTTAACAGGAAGATTATATATATATATATATATATATCTTCCTGTTAAATGGTCTATCTGATTCATGTACATCTAACACAAAGATTTGCAAATGTAATATAATATTGTGATGTTAACGTAATAATTCACTATACAGTCCGGTTGTTGAAATATTAGTTTCATCTAAAAAACTTGAGTGAATGTAAAAAAATTGATCATCTTATCTACAGTGTTAATAAATATTTATCACTACCAAATCTAGTGAGACAGACAGAGGGGGGAAAAAAGAGACACGCAAGGCAACAGAAGCACACATGAAATTTTCACCACAGGATCTTGAAACGCGAATGAGACAAGCTTTTCTCTCTTTCTGAAGGAGGACCTCTGTGTTTCATTCAAATCATACAATAGGCCAGTAGATAATGTATGCCATGTTCGAGATAACAGGTCAAAAAGGGTCATTCAGAAAAATGCGTCCTTTTTTACTTCTATGAGAAGCAAGCAGTGTCGTGTCCCTGGTTTACAGCAGTGAGTTGAAAAATTAAAGCAGACTGAAATTTTAAATATGTTCCCCAGTCACCGACACATTTAGAAAACAATGGCATCTGTTATGTGGGTGAGCTCTTTTTTTTTTCTTTCCAAGGCCAGATTTATAGCAGCTTTTAGAGAGCTTGAAACAGCCAAGAGGTTATTTCTAATAACTGATACAGCATTTTCTACTATTTAATTACAACATATGTAATCAAATTATGTTTTAATGATGATCTTAGAAATTAACAAATCTGACACTAAGTACTAGATTAAGACCAATAAAGGTCTTAAATGCAAGAGCATTACAGAATTGGATAAAAAAAAAAGTTTAACACAAGGCATGAATGTAGTCCTGGACTTCTGTTTACATTACAATTAATGTTTCAATTGATTAGATTTATAGTCATCCTAAATTTTATGAAACATTTTATCATTATTAGGGATTCTTTAAATAACTCGAATACAAAAAAAATCATTGAGGCAAGATGCTTAATTTAGTCCATTAACTACACACAAAGAATTGTGTTTCCTCACAGACCACTGTTCCTGACGCACTATCCGCTAAACTCTGGAGCTCTCTGAACAGGTAAACACAAGATGACGCTGCAGAATGAAAAAAAAATGGAGGAACGAGCAGAAAACAGCGAGGGGCCAGGAGCAGATTCATATGAAGCTCGTTTTTGCCACATTAAATAAAGTTTGCCTAATTCTGACTTTTTACCCTTCGCAATTTTGAGGGTTTTTTTCTGGCAATTCCAATTTTTTTTCTGCCAATCGGGCAGCATCATCCTCTCTGTAGTGCCAGAAAGTTTTAAACATTAAAAATAACAAAGGCTACAATCAATAGAATCCCATGGTATAAAACTAAGCCTCCGATCCCTGGAGAAAACCATCTAATAATTAGCTCTGGAGGAAATGGACCAAGACAGATGAAGCAGAGGAGCCTCGTTTATACAACAACAGGTTCAAACTAAAGGCCGACAATATGGTTACTGGTGGATGCACCAGAAATCTTGGAGGTTTTACGAAAAATAAAGTCCGAATTGCAAGAAATAAAGTCAAAATAATAATATACTCGGAATTGCAAAAAAAAAAAAAAAGATGGAATTAGGCAAACTTTTTTTTTTTATGTGGTGGAAACAGGCTTCTATAGGACTCTATGGAAACTATGGAAAGTTTCTACATTTTGAGAATTTTAAACTTAAACATAAAGAAAACACCATACTGTGCATTTATTATTGATTTTTTTTTTTAAGTATGAAATTGTTTTTTTTTTTTTTAAGTATGAAATGTATTTTTATATTTTTAGTTATGATTTTTTATTCATATATTTGAATTTGCAATATGGCAATTAAATGCAATAAATGTCTTTAGTTTTCACAGATATCCTTGTATGAAATTTAATTTCAATTTTTCTAATAAGGAAACAAATTACTTGTTCATTTTAAGAGACTCGTCTTATTTTCTATGGTATATATGGAATTGGAAAATGTACTTCATATCCAACTACTTGATTAATCGTTGGAATAATCGGTAAAATACTCCATCATTATTGCCTCAATATTGGGATCATTATTTTAAGTCCACAGACTGAGAGAGAAACAGTCTACATGCTACAATTATTTGGAATGAACAGAAAGAAGGTGAAAAAGTGTGAATTAAGAATTTTTTTCCCCCCTTTATGTACAGTGCCATTTCCAAAGACTACCATTTTTCAAGACTTTACAAACATGAGCAACCAAAAGAACACAACAGCAAGTGGAATTTGAACCCCCCCCCTCTACATAGCCTAAAAGTTAACCATAGGCTGGTGAGGTGGTTTTTGCAATTTGCAACTTGGTTGTATATGACTGCTAGTGACTAACATTAGCTAACTATTAATTGTGTAATTTAGATATCGACTCATTGCAAAGAGTGCTTAGTGTCAATATAGACTTATAGAAATATACCCTGAATTGCAAGAAAAAGATGGAATTAACTTTTTTTTTAATGTGGTGGAAACAGGCTTCCATAAGACTCAGGTTAAAGAGAACTATGGAAAGTTTCTAAATGTTGAGAATTTTAAACTTAAACATAAAGAAAACACCATACAGTGCATGCATTTATTATTAATATTTTTTGAAGTATCTGAAATGTATTTTTAGATTTTCAGTTATGATTTTTTTTATTCATATATTTGTATTTGCAATATGGCAATTTAATGCAATAAATGGGTTTAGTTTTAACAGATATTCTTGTATGAAATTTCATCAACAAATGTTAATTTTTTAACTAACTATTAATTGTGTAATTTAGATATCGACTCATTGCAAAGAGTGCTTAGAGTTACTATAGACTTTGTCAGCTCAGATCAGCATTTTGTCATCATTTCTATGAAATACAATATGTATTATGATATATAGATTCACTCACATATTACCAGCAACACAGATGTTTTACCTTAAAAATTAGTATTAAATTTAAAAAATGTTAAATACTTTTAAATTATATATAAAAATAAAAATAAGCACTTCAAAGCACTATACCATAACAGATGGTTTAAAAAAAGAGAGAGAGAAAAAGAGAAAAGCAAAGATGACCAAACTAGGACTCATGTGCCAAAGTTGGCCTCTGGTGAAATTTTTTGGTGATTTTTCCTGCAATGTCATATATGAGACGATAAAAGAAAAAAGGAAAAACTTTTTTGGGGGAAAAAAAGAGCCAAGTTCATGTCCCTCATTAGAAGTCAATGAGTAGCTCTATTATGCATTGAACTCTATTGTACAATGAATGTGATTGTTTCTTATTGTATTATAATTTTCACTTAACTAGAACTTTCAAAATAAAACTACATTAGCTGGGCAGATTACAGAGTAATGTTTTCGATTTATTAAAATAATAATATTATGAAATCATAAATGAGATGAACTATTTAATTCACTTCAATTTAATATTATCTTTATGCAAAATTGAACCCACACCCCTTAATCAAGTTCAAGTTTTGGCCCGTAATAGAGAAAAGTTTGGCCACCTCTGATGAAAAGCTATTAAATATCTCAGAAAAGCATATTTTAATACAATTTATCAGCCCTAACCTGTTGTCAGTGGGACAGCCATAGTTCTGTCAAAGATTTTGAAGGCTATACTAGTTTGTGTATGAATATAGAAACAGTATTTTCTCTTCAGTATAGGATTTTTAAGAACTGCTAAAAGTAAACAGGTTTGTCTAGGATAAAGAGCAGCTAGTTTGCCTTCCCAAAAAGTGAAAAAAGCAGTTTTGCATCAAAAGGAAAGCTATTAATCATATTGTCACATTTTCTTATATGACTTTCTTTAGTGAAGTCATGTTACTTTGTTTTTGTACATTCACTGAGTACACTGCCTCCAAATCTGACAGACACGTTAGAGTAAAACCAATAAATTGTAAAATATTCTGTTACAGTCAAGGTAACATTGCTCGATGTTTACTTTTTTATTATTAAGCAAAATCTGTTTATTGTGCTGTGACCAAATGACAACACACTTGACATACAGTTAATAGTATTTAAATGTTGTAATAATGTGAAGGTTTTGGAAAATATATAGTCATACAAATCAATCTGAAAGGAAACTAAAAATACTGAAAAATATGAGACGAAAAAAAAAAAAAAAAAAAAGAGAGAGATCTGGTCAATGCTTCACATTAGGCAGCTTTGTAAGCAGTGGTCTACTATCTATGCTCATTGCTGAACATCACATGAAAGCAAACTATCCTCAGCAGTTTTGAAAGTTTAGTTCTAAACATAGTTATCATTTATCTGTTTAAATGCAATTGGAAGGCTTTTCTTTGACTTGTTGAACTGTTCAAACCTTTATCTATGACCTAAATTTTGCACAAGCAAAAACATGAACCTAAGAGAGAATACTTTGTAGTATTTGAGAAATCACTGTCTCAAAGCAGCTTTACACAGATAAAGCAGTAATAAGGTTACATAAAATAATGTTTATCGCATATAAGAGAGTGGTGACTTTGGCAAGGAAAAACTCTGTGTCAGAATTATGGTATTTAGAGGTGGATTGGTTCAGGTAGGACACAACTGAAAGCCTAGGTGTGAAACGCATGCCTACCACTGGTATACAGGTAGTCACAACAAAATGGTATTTATCAGATTGTGTAATGCAGTAGAGGAACAATTGTCTGAGGACTAAACAATTACGCGTTTTTATTTCCGGCTTTCAGGAACCGCCATCACTAATGTTAAGACATTTATGACCAACTCCTATGATTCCGATTGGGTTCCTTTAGTGCTGTACTTTGATACCTTCTCATGTACTTGAGAAATCCTTTATTATCCACATAACAGATTAACATTTTTTGCTACATTTGACATCATATTTTATCAATTCCACATCTAAATACAGCCTTTAAAAGCATATCTGCACTCACTTTGTCATTACATATGTCAGACTTTGAAAAATGCATTGAGTGAACTGCTGCTTTGAAATCCGGTTCTAACTGACAAATGGCTTATCTCCAGGCTCCAAACTTTTTACATCAGTTAAAGTGAATGGCTCACAGACACACTATGAGAATATCTGGATTCAGTACATTTATTGTAACAGTGTTTATAAAAGTAAAATGGTGACTTGAAACAAACATTTTTGCAATGAAAACCCAGTTGCTATTAATAAAATATTTCTTTATCTAGATGTTACAGTAGAAAGAAGTTACCCAACAGGACATGCAAATGTCGGGTTGCTGGTTACAAAATTCCAAAACCGCAAGATACACATGAAAAGAATAACAACAGAACATTTAAATATTTTATAAATACACCAAAGCATGTCTGTGGGAGACAGAAAAGGCTCTTAAACAACAAAAACACACAGTCCCATTGCCGCTGTAGGTCAAAATTTAAATGCGAGTGTTCATCTTGAACGTGTATTAAACAAATTAAATTAAAAATAAAATAAATAGTTACAGTAAAGCTTGCCCACAGCAAATTATTAAAGGTCAGAAAATAAGTACACACAATTTCTTGGAAGAAATACATTGAGGACAAATACTCAATTTATAATCAGCATTTAAATTCAAACATATTTCATTGTAAAAGTAAGACGTTTTTTTTCTTTCCAACTAAGTCCCTTTCTGATAGACTTTTATGTCTATGAAATTGTAAGTCAAGACAGGGGGGCGGTCCAGGGATCAGGAGAGATTTTTCCTTCATGTTTAAAATCCTGCCTAAGAAACATCTAAAAAATGTTGACCGGTCACTTTGAGTTCGATTGAGATTCGATATGGACGTACAACCAATGGATCCAAAAACACACTTTTACACACCACTGCTTAAGAAGTAATGAACTACAACAGTGCAAGCATTTTATTTACATTTCTTTTAGGTTTAAATTATCATAATTATGAGAAGAATCCTTTTGAGAAAGAAGGGAAATAAAACAAAAAACCTCATGCAAAGGGTTAATGAAGGGTTAGAGAGCCAATTTAAACTAACTTAAAAAGACTTTTCACACAATGTACTGTTGACTGTTGAATTGACTTATTCTAGACTGAAACATTTACATATGTACATTTATCCTGCATCTATTTATCATTTGCCACACTGTTTTATCCACTACGCATCTAGGCGACACCTTTCCTATGTGATAATTTGCGAATTTCAGTCGACTAGCTTATGCAGTCCCTAAATTGCAGCGAAAGCAGCTCTTTCCCCTTAAAATAGCACTTTTTTATTTCAGTCTGACTATAACAAACAAAAACACTCGTGAATGTGTGTGCTTTGCCCACACCTGACACTACACAGAGTCTAATATTTATCAGCCATGAAAAAAATAATTGCTCTATAAGCGTAGGCAAAAATTCTATTCAGGTACGGTGTTTCAGAATTATTGACCAAAACTGAAAACAGTGCTAGGTAAAGATGCAAAGGTAGCAAAGTGAGAAGCCATTTCTCATGGAAAATGTCACAGGAAAGCTTGCTGTTGAGGGTTCGTTCCTGAGTTTCTACAGTAATTATCACTGGTAAACATAAAAAGCAAACATATTATGCCCTTATCATGTTAAGAAGCAGGACTTGAAACACAGGCAAGCATAGTGTCAAATATTGACAAGCTCTGTCAGGATCAATATTGATGTAAATTCATGTAAATCTATTCATCAATCTACAGAGATGACAGATCTGTTTTCTTTCTCTCACCATCACAGGAAACCATACACAAAGAAAGTCCATGATGTGTGTCAGTAGGTGTAACATGAACACACTTAAGGGTGCAGGGTGTATAAGTGGGCAGTCTGAGATGAAGTGGTGGTGAAATGGTGCTGACGATGATCACAAAAACAAAGGCACAAAGCACGCAGCCCCTACTGCACTTGTGCCTGTGTCTACGTCCAGGACTCTGTATTGTTAGTTGCTGTCGGAAACAATTACAATGTGAATGGCTAGGATGAATCCAAGACAGCATTACTCATTCAGTAGATCAGGAAAACACCATAGACGTTAAGTTTTAAAAAGAAAACAAACAAGGCGTATCATGAAATTAAAAACGTTTCTAAAGCTAAACTAAATAAAAAAAATGACTCTCTAGCTCCAATAGCTGAACATAAACAAATAGATTATCTTCCAATGGATGTATTCGACTCTATCCTTGTGTTCTTCAAGCCACAGCCAAGAAATCAATTGATATCTTTAAGGATGCATCAGTTGTTTAAACACACTCAAAGGAGTGAGGATATGAGAAGAGAAAAAGCTCAGAGAATGACGACACACTGATGTTTCCTAAGTAAAAGCTGTTTTTAGAGCGTAGTGTGTGATGAAGGAATACTGTATAAATGCTCCTACCCTCCCATTAGTGTTACAACAGGTTTAACTATATAAGAAACAATAAATATAATTAAAAACCTTGGACAATTGCTGATTGCCTAATATAAAAGGCACCATCCATATCAGCAGTTTGGCAGAATTTTGTAAAGTCCATTTCACCAACATTTATGCATGTGCAGTTATGTGATAATCAATGCTCACACCATGTTGGATGAAGGCAGAGGTGTTTTGTTATCCCGGTGACAGGCCATACAGGTATGTATGGATCATCACTGCTTCAAAGTTATGCATTCAGAACAGATATCAGAAAAAGAAAACAAAAACTATAGGACTCTCAAACCTAAATCCCGAAAGACCACAGCACTATAGTTACTTGTTTTTTCGAACACAACCAGCCTATGAAAGCTTTTGTAATTAAGCTTTTGTACTGAGCTCAACTGGGTGCTGAGACTAAAGTCTGACATTCCCTGGACAGAAAAAAATAAGATTGTAAGATTGTATTGCTCAAACTGTCATGAACTGTCTTGACAAATCGTACTTCCAAATGTTTCGTTTTTTCATGTTTGCTTTCTAAAACCACTTTTTTGGCAGGTTCCCTACCGTACATCCTGTATCCTGTCACTGACTGATCTATGTCCTTTGCCTGCTGTTTATACAGTACTTGAGCATGTATACAGTTAAATAAATACATTGCTGCCGAATCTGTATCTCTCTCATCTTACAATACTCCACATGATTAAACAAGACTTCTGTAAATAGATTTTAAAAAAGTATATTTCATCATTGGTTTCACGGTTCAGAATGTACCTCGGTTTTTATGTCACGGTTTAGTTAAATTTCGGTACAGTTAGGGGGAAGAAATGCAAAACAAAGTTGCTTGTGTTTTTTTTTTTTTCTTTTTAATTAAAGCAGTTTATTAACATTTGTGAACAACAGTTTAAATTTTTAAAACAATTGAAATAAAATGCCTGCTTGGTTAAATCTTCTTCTTTCGGCTTCTCCCATTAGGGGTCGCCACAGCGGATCATCCGTGTCCATACCCCCCTGTCCTCTACATCTGCCTCTTTCAAACCAACTACCTGCATGTCTTCCCTCACCACATCCATAAACCCCCCTCCTTCCTGGTGGCTTCATCCTCAGCATTCTCCTACCGATATACCCCATGTCCCTCCTCCGCACATGTCCAAACCATCTCAATCTCACCTCCCTCACCTTGTCTCCAAAACTTTCGTACATGCACCGTCCCTCTAATAAACTAATTTCTAATCTTGTCCATCCTCGTCACTACCAACGAAAACTTCAACATCTTCAGCTCTGCAACCTCCAGCTCCACATCCTGTCTTTTACTCAATGCCACTGTCTCTAAACCATACATCACAGGTCTCACCACAGTCCTATAAACGTTCCCTTTCACACTTGCAGACACCCTTCTATCACAAATCACTCCTGTCACTCTTCTCCACCCACTCCACCCTGCCTGCACTCTTTTCTTCACTTCTTTAACACACTCTCCATTACTTTGCAGCTTAGTTAAATATGTAAAATTATATTTTTATAATATTTTATAAAAAAATATATATATAAAAATAAAATTTAATAAATCAAATCATTGCAACAGTTCTTGAATATATCGATTAAAGTGAGTAATCAATTAAATTGGCACTAACCAAACTGATTAAATAAATGGATTTAATTAAATAGTTTACATTTGTTAGACCCCATTTGGGTAATACAGATGTGTATACAAGTGTGTGAGTCTGTGTGTGTGTTTGGGTGCGTTTTACATTTAATATACATTTTTCTAGAGATATGATCTCCTTAACTGTTCTACTTATTTTATCATACTTTAACAAATGTCTTCATTCCTTCCATCATTCATTTATTCACTCCCTCGATATGCGGAACTGAGGATTTTTCCCTTTGAAGAGAAATTCTTGAAGCTGTACATAAAACGCTAAAGTATCCACAGCGCTAGCAACGACAATGACCAGGAAGTGGCAGCGATTTCATGCATGTGCAAGAAAATCCACTACAAATTGTATTTCCATTACGCCGTGAGTAGCCACAGTGACACTGCGCTAACAAGTTTCTTTTTTTAATACCCCTGGCATTGTTGTGTATGTTTAAGTTTTTTAAAAACAATTTTGACTATGGAAAGGCATTTAAAACATGTAATTCTAACAATATTAAATGTATTCCATACAATGGTGTAAACTTAAGATGTTTGATTACTGATTCATCTTTACAATTTATACATGGGAAACACTCATCTATAGTTACTTCACAAACACCCATGAGCATTTAATGGTGTCACAGTTCTGGATGATCTTTAGAGGGTACAGCTCCTATTTTGTGTTTTATGCTAATAAAGATCATAAAACACAGCATCATTCCTAATCCAACAGTATCACTGACCTATAACAAGCAGTATAAATTAAAAATCCAATTAATTAAATCTAATCGTTAACAGTCTCAAATAATACAGTATTTGTTCACATTTATATGAAGAGGACACACACACCAGACAAATGAAAAAACAGCTTTGTGATATTAAGACATTAAGAGGTATATAATTTATATAGAAAAGCTTCTCATAAAGCACAGAAAAGATCAAGTCCCACCAACGCTGCCCAATCCCCACTCATACAAATGCACTCATGGCTCAAACCAAATAGTGAGGAGTTCCTGAATCCCACAATACAAAATACACTTTTCTGTTAAATCACCAGCACAGATCACATCTCTCCTGAAAGCACCTTATTACCCATGAGCCTCTTCTTGGTATCTTCACACCAATAAGTTTACATGCATTTTCACAGGAATTATGGTTGTGCACTCACTGGAACATAAAAAGGTAAACAAACACAGAGGAAAGTGCTTTTTAGAGGTTTTACAAAAGTCCTTGGTTGCTAAAACACACTACTGTATTTGGTGTGACTTTTTTTCAAGTAACACCCAACACTGCATTATTAAAGCCAAGTTAAAAGGTCCAAGGCTAAATAAAATGAATTGCCATCTCAGGGTCCTTTTATATTCAGCGTTAAGCTCATTTAAATTGAAAGGTTGCGCGTTTTCTGCATGGTGTGGTCTGTTAAGGAAGTCAGAACGTAAAACCAAAACAAATAGCCTTGGATGCTGAGGAAGTTGGTCTCAATTTAAATGCAAACTCTAGAATGGTTCAATTCCAGTGAAAAAGTAATTTGACTGTGAATCAACACATCTGCAGGAAGTGAACGAAATATTTGGTGTATTTTTGGTTGCAAGTTTATTGGTGGGAATGATGTACAAACTGAGCCAAAGGACACAGCTGTAATGTTGCAGAAATGTAATGTATATTGTGGCTGATGACAAAAATAAACAGTGGACACATTAAATTTAAGCTAGTCCCTAATAATTACTGAGGCATCTCTGTGGCATCAGTGAACTAATAATTTGTTTGTATTTTTCCATCAACATGTTTCTAAATAATCAATGAAAGAGGTTTTTAAATATGCTTTTAGCTGTACAAAACCCTTAGCCAGCAATTAAAAAAAAACTTTATTCATTTAATTATGGACAGTGTTAAACTAAACCAAAACAACAACAAATGAGCCAAAATCAATTTCGAACTCAGCAAACCATAAATCACTGTTACGCTTAAATGACACTCGAGGATGGAGATATCAAAGTACTAGCCTGAGTGGCAAAAAGCTTCAGGAAATAACACCAATAAAGTTCCAATGACACAGACTCTACCAACCTGGATGACTAAACACTTTGCAGATGTTAACTACTAGGCCAAAGACCATGTTCATTCCAAGACCTTCTGGACCAGTCATCCCCAATACAAGCATGACACAGGGATGACAAAAGGGGGTGTGAAACATTTATAAAGATCACCCATTTGCTCTTTGACTTCAAATGCTCCCAAGGTTATATTTTATTTAGCAAACTGCTCTTCTGAGCACGTAATCAGTCCAGCTTGGAGGAGACTCACTCATTCCATTGCCAAACTGAATCTCAAAGGCAAATAAATAAAAGGACTTTCGAGAAAGGACATCTGGTTTGAATTCAAGCGAGTTGGTCCAATGTGCATTATGGTGGGGGACAATTCAATTACGGCAGCCACGCAACTTGTCACAGCTGGAGCTGTGCCAAACAAGACACTATCCAACTCTCGACTGGAGGAGAAACTGTGTTGCTATTTGGTGGGTCCCTCTCCCCTCATCTACCTTTAACAAAGACCTCGAAGAAAATAGACTTTACAGTCATATAGTCAGAATTCTACAGATTTCTAAATTGCTAAAAGGAATACTTTCTCTTAATAATTTTTCTTCCCTTAAACACAGCTTTCATTTGATTGGTAGATCTGTAAATCACTTGAAAAAGTAAAACAATCCAATGCAGACAGTGTAGGTTTTACATAGACATACTGTATATACGACCTAAATCTGCATTTGGTGTTACAGCTGCAAGATTAAACAGAGTGTCATAAGTGGCAAGGTAGCACCAGCTGTCTTCTCTGCTCTTGCAGAGAGTGAGGAATCAATGTACACAGCCTACTGAATGTTAGTCATCTCCATTTAATTATGAGAGCTCTCCTAATAGAAGAGTCATCGCTGGATATCATAAACCCAGCCCTCAAACTAGAGGGCCCTACTGGGAGTCAAGTAAACAGAGCGATCTGATATGCTAAAGACAACAGCATTGTGCGGAAAGAGCAACAAACACGGTGGCTCGTTCCCACACATGCCATTTAAAACATACTATGCCTTGAGGGAAAATTTACAGGAATCACTTTTAATGGCAAAAACCCTTTATTACGCCAAAAAAAACAGCAAATACAAAACTATTATTAAAACGGTAGGCATGCTGATCTTTGAGTCAATGCTGATAATCATTCTTAATATTTTTAAGGAACATCTTTCATTTATTCACATTTTGTGAATGAGGAATCTAGAATTGCACCCACTCATGCCTATGCTAAGCATCAAACCAAACTTGATGCAAGATGCACTGTAGTTACAGGAACTGTAAAGTTTCAGGTTCTTAAACCTTCAGAACAGTCACTGCATTTCTACACAGTTCGAACACTTAACCGATTCCAGCCCCCACATGACATTTCTTTCTCTGCAGACATTGTTTGAAGGGAAAAAAACCTGAAATACCAGCAGTTACAAAAATGGGATAAAATGACTCATTTCAATAAAGCACAGGAAAAAAATATTTAATCACATGAGGCTTAAAATAAAGTAGGGAAACTCCATAAACAGCAACAATTCAGCTAAACTGCCCCAAGCACAATCACTGATAGAGCTAAAAAAAAATAATTATGCGGTCACTGTCCTGCGTGTTTTGTAATCAATGAACATTCTAGTATGATTAGGAAACTTTAATCATTTCATGAATAAACTTCAGCCATTAATGATGGAAGCAAACTGGATAGATTAAAGAAGTAGTAGCTAATGATCATAAAACACTGCCTCATCTAATACTAGACTGTATATAGTGATGCCCAATCAAATTAATTGTGCATTATGATTCTGTTTAAGTTTACTCCACAGACAGTCAGTCAAACAGGTTAGAAATTCATTCATGAAAAAACAAAGGTGCCCCTGCCCTGCCACATAGTTTCAGTAGTCTTTGGTAAAGTTCCCGTTAGCGGTTTTGTA
Organism: Silurus meridionalis; assembly: GCF_014805685.1. Lineage (NCBI taxonomy): Eukaryota > Metazoa > Chordata > Actinopteri > Siluriformes > Siluridae > Silurus > Silurus meridionalis. The sequence continues at coordinate 13,995,807 of NC_060886.1, forward strand.
GGAGAAGCACATACGCCTTTCACATGGGGAGATTTAAGGCAATTATTAACATTAAACCTATTAGCTATTGTATTAAAGAGATCTGTAGAAATTACACGTGGTATTATATACTCAGGTTTTACTCTGCTGACAATTTTAAGTATTACAACCTCTAGAGTTTACACAGAAATTGTTTCAGGTAAAAAAAAAACTCCAGCCGTTCTATAGGCAGAAAATTTAGTTAACGAGATAGGATTAGCGTTAGGGTCAGACACGCTGAAATAACTTAGATGCCTACTCTTTACAACCATTATAAGAAGAAAAGCATCACTGCACGCAATAAATCAAAACCTCCAACAGCAGAAGGTACCACTCCTAACAGAGACAGAAACCAGAGTACAGTGGGCACAGGCTCAATGATATTGAACAGATTTAAAAATGTCAACTGGTCCTTTTCCAATCTCCAACCGTCCAGTTTTAGTCACAGTGGATATGTATGAGTAAAGATCCCTGAACATCAGCCATTATTGTAATATTTAAACCAGTCCATCTGGTACCAACTGAAATCACAAACCTGTATATGCATTATTTTATGCATTGCCCTGCATTAGCAATGCGAAAGTGTACGTGTGATTCTATTACAGAGAATGGTGAGTGCATGACCGTTTGAACAAACATGGTGGTAAAGGCTCTTTTTCATGAGTTAGAGACACACTAGCATTTATGGAACTAATAAAGCCAGCATGCATGTTATGGGCATGCAACCTACTGATAATTGGGTGCAAACTGTGCAGCCACATTGAAGTAAAACAAGCATTTATAACAAATGTTAAAACAATCGAGTTGTACTAATAGGTGCACTGTAAATAAATCTGTTATATAGTTCTATAATCTATAAACATATGATTATTGCACAGATTAGTTAGGTGAGAATCTCAATTACTACAGGTGTCGTTCAGCAACATCACATAGATGAATGAGCCTAAACATGCTCCAGCAAGGCACAGCCTCTGTGAACAAAGTGTTGTCTAGAAAGATATGGTTTGCCAAGGTAAGGTTGGCATCGAAGAACATTAAGCCTGAACCCTGACTGCAACCCCATTGAACACCTTTGGGATGAACTGGAACACTAGCTTCTGTACTCTCTAGCTTTCTCTCCCAACATCAGTTCCTGGCCTTACTAACGTCCTTGTGGCTGAATCCCCACAGTCAGATTTCAAAGTGGAAAGCCTTCCTAGAAAGACTGACGTCTAATTTTAGCAACAGCAGACTAAATCTGGAATGGGATTTACAACAAGCACATATGGATGTCATTGTCAAGTGTCCACGTACATTTGGCCATATAGTGTATGTAATATGGAAATTGTGTTCCTATGACAGACAAAAAGATTTTGTTGAAAAGACAAATGTGTAACTGCTTGCCAGCAAAAAATAAAAAAAGGGCGATGCTTCTCTCCTCTTCTATCCTTGCTTACTACCGTACTGTGTGCAGGTCTTTGGACAGAATGGCACAGGAATGAAGGGAGGCCTCCTATTGAGGCTAAACCTGTTGGAGGTTAGCAAGCACCTACAGCAAAATCAGTATAATTTACGAGAAGCAGGAGCATAATACCTCAGAGGTCAAACTGTGCTCAGTCATCCAGTACGATTTTGCTTTCCAAAAAGCTGTCTATCAAAAGACAGAATGTTAATGAAAAAAACTATACAACCAACCACATGCTAATTCATAAAAGACACACCCAAGACAGAATTCTACTTGATACAACAGCAAGCACTAATGTTGTAGGATTCAACATAAAACCATTAAGAGTTACATCGGAGCGAGGACACACGATTTAAGGGTTCTAATATAGATGTTTTTTCAGTTAAAACATCACATACAGGATGCACATGCGTGCGTTAGTCTGTTGTCCTTTTAATGTCATGGCAGCATCAACAGCTATCTTAAGATCAAGGTAAGTAAAATGAGACACTGTGGCAAAAAATCAGAAGGTATATGAAATTTTCCTTTTTAATACCCAGTAAGAATCTCTTTGCTAATACATTTTTAGAAAACTCCTACATACATACTTTGAATAAAGCGCTTCATGGGTCATTAAGAGCATTATGGTGTATTAATATATGTTTAATGGTCATGTCTGCTTTACAGAGATCACATGCTGGGATTTTTTCCACTTTAGTAAGAAGGCATGTGTACGTCTCGAATAGGGCATCTTGTGTATTTTGCCTGGTCATGTCCGATTTCAAAGGCGAAGTTGACAAATCGTCTTTCGTTTAGCAATAGATGATCTGATGCAGCTTGTTATCAATACACTGGTCCAATTCTGTTTGACAATTTTTATTTTTTTGTAGATGTACAAGTTTATTATTAGTTTAAGGTCTGATAGTGGGATTTTACAGCTTGCGAGTCCCATTTTAATGGCTTCCTTAGCAGCAAAGTCTGCCTGTTCCCTGCTATATATTCCCATATGGCTTGGTATCCATCAAAATAGGATGTTAAAATTTTGCCTCTGTAGGGAGTCCACTTTAAATAGAATGCCGGCAATTATAGGATGTTCGGTCTTTAGGGACTCGGGAAGATTTTGAAAGTCTGTGCAGATAAAAAATGTCGATTTTGTGTGCCATCAAACTATGCACTCATACCAGCAATACTATGCAAACAAACGAAGCCAAACCTCTTATCGCTCACTCGATATCCTAGCCGTTTAAAGAATTGAGACCTGGCACGTGTGTGATAAACACTCACCTCTGTGTCCAGGAAATTTATATTACCATACATTTCGTTTTACTATGATCAATCCCGAATCGGTTAAAAGCCAAGCATGCCACTGTCAGTCTTGAGCCATCACTTAAATGGTGACTCTAGTGAGGTCGTATAATGACATGCCACACAGCTGGGTCACATGGAACATCCTGATGAGTTTGTTACGGTTACCATAGCAACAGACCGGAAACGACACCGTTCGGTGCCACTAATGCATAGGCTAATTACCCCTGGGGTCAAGAAACCATGCATATCAATAACCAATAAGCAATTGTGACTGCTTTGCTGTAGACTACAGAATGTTCAAGTAAAACATTTCCAAAAATGATTAGTTCAGGGGGATAGAATGGGATCCCAGAGAACCAAAACAAGTCAACAATCATCTGAGATAGGTCATATTAGCCTGCTAGAAAAAAAACAATGTTTCTAATTGGAAATTGAGATAACCAGAGCAAACTGTTCTAACACTATATGTGATATCAAATGGTGATGACAGCATGGTCATCCTTCTACAACATCTTGTCACTTGGCATCACTTGACCCACTGATGCAAGGTCATTATATACATGTATATAAAATATATATTAAAAAAATTAAAACCACTCACCTGTTTCCACAAAAACGGGTCTGAGTCGTTTAGTCTCCAGGATGTCAGCACGTGAATAGCGGCGAGTGTGAGTCCGGTGATGACGGCAGCGCGCATCCTGACAGGCAGCAGGGTGTACACGACGTGGATGAAGAACACGGTCCACCACACGCCTTCAGAGGCGCTGCGCGGCTGCACCAGCACCACGCCGACCGCCTGCACCAGCAGCACGGTCGCGATCACCACGTAGCACACCACCCACATGTGGTCCTGGTGGAAGCCGGTGCGGTTGCACGCCGCCATGAGCGCGAGCACGAGCGCGATTGACGCCGAGAACACCACCACGTAGGGGAGCTGGTAGGTCCCCGCGGCGCAGTGGAAGACGAGCATGACGGCGCACACGAGCACCAGCACGGCCATTAGCATGGTCAGCGAGCTCTGGTTCAGGCGGAAAAAGTAACGCTGGTAGAGCCTCTCCAGCTTCTCCGACTGGAACTTCTTGGACCTGAAGACGTGCATGGCGCCGCGGCAGCACGCGCCGAAGGAGAAGGCGACGTCGGGCGCGAGCGCCTCGTCCTCCGCCCTGCACTTGTTCCTCGTCCGTTCCTCCAAGCCCAACTCCACCGATTTGGGTCTCACTTCTTCGTTGGCATGACGCGGCGACGAGCGCTCATGCTTGCCGCCGCCGCTCTCCTGCCACGCAGACTTGGACCTGAAACTGACCCGGGCCACCACGGAGCTCGTGCGTCCCGCTTGGCGCTCGGCGATCTTCTTCTCCTCCTCCTCCTCTTCTTCTTCCTCCTCCCTCCTCCAGCGGCTGCTGGTACGCGTTAGCTTTCTGTTCGACCTAGCCGAGTATGGACATCCGTTAGAAAGGGCCTCGGCTTCGGCCCAGGCCGATCTGTGCTCGTGTCCTCCCCGCAGGACCGGCGCTCCCACACCCGGCGGACTCACACTGTTCGACCTGGACATGATTTCTGCATATGAGACCTGAGCCTTCACCCTTCCACACTACCCCCCCCAAAAAATAAAAAATTTTACAAGATGTTCTGCTCGGGATCAGTTCAGAAAAGAGGCCGCAATGTTTCTGCAGGCATTGAAGGTAAAAAAAGATTAAAGCACAACCATGTATAATAGTGTATCAATTCCACCTAAATGAAATACAGCTTTGCGCAAGGAAGCCTACTTTCTAAATATCCCCTGCGCATTAAATCCACATGCATATGCAAGTTCAACAAGCAAGCATCTAAAGGACAACTTTGAAATAATAATAATAATTATTATAATAATAATAATAATAAAATGCAAACTGGCGTTATTGAGAGAGCGGAAAATAATTAAACATGCAATGCACTCATTAAGGACAGGTCCCTGCGCAATCAAAAGCATCATGGGAAATAAACCCTGCTGCACTGGGATACAGCCCTGCATGTTGTACTGGTATTCCTCTCGTTTTCCATGTTGGCTGGAAATATTCCCAGTGAGGCTACAAAATTTTGCGGTTCTTTATTTTTCTAGAGACACGACCATCCTTGCGAGGTTCTCAGATGCTTTCATTTGACATGCGGAACAAACAGAGCAGCCTGTCCGATCAGAGAGAGCAAGTGGGACCGGAGAGGACAGAAAAACACTCCATCGTACAGTCCGCACTGATCCATCGGTCTAGAGATCTCCGAGAGAGACGATCACCTGCGCGAGCGGCGCTTGCCCACTAGATGGTTGCATGATGGTGAGGATGAAGAGGAGGAGGAGGAGGATGATTTCCCCTCATGTCCGAAATCATCACGACACATTCACGATCCCTGCTGAAACAGAAGAAAACGTGTGTCTGTTTAACGCCCCTACACACACACACACACACACACACACACACACGTATGCAGTCCCTACATTATAAGGTCCGCGCGCGCCGTCGTGACCTCAGAGCTGTCCACTAGCGAATTCGCTCGAGCTGTGGATGCATTTCACACGCCCCTTCCACGCTCACGTTGCCGCGACAAGCACCAGCTCTCACCCAGGCACCGATGCACAAACGAGTCCGGCACTGAAGATGCAGCTGCTGGTGGAGTGTGTGTGTGTGTGTGTGCGCGCGCACCACGAGCGCGAGCCGTGCAGGTTTTTGCGTCTAGAAGAACACACACACACGGGCGCGCGCACGCACACTATCGATTATGCATCACCCTTTTTGGGTGCTTTGTATTGCCATTCAACCAAGTGTGATTTCCAAAGAGCTGGACTCTCAGCCAACCGGATTCCACGCGTGATTGAGTAATTTGCCTTCGGGCTTTGCGATTGGTCAGCGCGCTTGTCACTCACCGAGAGGTGATTTGGAGAAGGAGTGGGCGGCTCCTGAAAAATCCAGCTGGAGACAAGAGCATGGCTATGCGCGAAAACCCGCACTGTGGTGATAAATAGTGTGTTAAAATAGCAGGCATGCGACAGCGCACATCTCATGAGCACTATTTAGTGTTTTAGGATGTGTTTTCTCAGCAACGAAGCTGAGAGACAGTGAAGAGACAAACTATTAGTTGTGTATTTATAGTACTGTCTGATGCATTGTGTTCGTTGTGTAACTGGAGCATTCTCTGTGACATTTTGTATGTTAGTTATGTAAACAAAAAATCTGGAATTGGTTTGTTTGTGCAATTTTAGTGCATTTTTGTGGATTAATTGCATAATTATAAAAAAAAATGTAGCATTTTTTTTGTCAACACTGCAATTGTGAAACTAATGTGGCCTTTTTTTTGTACTGTGTTTCTTGTTTATGGCATGATGGGAGTAGTTGTACTCATTAGTTGTACTAATGCAATAGTCTGCATTAGTTTTGTCATTTAACTTGCATCAATTAGTGCAATCATGTATATGATTATGTATATGTTCAATTTTAAGTGTAGTGCGTCATTTTAAGATGTCAGTTTGTGTACTTTTGTAATAGACTGTGGCATTTTATTTCCATTGTGCAGAACAGTCTAGTTTGTGCCTATTTGTGTTTATTTCACAGTATGTTTTTTCAAGAAGCACTTCACCTTTAAGGAAATATACCCTCAATCTTTATTAACAAAAAAAAAAAAACCCTTTTCCTCAATATGTTGTAACCTGATCTTTTAATTAAGATTTTTCTTATATAAATATATAAATAAAATCCTCAAATCTGTAATACAATCCAATTTGATGAATCTGTTCGAGGAATGAAGTTCAGTCTCCCAGAAAGTGAGGTATTTCTAGAACAAATCTAAATTCAATCATGAAGGATTAAATGACAAGACATTAAAGGTCTGATAGAGACCAATCCAATACCAGAGAGCAAAACCTTTACAGTCTGGGGAAAAATACATTTAGCAGATAAATTGTCTGACATAGTTCATGGATTTGACTTATTTTTTTTATTTTCAAACATTGTAATCAGGCTCCTGTTAGTACGAAGACATTTTCAGTGAATGTAAAATTGTTTGGAAGGGTCATCTGTTCACTGAAAGGAGACAGGAAGGTGTGCACCCTGGCAGAGTTAAAGATCTCTACTGCCATCATGTGAATGATCTATGAATCTTAAATCCAGAAACATTATTTCAGGATAGAAAGATTTATTGATGAAAACAAAACAAAAAACAACTAACCAAAAGTTGTGTAGAACAATGGAAACATGAAATACTAGATTAATGCGAAAGAAGGAAAAGTTGTTATTGGCAAATTAGACAAGAAAATTATTACTATTTTGGTTTCCCAGATTATATGTTTATTGTAAATATATAACTTTTACTAGTCATACAAAGTCTGCTGGTCCCATGCAAATCCTTTGTATCAAAAGCCCAACATTTCCTGACAGCTGTAAAGGTCATGCGTCCAATGGTGTAGTATGACAACACTGCACCATTTAAGACATGGAGCAACGGTCACCTTACATGCAGTTTTAAGTCGAGTTGCACTCTTGGGTTCTCATGCCGAAACATCTGGGTGCTGAGAGGTTGAACATCATTTGTTCCAGGAGCTTTACAGCGAATAAGTCATACCAGCAAGCAAGGGAATGCCATATCACCATTGCGTATCCTGGTTCAGAACAATTCAAACTGATTAATGTTAAATGAGCAGATTAGCTGATTAATGAAACACGGAGGTAATTGACTACTGTCAAATTGATAAATGGACTGGAGCTTGTTATCTACGAAAATAAGTTGGTATGACTGTCCTCTTTTAATGGAAAATAAAAACACGCGTGTTCCCCTGACTACGGGAGATGGCACTTCTAGGCTATAACCTTTGAATGTAAAGTTCAGACCCAAATGGTGGGGAAAGGCCAGTCTGCTCATTAGTTGTTCATTAAGACTAATGAGCGAGCCCTTCTTCGAGGCTTGAGCTTGCACTTCAGTGCTGTTGGTAATGAGAGCAGACAGACAACAAAGTGCTTAGCAACTCCGGACTCCTGGCCTGCTCTGTGCTTCATTAGATTTTACTCATTGTAAATGCATGACTAGACGCAGGCTAATCCAATTGTGCTAGTTTCCCACTGCCACGTGCTCTTCCAGCATCAACCCTGCCTTATTTCAATCGAACGCTTTAGAAAGTCACCTGCTGACAAGACTCGAAATCTATGACAAGTTGGTATGACTGCTTGCTTGAGGTCACCTTTGCAGAAGGATGAAAGGATAAACACAGATCACACACACACACACAACACAACCCTGTACAATTACTTCAGCTATACATTACCTACATAACAATATTAACCAAAACAACAAGATTCTGGCTCAAGTCCATTACATGACCCTTTCAAACAATTAACACTGAAAGAAAATCGGAACGTTGTTATGAACTACGGGTCAGTACCCTACAGAACTCCTGCTCAAATCTATGAAAAACATCAACAACTAAATTAGGAATCACAAAACAGCAACAATGGACTGTGATTATATGGACTAAGGAACATGTAGATGGCGAATAGAGACATCCAGAATGTAGTCATGTGTTCAGGGTCTTGACTGTGCATAAAGAAAACTGCTACCAATACTTCCGAGTTCACAGTACCGGCTTGAGGCATCACATTTATCAATATCAATTTCATCAAATGTTCCCATTACTTTGAAAGGTGAAAGCCGAAAGGATTGCTTCCATTCCTCCTTCACTAAAGCCAGAGCAACTGTATTAGAACTTAAAACCTGATCACACACACACAAAAAAAGCCGTGTATTAGAAGAAATGACTCACTTCTGTTAAACCATTGCAATCGTATCATTATCGACATTCTTAAAAATCACAAACGGCAAAATCTCATTCCCTAACTAGCTCTGTTAGAAATTATCTCTAGGTCATTTCATTATTTGGGGGGAAAAAAAGCTGGACTCTGTATTATGACAAGCAACTTTTCCTCTTTTTAAAATCAGCCAAGTTTGAATTGGAAAGGTGGCGTGTGTGTCCCCCCTTCCTCAATATGGTCAGTCCACATTGTGTGGAATGCTGGCCCGCATGTTTATTCCACTTTGCTGTAGTCTTCCACGTGACCCAGAACCTTCTTTCTCTGCCGCAACATGTGGAAGTAGAGCTGAGGGAACACTGTAGACAGGAGAGACATGTTTCAATATGAATCTGTCTGAGAAATAAAGGGAAAAAACGTAATAAATAAATTAAAAAAAGAGAAACATGAAGATGCACTTACGGGGGATGTAGGAGACCATAGTGAGAATGAGGAAGGTATAATAATCAAAGGAGAAGTTATACTTGTTGGGCAAAGTGACTGAATAGAGGCCTGTCTTCTGAACATAAGGCAGAGCAGCATAGATGGTCAGAAGTTCTCCAGCCACTCCCATGGGGTAGAGTACAATAAAAAATGTGTATCTACAGAGAGAAGAAGTGAGATTAATCACCGTGAGCTCAATGTTTATACTGAATGATAATATAACAAATAAATGCAATATATCTATTATATTATATTAAACCCTCAATGCTACAACTTAAACATTTATGCTTGCGCTCGGGAGCCGTGTTGCAGTTAATAAAGAACACTACCTAAGAAGAGTAAAGTGTAATCAATAGCACTGAGGGTGTTAAAAGCCTTTACCTTGCCCATTTAATGAGATAAGGCAGGTGGTTGAGCAGGCTGAACGTGTAGAATGAATAGCGGATGATCTCCGTAATGGTCCATGCGACCACAAAGAGAAGCACGCTGTCCTCACTCTGGACCTGAGGCACAAGAACAGAGGATGGTGGAGTAAGCGTCGTTTATTCATGTTTCAGACATTAAAACCAGAAACATGCAGCTATGTTTTCACTACTTCAGAATCAGTTCAGTATCCAGGAACTCAGGCAGACACAAGTCATATCCGAAAGCACACCAAACAAATCAGTCCGTTTCCAATCATAATTCTGTACACTTAAAATGTAATATGTTATTTTAGTAGAACGGAACAAGCAAAGAAAACGGCACAGCAACGGTGTTACTGGTCAAATTGTTTTCAAGCAGATTTCCTATAAGAATGAAAAAACTTACAGTCGTTTATAGTTTCAGCAAAGATGTCTTTCTCTGGGTAAGCAAAGAAACTTAAACCTTAATTACAGGCACAGTGAGAGAAAGGGTCTTAGCTAAATCTAAAGATTATAGGATTAATAGTAACATTAAAACAGTGCAACACTTCCCATTAGTACATTATTGTATGTCTGCAGGTTTACATATCCCCCCCATTCAGAAATATAGGACATGTATGTGAATATTACTCAAAATAGATATTATAAAGCATTTAAAAACAACAAAACCCTGAATATACTGAAATTTTGCTATGGGTTTTGTAAAAAAATTTTTAAAAGACATTTAAAAATAAATAAATAAATAAATAAATAATAATAATAATAAAAATCACATTATATATATATATATTTACACACACACACACACACACACACACACACACACACTTATATAAAACAGCATCTTTAATTAACAAATTTTTATTTTAGCCACCAATTGATGCTTTTTTCCCCCTTAAGAGTAACAGTAGTGTTTGCCTTGTATATATGTCCTTGTTCAGAGGTACTTGAATAAAACTTTGTAAAGAATACGGTCTTTTTGGCTTTAAACTGAATAAAGAGTAGGTCATGGCAATAAAACAAGACTGTTATAATTACAATACAATACTAATATATATATATATATATATATATATATATATATATATATATATATATATATATATATATATATATATATATATATATGATCTGTGAACTGTAAACACAGTAACCATCCTTTATGTAAATTACATCATTGCTGCAACAGCCACATTGAACTACAGACACCCCCCTCCCCCCCACTGCTCTAGTGCATTATTTTTTTCATGAAGGTATTCTCCCCGGTATATCCAACAAGGTTTGTAACCCATCAAAAATATACATTTATACAAATTAATTCGGAGGGCAAAAAAAAAAACTCACTTCTCTAACACTGTGTGTAACAGCCCACGTGAGGAACACGCGTGACAGCACCTGAAACCCAGTCAGGACCACAGAGGAAGGTACAATGCCTAGAAAAGTTAAATAAAGAAACAAAAGAGAACTTGCATGTACACACTGGAACATAGAGATTTCTAAAAGCTGTACGGTTGTGATAGACTCAGATATACAGTATCTCACAAAAGTGTGTAAACACCTTACAATTCAGCAACCATTTTATTATATCTTCTAAAGGGACAATACTAAAGAAATAAAACTTGGATATATTTTACAGTAGTCAGGGTGCAGATTGTATAGCAGTGTTTGTTTACTGTCCTCTGAAAATCACTCAACATACAGCCATTATTGTCTAAATAACTGCCAACAAAAGTGAGTACACCCAAACAGTGAACATGTCAAAACTGTGACGCAGACAAAAACATGAACATGATGACTAGAACATGTGGCTTTGCATGTACAGTGGTTATCACTGTTAGGGTGTACTCACTTTTGTTGGCAGCCATTTAGACAATAATGTCTGTACGTTGAGTTGTTTTCAGAGGACAGTAAATATACACTGCTATACAATCTGCTCATTGACTACTGTAAAATATATCCAAGTTTCATTTCAATAGTATTGTCCCTTGAGAAGATAGTTGCTGAAATGTGAGGGGGTGTACTTACTTTTGTGATATACTGTAACACTAAAGTGAAATATAACTACAAAATAGGAATCATTTAAGAGATATATAATCATTACAGAACTTACCAACAGCACAATGCAATATCTGTTTAGGGAAAAAAAAAAAAAAGATAGCATGGGAAATTTCCATGAAAAAAGAAACAAGCATCCACACACAATGTTCAAGTAAAAATCAAAGTATATATATATATATATTTTTTAAGACATTTGTTTCAAGTTATTGAAAACCATTGCACCCAAATTCCATGCTCAGGACAACTCACTCTGTATTGTCACATGTCTGAACTCTAGCTGTTGTACCGATGCAGGAAATATGAACATCTTCACACACACCTAATTTGCACGCTGGAATGGTGCCACAAATTCAGTTTGTGTTGCAACTCAATAGTGCGGCGGAGAGGTGCTCTATAAATAGCTCACTACTTTCTAAGTATGCGGTCCAGTGCCAAAGCATTATCATCACGCTGGCAAAAGAACATGTTTGATCTTAAACTGATCGTGTTGCTATGCATGGAGATAGTTCGCCTGATTAACTCACAGCTCACCACTGACCTCAAGGAGAGCTCCAGTCTGGAAGAATTTCAGGGGCTTCTCTATGGAGTAGTAGAGACCATGATAGCTGCCTCTGGTAAGATAAGCCCGGACAAGACCCACAGCAATGACCAACCATCTGAAACAAAGAGTTGTAAGTTGTAGGACATCCAGGAAGATCTCATATCAAATATGCAGTTTATGATCACAGTATACACAGTATATATTAGTTTAGATTTTATTTACAAATATTAACACCCATTGAAAATAGGTGCATTTTTCCTTCATATTAGGTATAAGTATATTAAGGTGAAGTGGTGGTTCAATGGTTAAATCTCAAGGTTAATGACCAGAAGGTCAGGGGTTCAAGCCCCCATATTGCCAAGCTGCCACTCTTGGGCCCCTGAACAAGGCCCCTAACCCACTGTGCTCCAGGGGGGCTCGGACCCCAGCTTTCTAACATCACTAGGATATGCGAAGAAGTGCTGTAATGTACAAGTGACGAGTAAAAAAAATCACCTTTACCTTTATACATCCTGTTGTAAATGTTGCCAAATATATAAATATAAATAAGTCATAGTGGCATTTTTATTGTTTGCTTTTGAATCCAAGTGGACTTTTAAGTAATTTGTCCCAATCTATTCCACAAAAGACCCATTTCAAAACCACATTTTGACCATTAACAACTTATCAAATCTGTTTAAAGGCATTTTTCTTGTGGCACAATAATCTGTTCAAGCAACACCTTCAATAAGATCCATATTAGGAGTGGACCACAACCGCCAATCACTGAATATACTTTCTACATTTATAATTTACTAATGAACAATATTAGTAATTATTGGTGCTTGAAAAGCATCGCTATTACAATCGCTCAAGCACATTTTCCTTAGGAAATGTCACGATCTAGTTTACATGCATTACTTTTTCACAAGGACAAAACATGAATCGAAAAAATACAAAAGCAGTTTCACTACTGGTTACTGTGAGCACCGATGGAGTATCAGTGTAGTAAAAGTACTGAGCCTAAGAGCAGTAATACTTTGAGAACATACTTTGGTCCCCGGATTTGTAATGATATAGAGATCATGTCACCATACTGGCCAGTACTATGACAGTATAAAGATTAATCACCAGAACAATTTATTTACAGTGTAATATTGACTTCAGCGAACAGCCTCAAAATCGCTAAAAATTAATCCGCGTGTAACAAAAAAAAGGCATTAAGGCAAACAATTTGTTGATTAGTTTGTTATCATTATTATCAGTTGCTTTTTATATTTTTATTTACACTTATTATGCGGCCCGGGTTCGATCCCCGGTCAGGGAACCAACCCCAGCCACTCTTAGTGCCGGTCCCAAGCCCGGATAAATGGGGAGGGTTGCGTTAGTAAGGGCATCCAGCGTAAAAACATGTGCCAAATCAAACATGCGGATGATCCGCTGTGGCGACCGGGAGAAGCCGAAAGAAAGTTTAATTTATATACAGTGGAACCCACTTATCTCGACCTCGGTTAACTCGACAACCCTATTAAGTCGACGTTTTTGAAGTGGAACCGCCAAATTCTCGCTTTTTATCTCGAGCACAAGGGGAGAAAAATTTGCCATTTAACGTCAGTTATGTCGATCGGCACTGTGCAGCCGCAGAAGAACTCGTGAACGTGGCGGAAAAATCAAGCCTTACAGATGCAACAGGTGTTGTATTGTATACTGGTAAATCTCTGCTGTTAGTTAGTGCACATATGCCTTTTGTTGTTAAATGTTATGCGATGAACGGGAGGCGAAAGCCGCGCTTGGTAGGAGTGCGACACGGAACGTGGGATGAGCAGCAAAAGCATAGAATGAACACCGGCAGGATCGGGGGGGAATCCGCGATGCGCTTTGGGAAGAAAAGAGCAGCCGTTGAGAGAGTGCCAGTGGGAAGGCACGTACCGGCAAATGCATGAGCGATAACAACGACCGCCGTGAACCAACATATACCAACAATAACGGACAGTGAGAGTGTGGAAGTTTAAATAGGAGCTGGTGATGATGATAAACGAGCACCATATGTGCGTGATTGAAGCCGGGAGCTTCAGAGAAAGCGGCCGAGAAAACACCTGACACGCCGAAGGGGTGCCGAAGGGGACGTGGCAGGTGGATTCCTGACAGTTAACAAACATGTACTGTATGTACATTTTTATAGCATGCCTTCATTAAACAAATCGCGGCAACGCTGTTGTGTAAAAAAACCCTTCAAAAACACGTGCATGCACATTCTCATTTATTAACGCACATCATGTACATAAAGAAATTTTAAGCACGTTAATATATTGCCGCCATTTTGATTTTCGTTTATCTCGATGCTCCACTCAGGTTCCACTGTTACCACATTTTGATGTAATAAAGCAGTTAAATGCACTAAATGGGTTTGGTTTTCACAGATATTGTGAAATACAAATGACTTGTTCATTTGATTTTTATGTTTATGTTCTCCTTGTTTTCTTGCTTTTTGTATTTAATAGCATGATTTGGTCAACTCTAAAAGCTGCTCCCCCCAACAACAGAGTTACCCACATCTGCAAACCCAGAACTCTTTGTTTGAATGTGTTTCTTTCCCATTGCATAACTGTTCTTCTCAAAGTAGGAGGAATAAAAGCAGGTAGTAAAAATAATCATAAAATATAAGTAACAAAAGCTGCGACATGATTAACTGGATTATCTGTTCTCTCTATGTACTGTTTTCAATAATATTGCTGTCAGTAAGCCTAGATTTATAGTAATATTGCTGTAAGTAATCCTAGCATTAATAGTGAAGACCACATGTATCAGTCCATGCTGATACATGCTGCCCGGGTTCGAAAGATGGATCCAATCTTGGTGGTTAGTCGCAATTAAAGACACTTTCTACTCTAAGCCTTTGTGCTCACTCCATCATGATCATTTATATTACCCTCTTAGGAGGACAGAGATGGGGTCTGTTAAAGATTTAGAGCTGATGGGGTTCGGTGAGGTGGGGTTTAGGATAAGCCTCTGAGACACACCACCACAATGAAAACCGTTTCAGAGAAAATTTAACAACCATAAAACTTATCATATTCAGCTGGGGATCCTGAATGGGGATGCTGAAAAGATACAGCAGCTATTCCAGATAATATGAGGAGCATAGCTTTTGAGGATCTTTTGGTCTACTTCACTTTGTCAGGCAGGTCCTATTTAAGAGATTTCTCGATTGTGCACAGGTGTGGCAGTAATCAGGCCTGGGTGTGGCTGGAGAAATTGAACTCAGGTGTGATAAACCACAGTTTTAATAGGGGGGGCAAACACTTTTTCACACAGGGAAATGTAGTTTTGGATTTTGTTTTCCCTCAATAATAAAAACCTTCATTATAAAACTGCATGTTGTGTTCACTTGTGTTATCTTTTACTAATATTTAAATTCATTTGATGATCTAAAACATTAAAGTGTGACAACCATACAAAAAAATTAATCTTTCACACCATTGGTGTGTGTGTATATATATATATATATATATATATATATATATATATATATATATATATATATATATATATATATATATATATATATATATATATAAAATTACATAGCATGTGCTGGTATAAAAATGTAAAAGTGAAATGGTATAAAGTGACACTGTGAAGGTTCAGTCCAGAGTTAGAATGACTAGGTCCAGGGTTAAGGTTTTTCCACTAGTGCGATTAATGCAAAAAAAAAAAAAAATCTAATATATATTAATAGTTTGATAAACTATTAGTATTTCAAATGCATAATTCTCTATGTTTCCTCAAAAAACTGGCAAAACAAAATAGTTACAGTTCTGTACTTGTGTACACTGTACTTTACTCGTACAATGTACAAACAGAGACATTCAAAAATATATTTGTCAGATGCTGCAGTCATGTGACTCAAAACAAATGAGATGGTAGACGATGTGCTGAAGCGATTATGTGTTGTTCGATTTATGTTAAAGACTGATGTCACTGTTCCACATTAGACTACACGTTCACTCACAATTGTATCCATTCAATTAGATGAAAAGTAAATAAACATGTAGGTCACGTGCAGGATAAGAATTGTTTTTGTTTTCTTTAAATGTTGGTGTAAACAGAAATCTTTAAAAGCAAAATATAGTTTGCAGCTCTATTTTGATTAATGGGGTGGTCACCTGACATGACTGTTACTGATATAAATCTTCAATCAGCCCCAGAGTCACTTTCTCATACCATTCAGTTCACATCTGTACAGCAGCTGGTTGTGTTGTTGCTCTTGGTTACACAAAATAATGAAATAAGACGTTTTTTAAGACATCTTTCCTTAATTACACCCTGATCATACAGCACACTGTCCTTAACTATTACGCAACAATAAGGACACCTAATAATGCAGGTTTTTCCCTCTCCATGTCCCCCTACCAACCCCATCTGTCCAAGCTCCTGAGGTACAAGTAATCCTGTCCCTTTTTGCTTTCCAGACCTGCCTGATTCATCCTGATCTACTGAGCAGATTTCAACTTAAGAACAATAAGGATGGATTTGGACCGTAAATAATATAAACAGTCTCCTACGACAGCTCAAGACTGCGGTTGCCATGAAAAGTTTTTGCATTCAAGCATCCATTAGTAAACAGTTGGACGGAAAAATTGGTTCCTCTTAATTTTTCTTCCTCGTACTATCTCGGAGTTTTTCCTTCCCACTGCTGCCAACGAATCGCTCATCAGAGGGATAAACTTATTACAGATCAACTTATATGGACTGATTTATAAACTGAAGTGAAATATAAATATATATATATATATATATATATATATATATATATATATATATATATATATTCATAATCTATTTCATTCTATAGAGCTGCTCTGGGACAATGTCCACCGTTTAAAACGCTATACACTATATTTATTCACAGGAAATCATCCGATTTGCATGATTGGTGATTGAAATCTTATCCTGATGCCTTTTCTATCATTTGGAAGACATACAGTATGAGTTCAGCTCTGTAGGATCCTGTGTACCTATAAGGACCTGTGCTGGTGTTTAGTTGCACTTTGAGCTCATTTCTAAATTCTGGTTGTTGCGCAAAAGTGACAGATCCTGTCTGACAGCAAGAACACACACATTCTGTCAAACTGCCAATGCTTTACAGCCACATTTGTTCTCAATGCCCAGTCATAAAACAGTATTAATATGGATACACTGCCAAGTAAAAAAAATACAAAAATAAAAACCCACAAAAAAATTTTCTAATAAAAAAGCACGCTGAGATACATCTGTGAAACAATAATAATAAAAAGAAATTGTTATTTTTGTATTAATGCACAAGATCCAGTACAATCCAACAGTGAATAAAGTAATAGCTATCCTGCTCCTCCTATTAATTACACTATAGTTAAGAAGCTCATTCTGCACACTGTATATATATATATATATATATATATATATATATATATATATATATATATATATATATTAAGCACGCTACCTGCAACCTGGGCACATTGTACAGTACAGATCAGGAAGTGGATCTCAGCATGCTAACTGAACTGTGTGCTCCTACCCAGCGGTCATGATCACGTTGTAGATGACCAGGTAGGCGGTGGCCAGAGCGCCTGCTCCCTTCTTCTTCTTGTGGTTGTGGTGCTCGCCATCAGTAAAGGTTTTCTTGGTGCTTCCCATGACAGGTGCAGACATGGCTGAGCTGTCAGATAGCTAACTGCCCGCTCCTGGCCTCCCTCTATATTAGGGTCCTTTAGCAAGTTTGGAGTTTTGAATGCAGCGCCATCTACTGGACACGATCAATCTGCACCGTGGTGACTCCACCACAACCAGTCACTGAATATATCTATTAATACGTAAAAAAAAAAAACTTGTAAATGTATGTCACTCGGCAAAAATGTCTAAAAATTTTAAATTGTATTATTATTTTTTTTATTTGCCATAAACAGACGACCATAAGTGTCGCGTGTCATACGCTAGGTGGCAGTATATACAGAAACCCAGTTATGGCGAACGTTTAAGGTGTCTATTATTAATGCCTGATAAAATATCAGTAACGCGCGGAAAGAAATGATTCACTGACTGACTGTCACGTGTGCAATACGAAAATACAATTAGCCAAAATACGTTAAAATAACTGGGACATTTCAATGTGGCTACTCAATCCGTAGCGAAAACTTGATTCGTACTGCGCATGTGCGTAAATGCGTCTACTTCCTGTGTAGTTATTATTATTTTTTTGCTTTCACAGTACAGTGAAACTTTTATTTATTTATTTTAATGTATTTACACGAATTTAACGATAAATAATCACAATATATTACAAAAAGAAGAGAAATAAGAGAAAAGGGGAGCATAAAGACACTACACAAGCATAGAAAAGTAGAACACTTGTAGAATAGTTATTGCAAAACATTAAAGGTTTCTTACAATGAATTTAAGAATAATATGATTTTGAGGCCTTTAAGTTTAAAGGTTCTGACATGTTCTTAAGGGAAGTAAAGAGGGACTTAATATCAGAGGAAAATTAAATTAAATCAAATCAAATTTTATTTGTCACACACATACTACATACAGAGTACGACATGCAGTGAAATGCTTTATATGACTGTCCGGCATGACGACTGTCAGGCATTTATATATATATATATATATATATATATATATATATATATATATATATATATATATATATATATATATATAATCAAATTGTATTTGGCATGAGGGAATAGAATGGGGAGAAAAATAAAACAAAGAAAACGAAGGCAGATAAATAAAGAGTATAAACTATGTAAAACATATAAAAATATATATGAGGACAAAGTGTATATACAATGTATGCTTATGATAGTAAACAGTATTATAACAATATTATATATATATATATTTATCAATACAATTATATTGATTACATTTAGTAATCGATTAAATTAGCACAAATTCCTATCATTAAATTAAATACAATAAAATTAATGGATAGATTTACATTTGTAAGACCCAATATTGGTATATAAATGTATGTATAAAAAGGATTTTTTTGTATTATTTTTTGATATGGTGTAATTAAGTTCTATTTATTTCAGCATACTTCAACAAATGTCTGCATTTAAGAAACTCACAAGAAATGTATTTATTTATTCATGCAATTTATTTATTCAAAAATGAATTTAGCTCCAATTCTTGAAGCTGTACACAATTCAATCCATATCACTGTACAGTCATAAAAACTAGTGACGCGTCGTTCCTGAACGTTTCGTTCAGTTTGATCGAGTCTTTAATGTGACTCAGAAGAACAAGTCATCTCAAAAGAGATTTGTTCATTTTCTATTGAAAACGCATGAGCAAAGCATTGCAAAATCTCCGTAGTTTATGTAGAGCAAACACTATTGAGTAGTTCATCTCGTCTGAGTCGTTTGTTCTTCTGTCATATGACTCCATGGACACTATATAGTACAATAGATCATGTTTTTTTTTGGTCAGAATCTTGAAATTATTTTTACAATAATTATGGGAGTCACGTGACAAAATAACTGATGACACTGACCAGAAGATATAAGCGGTGAAAAACTCTGTCTAGTGGCATTGTCATATTTTCATGATTGGAACTATAGTTAAATGTTTGTGCATGTTGACATGTTGGTTATCCGGTCAAATGTTACATTTTATTTTATTTCTGATCAAAGGAACGAAATGAAAAGAGATTCTGTTCATTTTGAAGAACGCGATTCAAAGAATCAAGTCATTTTCCATCACTAGTAAAAAACATTGGCGATGACAGGAAGAGGCAGCAAATTTGCGCATGCGCAGTGTCGTGTTTCCGGTACGGATCGCGTAGCCACAACAACCACACTGTCACAATGTTGTGCGTTGTGCATATTTACTTACAGGCACCTTCGAGGACAGCTAGATAAGTTTACGGAAGAGTAAATATTGAAGCGGTGTGGAATTTGATGGATAAAAGAAATTTTGTTTGTTGTTTATAGTTTTGCTACGTTTAAAAGTACAATTTAAGTAAAGTTTCGAAGAGGAAAAGCGATCAAGATGCCGATTTTTGGGCAAAATCCTTTCGATCAGGATGTCGGTGAGTGGCACTGTGTTTAGTGTTAGCTTGTATCGGTGTGACCCAGTATTGACTTAGCTCGCTAACTAAATTAGCAAGGTACCAGCGTTATCAGGAAGAAACATCAGAAACAAACTGGCATAAAAACGCTTAATAAAGTATATAAGAGTTTGTGTATTAAATATGATTATTCACATTTAAATCGCTGTTTGTGTTTTGACATGAAAACATGCTTATGTCATCTCCGCATATACGTGCCGTCAACCGAGTCCCTTAATTACCACCAGGCAAAGTGATTATTATTATTATTATTATTATTATTATTATTATAAGTAATATTTCAAAATGGTTTCTAAATATATAGGTCAAACACTCTGTATGTAGTGTCTGATCAACACTGGCAACGTATTATGCAATAACTCAATACAAAGGACTTGACTGACACACACACACACACACACACACAAACGAACAAACAAACTCATTAACTGTTTGCACAAAAATGTTTTTCACGAATTGCTACTAAAACAATTCAGTGTTACATGTACAGTATTTATTACTATGTCTTACAATTCTTTTGCACTAACACAAATCTGTATTGGTTGGTGATGCAGTGTCTACTGTCTCAGTGTCACTGTGTCTCTACTGTCTCAGTGTCACTGTGTCTCTACTGTCTCAGTGTCACTGTGTCTCTACTGTCTCAGTGTCACTGTGTCTCTACTGTCTCTACTGTCACTGTGTCTCTACTGTCACTGTGTCTCTACTGTCTCAGTGTCACTGTGTCTCTACTGTCTCAGTGTCACTGTGTCTCTACTGTCTCAGTGTCACTGTGTCTCTACTGTCTCGGTGTCACTGTGTCTCTACTGTCTCGGTGTCACTGTGTCTCTACTGTCTCGGTGTCACTGTGTCTCTACTGTCTCGGTGTCACTGTGTCATTACCGTCTCTGTGTCACTGTGTCTTTACCGTCTCGGTGTCACTGTGTCTCTACCGTCTCGGTGTCACTGTGTCTCTACCGTCTCGGTGTCACTGTGTCTCTACCCTCTCGGTGTCACTGTGTCTCTACCGTCTCGGTGTCACTGTGTCTCTACCGTCTCGGTGTCATTGTGTCTCTACTGTCTCGGTGTCACTGTGTTTCTACTGTCTCGATGTCATTGTGTCTCTACTGTCTCGTGTCACTGTGTCTCTACTGTCTCGGTTTCACTGTGTCCCTACACTCTCAAAAAATTTACTTTTTATGCTTGAAATTGCACACAAGAATATCAGTGAAAACAAAACCTATTGCAGTGAGAGAAAAAGTCGTAATAAGGCACACCTTCTTTTTTTTTTTAATAACAAAAGGAAAAAAGGGTGTGCCTAATTACAACTTTTTTTCTCACTGCAATAGGTTTTGTTTTCACTGATATTCTTGTGTGCAATTTCAAGCATAAAAAGTAAATTTGATACTATGCGATTTTACTGATTGTAGCACAGGTTGTTTTCAATGTGTAAAACTTTCTTGCATTACAGAGGGAGTGACGCTGCCTGATTGGCAAAAAAAAAAAAAACCTCGGCATTGCGAGATAAGAAGTCGTAATTATTAACTTTATTTTATGTGGTGAAAACTGGCTTCAATATAAATCTGCTCTTGTCCCCTCGCTGTTTTCTCTCCGTTCCTCCATTTTTTTCATTAGGCAGTGTCTTCTGTGTTCACTTGTCCAGAGTGCGAGAGTGTAATGGTCCATGGGGAAACACAATGCTACATGTGTAGTTAAATGGACTAAATGCTCTCACTGTCTTGTGTGTCTACTCTCTCATTGTTTTATTTCTGCTGTCTCATTGTCTTTTGTCTACTGTCCCACTGTCTTACGATTACACGCTCTCTGTTTTTTTGCCTAACGTTTGCTGTCTGTGTCTTATTTCTACCATTGCAGTGTCTTATCGTCTTATGTCTACTTACTCAAAGTCTTATGTCAACTGTCTTTGCGTGTTATGATGTTCTTTGCACTAAATGTCCCACACCTACACTTTGTGTCGTGTCCCAGTTATTTTTGTTTGGTTCTGTGTATTGTGTTACTCTAATTTATGTGGTCTTTTGGAGCAGCTTAGTGGAATGTTGTTTTGTTTTTCTTGGTACTCTACTGTATATGGTTGGAATGACAATAATTCCTGCATGACAAACTCTCAAAATGATCCTGCTAACAGACAGTTAATTAACTCTTTCTGTTTCATATGGCCAAATATTAGCTCATGCCACTCAGCTGATATAGAGTAAAAAAAAAATGAATTATTTCTCCATGGTAACTTTAGTAAATTCATAAGCAGGTCTGACAGGTCTGTCGGTTCTACTGAATCACTGCTGCAAGAGAATTCTCTAACTTGCTCAGATTTCGTTTGCTTGTTTGTTTGTTTTTCATATATAACTGTGCTGGGAGTTATACAATTAAAATGAAATCCAAACTGCAATTTCAGAAGAGATTTGTGTAGAAGGCAAATATTTTTCTGGTAAACAGTATACAAAAATATACCAAAACTGACCTTGTAAAGGGTTTTTCCTGACAGACGGAGAGCTTTCCATCTGTGCTCAGCTGATAAATGGATAACATTTTTAACATATTTTTCTTTATACGTATCAAATCATGTATTAATCAGCAACTACGTGTGTGTGAATTAAAAAAAAATAAGATGCTTGCGTCTGTTAGATAACTTTAGCATTCATTTAGCATTTTAGGATTCCTGCTCATGCGATTGTTTTGAGTTTTAATGGTAACCTGTGGTCATCGGGCTGTCTTATGTGTAATATTTAGTTGTTTCTTTTTCTTGTTAGTAATAATACTTAGAAATGTCTGTCGAACGTGATAAATGTAGACACATTTAAACAAGATCTAAACCCGTGTGTGTGTGTGTGTGTGTGTGTGTGTGTGTGTGTGTGTGTGTGTGTGTGTGTGTGTGTGTGTGTGAGAGAGAGAGAGAGAGAGAGAGAGAGAGAGAGAGAGAGAGAGAGAGAGAGAACTTGCTAGGTTTTGATTATTTTTGTATTGTTTTTCAGAAAAAGTAACCAATGAAAACAACACAACAGAGGACTGGAGCCTCATAATGGATATTTGTGACCGAGTTGGGACAACACCTAATGGGTGGGTGGCACAAAATCTTTTGTATACATATACAGTATCTAACAAAAAAAAGGGTACACCCCTCACATTTCAGCAACCATTTTAGTGTATTTTCTCAAGGGACAATACGATAGAAAAGAAACTTGGATATATTTTACAGTAGTCAATGTGCAGCTTGTATAGCAGTACAGATTTACTGTCCTCTGTAAAAAAACTCCACATGCAGCAATTATTGTCTAAATAACTGGCAACAAAAGTGAGTACACCCTAAGTGATAACAGCTGTACGA
The DNA here is from genome assembly GCF_014805685.1 of Silurus meridionalis. Lineage (NCBI taxonomy): Eukaryota > Metazoa > Chordata > Actinopteri > Siluriformes > Siluridae > Silurus > Silurus meridionalis. The sequence goes on from NC_060886.1 coordinate 14,019,227, forward strand.
TGTGTAACCGGGCAAAGCCACAGGTCCTATTCATCATGTTTTTGTCTGCTTGTCAGGACCATACAAATTTGTGTATCATGTATAATAGCAGTTACATTGTGGTGCTTTGAGTACAATTCTCTCATACTGACCACTGGATGTTCATCATGCCACCTCACGGCAAATAATCTCTGAGGATTTGAGAATTAGAAATGTTGCTCTCCACAAAGATGGTGTAGGCTATAAGATCTGTAACACCCTGAAATTGAGTTACTGTACAGTGGCCAGGGTCATACTGAGGTTTTACAAGACGGGTTTTACTCGGAACAGAACACGCAACGGTCTATCGAAGAATTAGGGTCCTCAAACTGTGTGTCAGGTGCAGAAGCTGACTTCAAAAGACAATGTAACAGCTCTGATGAATTACATGCCCAGGAGGATAAAGGCAGTGCTGCATAACAATGGTGCTCACACAAAATATGGATACTTTAGACACAGTTTTAACATGTTCATTTAGGGTGTACTCACTTTAATTGCAAGGTATTTTGACATAATGGCTGTATGTTCATTTATTTTTAGAGGACAGTAAATCTGGACTGCTATACAAGCAGCACATTGTCTATACAAGCTGTAAATTCTGACATTTGAGTGATTTTTGGTTTTATATATATATATATATATATATATATATATATATATATATATATATATATATATATATATATATATATACACACACAAAATTCTTTTATTTTTTGCCCTTATGTCTGTTTTTTGTTGTATTGTTAGACTTTTTAACTCCTATTTATTTATTTATTTATTTATTTATTTATTTATTTATTTATTTTGTGGTTGTCAGTTGAGTGACTTCCTCACTACAGTTTATGCTCATCATGACCTTTTAAGCCTCTCACTTCATTTTTATGTTCTTTCCAGTGCGAAGGATTGTCTCAAGGCAATCATGAAGCGTGTTAATCACAAGGTTCCTCATGTGGCCATGCAGGCACTAACAGTGAGTGCCATATTGATTTTCTTCCTGAACTACCGAACTTTAGTTCTTCACATTTCTCCCATCCATTTGGTGCCTCAGTGCCCTTTCTTTGTTACTCCCGGCATATTTTATACTGAGGGTTTATAGCTGTGCCCCACAGCACCGGAAGTGGCAGTGATCAATGTCTGACCACTCGATCTGAGTCACTGCATTGTCTCAGCCTGCAAAGATGTCATATTATTGCTTTATTTTTAGCCTTTCTCTACTGCTTCCTCAAATGAAATGATCTTATTGCAATAGGTTATGCCATCCAATTATACATTTAAATAATTACATGCGTAGATATTTTTAGAATATTTAAAATGGATACAGAAAAAAAACCCTCCTGTTCATAGAACATCATCTTTCTATTTAGCATATATACAATATTTTATAAATACTCTCAAACTGCACATCTTAACACCCACCCCATCCTAATTATTTCTAAATTCCTATCTTTTTAATTCTTCCCATTTTAGTTGCTTGGTGCTTGTGTTGCAAACAGTGGAAAAATCTTCCATCTAGAAATCTGTTCCAGAGAGTTTGCCAGTGAAGTACGAAGTGTGCTGAGCAAAGTAAGCCATTGTTTTTTTTCCTCTGTGTCGTATTGTTTTTAAAAACAACCCGTAATGTATTATAATATATTTTGATTTCAAGTGCGGTAAATTGAGGCTTTTTCTGTCATTTCTCTTCTTATAGGTGCACCCTAAAGTGGGTGAGAAGCTCAAATGCTTGATGGTGGACTGGGCTGATGAGTTTCAGAAAGATCCACAACTCAGTCTCATTGGAGCCACCATCAAATCTCTGAAGGAAGAAGGAGTAACTTTTCCCTCCTCGTCATCAAAGGTGCTTATCCAGGGCCTCTTTGAAGGTTCAGCCTAACACTCAGATCTGATAGTGGTGTATGAGCATATCCTGAAATATATCAGTTAACATGTAAATTGTGATTAACAACCTCTGGTGTGAATATGAAACTTTTAGTGCTGTAATTCCCTTTACTTTTTATTTTATTATGTTTGTTATGTTGCTGCCTAATACACAAATATAAACATAATATGTGATAATAAAAACTATACATTTCACTACTCTGTTGACCTCGAGTCACACAGCATGTTCTCTGATTTGGCCTGGATATAGAAACACTTTCATTAAGCTCAGCTTTGCTGAAGTAATTAATTATTCATCTTCTCATGATGGAAGGACAGCACCAGTCCTTCTTACTGCCACATCTGTAATGTGGGCCAACTTGCTTTTTTGCTGGTTGGACTATTAGATGCGTTGGAGGTTTGTAGTAGTGATGTGCTCCTCACAGCCTTGCTCTTTTTAGGGAGTGTTGACAATAGGTTGTGTTGAGCGCTAATAATGAAGCATGTAAGTGGGGGAGTGGCTGAAAGTTTGCAATGTAATTTCCTTCCACATATTTTAATTGTTAACCACAAGACATATTTTTCCCCTTTTTTTTCGCTTGAATTCGGATATTTACTAGGTGTCCACTGCTTCTGTGTGTTCAGAGAGCACTGTGTGCATTTCCTCTTGAAAGTACCATATACTAACTTGCCAGTGCAGCATTGCTGACTCTAAAACAAGAACCAAAATCTTACCGCTCTTGCCTATTAGAGTATTGTGCAATACAATGGCGCAAGTAGGTGACCTTTTCCTTTTTTGATCTTTGTTGACTGCAGAATAGCAAGTCCAGCAGCACCACTGCCACCAGCCGAGCTCCTGACGATGATGACCTTGCCAAAGGTGACCTCTCTCTTTTGCAATTTTTATTTAATAAAGAATCTTATACTTCTTTCATACTATTTTTTTTTTTGTACTATTAAATATGTATGTATTGTAGTTATGCATTTTAATGTTCTTGATATAAAGTCAATTTTCTTCTGGTTCTGTGCAGCCATTGAGCTATCCTTGCAGGAGCAGAAGCAGCAAGCAGAAACCCGACCACTTTTTGTGGCAGCTGATCCTCCTTTTAATACTAATGTCATTAAAGAAACACGTAAAGTGCGTGCTCTTTACGATTTCGAAGCAGCCGAGGACAATGAGCTCACCTTTAAGGCTGGTGAGGTTCTCATTGTCCTGGATGACAGGTACAGTACACACGTGCACAATAACATCTTAGTAACTATTTCATATGCAAGACAAAGCAAAAAATAGACAAATGATGACATTTTAATGTGATGTCATGTTAAGCTGCATTTTTTTCAGCTATAATATTACATTAAATATGTTGTAAGTATAACACTTTCCTATTCAATAGTGATCCAAATTGGTGGAAAGGAGAGAATCACAGAGGACAAGGACTGTTTCCATCTAACTTTGTCACAGCCAACTTAAATGCAGATCCAGAACCAGGTAAAATACTTGGCTCAAATGCTTCAATTTAATGCCAAATACTATTCAATCTTTTTACACTCTAAATGTCCATAATTACTGTAGTCACCTATGTAGAAAACACAACAGTTCCTGAGGAGCCAACAGTAGAAGTTGAAGCAGAGCCTGAACCAGTGTATATTGATGAGGTAACTTTAAAAACTAATTTTTTTCACCAAAATCCTTCACATTATTTGCCTTGTGAATGTTTGGAAGCAAAGGATATGCATAATTCATTCAATACTTAAATACTTTTTTGTGATTATTTTCAATAGGGAAAGATGGACAGAACTTTGAATTTACTCCAGAACACAGACCCAGCCGACTCCAAACCTGACAGCTCTGAGCTGGTCACATTGGAGGGTACACACAAATCTTATAAGATACTATGTTTAAATATGAAAGGTATTGTGTTCCAAGTGTGTGTTGTTATTTGACAGAATTTTTTTTTTTCATATTATAGCTGAATGTGCACAGATGAATCCTCTGATAGATGAGCAATTACAGGAGATTGACAGGTTTGTGAAAATCACCTTAAGTCAATACAGTCTTATCGAATGATATAATATTAACTAGAAATTATATATGTTTCTGGTAGGAAGCACTCTGAGATGTCTGAGCTGAATGTGAAGGTGCTAGAAGCCCTGGAGCTGTATAATCATTTGATGAATGAAGCTCCTCTGTATGCCGCATACTCAAAGATGGCGACTCCTCAGGGGACATATCCAGCTGCTCCTCCTGCTGTAGCTATGCAGGTCACATAAACACACACACACACACACACACACACACACACATACACCCACACTTAAATCCTTTTTTTAAACCATTATTATCACAAAACTAAAACACATATATTACTAACAATCAAACAGGAAAGTAGTACAGACTCATTGCATGTATTGATTTGATGGACACTTTTTCCAAATTGACATTGTATAGTGAAGTTTAGTCAAATTAGCTGCAGTCCAGACAGAATTGCGTGGTGTTGAAGTAGGGAATGGTAGCCATGCTGGTTTAGTATTCCCTTTACTCGAAATAAGGCTCCAACTCTCTCCATTAAGCTCCATTAATTAATTCACCTCAGTGTTTGACTGTGGGTGTGAGGCAGTCTGCTAACATCATCTTTCCTGTTCTCCATCTTACACAAGTTCTTCTGTTAGAAACAGAAATGTAAGATTTGGACTCATCAAAGAACTTTCTTCCAGTTATTCACTGTCCAGTTCTTCAGTGTTTTTGCCTTTTACCTAGTATGTTGCATTGGTATTGTATGAGGAAGTTGGTATGTCAGAGAAGTATGTGAGTATGAGGGCAGTGTGACAGCAGTGAAGTGTGCAGTAGGAACAACAGATTGGTTCATGGTGGAGGTTGGACTGCATCAAGAATCGGCTCTGAGCCCTTTCCTGTTTGCAGTGGTGATGGAGAGGTTGACGGACGAGGTCAGAATGAGTCTCCGTGGACTATGATGTTTGCAGATGATATTGTAATATGTGGTGAGCTTAGGGAGCAGGTTGAGAACAGGCCAAGGAGGAGGTTCATGGATGTGGTGAAGGAAGACATGCAGGTAGTTGGTTTGAAAGAAGCAGATGTAGAGGACAGGGGGGTATGGAGAATGATGATCCACTGTGGCGACCCCTAATGGGAGCAGCTGAAAGAAGCAGAAGAAGGCCTAGTATGTGACATATAAACAAAAGGAACATGCAATGTCTGTGCATGTTTACAAACTTTAAAAAAGCACTATAAATATAGAAAAATAGACAATCCAGTAAAAATGTCAAGTTATCTGTTTTGTATGGCTGACCTGGCCTGGCTTCTTTTTTTTCTGCTTTTATTATGATGAAGACTGATCATGATTGTTGTGATTACAATTTTGCGGTCTAGTGAGCTGTTATGTGTTACATCATATGGTGTTTTATATTAGGTGTCATCTTTTCTAAGCAGCCTATTGTTTTTTTTTTTCTGGCAAACATTAGCACTGTTTCTGCTATTTTTGTGAAAAAACTATGGATTATGCATGCTTTGATGTGTTTTTTTTCATTAAATTTGTTAGGTATATACATTATATGCAAAAGTATGTGGAGCATGATCATCTCATCACATTACTTTGTGCATTTAAATATGACATTTCATATTTAGTCCCCCTTTGCTTTAATAAACTCCATTCTTCTGAGAAATCGTTCCACTATAATATTTTTTTAATTTACTTAGGTTTATGTCTTCTTAGTCTTCTGTTCTTGGTCTTTTCTTTGTGCACAGGGACATTGTCATGCTTGAGCAGGTTTGTGGACCTTTTTTTTTTTTTGTTATGGTAAAGCATACAAGGTATTTTAGAAATATGTGTTTCCAGCTTTGTTATAGCAGAAGAGTGTGATCTTCACGTGTCCACATACTTTTGCCATATAGTGCATGGTCTCTTTAGGAATGTTGAATCACTGACTCATGTATGTTGAAGATGAGATCTCATCTCTTATTCCTCCTATAATTTTATAGGGTTACCCAGGCCAACACTCAGGGGCTTACATGCCTGGTGGCATCCCACAAGGCTATAGTCTGGGCTCAGACCAAGCTGCCCCCCTCTCCTCGCTGCCCCCCACTGTGACCTCTACAGCCCCGAGTCAACCAGCACAGTCTCCCTACATCAGGTACCTTCTTAATCATGGAACCACATAATCTAAGGCCTATTACTTTAAAAGCGATGCTTATTTCAAATGTTTACATTCTTGGTTAAAAAGTATCATCATTATAGGAACTGTTTTGTGGCTTATTTATAATAGGTTTGGTTTGCATTCCTCTTGTAGTGGTTTGGGCGCAGCATATATGAACCAAGCTCCTAGCACTTACCCGCCGCAGATGGCTGTGGACATGTCATCTTATCAGAATGCTAATCCTGGTATGCCTCCAACCACTTATCCAGTGGCACCTCCTGTCCATCCTTCACCCCAGCAGCAGACAGCTTATTACCAACTGCCCCTCCTATAAAGCTGTACATATCACTATAAATGCAGTCAAACTCTGAAATCGCCTGATGTTGTGGATGGACAGTGGTAAACATCTGACTTAGCAGCACCTCACTACTTAACCATTTGAAAACTTCAACTAACGGCCTTTGAGGGGTGATTGACAATTTTCCCTTTTTTTAAACATATTTCATATAAATGTGCATCATTGTGGTTTTCTAATAATAAGAATATACATCAGCTTTCACCAGCATTCTATATTCATATCTGAAGAGTTAAGAACAACATAATTAATAGGAAAGCGTGTGGGATTCTTTAATTATTATTACTATTTTTTTTTATTTTATTGTTTTTGACAGAGAATTTGTTTTCTTTCACAGATTGGCAATTATTTTGTCATTTTGCTGCCCTTAAGATTCCTATATAATTCATAAAGACACAGTAACAGAAATGTTCACAAACCTCCACATTGTTCAAATAAATGATACTGCCATGACGGCAATGGTTAATGGTTTATTTCCATGTTTCTATGGACAGTTTAAATCCAGTTGATACTGTAGTGCTGAAATCAGACTGCTGTTCCATGAGGAAGCAGTAGCAGTTAAGGACCATCGCAGTAGGGTGTTGAAATCCGATGCTCACGTGAGCAGGGTTTTTATAAGACCAGTGCTTTGATATTAGCTGAACCATGTACCATTTTATTGTGCGAGTTATAGTAAGCTCTTTTTTTTCTCTGTAGTTCTATTTCATTAATTTAACTTTTATGAATAAATCATGGTGATGCTTTCAAATGAAAATATAAGTGATGCCTTATATGGCTATTATGTGTGAAATTCTTTTTTTTTTTGTCTGTTAGACGTATGGATGTAAAATATATTTTGAACATCTGTAATGCTTCGACCAAATGATTACCATTACGTAAGGATTATTGAAGACTCTTTTGTTCTTTCCTAATGTGCTTCATGAGAAGACTAATATCCAACTGAATATAGTCTAGAAGATCCTTAGTTTTTCAAATTGAAATTAGATAATTTTACATTTAATTTGTTAAAGAAAACTGAGCAAAACCAGTGTCCAGTTTGTAGTATAAAATAGACAACATGTTAATGTATTTTCTTAACCTGCCTCAGTTAATATATTGTGTACTCATTGTAAAATATTTGGCTTTACCGTATGATCAAAATCTGAGGATATTATCTGTATGATAATCATTTACCAACAGATGCCTTGTTCTGTCAGATGACGGAAGTCACATAAGAGCATGCAATTTTTTTTTCTTTTTGAGAAATTATTTTCAGATGCTGCTGTATATGTGTAAAAACTTGTATGTTTTATGAGATTTAAATATTTAGGTAAATGTTACTGTATAAGCCTGTACAATTCTGGCAGATCCAATGTTTTATAACACAACATTCAAGTTTGGGATTACTTTTGTAACAGTAAATATCTTTCCAAATAAATTTGCCCTCTGTTCCAAATTAATTTTGAGTTTGATGGAATTGTTTGATTAGTGGCACCAGTGTTGCAGATGGATTTTGATCAATGTATCATAAAAATTATCATGCATATTGCAATCAATGAAGTGTCTTTTAAATGAGTTGATATACAGTGTGCACACCGATGTTTTCTAACGTGCTCCAGAAAGCAGACTCTAAAACAGGACTAAAAACACCTGCACAAACCATGTGTGCCAAGTTAAGATCTTGTGCAATGCATTCAGAAGACTGACAGTCCTGCTTTTCATATGGACACGGACATTAGAAACATCAGTGTGCATGACCTTTAGAAGTCTATACCACCCTACCAAGACATTCATTATACATAATACACATAGGAATACTTAAAACAGTGGCTGTGTTCATTTATTCATTAATAACTTTTTCATGTCTACACTTATTTGAGGAAATGTATATAGAAAGAAATGCTGTATAAATATTTAACTGGATTACACAGTAATTCGAAATAATTAGTAAAAATCATCTTTGTAATATGCTATGTAATGCTTGGAATGGCCACATTACTTTAAATCAGTATGCAGAAAATGGCTACTTTCATTCTCCCAGCTTCACTTCACACTGAGTACATTACAAAATATGTGAATGAAACGATTACGTGTAAGAGAAAAAGACAATCATTTGGGTGACAGAAAATTTAAATACTTTACTGAATGGTATTGCTTTTAGTGATTTACAGGAAAGCTACCACTTGGAAAAGCATAATCTTCATTGCGTTGCTTGAATGTATAACATCTAACCAGGTACCAAGCAATCAAATAGATCAGGGATTTTACATTTATACAGTTATCTTTAAGTGCTTAAACACTATTCACTGGTTTGCGGTTAGAATTATGATGATTATAAGTGTTTATATTTTATTTTATAGTTCTACTCCAAGTACCACTTAGACCCTACAGATTGATGCATACTTGTATTGAATTTGATGTGATGAGAATAAACCTCATCAGCTTTAAACAATGTTGTCAGTTTATGAATTATTAACGGATAGTAAAAATATAACACTTATTAGCTAAGAAAGTGTTGAGCTTTCACAAATCTTGTCTTTTTATCCCTGCAGTGTGCTTCATTGTCCAACAAGCAATTGTAGCAGACTAAGACCAACACAAACAATTTCCAGGCCCCACTGACTACAATAAATAGATGAAATAGTTTTGTACAGAATCCTTCTTCAGTATAAAACTAAAGATAGTGTGTTTATTGTTTGTGTTTTGTGAACAGAACATGCCTCCAGCCACAAACAAACCCGCAAACGTATGTGATATGTAAAAGAGAAGCGCTCAAGTCTTTTCATTTAGTTCCTCTTGTAGCCTGTTATAATTCCAGTCCAATGTTTTCACCTTTGAATAGTATATGTGCACACAATTATCCTAAATCTCGATCCTAATTTCCATTTAAGCATTTTACAATTGCTATAAATAATGTAAATAAAATACAAATAAATAAATCAAGCAGTATTACACTTAGTATTAAACATTGTGCATTAAATGTTTTTTTATTACAAACTATCCAACACACAAACAGCACCAGATGAATCATAGCTTCACAAAAAAAAAGAATTACATCACAAGTTTATTTCTATAACACTTTTCACAACAGACATTGTCTCAAAGCAGCTTTACAGAATATGAGTTAAGGTGAACAATGTGTATTTACCCCTGATGAGTAGCCATGGTGACTGTGGCAAAGAAAAAACTCCCTTAGATGTTTTGAGAGAGAAACCTTATGAGGAACCAGCCTCAAAAGGGGAACCCATCCTCATTTGGGTGACATCAAGAGTGTGATTCTAGTCTTTAAACAATACAGAACACTGAAGAGTGAGAACTAACATGAGTACTAGAATGTGTGATTATGAGTAATGTTCTTTCTACAGTCTTATACAGTCAGTTGAGATTATGGAACCATCACAATGCAAAGCACCAGCATTCAACCAATCTACTTGTGCAGAAGATCATCCTATAGTCGTAATCGGTCTTGTTCAAATGCACACAAACACAAATCGACTCTCAGCACTCACTCGACCCTTCACTGATCTCCAATCCTGTGTGAAAACACTGGTTGGCGAAAGAGGGAGAAAGAGGAGAAATCACCGCGACTTTAGGAAGAAAGTGTAATATAAGCTGCTCTTCATGGCGGTGTAATTGCACAGGGACGTGGCCATGTGTACCTGCGTGACCTTTAACTGATGACGCAGGAGCTCGCTGGTCGCTATTGAAGCGAGAGGTGTATACACACACACACACACACACACACAGCTGGCACTCGCGCACAGCGAAGCAGGAAGCGCGCGCGCAGTGGCACATCTGTTCTTCTCTCTCCTTCTCTCGCGCTTTCTCTGTGTATAAAGCCCCATAAAGCTGCAGGTGAAGCTGGAGGCCAGCGTGCATCTTTCTCCTCAGTATGAGCGCAGCGGCAGAGAGAGACATCCTCCTCCGTGGAGCGACGAGCTGGCCCAAATGTCCCGACATATCTACACTCGACACGGGACAAACGACGGAGCCTCCAAAGCCGTGTTTCAGGTAAGTAGACACGACGGAGACCAGACTGTACAGTGTTTGTGTATGTGTGTGTGTGTGTGTGTGGATGCATTCTCTGATACTGATTATTATTATTATTATTATTATTATTATTATTATTATTATTATTATTTCAAATGTTAGTTGAGTTTGGTCTCTCCAGATGTGCATTAATATAATATTTCGGAAAAGTTCTCTTTTAGACGCATATCATATGCGGTTTTATATGTATTAAATATGCAGTCTTATAATATGGTTATTATGCACATATAGTTATCTATTGTGTATATGTGTGTGCTTAGCATTAATGAAGCAAACTATTTACAGCAGGAAACTAGAATGATTTTTCCTTTCTGGATTTTAAAAGGTTTCAATTTAGATTTCATTCGTTTCTAAATGAATTCCTCTTTTGCTCCATGCACACTCTTAGCTTTTCTGGTCACTACGCTGCTACTCTCTATCTTGTGCACCTTAAGTATTTTCTTTTACACCTGGAATCCGGGATATTGTGGAATATAGACTGAAATTAGTTTTAAAGTACATCTTTAGGCGACAGGGAAAGGAACAGCTGAGTAAATGTATTGCTAAATTCTCAGTCAAGCTTTTTGTATGATCATGAGGTTTAATCGTGAGCTAAGTATTTATTCGATTACACGCCAAGCAGCAACACTGAAGTACAGTTAAGCCGTGCAGAAGCATCATCCTGGTGTCGTGTGTGCCACTGCAGTGTGTCGCTCCTTGAAGATGATGTGACACATTTTCAGAAGCTCTTGCATCTATTTTAGCACATTGTGATTTAAGATACTCCAAAATGCAACAACTTGCTTCGCACTGCATTTGGGATCAAAAAATGCCTGAAAGCTTAAACAAAGCCATCTGAAAGAGTCAGTAAATGACTTAGCTGCAAATGTACAAAGCGTATATAATTCGCTTATTCTAAAGGTCCTGCACACATTTTTACACTGCTTATGAATGTTATGCATAACTATTGCATAATAATAATAATGCATAATAATTGCATATTATATATTGTTGAGTGGCAGCGTGTTTCAGAAAACGTGTGTGTGCGCATGAGAGTGTGCATGCAAAATGGGGCAAAGGGGGATGTGTGAAGGTGCCCTTGTTAAACCTAAACTAGAGAGTGTGATGAATGGCCTGTGCTCCTGCTGCAGCTCAACAGAGGCACCTATTCCCGACGCAGTCGTCTCAAAAGGTCCGATGGCAGCACTACTTCCACCAGCTTCATCCTCCGTCAGGTAGGAATATTTAGCATGAGAATCCCACATATACTAACAAATATCTTCTTGGTATCACATTGTGAAATTTAAACTGGTGAGCACTTTTTCTAGCAAGAAAGATTGTGCAGTACAAAGAGATCTAGATAATATGTTATATAGGAAGTAACAAACAAGGCTAACAGTACACATTCCTTTTTTTTTATGCTGAGTTCAAATTGCCTCTGCCTAAGAATTAAATATGCTTAATCACATTACATATACCAGGTCAAAAATAATAAAAAAGGACAACATGGTGGCAAAAATTACTCAACACTGCATTGAGTCTCATAGTAAAAAAAAAAAAAACTGTTAGGAATAATAACTCACATGTGTGTGAAAAGTAGCAGTGGGCCAATAATTGATGTGTAGGTCATTGTTTTCTTTTACTAAAGAAGTGTAGTGTAGGACTGTGTGCAAGGTGAGTGTACTCATGAAGTGTGAAATTATGAAATTATAGCACTCAGATAAACTTTGAACATAGTTGTGATCATTTATGATGGTCCACTGGTATATTTTTGTAGTAGGAAACAAAAATCTTTATTCTTTATTAAAACATGTATTTCTTTTATAACACTTCCTTTATACTATCATTTATACTATTTATATTAGTATAGTATACCTTCATACTATACTCTATACACTGATATTATTCCACATGAATGTTTGACCAGGAAGACGACTCACATTTTGGGAGACAAATGATAATACAATAAGTTACTTTTTCTTTTCTGAAGAACCTGAAGATTGGACTCAGAGTTTGATTAGTGTAAAATGTGGTACAGCAATAACACTGGTTAGCGTTTAAACTGGATGAGGCTGATGGAGTTTGAAGTGCTCCTGGGGGAAATAATAGCCTTAATGTCTGTGTCAGATTGCCCAGCTACAGCAGCCTCTGAGTTCACCATTCCTCATGCATCTTTCATGAAAAGCAGGCGGATTTTAAAAGATCTCTGCGTAGCTCTTTGGTGAATGCAAATGTTCTTCCGTTGCCAATCCATTATGATACGATGTGCCTACCATATTGAATGTATCAGTTGCCATGGGTACAGATAAAGGCCTTTTTCTATCTATCTATCTATCTATCTATCTATCTATCTATCTATCTATCTATCTATCTATCTATCTATCTATCTATCTATCTATCTATCTATCTATCTATCTATCTATCTATCTGTGTATATATATATATATATATATATATATATATATATATATATATATATATATATATATATATATATATATATACACACACAGTATTCCACACCCCTCACATTTCAGCAACCATTTTATTATATTTTCTAAAGGGACATTACTATAGAAATGAAACTTGGATATATTTTACAGTAGTCAATGTGCAGCTTGTATAGCAGTACAGATTTACTGTCCTCTGAAAACAACTCAATATACAGCCATTAGTACACCCTAAGTGAACATGTTAAAACTGTGTCCAAAGTATCAATATTTTGTGTGAGCACCATTGTTATGTAGCACTGCCTTCATCCTCCTGGGCATGAAATTCATCAGAGCTGCACAGGTTTTTGCTGGAATCCTTTTCCACTCCTCCATAATGACATCACGGAGCTGCTGTATGTTAGACACATGGTGCTTCTCCACCTTCCCCCTGAGGATGCCCCACAGGTGCTAATTAGCATTCAGGTTTAGAGACATACTTGGCCACTTCGTTACCTTCACCTTTAGCTTCCTCTTCAAGGCAGTTTTCTTATTGGCAGTGTGTTTGGGGTTGTTATTATGTTGGAAAAATGCCGTTCGGCCCAGTTTCTAAAAGGAGGGCATCATGTTCTGCTTGAGAATATTATAGTACATGTTGAGATCCATGTTTTTCCTCAATGAACTGCAGCTCCCCAGTACCAGCAGCAATCATGCAGCCCCAGACCATTAAGCTACCACCACCGTGATTGGCTGTAAGCAAGACACAATTTTCTTAGTACTCATCACCAGGGCCTCACCACACTTACTGGATACCATCTGAGCCAAACAAGTTAATCTTGGTCTCATCAGACCACAGGACATGGTTCCAGTAATTCATGCTCTTACACAGGTTGTCTTCAGCAAACTGTTGTTTGAAACGGGCTTTCTTCTAAGACGACGGAATGCAAACCAACTTGTAGCAGTCTGCGGCAGTCTGCAGCACTAAGTCTGAGCACTGACAAGCGGATCTTCCTTTTCTGCAACATCTAAAGCAATGCTGGCAGTACTCGTGTCAACTGCTTTGATCGACCATTGCAAGGTCTGTTCCGGGTGAAACCCATCTTGGAAAACCTCTCTATGACCCTGGCCACTGTACTGTAACTCAGTTTCAGGGTGTTACAGATCTTATAGCCTACACCATCTTTGTGGAGAGCAAGTATGCTCAGTATGCATACAATCAGTATGAGAGAATTGTACTCAAAGCACCAAATTCTAACTGCTCTAATACAACATACACAAATTTGTATGGTCCTGACAAGCAGACAAAAACATGAACATGATGAATAGGACCTGAAGCATTGCCTGGTTACACGACAAACAGCTGTTATAACTTAGGGTGTACTCACTTTTGTTGCCAGCTATTTAGAAAAAAATTGGCTATTGGTTGAGTTATTTACAGAGGACAGTAAACACATTGACTAAAGCACATTGACTAAAACATATTAAAGTTTTATTTCTATAGTTTTGTGCCTTGAAAAGATACACTAAAATGGTTGCTGAAATGTGAGGGGTGTAGTCTTTTTTGTGAGATACTGTGTATATATATATATATATATATATATATATATATATATATATATATATATATATGTGTGTGTGTGTGTGTGTGTGTGTGTGTGTGTGTGTGTGCGTGTGCGTGTGTGTGCGTGTGTGTTCTGTAGGTTAATATGTTTATTTATTTGTACATTTGTCCTCACCAACTGCTTTATACTCATCAGGGATAAAGATTTTACTTTTATTTGGCAATATACTGTATGTGTTAGGTTACTTCAGCACATCTGTATAATGCAGAAGTGTGACAGTGTGTGTGAAATATAGGTCCCTTAGCACCTTTTTTTTGAGAAGCTTGCAAGTTTTATTTTTGCAGTGAAGTCAGAACAGTGCCTCCACCTGCAAACATTAATCATTCGACTTTGTGTATTGGGGTTTGGTTGAGTTTCATGGATAATTTTATTTGAACAGACCTCTGGTTGATACTAACAGATTTATTCAAATATTTCTAAGTAATTGCCCCAACTGTGTGGTAATGCCACAGTATGTTTATTCCTTTTTTTTCTATAAACTTAAGCCCACTCATATAATTGTTACAAAAGAGTTACATGGCTCTGTGGTGACGCAGATGAATACCTCAGTAAAGGAATATGACTCAGGCACTGAGCTGCATCCATGGAAACTAGTCAGATATCCTTTTTACTGAAGTACAATCACACAACTATATATTTGACAAGGACAGTCACAATTCTTTCACAATTTTCATTTTCATCATATCTTGGTCATAACCTCAAAGATTTCTTTCTTTTTCAAGTGGCTTTTGTATATACGGTTTTTGTATGCATGCTCTAGACCTGAATACATTAAAATTATCAGATAATCCTCTGTTGTAACAATGTAATGTATATCTAATTGCAGTGAAAAAACAAAACAAAAATAAGTCACAAGCAAATAATAAGGTATCTCAGCACTGGGATTTAATGAGCTTTATTGCAGTGTTATAATTCTATCATTAGTGTTAAGGGTCAACGTTTCATTTAATTCTGAGGTAATATCCAAAATGATATAGAAGCCTTAATTAAATGCTCTAAGATTTTCTTAATTTATTTATTAATTTAAGATGAAATATGACTTATAGATACAGGCAAGGAAATTTAAATGAACAATTGTATTACTAATACTCTATTTAACAAACCATTGACCTTAGATTAATGATCATGAGTGACTGCTTTAAGTTTGTGAGCTGTGCACTGCATGACTGAGCTGTTTAATCAATATTTTATTATTAGTGTTGCTGTCTTCTCTGAACACTAACCGAAATATTTTGCCTGCAGACTACAGTTAATGCATGTTTGACAAATCTGTTCTTTATGATTATAATTATTAACATCCTTTGTTTCTTCATAATGATTCATGTGTTTTTTTTTTCCTTCAAGCTAATTACATTTATAATTGATGTTGAAGATTTGGATATATATATATATATATATATATATATATATATATATATATATATATATATATATATATATATATATATATATAAAAAGCACATTCATTCTGATTATCATAAATGATAATTACATTTACATTCATGGAATTTGGCAAATGCTCTTATTCAAAGCGATTTACTTATATATTTGGTTTACTGAGAATTTGAGGGTTTTTTTGTCCGAAGGCACAATAGTGGTGGTGCTGCTGGGATTTCAACTTAGAGTCAGATCAATAGATCTGCTCTAAAATAAAAAAGTGTTCTGATGAGAATGTTGTTGTAGAAATAGTCTTAGAGGCATTACTGCTTATTGCTCACTATACTTACTAATTGCTTACTAAATGCTTTGTTCCTATTGTAGTAGGTTCAGTTTGAATAATTGTGTGTCAGTCAGTGGGTTGTAATGTAAATTTTTACTCTTTTTGACATTTAAACATCTACCCTCTTGGATGTGCAAAATCTTCATAAGCATAACTACTCATGGATTCTGCAGGTCCATTGTGTGCAGAAACAATGACCATAAACCAATTTCTTTTGTAGTTTGTTAGCAGCAGATGGCAAATTGGTTATATGCTCTATTACAGTGCTGCATATAAACAGAAGAGTACAGTTTATGACTAACATATACATATGTTACAGTACAATAACATAAATACATATTTTGACTTATTTTATATCAGCCAGTTCTGACTCCTCTTTAATCAAATTCATATTATTTGCAAGCTTGCATGGAATGTAATTGTACATTTTTTGTATTGTGTATTGTATTGAATTGCAGATTAAGCTTGCAACTGTTTATTTGTCATGGCTATGGTTTGTTAATATGCCCAAGCAACAAAGCAAACCATTATAATGTAAATGATTTTTCTATGGATAACTTTACTCATAATTTATCAAGTATTGTCTGTTCAGCAGTTATCAGACGGACTTTATGTAATTTAATTTTAAGTACAATACTTAGTCTTAATGGCTATATGGCTAGTGTACTCATTATTAAGATTCAAAATATAGGTTATAAGTTTGTTTCATTCCCCAGTTCTAAGCAAATATGGAAAGAGTATGGTGGTATTTTTTTTAAATAATACACGTAATACACATTGGCAGAATTTTATAATGTAATGTAACAAAGTGTGGAATATTCTCCATTAGTCAAAACCAGTACAGCAAAAGAACATTTATGCAGAAATTCAGGTTTATATTAATCTACCTGTGTTGATGACTTTGAAAGTAATGCTTTACGTTATTTTCTTGAAGAGGCATCGAAGATGCACTTCCTCTTTTGACCGTTAGATGGCTGCTGTGTTCCACTGTCCTCCAGAGTGTGATAAAGTAATTATCAGCAGCATATCCCAGTAGATTATTAGGTCATAATTATATTGCATAGAAATACCACAGTAGATACAGTAGATTAAATGTGAAATATTAAGTAGAATATTGAATACTGTATAGTGTATATTAGCATGTTACTGTAAAATACTGAACAAACAATAGAGTTTCTAGGTTTTGCTCCCAATGGTGCAAACAAAAATAAAAATAAAAACATTTCTGTGGGTGGAAACACCTTGTTAATAAGAGTCATCAGGAGGATGTTCATATTATTTTAAGCTATGTTGACAGAATGTTGGAGTATAACATTCAGGAACCATATTGGGCTTAACATTCAACATGCCACAAACTATTAATGTTTGTTAGTATTGGTGCAGACCATGCATTTAATGACTAATGACTAATTAACAAAGCAAAATAATGTTTTGTCTTATACTGGTTTCATAAACATGACTTCCCTGTCACTTGATCTGAATGCAATAGAAAACCTAGGAGGTGAGGTGAACTGGAGAGTTGAGAAAGTGAGTTATAAATGAGAGAGAATTGCATGGAATTGCAACATGGATCAGAATCTCAAAGGATCTTGTGGAAGTGAAATGTATATGTAATACACAATTCTTGGACCCCTCTCTGACATGTTGGTATAGATTCATTTTTATTTTTGTAAAACCAAAGTACAACAATTATATTTACAGTAAAACATACCCAAGAAGCGATATTAATAATTACACAGCACATGGTTTTAACATTGGGTTAAGTTTGTGTTTCTTAACACAACTCACACAAGGAACAGGTTTGAACTAATTAAATAAAATAGAATTGTATTATATTAACAATATTAAGTGTGCCTGGAATTAAGTAGCCTGCATCATGCTATAGATGAAATTACATATTTTGAAGTGTGTCCTCGCATCATATCTCAGCAAGAAAGGTGGGTGTGTCGAGAAGATCGAGGAGAAAGCAGGCAGAAAATAGAAAGAAATACAGGCACCAGTGGTTTATAAGAGGATGGTTGAAGACCCCTTCTTTCCTCTATCCCTATTATTCACCATCAAGGGAAGCGAGAGCACTTGGCCAATGTGACTGGAGCTGGTGCCAGCCAATCAGCAGCTAACACCCCCCCATCCTCCCCCTGCGTTGTCATCAGCCTGTGATTTGAGAAAAGCTCCACTCTCCTGCACTCTATGTGCAAGGCAGATAAAATGTAAGATCTCTGCTAGCTCTTGGTAGATACTCTTTGCCTTAAATGATGTGAAGGATCAGACCTGATGCTCATGAAAACATTTGAGGTTTTTGAAAGAACATTGAGGCCACCCTCTTTTTTTATAATCTTTCCTTTGGTGTCTTTCAGCTAGGACGGGCATTGCATTCCGTTCATTACACTTTTAAAAAAAGAAACACTTTTGGGAATATCAGACCTCCATGTATGACAATTTGTACCTGCATGGCTTTGAAGACTCTGAGGCGGTAAGTAAGACGGAGACACATGGGTCTGTACTATGTGCCATGCTGTTTGCATGTATAGTTCAGACTGTTTGGATATATATATATATATATATATATATATATATATATATATATATATATATATGTCAACACATACATGCACGAAGGTAGCTGAAAATGTGATGCAGCATCCAGATATAGATGCTCTGAGCAGATGTCAGGATAAGACTTGTATGTTTTGTGAGTGTGTGTCAGTGACACCTGCTCATTTTCTCTATGAACTGCATTCTCTCTTTCTTGGAGGCTGTGTGTAATGAAGGACCTGGGGGAGGGCAGTGAAACAGCAGCCTGTTATTCCATGTCACTGAACAGCCACTCACTACACAGCAAGATTGGTGTGGTTTGTGTTATACTGAGTGGATCTTTAAGGATATCACTAAAATATTTGCCCACAAACCTGCATTATTATGTACATTTTAAATAGGGAGTTAAGTTAAAGGAACAATACTTTGTGATCTTTCTCATTCACCATGAGTTTGAAGAGAGAAACGGAAAAGGGTTTTATTATCTCCTCAATCAATTATGCCTGAAAGCATATTGCCCTTATTATTGGGCCCAGAGGATTGGTTGATTGTTGTATTACAACACATATTGTGAAATAATAAGATTTAAAACCTCAGGCTTCAAACCCTATTCCTAGTGCTTATGGTTTAGTTACCATGGTGTACTCTGACTGTATAATCTGTGAGAGTTCTAGTGCTCTTTCACTTCAAGGTTTAACCCCTGAAAAATCTATTTGTGAACAACAAACCAGAAAAACACCGCCATACGTGTTTGTGGCAGCATAAAAGCCATAAATTGCTGGTAAGCACAACAGGCTTCAGTCTGATACAATGATGGTAATTTTGCTTTAAGAGCTTTAAAAAAGTTAAAGCTTTACAGAAGAACCGCAGAAGTAACTCTTCTGTAACATTAAGACCTCTTCCGGAAAAGATGTACAGGATCTAATTAGTAAATTTATAAAGTAGGTACAGTTTAGCTGCCAGCTGGATTCAAGCCAATCTTATCATAGCCCCATGCTCTGTTAATCTCTAATTGCGCCTGCTTTTCTTTTCTTTTCTAATGTGGACTATAAACATAAAATGTAATTGAGCCACGATTCCTAAATTTTTGTTTTTAGATTCTATTTTTATGTTACTATGAAGATGCTTTGGTAATAAGACCTAAAGTAGTTGCACTTCATTTTATTATATTAACATTTTAGTAGTGGAAAAGGAACAGTGGATGGTCTCTCTCTCTCTCTCTCTCTCTCTCTCTCTCTCTCTCTCTCTCTCTCTCTCTCTCTCTCTTTTACTTACAAAAAAGGACACTATAGTAATATGTTTCTGTACTGGAATGTATGAGCATTTCACTCCTAATCTGTAGCACATAACACACGGTGCCATGGTACTCAGTAATATTCATTAATTCGATTTATTTTTATTTGTATAGCGCTTTTAACAATGGCCATTGTCTCAAAGCAGCTTTACACAGATAATGCGGTGAGAAAGAATGAATAAGATTCTTCTTTATAAGTGTAAATTTGTCCCTAATGAGCAAGCCGCTGGCGACTGTGGCAAGGAGAAACTCCCTGAGAGGTCATAAAGAAGAAACCTTGAGAGGAACCAGACTCAAGAGGGAACCCATCCACATCTGGGTGGCACCGAATGTCCATTTATTACAGATAAACGATGTTGAGGTGTGCAGTGATAGTGATCAAATAAAAACTGTAGTCCTGAGTCGGTGTAGCAGACTGTTGACGTTAAGTACAGCCCAAATCCTCAAAGCTCCTGTTCTGACTTTCATGGATCCCCAGCTGCACAGAGTGGCCTCCAATCAAAGAGAACACCATCCAGAGGCAGGCCAGGACAAAGCGGGCAGATCCAAAGAGAGGGACAGTAACATTTGTGACTGGTACCTCAGGAGCATGTTAAACTCAACCGAGAGAGAGAGAGAGAAAGAGAGAGAGAGAGAGATGGGGGGTTGACAAAGAGAGAAATCTGGATTATTAATTATTCTTATTGTTGTATTGATGTAATTTAAGGACACTGTGCGGTTGGGGACTCTGCCACTGTGCGGTTGGGGGCTCTGCCAGAAGGTAACGCAGACATGAGGGATCTCTGAGATAAGAGACGACCCACCACACCACCGTCAACAAAACCCGAGTGAATGTGTAAGAGTAAGGGGACGACAGCATACAAATATCCATGATCCCTTCAGGTCTGCTACTTTACATTAGAAACTGCAGCAACTGTTAGACATTTATCTTCTTTTTTTAATTGTAGGTTGTTTCAAGGAAGATAGGGCACAGATACAGACATTTAGTGGACAATAAGTGCCTCTAGTACTGGCTCTCTAACTGATATGAGGTCCGGGACAGAGTGGAGCCCCACCTGACATCTGGGGTGATAAGCTAAGAGTGTGATTTTACACTCCCAAGTCCCTACTCCATTACTCCAAACATGGTCATATAGTGGTATGTGTGTGCATCTGTGTGCATATGTGTGTGTGTGTGTGTGTGTGTGTGTGTGTGTGTGTGTGTGTGTGTGTGTGTGTGTTTGTGTGCTTGTTACACAATATTTTTACACAAATATTTTCTGCTAATGGTGGGTGTGATAAACATTTTAACTACCTAATATTGCCTATATCTGATGATGTGACATTATTTTGGTTTTTCATCGCACACTTAGGACAATTCACAAGACTTTTTCTGCGCTTCCTGTCTTGTGGTCTCACACTGAGACATGTCTATCTGAACACACAGTATAGAACAGACCTCATTCTCATATTTGTCTTATGTCTTTCTCATTAATCTCTTCACACTAAACAGCAGATCCATTATTATTTAATCATACACAAGTGCAGGCTTGTGTGTACCATTTACGCTCCTTAATCCATTTTCCATTCACAAACTAGCGCTCGACCACACCCCTGCTGCAGCACACTGCCAGTGCCCAACTCAGGCCAGGGAGCCGTCCGGCCTGTATATGACTCTCTCCCTCCCTGCAGAGAGAGGAAATCCACCTAGAATTTAAAAGGCTGAAGTGCCAGATACCATTGGGATTAGCATCCTTCTTGTGGTGGATCCACTGGAGAGCAGTTTGATATGAACAAATTGAGGCTGAACAACAAATGAAATGAGGGTGTGGGCTCTCTCGATTGTGCTGTAACTTGGTCTCCTACACTTAGAGCTCATGACTGATGTACAGAACACAGAGCTTCTCCCTCTTCTCCACTTGGGACAACGCAAACTTCAGCCTGCTGCCCAGCACATCAGTTTGGAAAACAAGTGGGAGTAAGATTACCTTAATTAAAACCTGTTGGCATGCCTCAGTACACTTATTATGGAATCAGTTAGTGGACTGATGGGATCTGATTTTCTTATTCACATACAGGTATTTACAATAATAGCCAGCCAGCCCCCGGAAGTTGTCTCACCACTTTTGTGGTCTTGAAGTTCCAGCACGCTGTGGCCTTATAGATTTGGGGACACATCTACCAATGGTTGAAGCCCAAAAACTGTGCTTCTACTTGTCAAAGTCTCCATTTCTATCTCAGAAATCTCAGGGCACTTCCATATGTTGGATGTGTTAGCATATTCAACGCTGGGGCTTAGGATTCTTTCAATCAGTGGTAGCTGCTTCTACCCTTAAGTGTTGTACAAAAGTGAGACATGCCTAACCAATAGGTCAATGCATTAGATACTCATCAAATGAAGACATTGCCTTGACTTTCCCAAAATCCATTTGGAACTAAACTGACCTTAATGGGTTAAGCATGTTTAGGTGAGCTGCATTGCCCTGCCTCTGTTTCTTCATCTTACCTTATAGTCACTTTCACAGACTGTGTGAGTCCCAAAGAGCCCTTGCCGCTTGTAAGTAACTTGAAGAAGGATGTGGACCCCCCTTACCCAATAATGTTTCTAGGTGGAGCCTTTCTGAAAGTTCATTTTGAAAGGTGTTGAGTCTAAAGATCAGTTGTTGATCTTGAACAGATTGTTGAACAGATGATGTGTAAAAAGATTAAGGGTAGTGTAATATGGCACAGCAGCTAGAATTGGTGTTGTTATGATATCTGATTCTGTATGCATTTATTTAATAAGGTTAGTAACTGTGTATCAGTAATTGTATGGGTATCCATGCTAAATTAAAATATGATCTGTTGTGCACGTTGAAATATGTAATGGTTTTGGGTTAGGGAGGTTGTACTTCATTTAGCTTACAGAAATGAAGTAGCAGCACAAAATTATTATAGGTTTATATAATATTATATTCAGCTTTTATGAGTAGAAATAAATGCACGCAAAACAGGCACGTTCTCTAGATTTTTAATGATTTCCAGGATTATTAGTTGTCCCAAATTCAGTATAACTAGATTTAATTCAATTACCTTCTTCTCCATATTAAATATATTACTTACTGTAATATTTTTTAAACATGTTACAATGTTCCAATAGACTGTAAGCACTTTTTTATGTGGTGCCAAACAGGTTGTAGTTTATAAACAGTGGCAGTTGAAATATATATTGTTTGCTAAAGAGATATTAATATTTAGTTATTAACCAAATGTTTTATATTTTAGTCAGTTTTATTTGTATAACCATTTTACAATATACATTGTCACAAAGCAGATATACAGAAACCTATAAATTATACTTTTATAAACTATAAATATTGTAAATTTAATATATGTATCCTTGATGAGTAAGCCACAGGTGACAGGAAACCAGGCTCAAGATGGAATTTATCCTCATGTAGGTGGCACTTTAAGGTGCAATAATAAATAATTTACCTTCTATAAAAGTATATATTGAAAAGTGTAGTTGTGTAAACCGAAAACTATGCGCTTATGAGCAATTTACCGGTTATTTCCAAATTAATTATTGTTGTTGTTATATTGTATGGTCTATTGTATGTTTATTGTTTACAAATGTTCAATAGTGGAGGATTTAGTGTTTGTTGCGTTTGCTAAAAGCTATCAAAGGAAGAGAATCCACTGTCATCTTTATGGGTTGTATGTGGTGCCATACACTGTAACGTCATGGTGTCACTGGGGATGGCCATATGGCACTGCGCATGAAAAAAACTGATGAGAAATCCAAACAGAAGAAGGAGATCTTTAATTAATTCTTATTGATAAACTAATTAAGTATTTAATTAATGGAAGGTTACAAGTAAAGTGTATTATTGTTAAGCACAACTGCGCTACCAATTGCCATAAAAAAAACCCTGTAGATTAATGCATGACACTGCATGAGTAATGTGCAGGTGATTATGCAGAGCGTAATCGTTTCCATGTGCATTTTCTGTGATATTTTGCAGCCTGCTTTGCTTATACATCCATAACACATAATCAGAAGTGACTGAGTAGTAGATTTTCTAAGCAAATCAATTGTACAGTCAAAGTTTAAATGACACAAAACAAAGCTAATTAATTAGCTTAGGTGGAAATCTAAAATATGTATTACAGAGCGTTCTCCAAGGCCTGCTACTTGTGCAGTAATGACTTATGGATGTATTATGGACTTCAGTTCACAAATGCAGATGACGCATAGGTGTGTGTGTGTGTGTGTGTGTGTGTGTGTGTGTGTGTGTGTGTGTGTGTGTGTGCCTAATACACCCTGCATTACCCTGCATTTTTCCTATGTCATCAGTCATATAACCCAAACACATTATTTATCTATCTGTAGATTGTTACTTGCCATCGGTGTGTTAATAATAATAATAATAGGAGTAATAGTGTTTAAGTGCTTCACTTCTGAAAATGATAATGCAGTGAAACATTAAAACATATCTATACTGTGCACATAAAATGCAAAAGCCACTATTATGCAGTAACCTACTGTACTGTCTACTGCAGTGCAATTTTATAGGCTGATTCTTTAAAAGGATGTTCATATCTACAGTATATGATGAATAAAAGGGACATCAATGAGACTCATTCAAAAAAAGTTTATATTTTAGAGCTGGAATAAATCTAAGAATTGTATGATCATGTTTGTTTGTTTTTCTTGGCTGAAAAATGAATGGTTCTCAAATGCAATCTTACATGTGGTGTTTATTATGTTGTAATTCTGTATTATGTTGTAAGGAAAGGATTCAATCTCTGCTTTAATTGGGATTTAATCAGCCAATCTTATTGCACATCCTGTTTGGATATATTGAATTATTTTGTTGATGTCAGGGTGTTAAAGTAGAAATTTTGTGCAGAGATATGTCGTCACTATCAGGCAGATTTCTTATTAACCCATATCTTTTTGTAATATTATCGGCCCGTTTTGAACAATTGTCCGTTTTGGACAATATGTGAAGTAGATGGTGCCCCAGGCTGGGGAAACAAGCTGGCAGTCGTTTGTACAGAGACTGTGCTGTCATCTGTTGGGTAAATATTGAGCCATGCTCTACTCTCCATTACTTTCCATCCATCCTGCAGTAGCGCTGAGTTGGCACCACACTGGAAGAAACCCAGCTGCCCGCTGAGTGTAACGTTCCAAAGTGGAGAGTGCTCGGCTGACAGCACATTCTGTGAACACTAAGCTGATAGGCTGGCTGTGCTGTTGCAAGTCTGCGCCCATAATAATTAACTCCACTGACAGCCTGCACCAATGAGACCTTCGTAAAAAACAGACTGCAACTTATGTGTCAACACTGGCCGGATTTTTCTTTGTTAATTATGTGGATTTAATGTGGGGGCAGCGTGACATTTGTAATAAACCTCTGTTTCTGTTTTTGTAATTGAGAAAATCTATTTCTAGTGAAGATCACAGTAAATAAGTAATAAGATGCTGGATTTTGTTCTTTGCTATGGCATGACCTTATGATGTATGATTTGGCTGAAAATCTTATTTTTACTTAACCCAGATTGAACCTGTTAATACTTAGGTCAGGACGTGGGAAAGTTGGTCCATCAATGACCTATAAAGACTTATGAATATGACATATAATAGAAATGTGGCATGTTTCTGGTATTCCTAATAACCTCTAGAGATGCAATAGGTTCTTAGCAGCTTGAACACAGCGTGATTTAGAAAATGCTTTGTATCTATAGCACATGTTTAAGACAGCCTAGACAATCTCAGATACATCCCAGTACTGAATGGCAAATTCCACACCTTGGTCCTCAGAATGATGAAAAAAAAATGAACAATCTTATTAAATACACATATGATTCTATATCACATATGATTATATACACATAGACTCATAGACATATGTACTCCAGCCATTTGACAGACACTAAAGGATTGTAAAAGCCACTAGCTCATAGTACAGATTTTACTCACAGGTCAACCGGTAACAATTATAATATATATATATATATATATATATATATATATATATATATATATATATATATATATATATGATCCCCATAGCTAATGATGTCATCGGCTTTGGCAAACATTTATAATGGTAAAAATACCATACCCTTGTGCCAAAGATCAAAACAAAAGCGGCAAAAAAAAATTTATAGTGAATCTTTGATTGTTCACCTCCAACATTGCAATTTCTGTCTATTAAATTCTCCTTTCATGAAAGTTGCCATTTTTCATACTGAGTGATGATGTCTGTCCTCAGATAGTTTTTTTTTATCAATAATAAAATTGGAAGCATCATTAGTTGCATTTATTCATGCTGTACCAGACTGAGAGGCTCGATCAACCTTCAAGGAGTGTGTTGGCTTTGATTAGAGGATCAAAGCCTAGAGCTGTTGCTCTCTTCAGTGCCTGTCTCTCAACAAGTAAAGAAACATATATTTAGCAAGGCTGAAGATCTCATATACAGTACAGACAAACCAGCTCATCATGTCTTTTCAATTATACATAGAACATATTCAAATGCACATAAATGTCCTTTTACTACAGAGGCTGAAAATGGTAAAGCGTGATTCATCAGAGAACACTCAGTCAAGATGTGCTATTCTGAAAAAGCAATTTAGTGCATTAACAACTAATTGTACTGTATGTGTTCCTTTTTAACCTTTTCTTTTTGTGAATTTTCAACAGATGTCTTTTTAGCTAAGTAATAAACCTCAATGATTGTCATTATCAAAACAATCAAAAAACATTCATACACAATTTACAGCTTTATTTTTTTTTATATTTAGACTACTTTCTGAATCACTTCAGCACTTTTGCGACCCTCTGGAGCTTTACATGGTTGTGTATTGTGAGGTGAATGTTATCGTGAGTCTTCATGTTTGCAGGGTTCAGCTGATTCCTACACAAGCAGGCCATCCGACTCAGATGTGTCTTTGGAGGAAGAGCAGGGTGGCCGTCAGGAGAGAGAGCAGCAGGCCATGGTGCAGCTGGAGAGGGCTAAGGTCACACATCCATATACTCTATTGGGATTTTGAATCAATATGTACCATATGTAATTGTGTCTGAAACTGTTTGAATTCATATTTGAATTCATAAATTTAAATGAAAATCATTCTTGAGGGAGGTTTTCTGTGTTGTAGGCCAAAGCAGTGGCCTTTGCCGTTAAGACGAATGTCAGTTACTGTGGTGCTCTGGATGAAGATGTACCTGTCGCTGGAACTGCCATTTCCTTTGACACTAAAGATTTTCTCCACATTAAGGAGGTAAAGCTAAGAAAATAGACACAATAAAATACTAATGATTTTAAAAAGCTAATGATTTTTAATGATTGTTTGATTGATTTCACCCCAATTCTCTGCATGTGCTCCACAGAAGTACAACAATGATTGGTGGATTGGGCGACTGGTAAAGGAGGGGTGTGACATTGGTTTTATCCCCAGCCCTTTAAAACTGGAGAATATCCGTCTTCAGCAGGAGCAGAAGAGGGGCCGCTTTCATGGGTAAGACTAAGTGACACTGCTGCAAAAAGTTTGTGTTCATATCTGTCTACATTTATTCATTATAGAAAGATACTTATCTCTAAAACTATTTTAAACAATTCATACAAAGCACTGTGCATGTAGACACTTGCTAAATGGTGGAGGCTAAAAAGCCCGTAGTAGTTCTCGGAAAGCTATTTAAGCAACCTTATCGTCACTAGTGCAGAAACTGCTGAGCCACCCCCGTTGATGGTGTCAAAATGTTCAGGAAAGTGTATTGGCGAAGAGAAAATTCGGTTTTAATCTTTCTTTTAGGCATAATTTAGGTATTATAGGACTGTGGTGAGACCTGTTAAAGAAGTGAAAGAAAAGAGTGCAGGCAGGGTGGAGTGGGTGGAGAAGAGTGACAGGAGTGATTTGTGATAGAAGAGTATCTGCTAAAAGTGAAAGGGAAAGTTTATAGGACTGTGGTGAGACCTGTGATGTTGTATGGATTAGAGGCAGTGGCATTGACTAAAAGACAGGAGGTGGAACTGGAGGTTGCAGAGCTGAAGATGTAGAGGTTTTCGTTGGGAGTGACGAGGATGGACAGGATTAGAAATGAGTTAGAGGGAAAGTGCATGTAGGACGTTTTGGAGACAAGGTGAGGGAGGTGAGATTGAGATGGAGACAGATGATCTGCTGTGGCAACCCCTAATGGGAGAAGCCGAAAAAAGAAGAAGACGAAGAAGAAGAAATGTATTCATTTACCAGCTTAAACACATTACGAGGAGTTGGTTTTAGTTCTGTTATGTGGATATTTTTCTATTGGACTGGGAAGCATTTAGCTTTGATCATTTAACAGGATTTTTTTAAATATGTAAATGATCATAATTTTCTGTGACTATATAATTTTTTTTCTTGATTGTTTTCATTGTTTTATTATTTTGGCTTGAACCTTGACGAGGCGACTGCAATAAAGAACAGAGTAAGAATGCCTACATTTTGGTTAAGCATTGAAAGTGTTGAGTTACAAAGTAACATCAGGTGCATCAGGAATCTTTTTTACATAAACGGTTTATTCGCTGTGGCGTCCCCTAATGGGAGCAGCCGAAAGAAGAAGAAAAGGAAGAAACAAAAAACAAATGTGAAAATGGGCTGATTGTTATGACGCATGAAATGCATAATTGGATCCTGGCTTACACAGTTTCCTGTCAACATCAGTGATATGCTGTGTTCTCTGTTGAGTCATGCATTAGTCACACTTCACCTCTTCAACTAAAGAATATGTTCATCTTGATTTAACTCAATAATGTAGAGGATATCACACTGGGTTAACTGCGGCCTTTTTTAAACCCCCTCTTACGCAACGAAAATTCATTCATTTGAGCAATTTGGTTGTTTTTGATTTTAAGCAGCCATGTCCAGAATTTCATTTTAGTTTTGTAGTAATGATTAATGTCAGGAAACTGAGAAGGACCATAATAAATGTTTTTATTAAAAACACAAAATGTCTTCAAATTATTATTATTATTAATAATTTTTTTACATTATTGTTTATAAGGCTTGTTTTTTTTATTGATTAACTGGCCCAATGTGAAGCTACCACATGGAATACCTGCTACCACCTGGAAGTTACTTATTTGCCAATAATAGCACATCCTGAACTTTTTGTTTCTTTCTTGTGCTACAGGAGTTTGCCAACAATCTATTATATTTTTTTAATGAAGAATATCATGTGTGTTTTATAGAATAGCCTTTATTTGTCACATATACATTACAGCACAGTAAAAGCACAGTAAAAGCTTGCTCGGAAGCTGGGGTCAAAGCGCAGGGTCAGCCATGATATGGTGCACCTGGAGCACAGAGGGTCTTGCTCAATGGTGGCAGCTTGGGGGCTTGAACCCCCGATCTGTAACCCAGCACCTTAACCACTGAGCAGCCACTTCCCTTGCCAGTGCCAGTAATCAGTGTATTGCTACACATAATGATAGGGAACATCTAAGAAAGCAAGTTTAAATTATCACTTGTTATAGCAGCTATAAACAGGACTTAAACCATTCAGCTGTTAGATTAACATTTTTCATCACAAGCTCTGTTCTAAACCTTCAGAAAGTCCAGTGGCAATTCTTCTTCCAGCCTTGGAGAGATGGTGTCAGGGACCTTCAAAACCAATCCTCCATCTGCAGGTAAACACAGTGCACACTCTATTCGGAATAAGAAAAATCCTAACAGTAGACAGAGCACTAACTAACAGCTGTTGTTCACCTATTTTATTGTTAAAGAATAAATATCTTTACAATTCTTCTTTCTGATGCGATTAATTTCTCCTTTCAACAGCTAAACAAAAACAGAAAGTGGTAAGTAATGCTTTCGTTAAAGAAGACATTTCTATCAGGAGAATTAAAGTGGAGTTTTTTCAAGGTCTTTCCTTGGTCATTCAAGCATGTTATATTCATGTTGTATTTATCAAATGCAGTAGGTTACACATTTTTTGTATTTATTGAACAATTGCAAGACTATGTGTTATGTTGTAGGCTGAGCATATTCCTCCATATGATGTTGTCCCCTCCATGAGGCCAGTGGTATTGGTGGGTCCTTCTTTAAAGGGATATGAGGTAGGCATCATCCCTTGTGAGTTGCTTTTTCATGTGTATATTTAGATGTGCAGAAGAGATCCCAGAAGGAGCAGAGTGTCTCTCTTTGCTCGCAGAGGGAGAGGTAACCTGGGTCCTCACTGAATACCCATCATCTTCTCCACATTGGGTTGCCAAGGCAACAACCTTCTGGGTACAGAAGCCCATAGTCTCAAAAGTGGAGCATGTTTTGAAATTATAAGCATCAGTCCCCAATTTCACTGTCACAATAATGCATTTGATTTAGTAAGCCACTCATATCTCAAGAAAATGTGTTGAAAACTGATGAAATAATTTCATGAACCTATTAGGTCAAATTATTGGGTTTTGAAGTAGCTGTATGTATTTATGTATGTATGTATGTATGTATGTATGTATGTATGTATGTAGATGTATCCTTGGTTGGTTAAAGCATGTTGATGCACACATACAGATTAAATATTTGACACATTGATATGTCAGGTATGTTCTAGCAGTATTCTTTGCTGCTGTAACAGTATTCTTTGCTGCTCACAAAAGTGAGTACACCCCTTACATTTTAGAAACCATTTTCAGTATATCTTCTAATGGAATAATATTATAGAAAAGAAACTTGGATATATTTTAAAGTAGTCAATGTGCAGATTGTATAGCAGTACAGTTTTACTGTCCTCTAAAAATAATTCAACATGCATCCGTTATTGTCAAAATAGCTGCCAACAAAAGTGAGTACAAACTTAGTGACAGCAGCTGTATGTCGTGTAACCGTGCAAAGTCACACTTCCTATTCATCATGTTCATGCTTTTGTCTGCTTGACAGGACCATACAAATTTGTGTATCTTGTATTACAGCAGTTAAAATTTGGTGCTTTGAGTACAATTCTCTTATACTGACCACTGGATGTTCATCATTGCACCTCCAAACACCATCAAGATGACAACTGCCTTGCTGAGGAAGCTAAATGTGAAGGTGATGGGGAGGCCAAGTATGTCTTCAGACCTGAACTTTATTGAGCACCTGTGGGGCATCTTCAAGCAGAAGAGTTGCAGAAGCATCATGTGTTTTCATGATGTTATTTAGAGGAGTGGATGAGGATCCCAGCAACAACCTGTGTGGCTCTGGTGAACTCCATGCCCAGGAGCATTAAGGCAGTGTTAGATAACAATACTGCTCACACTAAATATTTTGACATTTTAAACACAGTTTTAACATGTTCACTTAGGGTGTACTCACTTTTGTTGGCAAGTGATTTAGATAATAATTGCTGTATGTGGAGTTTTTTTACAGAGGACAGTAAATCTGTTCTGCTATACAAGCTGCACATTGACTACTGTAAAATATATTCAAGTTTCATTTCTATAGCATTGTCCCTTGAGAAGATATAATAAATGGTGGCTGAAATGTGAGAGGTTTACTCACTTTTGTGACATACTGTATGTTGAATATGAGTGTAAGATAAGTAGATAAATTACTCATACTTTCTTAACTCTGTGTAATTCATTTATCTATGGGAATCTAATTCATATATGTCATAAAAAAATAACTGTGAATGGCCAACATATATACAGTACACTACAAAGAATCCTGTTTAATAAGGCTAACTGATTCCATGACAAAATAGGCTGCATACGTATTCTTTATAACTAATTATTGCTGCTGGCCAGATACTATCGGAAGACCATTCTCAGAGATGACACTGACTAATTATTAATTAGCTTTGAGACAGGACCTGTTAATATAGACTGCCATTTCTTCATAAAACCTATTTCATGAGAATGGAACATGATTTACAATTATATTTTTCCCCCCCAAAAAATACATTAATACAAGATGGGTTTTATTCGATTTTTTTTCCTTTTGGTATTATTTAGAATATTGCATAAAGCAGACTCCAAAAGGTAAAGATAGCTTTTCCAGATATATGATATCTAATGAATGTTTTAGTTTTTAGGGAATGGTGTATGCAGTAGTCAGAGGCAAGGTTAAGGGAAAAAATATGTTTATTTGCATATTGTAGACGATATTCTTTAAAAGTGCAAATCATGTGGAATAAATGATTGGGATCACATTTAATCTGTTTTTAATTTCTTTATCTAAATTTGTCATACTGTTATGACTATGACTTCTTAATGTCTACTGGCTTTCTTTTTTGTTTTTCTCTCCTTCCCTTTGTCTCACCTCATTCGATTCTGACTTTCCCATGGGCTTTGTCCTCAGGTGACAGATATGATGCAGAAAGCCCTTTTTGACTTTCTGAAGCACAGGTTTGATGGCAGGTGAGGGGGCTTTTACTTTCCAGTGGAGACTATTTTTGCCCAGGCCATGTTTAATGTCTGTGTTGTGGATGAGGCACATTTTCCAGCCATCCTTTTCATGATATGGCTTTGTTTCATCAAATACAGGATATCTATTACAAGAGTGACAGCAGACATTTCATTAGCAAAGAGATCTGTGCTCAACAACCCAAGCAAGAGAGCTATTATTGAAAGATCCAACACCAGGTCAAATATAGGTATGTTTATATGTTCTTATATTTTCTATTTATTTATTTTTCATCTGTAATTGATTTTGATTAGCTAGGTAGCTTTTTTATTATGTATTATTTGTATTATGTGGAGCATTTCTGTTATGAAATGCTTCACCAAGTTACAAGGAAGGTCTATCTAAAAAAAAACCTGTGTCATTATTATTATCTTAAAAATAATATCTCATAGCGGAAGTCCAGAGTGAAATCGAGAGGATCTTCGAGCTGGCTAGATCTCTTCAGTTGGTTGTCCTTGATGCCGACACGATCAACCACCCAGCTCAGCTCATTAAGACCTCATTAGCTCCCATTATTGTGCATGTCAAAGTGTCTTCCCCCAAGGTAAGTATTTGTGTAAGTTTCTATTTAACAGAACTAATCTTACAAATTTTATCAAATAAAGGATCTCAGAGCCATCTTTTTCTTTTGGAATAGCACTTGATGTGTTGCTGCCCTCTTCTGGTTCTTTTGATCAATTTAAGTGTGAATAAAAGGGTAACGCTAGTCACATTTCATCTAGCTGGTAAAAGGAAGCTAGTTATAAACCATTAAATAAATTATAAGGATTAATAAACAATAATATCAGTAATATAAATTGTACAGGTGTATGTTGGTTGACATAATTCACATGAATGAATAAAAATGTTTCCTGCAGCCTCCAATTATGTTCTTGCCAAATCGGCCTTGTTAGGCTTGTTAACGCAGTCTGGTTTCTCTGACTCAGTTTGATCTTTGCTGACAGGTCTTGCAACGATTGATCAAATCACGTGGGAAATCACAAAGCAAGCACCTAAATGTACAATTGGTGGCTGCAGACAAATTGGCTCAGTGTCCTCCGGTCAGTATCAACTCATAAACCATTATAGATCTATTTTACATTAATGGATCCCTCTATAACATTTATTCTTCACTCCACCCAGGAAATGTTTGACATTATTTTGGATGAAAACCAGCTAGAGGATGCATGTGAACATTTGGCTGAGTACCTGGAAGCCTACTGGCGGGCAACGCACACGTCACTGAGCACTCCTCTCAACCCTCTGCTGGGACGCAACCTGAGCTCCACTGCTCTCACACCATACCCTACAGCCATCTCCAATCTGCAGGTCAGTATTTACAAAAAGTAATTTCCTCCTGCCTTTTTTTTTAAAATGATAAACAGAGATGTTTTTCAACAGTAGCAAAAAACAGAACCAAAGTTTTCTGAAAGTTTTTTTTATAAGGTTTTCCAAACTCATATTCATTAAATTAAGCCCTGAAATAATAAAAAAATAATAAGAAAACCAGGACACGGCTTTGGCTAAAGCACTCAATTAAACAAAACCCTCTCACACTGAAGATGCATAAACTTAATTAGAGTAGAAGCAGAAAGTAAACACCCCAAAGGCCCTCTTTAGCTGTTAGACTGAAAAGCATAAACAAATCCAGGCCTTTTTTGAAAGTTTATTTGGGTAAAAAAAAAAAAAAAAAGGAGGAATAGCAACAATATAGAGTAGAACATTTATGTTACTACTGTTAGTAATATAATATTTAATATCTTATATTTAATTACATTTACATTTGCGGCATTTAGCAGACGCCCTTATCCAGAGCGACGTACAAAAGTGCTTCAAATCTCTAGTAATGAATAAATCTACACTGGTACGCCAAATTACAAACTTAATATAAATATAACCCTAGAATTCTACTAAATTGAAAAGTGCTAATTTAAGTGTTTCAGGAAGAGGTAGGTCTTGAAGATAATCAGGGACTCCGCTGTACGGACATCTAGGGGAAGTTCATTCCACCACCTTGGTGCCAGAACAGAGAAGAGCCTTGAAGTGTACTTACCTCTCATTCTGAGAGAAGGTGGTACCAGTCAAGAGTATAATTATATGTAACAACAATAATAATTATATGTATTTGGCTACAACATTAGCTTTCTGTTGTGCTGAATCGCTGCTAATGTGCCAGTTTGTATTCACATTTTAATATTAGTGACTTAAAGAACCAAAGCAACCCTATGATATACACTTTATTCATTCACTCCCTTGATGTGTAAAAATTGTCAGGATTTGCTCCTTTTAAGAGAAATGTTTGCAGCTGGATTTAAAATACCAAAGAATCAGTAGCACTAGCGTTACCTGCTAAACAGGAAGGGGCAAGTGCTATGGTTTCAAGATTAAAAAATGTTATTTGCACAAACATAATTATATGCAGGATACAACTTGCAGTGAAATGAAAAGCGTTAGCCGCTGGCCACTTCCTAGTTAGCGGCTAATGCTAGTGCTAGGGATTCAAAATTCAACTTTATACGTCTGTGAGAAAATCCAGATTTGATCTATGTTCCATAGGTTACGTGTGTACTGAACCGAAAGCCCTGTACAGAAACATTTCGGTGCTAATACGTGTACTGTTACACCCCTAACATTTATTTAAATAAAAAAAAACCTTGAACTGTAATTAATACAAACAGTCTGCTACAGGGACTTAGGACTACAATTGGCATGAATAGATCTCTATTTCAGTTCACTGAAAAGTACACTTCAACAAACTATGGACATTTGACATTTGGTGCCACCCAGTTAAGGATGGATCCTCTATCTCTATAAAGCTGCTTTGGGAAAATGTCCATGTTAAAAGTGTTGTACAAATAAAACTAATTCAAACTGAACTAGAAATAGGATGCCTTTATCACTTTTTTTCAACAGAGCCAAAGAAACAGAAACAGGAATCATTCCAGTGATCATTCTCCAATCGAGAGGCGCAGTCTGATGACCTCAACTGAAAACGACCACAACAAAGAGCGTCAACAGAAGAGCCGGGAGCAATGGCCGTTGGTGGAAGAGGACTACACTGACCCATACCAGGACACGTACAAACCACACCGGAGCCGTGGCTCTCCAGGGGGATACAGCAATGACTCACACCACAGACCCTAAGTTCAGCTTTTTGCTCGCTCTACTGTCATTATTTGGTTCCTTTTCTAAAGTTCTCACTAATAATGAAAGATCGGGGCATTTATTATGTCTGTAAAAATTTTGTCAGAGGAATTTAAGGTACAGTATATTGCATTTGAAAATACATTTTAAATTAAAAACATTTTATCAGAAAACTGCAAAAACCTTTAAAAACTGAAAAGCTTCATCACCATTAAAGGTGATATAGGTATATTTAGCAAATTATGGTCACACCCTTCACTAATTCTCTTCACATGTTTGGGATATAGGGTCGGGTGTCCAGAGGAACTGCTTTAAAAATTTTATATATATATATATATATATATATATATATA
The DNA here is from genome assembly GCF_014805685.1 of Silurus meridionalis. Classification (NCBI taxonomy): domain Eukaryota; kingdom Metazoa; phylum Chordata; class Actinopteri; order Siluriformes; family Siluridae; genus Silurus; species Silurus meridionalis. The sequence continues at coordinate 14,055,071 of NC_060886.1, forward strand.
TATATATATATATATATATATATATATATATATATATAATATACTGAGTATACTTTATTTGTATAATATATGTTATTGTACCTTGCATAACTGCATGAACCCTTATGGCACAATACAATTAACTACATTTATGGTAAAGACTTGCACTGAATGGAGTTAGCCAGGGCTGCATAGTCTGGACAATGGCTGCCTCAAGCAGACTTCCAAATGATCATCAGACATGGTGGAACGGTATTTGTACTTAATAATCTAGATTTGGGAAACGGCTGACTCGCATAAATAAGTGGAGTCACTTAGCTTGATGGAGTTTTGCAGTAGCTCGCGCGTTTGAGCCTGCATGCGTGGTGACCCATGTGCTAGAAGAGATTTAAATGGCATGCGATCTACCCACACTACCCTTGCGACCTACTGGTCATTTGCAATCAACGTATTAGGCACCCATTTGCTAAGGGCATCTTCTCTTCATGTGCTACTGGGGCTTTAATCATAATAGATGAAATCAGTGATGCCCAAATATATAATTCGGCTCAAAATCTGCAGGCCTTTCTTAGAACCTTTAAAAACACAAATTCTGACAAAGAAAGGAATGTCTTATCTTCTTATCGAATACTACCTGTTAGGAGCAAAAAGGCCAGCACATAGATTTTTTTTTATTTTTTTATTTTATAGATCTGGAGCTATCATGACACACATAAATGTTGTTGCTTGCTATATCACGGTGGAAGTTGAGAGAAGATCTGATATGATTTTGTTCTATCAGAAAAACCTCCAATTTTATCAGTTATATTTACACTTTATATCCACATTATGTGCCAAAACATAATCAATTTCTGTATGTTGATATTGAAAATACTGAAATATGATCCACAGTGTGTGAATTACTGACACAGAAACATTATTTTAGTCTCACAGAGAATGCTTCAGTCTCATTTGATAGTAATAGTGCATACTGTAATGAAATTCAAAATGGGTATGTCTTTAAAGTAGAATGGAGTTAACTCAAAGATTTATATAGGTAGTAAGCGAGAAATCTAAATGTAAATAGCATTAAAATAATATTTTGTAATGAGCAAAAATGTATTTGCCCTCTTAGTTCTGTCGAATCGGTGTATAGAGTAAGTTAAGGAAGCAATACATAGATTTATAATCATATATGTAAAAGGTGGACGCACCAACATAACTCAAATATAATTAAATATTTATATTAGGGTGAATATTAAGTGTCAGTAAGTGGTGTCCTGGAGCTTCTGGAAATGTTCTTATTATCTGCAGTGGCTGTTTTGTGGCTGTAGGTTCTTATGCCATGGACAGCATTATTTACTGCAGTGCTAACGTAGTAATATGTGATTAATGAGGATGACGCAGAGCTCTTTTAAAAGCAGACATTATCTTGTAAAAGTGTCCCCTACTTTATTATGTGCGCTGTCTTTGAACAAAAAACATGCAGGTAGGTTTCAATTGTACAGTTACAGATTACACTGACAGCTCTATCCATTAAGAAAACATCCACTAAGCAGTTTCCAAACCTGAGCCAATTAAATGCAGTGCAGTTGAGTAAAGTGTCCTTACTGCTGCCAGCCACAGTTCTGCCAGGCCTTCAGCATTATCAAATCCATTAGTTTACAACCAGCAATTTGCTGAATAATGTAGAAAGCAACAGTTTACTTACTACATATGTTTTACTGAGATGGCGCTATACTTGTTTCCCTTTTTCATTTCTCACACATTTAGTTAAGAGACGTTACGTTTACGCTGACAAACCCGTGGTGCTTAACACTTTGTTTTGCTAACTGATGATAAAAAGTGTCATATGATAAACATCGGTTACACTTTCTATGAAGGCCATATTTACAATGACCTATAAATACATTCTTATGATATTATTTATGACTCTGGATTACAGTTTATAACAATAGTTATAATGCATTTTTAGGTCACCTATAATGATATATACATTTTCATAAAGTATTAAAATGGTGTGTAGAGTATTTACTATGTTTAATGACTGTATTATTAAATATTCTCTGTGCATGTGTGTGTTTGTGTGTGTGTGTGTGTGTGTGTGTGTGTGTGTGTGTGTGTGTGTGTGTGTGTGTGTGTGTGTGTGTGTGTGTGTGTGTGTGTGTGTTTGTAAATAGCTCATTTTAACTATGATCTTCCCAGAAAGTGTTACCTTACATTTCTCCAGGGTGAACGAGAACATTTTGTTTCATATATATATATATATATATATATATATATATATATATATATATATATATATATATATATATATATATATATATACTGTATACACACTCACACACACACACACCCTTATTTAATTATTTATGTGGTTAGTTATTTAAGTTCTCAATGTTGTAATTAATATGTGATTGTATGTCGGTTATGCATTGTAGCTAATGCTCAGGGTCCTTATAATATCATGATTGTGACATTGTTGTTATTTGTTTGTTTCCAGTTTATTTTTTTGTAATTTTACAAGGTGTCTTGTCATATCATACAGTGTCTACTTTTGATGCTTCTGGTACATTCAAGTGTTTTTTCCGTATTACAACTATGCCTTAAATTTGACACCATCATAATAATCATTAGATTTTTTGAATATTTAAAATCCTTTCTCATTGCCTAAATAAAACCCCAGATATTATCTACATAATTGTAATTTATTATAATGATTAATGGTGTGGTGGAGACACATTTCTGTCATTGAGATGACAAGTCAACGTTTTCCCCTTCACTTATGGGTCCAGTAAAACTATCTTTCCCCTGGCAACTACTTACTAAAATTTAAAAGAAGGATTAGAAATAAAATGGATACTTATGTAATCAAGAATAAATGACAACCATTTACTATGCAAATGTGTACAGTGCTGCATGCTGATGCTTTACCTCCTTCTCTAGTTTCTTTGGAGTTCAGTTGAAAACTTGGCATTATTTTTGGGCAGGATGGCATCTTGAGAGCAATGCAAAACTGCATGCATTCTATTCAATTCAATTAGATCTAATTAAGAAAGAGTGTGTTTTAGAATGTGGGAGAATATATGTGTAAAAATGGATGGATTAAGCTGCATTTGTTAATGTTTCCTTTTATAACAAATAAATAAATCTATAAGATATATAAAGCTTTTATATGATGCATTTTTTTTTCCTTTTATCATAGCACTGACTACCTGCATCATTTGAACCTCTTTCATGCTGGTTACAATTAGCTATAGCCTGCCTGTCTGGACTCCATTTGCCAGTTTCTATATTTAGCCTGTGTGTAATTGAGATAAAACAATCGAAATATAAATCAGTAGCTTTGCTTTCATCTCTTTATTGTATGTTGCTAAAAAATGACATATATCGAATCTTTTCAATTTTACTCTTTACATGTAATTAAGGCACGACCTACTGCTGGTTCTTGGTTAATGGGTAAGTGGGTGAAAGGGAATTTTTTGACGAATGTGTATCTTGCGTTCACATGGCTGCAACAAATGTGAGACACTGAGACTGAACAAAGCAGCTGGGCCTCATCTCTGCTCATTTATTTATTACCTTTCCCTTATACAGGCAGTGTTGTAGACACTTATTTATCCAGTATTACAAAGTAGACACATGATCATTGACCTCACACATAATGTTAATATGTGTTATACTGACATGTGCTGAAACACTGCCTTATACATACAGTACATGTTCAGTAAGTTTTCTTTTTGTTGAGTTGTTGAGTTATACACTATATGATTATCATAAATCATTCAATGATGCTGTAAAGTATTTTTACATTTACATGTAAAGTATATTTAGATTTACATGATCCTTATCCAGAGCTACTTACAAAAAGCTTGAAAGCCTCCAGCAATAATTACATTCTAATACTGGTTTATTAGGTCAAAGACTAAGGATACCTTCATTTTAAAACTGAGTATACTTTCAGTCTAAAACGTTCTAAAACTAAAATGTAATAACAGTTTATGGTTCTTCTGGCTAAATACTATGCCCTTACACAGGCTAATTTAAATATTAAGGTTGAATATATTATAAAAGGTTTTTCAAAATAGCACGTACATGACAGCTGTTCACAAGGGTCTAAAAACATTACTGCTAACTCTTATCTTTTCGTTATTCAGTAAACCTACAGTATAGAATTCTTTCCCACTGCTCCACAATGCCAGCGTGTTGTCATTACACAGAGCTTGGTTTTAGTGTCGATTCAGGTTCTAGTGGAAGCTTAGCATCGCATGTACTCTCTTTGGGTTTAGTTGTTTTTTCACTCTGGGTTCGATTCTGCTTCTCTCTTTCTAATGCTTTCTCCATCTCTGTGTAGTAGTCCAGGGCTTTCCTCACGGGATCAATGATGTGCTGCTGTTGGACACAAAGACACAACACTTGGATTGTGCTGTAAGCCAGGTTCCTCAGAGTTTAAGCATACATTATTGACATTTACCTCCAGACAGGGAAAGAGATTAGCTAGTTCAATGAAGAGTGGAAAGAGAACAAAACGAATGAAGCCAGTCTGAGAGGAGGGCTTAGTTACTTTGTCCCGGTCCATAAATGGTGTGACAGGAAGTCCTTCTAGCTTCTCCATGTCACTCTAAGAAGAAGATGAAGAATAAGGTCTTTATTCACACTGCTTTGCCACTAGCTAAACATTTCAACAATGAAATAATAATTGGAGTATTTTATTTATTGTCACCTGGTTAAAAAACTCCTGAAGCAAGCAGTCCAGCCATGGCTCAGCCACATCCATAGGCCTCGCTTCATTAGAGATGTCACTGACTTTGATCATAATCATCATCAGCTAAAGGTGCAAAAGGGAAGAAAAGAATCAACACCAACTCCATTCGTATCATGCGGCATCACATCACCTCTTGGATGATTATTTTCCTGTAACAGCACACATCGTTTTTATTTTTTGCATCTTGTTTTATTACTCACAGTACAAAATACCAAATACACACATATAGATTAAATGTTTATTATAGTTTCTTTATTCTAAATGTTTAACTCCTTAATAGTTCTGAACAATAGTTTGCTTTTACCACATCCCTGTGATCCTTGTTGCTGAAGTCAAAAACAGGCAGAATGGCTTTAAACTTATTGAGGATCTCTGTGTGTCTGCTCATATCTGTGGCCAGAATACACCTGAGGAAAACATGATTGTATTCAGAGTGTTAAGTAAATAGCTATGGCTTGAAAAAGTTTTTTTCTTTTTTTATAAAGCAAAGATGGGATCATACTTAATTATGCCCTCACGTATCCTCTTGTACTGCTCTGTTGTCAGGTTCCGGAAAATGTTGCTCTCGGTCTGAGGAAAGATTGAAGCCTGTGCTTGGAATTGATCTATTGTGAGCTGATGTTTTGAAAATAGGCAGTTTGTAGGTTGTATAGTGGGTTAAAGTGTTTATTGAGGAATAAAGACTCATTTAAATGTCACTTTTGAGGACATAAAAGGGGTGAAAGGGGCGGATATTTACACTAGCACACAAAGTTCACAGAAAGATATTTTAGCATAAAGGAGTTATAGAAAAACAAGCAGCCGTGGGAAAAAATTTCTTAATAAAACAGTTCTTTTTAAGATTTTTTACAATTTGTGTAATAATTAACAGTGCAAAATAGGGTGTCATAAAAGTGTTTATTCTTAAAGAGTTATTTAAATATTTGTTGTCACATTTTGCTGAGTGTGGATTTCTTCCCTGTTATGATAAGAGAGTTCAGGAAAATTGTTTGTCTTTTTTTCTATTCTTTGGTACTGCAGTATTTTGGGCTTATTCCTGTAAATGTCTGGGTACCTGATCATTTAAATGTCATTCTTACATTCACTTCCTCATGCCTTTAATCATGCTGTAAGGTCTAACCCTAAACTGTGTCACAACAGTACAATTTGTTACCTTTTCCAAGATCTCGAATGCTACAGCACAGTGATGATTCTCCAAAGGAGAGATGTCATTGTACCTCAAGGCAAGCTCGGTGCGAGCATTAATCTGAAAGACAGCATCATAGTCATTTATAGCCTCTCTGGGACTGAGGAAAGACACTTCAATTCTTTATCTGTGTTTTACATTGTGCAGTGTCAGAGCAGCAGTTATTTAAATGATATCTGTATGATAAGGTGCTCTTACCTGGTAAGCATTGTTGTAACCAGTGTGGTCTAGATCATGACACACAGCTGAGGTCAGCATGATTAAGAGATCAATGTTTTCTATCTTGGTCCTCAGATCTGTTAGCCATATCAAGCCATACATCTACCAATACAAGAGCAATGCAGTCACAGGGACATAATGAGTTCCTTGCAATAATCATTTTACATATTCTTCATGAGAATAGAGCAACATTAAGCTAAAAAGCATAACCCATGGTTTAAGAGTCTCATATCAATCAGAAGCCTGAATGAGGTCAATCCCTGAAATTGTGGAAAATTGAATTGAAGTACTTGGAACAAAACCAAGGTAAGCTCATTTCAATGTCATTATCTCTCCCTATCTCTCTTTCACTCTCTCTCACCATTTGAGTGACACAAAAGCAGTGTTTGAAGTTGTGGAAAGGGATGTTATTGTAGCGCTTGTAGACTTTGTAGAGGAAATGCTGCAGCACATCCAGCTCTATGTCAAAGGTGGAGATAAAGTCCAGGTCTGTGTACATCACTTGGAGCAACACCATGATCTCAGCATCTTCCCACTGCCTACACACATATATCACACACACACACACACACACACACACACACACACACACACACACACAAAAACATCAGAACAGTTATTTGAGACTTTTTGGTTCCTATCAAGATATAAAAACATACCCTGCCCCCCAACACACACACAGAGCAGCCTCTTTCGCCCTCTTCAATAAATATTCTGACTGCATGACATTTTGCTTCCTTTATTCTAATCTATTCCAATCCAATAGCTGTTTTTCCCATATTTTATGTGCCCTTTTTGTGATTTTCTTTGATGAAAGCACAGGCCTGCCAGACACGTCATCTTTCATGAATCGCTTTTACATCTCAGGAGAAGCTGCTTCCTGTTTTGTAAATTTGAAAGGACTGGGGTCAAAAAACTAAGCTAGAAGACCACTGAATGAAAGCACTATTGAAAGCCTAGGGTCTGCTATTGATTGCTTAGCTTCCAAACATCCACTCATAATGACATGAGGCCTTTCGTGCAGATCAAAGGACTGAATCTTCTCTGGCCTCTTTATGCAGGGTAAAAAGAGCTGTGTTTCATTAATGAACATCCATTTTGTTATAGCAGGTGCAGAGCTCATTTACTCAACTTCCATGGGCTTGCATGATGAGGTTTAATATTTTAAATCATCCTGCACCTTCAGCCAAAAGGAGAATATCTAACTAGTGATTTGCAAGATATTGCTGATACATTCCCTGAAGAATAATGAGGTCATATAATAAATATTTGAAGCAATATGCATGATATGATATGACATTAAGCTGCTCACAGTTAGTATTCTTGTTGCTTTTTATACCACTAGCTTCAGTTTGAACTATTTTTCAATTTCTCCAGAATTAATGTTTACATGAGGAATTTATTCAAAGCTTAAAGTAGATTAGAGCAGCTTTGATTTATGTCCAGTCAAATAATAAATCTAGATTTTACAGGGAATAAAAGCACATCGCCTATAAAAACTTTCACCTTAATCTCAGTTAAAGCTGTCTGGATATCATCTACATAAAACAGAACAATTGACTACATCAATTATTAGGCCAAAATTGTGAGTACAAGCCTTACATTGTTTTTAGTCTCAAGTATACACAAATGTTACAAAAATATTTTATATGACAAAAATGTTCAGTATGGCTGGGTTTCGACTTTTGTTATTCTCCTGCTATTATACATAGATTAATTTTGACAAATGGATAACAACCCCCTAAGAGCCACATTTAAGAAGAGGCCAGTACTGAAAATGTTCTCAAAAGCAGTACAAAACACAAACCATTTTGCACATCATATACTAATATACAGTGAGGAAAATAAGTATTTGAACACCCTGCTATTTTGCAAGTTTTTCCACTTAGAAATCATGGAGGGGTGTGAAATTGTCATCGTAGGTCCATGTCGACTGTGAGAGACATAATCTAAAAAAAGAAAATCCAGAAATCAGAATATATGATTTTTAAACTATTTATTTGTATGATACAGCTGCAAATAAGTATTTGAACACTTGTCTATCAGCTAGAATTCTGACCCTCAAAGACCTGTTAGTCTGCCTTCAAACTGTCCACCTCCACTACATTTATTATCCTAAATTAAATGCACCTGTTTGAGGTTGTTAGCTGCATAAAGACACCTGTCCACCCCATACAATCAGTAAGAATCCAACTATTAACATGGCCAAGACCAAAGAGCTGTCCAAAGACACTAGAGACAAAATTGTACACCTCCACAAGGCTGGAAAGGCTACAGGGAAATTGCCAAGCAGCTTGGTGAAAAAATGTCCACTGTTGGAGCAATCATTAGAAAATGGAAGAAGCTAAATATGACTGTCAATCTCCCTCGGACTGGGGCTCCATGCAAGACCTCACCTCGTGGGGTATCAATGATTCGAAGGAAGGTGAGAAATCAGCCCAGAACTACACGGGAGGAGCTGGTCAATGACCTGAAAAGAGCTGGGACCACCGTTTCCAAGGTTACTGTTGGTAATACACTAAGACGTCATGGTTTGAAATCATGCATGGCACGGAAGGTTCCCCTGCTTAAACCAGCACTTGTCCAGGCACGTCTTAAGTTTGCCAATGACCAAAATAGAACTTTTGGGTCATAATTTCACTAAATGTGTTTGGAGGAAGAAGAATGATGAGTACCATCCCAAGAACACCATCCCTACTGTGAAGCATGGGGGTGGTAGCATTATGCTTTGGGGGTGTTTTTCTGCACATGGGACAGGGCGACTGCACTGTATTAAGGAGAGGATGACCGGGGCCATGTATTGCGAGATTTTGGGGAACAACTTCCTTCCCTCAGTTGGAGCATTGAAGATGGATCGAGGCTGGGTCTTCCAACATGACAATGACCCGAAGCACACAGCCAGGATAACCAAGGAGTGGCTCTGTAAGAAGCATATCAAGGTTCTGACGTGGCCTAGCCAGTCTCCAGACCTAAACCCAAAAGAGAATCTTTGGAGGGAGCTCAAACTCCGTGTTTCTCAGCGACAGGCCAGAAACCTGACTGATCTAGAGAAGATCTGTGTGGAGGAGTGGGCCAAAATCCCTCCTGCAGTGTGTGCAAACCTGGTGAAAAACTACAGGAAACGTTTGACCTCTGTAATTGCAAACAAAGGCTACTGTACCAAATATTAACATTGACTTTCTCAGGTGTTCAAATACTTATTTGCAGCTGTATCATACAAATAAATAGTTAAAAAATCATACATTGTGATTTCTGGATTTTTTTTTTAGATTATGTCTCTCACAGTGGACATGCACCTATGATGACAATTTAAGACCCCTCCATGATTTCTAAGTGGGAGAACTTGCAAAATAGCAGGGTGTTCAAATACTTATTTTCCTCACTGTACTTCATGCATAATGTATGTCCATTACAGAAAAAAAAAATACTCTAGGTGTTCATTTGGTTTCTTTACCAATGACAAATAATTTTGATATCTTGACTACTGACAGATATTATATTTTACATATTTCATTATATAATATTCCACATTATTTTTCTTCTCTGTTTTCAGCTTCCAAAACTGTAAATCATTTCACAAAAACAATTTAGTTTTTGTATTGAGATGAAAAAAAAAATCCTTACCAGTTATCAAATGTTGGTGTCTTAAGGTATTGCCTCACCTCCTCAGATACCTCTAGGGAACTGTGTAAAGATAAATTGAATAGTTTTTTCAATCTAACTGCTCAATAGAAAGACATCTGGAGACTGCACTTACCTCATCTTGAAGAACTTTTCCTTGACATGTTCACACTCTTCACGTGTCTTGCGCAGTGTTCTCTTGTGGTAGAATGGAGAGGGTTTGTGAGTGCCCTCAGACATTTCCTTAAACAGACCCAGCCAGCTCAGGTGCTCCACACTCTAAAGAGATTGCACAGATTACTCAGTAGGTGAAAATCCAGTTCACATGACTTACAGAAAAAAGAAAGATTTTCTAAATAAGAAAAGAGCAAGTGAGTATTGGTGCTTTGAATTCTTAGGTGTTGTCTGCATGAATCCAATTGTTTACCCCAAGTTTTTCTCTGAATGACTCCACCTGTTGCTTCATCTCATAAACAACAGCGGGAGTCTTGCCCGATTCAACGAGAATCTTCTTCTCTAGACTTTGTAACCTATTAAATAAAGTGTTTATTTAACTTTTTTTTTATTTTAACTGATTAGGATAGAGAAAATAAGATAGAAATGGTTGCATTGGCAATACTACATACCTTTTCTCCATAGAGGAAAGATCAAAGCCAAGTGACAGTGCCAGCTCTGTACCTGGAAGAAGATATAGCCCTTTAAAATGCATCATAAGCCAATTTGTTTATCTATGTGCATTATGAAAATGAAAAAAACATTAACATTAAAATGCTGTTTGTTGACCGCTGTTTTTTATTTAATATTTTAATTTGAACAATGTCACTAATTTTCCTATTGCTGTGTGTGAAACTTTTTTATTCCCTAAAGGTCATCACTGTTTTTCACACAGCCTATTAAGACTTTTAACCAGGACAACAGCTTTTACATACGCATACAAATACAGAGCTTGGATTTATTTGCGCAGCATTCCCACATTCCTGTCAATATACACTGCATATTAACATAATATTTTGTGTTTTAATTTTTACTATAATTAAAGTACACTGCTATCTTGTATTGCAAAATCTACCTCAGTTTATCATTTCAAAGCATTGCATATACAACTGCAATAGCTACACTTTATTATTATATTTCAATAAAACTTTTTTCTGTTTCCTCTTTTGAAATTGATAACACAAAATGCTTCATGTCTTGTCACTGATAAACTGCAAGAAAGTCCATTGTCCTAAGAACTCATATTGAAAAACCTACTGACCTTCTTGGAGACTCCACCCATAAATGCGAAAACTTCACTACATCAAAAGTTACAGTGATTTCACATTTTATTTCTTTAGAGCCAGCTATGTGTTGTTATTTCCAAGTTATTTGCAATAATAAATTAATTATAAATAATATTATAATAGTAAATGCTAATTTATAAAAACTAGTGTTTTGTTATAAATCTGCAATTATGTACTTTTCAGCCAGCAGTATTGTCAAAGAGTTTCTAATAGAAACTTAAACTTATTCATACATTTCTGACCAAGTGGAATTGAGTATTCAGCTACACTGTAATATAACACAGACAATAATGCACCATCACTTTGTATGCCATTCTTCATCTAACATATGACAGGTTTGCAAAACATCTTCAGGTTACTAATTCGAAGTATACAGAAACTACCTAATGGCTCATTGTTGCAGTCTGTAGCAACCACCTCCAGCTTGTAGCTTGTGTGAGGGCTGTTAGGTGTCAGCTCAGGGGAGATATTAATGATATTGCCCTTGGGATTGTAGAGTTTTAGGATATCGTTCTGTCCAGCTTCAGCTGCCGATCGAAACAGGTCTGAAAGAGTAGTGTGTACACACATACAACTGAGTATAATCAAGGCAAACAACTTGAGTTTTATGAATAGAGTACCCTTGACACAGAGCTCTTACTTGAGAAGAGCTCTGTCAGCACCACCTGTGGCCCCAGCCTTTCAGAATGAACACTTCAGTAAATAAAACACTTAGATTTTATTTACTTGCATAAATCATATCTTTCTCATATAACAAAATATCTCTTTAACATTTCATTTAGTTTCAAATGAAGTTTAGTGTGAAAACAGGCCCCTTGTCAGTAAGGCAGGAGGTCAGGATTGTAATTTTAGGAAGCATATTTTATTAACACTCTGTTAAACAGTTTATTGTCATAGCAAGATTACTGATCTCACACAGGGAGAGTGACAGACTGCATGTTTTTAACAGCTCTATGTCACATAAAAATAAACATCATATGATGATAGTACAAAATAAAGCAACAAAAATCTTTATTGATTTTCCATCTTAAACAAAATATAATTTAAAGACAGTCTTATTAAGATCTTAGTTTGGTTATGTCAATTCCAAAGCCAAATCTCCAAATTTCTTAATGTTAATTAATTAATGAATACATAAAAGTTTGGTTTATCCACATGTTTTGAATAATTGTCAAATATTGATTGATTTTTTATAAACAGTTAATACTGGAAAGGAAAAGCAATATAAATGACTTACAGTAGAGTCCTTACCTTTGACATCTTGTGCAGGGCAGTCGATAGGAAACTCAGCCTGCTCTGGTGTTCCATTTACTGTGAAATAAATTATTTTAGTTTCCATGCCAGTTGACGGCAGTCTCACCCACCACACAGCTGAATGAATTGTGAACAGTGTATGACATCTATTTAGCAAAGAGCCACTTCACAATTCCTCCCTCCCCTTCTTTCATCGAACTGCCTCTTTCTGCCTCATCCATCTCCTTATAATAATAATAATAATAATAATAATAATAATAATAATAATAATAATAATAATAGTTTTACTTGATAATATGTTTCAAATAAAGATACATTTTATTTATAGAGATAGATAGATAGATAGATAGATAGATAGATAGATAGATAGATAGATAGATAGATAGATAGATAGATAGATAGATGGATGGATGGATGGATGGATGGATGGATGGATGGATGGATGGATGGATGGATGGATGGATAGATAGATAGATAGATAGATAGATAGATAGATAGATAGATAGATAGATAGATCCTATTTTAGGATATCAAATCTGTTATGTAATATAGTTTTAAAAAGGTTTTTAAACAATCAGTCACATCCAAAAGTAGAGACAGACGGTAACAATTCAGGGGATTATTAATGTCACTGTAGGATAAGAACATTCATAGATCTCATATATAGGAATATTACATTAGGAATTATATCATACGTTATCAACCAGAGATTTTTGTGTTGTTTTGCTGAAGTCTGCCCTCCAGCTACCTTCTGTTTATTCTCACCATTAATCCCATCTGCACTATTTCCCTCTGTGTCTTGTCTTTTTGCCTGAAAGCCTACATCTTTTTATTCAGTAGTTTGTTCAGGTCTTTAGCGAGTCAGGTTTTGTTATCAGGAAATCTGCGCACACACCTCTCTGGAAGTATAGTCCATGGGGAAATTAATGTAGTACGTTATGTCTGTCATGTTGTTCGATCCTCCTCTGTCTCTTGTGACTAACTCTTCTTTGTCACAGACTACATTAGGACAACAGGGCTGTATGTAGCTTTCAGCAGAACTAGGCTGTGATCAGAACTTCTCAGTGGGGTTAATGCAGGTGATGTGTATGCACTTTTCACAAGTATGTATAAAGGATCCAGTGTTATGTTCTTTCTGGTAATACATTGGGATGAGAATGACCGGTGAAAGAATAACACTGATTATCTCTTCAACATGACACCTGTTAGTGGGTAGGATATATTAGGCAGCTTGTGAATATTTCATCCTTAAAGTTGATGTGTTAAAAGCAGGAAAAATGAGTCAAATTGTGATGGCTAGATGACTGGGTTTAGAGCAGTCTTAGTGTAGGGTAAAATTACAGTTGTCTTCTGTTTATTAAAAAACAGTAAAGAACTGGCAGCACGGTTGCCAGCAACTTACTGTAAAATTACCAGTGTCTTAGTGTTGGTGAAATTTACAGTTGGCTACTGTTTTTGCAAATACAACATAACACTGTTTAAATTTACTCTAACAGAAGTAAATCAGCTTTAGAGAGTTATTTTAAAACATCTCTTGTTTATTAAACTGTCTTAGTATAAAACCTAAATGACATTAAAGAAAATACACAGATTCTTATTTACAGAACATTTGTATGAAATAAAATCAATGGTCAACCAAAAGCCCAAAGCTTATTACATGCATGGAAATACATCTAAGTGTAAAAAAAACATTTACTCTGGAAAGAGAGACAAAGTGAATGACAGAAAACTTTAGGTTACTTACGTAACCCCGGTTCTCTGATAACATGAGTGAGGTATCTCACTATGGGAATCGCCTCGGGCGTGACCAATCCTGGAAGCATCAATCACACCACGTCTGTCGGCTGACAGACCAATCGCGACAGTGATGCGGGAGTCCCGCCTCCCTATATACACCGCTGCTGGCGGCCCCTGCCTCATTCTCACATATCTCTTCTCCGTGCACTGCAAGGAGGGAAGTGTGGTGAGATACCTCACTCATGTTATCAGAGAAAGAGAAGTTCTCTTTCAAACATTCGCTCGGTATCTCACTATGGGATATAGACAACTCCCGTATTGCAGATATGCTGTCCGAAGCAGGTGTCAACCAACTCAGTGATGTGATAAAAAGAGACAATCCCTCTCACTGAAGAGAGTGGAAAAGCGAGAGAAATGACAAACATCCGAACCACGATTTTTCCATCACCCGTTGTCATTCCCTTACGCATACACGTATACATGACCAAAAACACATCTATATAGACAAATACATGTATATATAATCATACCTACAATATATACACAAATATATATTACAGACTCAGGACGGAATGAGCCAGCGAAGGCTCCGTGACATCCAGCCTATAAAAACGGACAAAAGTGTGCGGCGAAGCCCAGCATGCTGCCGCACAGATGTCCTGAATCGAAACACCCTTAAAAAGCGCCCACGAAGTGGCCAAGCCTCGGGTACTATGAGCCCTCTGTCCTTCCGGAGGGTTGAGACCCACGCTATTATAACACATTATAATAGCCTCCACGAGCCAATGGGACAGGCGCTGTCGGGAAACGGGACTTCCCTTACGGGAATCGACCCATGAAACAAACAGCTGAGTACTCCGTCTCAAACCCTTCGTCCTGTCAACATAGTGACGTAACGCACAATCCCGTCAATCCGTCAATCCCTACGTGGCATGCAGAAACAGCGGCGAGATAAACCTTAACGGTTGAAAAAGCCCTGCCCTTATCCAAAAGTTCTTGCAAAAAGCACAACACATCTGCCACAGAACAGTGAAAAGGGACGATATGTCTCTGAGCACACCATAGTTCAAACACACTCCACTTCCTATCAAATGCAGAGTGCGTCAAAGCTGCTCTCGCATTCTGAATCATCTCAATCACCCTCGGAGGCAAACCAACGACACTGAGATTCATCCTCTCACGAGCCAGGCCCAGAGAGCTACTCTGTCCGGTGCCGGGTGAAAAATCTCTCCGCGCGCTTGCGAGAGGAGATCCCTGCGCAACGGGAGAGGCCAGGGTCGATCGTGCAGGAGTTGGAAAATCTCCGTCAGCCACACTTTCCCTGGCCAGTTGGGAGCGATTAGTATGACAGAGTGACCGCCTTCTCTTACTCTTTGTAGAGTCGGCACGATCAAACTTAGAGGAGGAAATGCGTAAAGCAGAACGTTTGGCCACGGGTGGGCTAACGCATCCACACCCATAGGTGCACCGTTTCTCGCCAGAGAAAAGAACAGAGGGCAATGAGTGTTTTCGTGCGAGGCGAAGAGATCTACGGCGGCCCGGCCGAATCTCTCCTATAACAGGTTTACCACCTGAGGATGGAGAGACCACTCCCCGTACAGGGGATTTCCCCTGTACAAGAGATCCTCCCCCGCATTCAACATTCCCGGCACATGAGTCGCTCGCAGCGACAGGAAATGCTCCATGCCCCACACCACGAGATCTCGCGCTAGACGGTGAAGTCGAGGAGAGCGCATTCCGCCCTGGCGATTTATGTACGCCACCGCCGTCGTGTTGTCTGATCTGACCAATACTTGGTGACTCCGAAGAAACTGCACGAAATGTTTCAAAGCTAGAAACACCGTTAACAGCTCCAGAAAGTTTATGTGGGCGTACCGAAGCGAAACGGGCCATTTCCCTTTCGCTATCCTGCCTTCGCACACCGCACCCCAACCTGCGAGTGACGCATCTGTCGTCACTACTTTCCTCAGGGAAACAGCCCCCAGCGGGGTTCCCGACTCGAGAAAATCGCGATTTTTCCAGTGATGGAGAGCGCGTAAGCACAGTGACGTCACCATCACTTTGCGATTGAGGTGGCGCTTCGGACATAAGCGCTGTGCCGTAACCCAGCATTGAAACTCTCTCATTCGCAACAGTCCCAACGGTATGACAGACACTGCCGAAGCCATCAGCCCCAGAAGGCGTAAACAGAGTCTGAATGGGACTTTCCTTCCTCTCTGGAAAAGAGAGAGACAACTGCGAATCGACCTGATGCGCTTTTCTGATAGAAAAGCCTGATAACGGTCTGAGTTCAATCTGAGACCCAGGTATATTATTTCCTGTGTGGGCACCAAGCAGCTCTTTGTCTCGTTTATCCTGAAACCCAAGCCAGTCAGGTGAGACAGAAGCACACTCGTATCCACCTCCGCTCGCTGCCGTGACGGAGTGCAGAGGAGGAGATCGTCCAAATACGCTGACACTCTGAGACCCGCTGCTCTCAGCGGTGACAGTGCAACCGACACATTTGGTAAAGATCCGCAGAGCTAGAGCTAGCCGAGCGGAACCGCCAAATATTCGTAGGCTGTGCCCTGATAGGCAAAGCGTAGGAATTTTCTGTGTGCGGATAAATGCTTATGTGATAATCGCGTCCTTCAGATCCACTGGCGTAAACCAGTCTCTGGGACGAATAACACTGTACAAAGCTTTCAAAGTGAGCATCTTGAACTTGTACTTTCTGAGGTGTTTGTTGAGGTTCCGTAAATCCAGAATGGGACGGAGACCCCCCCCCTTTCTTGGGAAAGACAAAGTACCGGGAGTAAAAGCCGAGCTGGCTGTCCTCTCGCGGCACCGATCGAATTACCCCTTTGCTCAGTAAGGAGGTTATTTCGCCCTCCAAAACCCGAGCAGATTCGCCCTCTGCTGTCGACCAAATCACGCCGCTGAAAAGCGGTGGTCTCACGGCAAATTGCAGGCGATATCCCCGCTGTATTGTGGAATGCACCCAATGACGAACTGCGCATGCGCGCCAACTCTCCGCGCGAGCAGAGAGCGAGCCTCTGCGGCTCTCGCTGACAGACGGCGCGGTGGCACCATCTGGCGGCGGAGCCGGGGGTTGCAACTCTGGTTTGAGTTTTTTTATTGTGTGTGTGGATTTTTTTACTTTTCTTTTTGTCACACACGTCTGTGCCCTCGGCCCACTGCCTGGATGCACAGAACAAATCTTTAATAAATTTGGACGAACATGGAACATTCTGCTCTCTCTCTTGCATAACCCAGCGGGCGGAGAGGGGAGAAGTAACTTTCCGGGCACTGGGGGAACTGGTGCCAACACTCCAACCGGAAAAATTTTGTTCGTCGAACACAGTCTTTGAAACGCTCCCCAACGCCTTTTCACTGGAGGGGGAGGACAAGACTCCTGATAAGAGTCGAGGGGTGCTACAGAAACTCAGAGAGTGCTGCCACCTCTCTTTTGACCCAAAATCAGACCACAGGCTAGGTCGCCCGCCTTTTCTTCCCTCCCTGAGGGTCCGCTGGGCGATGCCTAGCAGCTGCCTCTGCAAAAGAGGTCTTTTTCCTGGGCTGGGGCTGTTTCTGGCGAGCCTCCCCGCGCGTTGACTGCTGGGGTGGGGGTTGCCTAGGAGCCCTGAAACCAGGCTGTCTCTCTCTGGATGCAGGGGCGAAATATGAACGTGCGGGTTGGGGAGGGCGAGCAGGAGGCTTTCTTGGGAGGCATGCCTCAAACGCTTCACCATCCTTCTTGCGAAGGTCGCATTGCTGGCGCATATTCGCCACCGCAGCCCCGAAAAGGGCTTTTGGCTCTATCGGGGCATCAAGGAACTCCACCTTCTTCCTCTCCGATAAGCCCGTCAAACCCAACCACAGGGCCCTTTCACCTACCACAGCGAGGCCCATGCTGCGGCCGCAGCTCTGGACCGCTTCCCGCAGATTTCTTCTCACAAGGTAGAATCTGGTGACCCAGCATCAATCTGCGTCCCCATCTCTTCCATGAGCTCTGCCTGGTAAGCCGTGAGCATGGAGGTGGCATTCAGTGCTCTAACCGCCAGGGCCGAGGAGCGGTAGATCTTCTGAAAAAGGGAGGTGGACAGCCTTTCTGTACGTCCTGGCAGAGAAGGGGAGGAGGAGGATAGAGCAGCTCGTCGATTTGGGTGGAGGTGGCTAGCCACCGACAGCTCTGAGGGTTGTACATCCCCAAAGCCTCCATATCGTGCACCTCCAGTCTAGAGAAACCCTTAACGGGCACTCTATGCGAGAAAGGTTTGTCCCAAAAACGACGCATTTCTGTGACACACGCCGGTACAGCAGGAATCGCTGCTTAACCGGGGAAGTGCGCGATGGCAGCCTTTTCCCGTCATATAAATCCCTCTCAGCGTTGGGATGCACCTGCTGAGACGGCCATTCGATGGAAAGTTTTTTGGCCGCTCTCCTACACACCTCCATGAGGTCCAGCTCACCTGGCATGGGGGAAGGGCCCGTAGCACTTCCAGGCATGAAGAGAAGATCAGGAGGGATCCTCCTCATCGTCC
Organism: Silurus meridionalis; assembly: GCF_014805685.1. NCBI lineage: Eukaryota > Metazoa > Chordata > Actinopteri > Siluriformes > Siluridae > Silurus > Silurus meridionalis. The sequence goes on from NC_060886.1 coordinate 14,073,614, forward strand.
TTCAAATCCTCTTCCAAAAAATGAGCGACCTCATCATCTTCCTCTTCCACACCCTTGTTATCCAGCAGAGAGTGTGATTCGAAGAGAGAAGGAAGGACAGGAGAAACCTCGTCCATAAACTCTCCCCAGCTGCACTGTGCTTGCGAAGCAGCCTCGTCCCTCTCCGCGGGCAGCGGAGAGAGACACGGGTCTCCCTTATTCGCGGCCGCGACTCGCAGGCGGCGCTCTCGAACCCTTGACGGGAAAAGAGCGCAGTGCGGGCAGCACTCGGGGTTAGCGAGCCCGGTTTGAGGGTGCCTGTTACGTTCCCACCTTGGCTAGGCCTAGGGGAGTGTGGAACAATAACCAGTTAGATGTTACGGGCCGTTTGAACAAAAAGCAGGACCAGAGTTTAGAGTAGTTAGTGTTTAATAGTCACGTGCAGTAAGGTAAGAAACAAATCCCAAGCGTGCTTTACAGAGTCAAGAAGACTAGACTCACACTGGCAAAAGAACATGGACAGTGCCAAAGAAATGAACACAATAAAAGGGTCTACTCTAGGATGTATTTTGGGAAGCTTAACCTAACTAACAGCAGGAACAGACTAGCTGACTACTCTAGGCTAAGCTACCAGAAAATACAGTGGGTGGCACCTGCCCTCTAACTAGGGTGTCTAAACAATAGCAAAAACCTACGTGGTGGAATGTAGGTGCGCGCACATTCTTACCTGTTCCTAAACCAGGTGAGCTAGGATAACCAAAACAGCTAGCAAACAACAAGCAAACAACAAGTAAACAACAAGTAAACAACAAGCAAACAACAAGCTCTCTCTTTCTTTCCTTCCCCCCCCCGGGGGACTTCAGGAGCTGCTTTTAAATAGAAAGCTCCGCCTCCTCTGGTAGGACTCTTGCTCATCATTGGTCCTTTTTTTCCAGGCCTCCATTTCAATTACCAGGTGGCTCCACCTATAGACAGTAAAGAGCTGAAGACAGTAACCAACAAAAAGGGGGGGAGGGGAGAGCAGTAGAAAAAAAAAAACAGCAGACACGTAACAGTGCCGAACTCCTAAGCACACGATGCACAGGGGATGAGAGTCTTTTTCCTGAGATCGTAGACCCGCATGCACACGGTCGGGATTGGACTTTCCCCGCCGTGCACCCGGATGAGCTCGCAGCCGCCATAACGGAGGTGCAATCACCGGAAAAAAAGGAAAAACCAACAAGATCACCACGACGTGCTTCTCGAGAAACGGGTCCCGAACAATAATGTAAATACTCGCTTGACGCGATGTGAAAAGAAAAAATAGCAGAAGGGAATATCCGCTTTGACAGTGGATATTCTCCCCAAGAAGCAGCCGCGCTCGGAGACGTACCTTAACGGCCTGTCTGTGAACAGTTAAACGACCGCCCCCAGAGGATCTGCTGAGGATAGCTTCCTAAAACGATCTTCACGGGGAAGAGAACGAGAATGAGGCAGGGACCGCCAGCAGCGGTGTATATAGGGAGGCGGGACTCCCGCATCACTGTCGTGATTGGTCTGTCAGCCGACAGACGTGGTGTGATTGATGCTTCCAGGATTGGTCACGCCCGAGGCGATTCCCATAGTGAGATACCGAGCGAATGTTTGAAAGAGAACACCCAAGTATATACAGTATTTTTGAGTGAATATGCATGTGTGTGATGTGTGTGTTGTAAGTGTGTGTATGCGATGTTTGTGTGTGGTCTGTGGTGTGTATTACTTTTATAAAGTCACACTTAAAATCTATTATTTTTTTAAGTAGACTGGAGACACGTCCGTTTTGATAAACCTACAGCCTTGTACTCTTTTCCAGATTTATCCTGATTAACCGCCTGAAAAACAAATGTGTGTGTTTAGAACTAGTGGAGGGGAAATGATTACTCACAGAAAACATAAAGCAAAGTATATTCTTGCATAAAAAACTGTTTTTATTCCGGAAAGAAAACAAGCATCAGCACACAGATCTTTTGGGCAAAAAGTAAAACACATTAACACCGATAGATGAGAAAAGCAGCGGAAAATACCAGTCATTTTAGTGTGATACAAAGACAATGTGATTTCATTGCAATGGAGTTTGAAAAATTAACTTTACAGAAGGATTATCACATATTTTTCTGAATGAAACTCACCTGGTAATTGGGAATAATGCAACCCGAGTCTGAAATCCAGTTGCACAACACAGTGGTGCATTTGGCGTATTAATCACTGAAAATGAGCAAATAGAAGAAAAATTTACTTCCAATATTCACCATACATGTTAGCTGCCATAGCAAATGTAAGGAATTTTGTCACGCAAACAAACCGGAACTCACGTGCGTGCTCACTGCAGTTTACAAAAATACTGTATAGTAATGTTTATTTTCTCTGAGTAATAAATACAGCAAAACGCCGTTATATTGTGTTTACATCATTTTACAACAACAATAAAACAGTAATGTACTGCTTTTTAACATAACATTATTATCCTGTTGAAATTCTGCCGTAAATTAACAGCAATTTCTAACAGTGCACGCAAAAAAAACAATCAAACAAATAAATAAATGTATTGGTTTTTTTACCACTCATTTGCATGGTCACGTAATAAAATCATGTCACGATGAATAAACCTGGTCAGGACTCTGAGTGTGCACCCACTGCCCAGAGAAGTTCCTTTACTCATACACTCAGAATGGAGAGGCAGGGGTTGGGCGACGTCACCTTAGACTTCAGGGTTTCTAGTGGGAGAAGTGACAAGAGTGTAGTGAGGTCACATCAGTAAGGAGAGCTAAATCCATATAAAAATTATGGATGACAAAAAAAGTCTAAACCCTCAGAAGCCCAATTCCCAAAAAATGATGAAAGAAGTAAAGAAAAAAACGTGCAAAACAATAAAGGTGTGTATGCGCATCTATAACTCATCTCTTGATGAGGATAGTGAAGGCAAATGCATTCAATGAAATAGGCTAATAACTGTAAAGCACTGCTGTGTAGCCTGCTGTGCTTTTACATATAGAGCAACAATATTTATTTCAGCTGCATACCATTATTATTTATAGTATGTAGTTAATCATAAGGTGTGTAGCAACAAAACAATTACAACCTAACTAGTCTAGTTGGATTGTAGTTAAACTGGCAATTATTGATTTGGTTACCTTTAATTGAGGTGATATCAGAAAGATTTTCTGTGATTGTACTGAATATGTCCTGAACTGAGTTCAATAAAGGGAATCTCCATTGCAGCTTAAAAAGTTCTTTTAAAAAGACATATACAGGGTGGGCCAGTGAGAAGTAGTCCGTCTTGTATATGTCTTTTTATATTACCTTTTCAAGCTGCACTGGAGAGTCCCCTTATTGAACTCAGTTGCAATTAGACAACAATTAGCCAAGAATTTGGATAGTTCTTGGTTATGAGAGTTTGATAAATTGTGCAAAATGACATGTGTATTTAACTGCACAATAAAAGCATTTAGGATGATATTTCTACATAAACGTGAGCGCTTGGGATTGTACCCAGATTTGTGGACTGCTCTGAGAACATGTCTTACTCTTCCAGTGACAATAGCTGGAGCAGAAAGGAGCTTTTCAAAGCTAAAACTAATCAATGGGGTTGGGTTAGGGTTATGGTGCAGTTCACTCAGGGCATCATTCAAGTTAAAACCGCCATTCTTGGTTGGTGGTACCTACTTAGCATGAACATACAGTTATGCGTCAGTCCAACTGCAAGCAGAAAGTTTCGAGAGGAATAAATGATGGAAGAAACTCCAACGATTTTTTGAAGTTGTTGAAAAGAAGGTTTTGGGCTCATGATTATTAGATATCAATAAGTGTTTGATTCATTAGTATCATTCCATTAATAGATTGGTGTGCTAAGAGTTAACATTAGTGTCTTTTCACATAAACTGAGTTGATTAGGCAAAGAATCTTGTGATAAAATTGATAATAGGACCATAAAGAATCATAGTCCTTTGATACCTAAGTACATTTGAAGGTATTTTACTCAAGTGAAAGTTTGAAGGGAGCAATTTTACTGGAGTAATATTTTACCTACTGTATGTCTACTTTTACTCAAGTACATGCTTTGTGTACTTCGTCCACCACTGGCAATAACGTGCAACAATTTTCTTGCGTGAAACGGATCCATGATGCAAAAAAAAAAAAAAAAAAAAAAAGCTTAGAGAACGCTGAGATACTGAGGGAGTGCGCTTCCGCTCCGGTACAGCAGGTGGCGCTTCGTATTCTTCGGTTCCGGAAGTAGCCCATTGTACTTCCTCTGTCGAGAAACGTGGTAGCTTAGCGTGTGGTATGTCTCTGGTGTAGACCGTTTCTTAGTGTATTCTGTTATTTTTCTGGTTCTTTTTCATCATGACGGAGGAGAAGCAGAGCGGGACGCTGCTCGCCCTAAACCCCAGTGAAGAGGCTGAGTTTCAGAAAAAAGTGCAGCAAGTAAAAAAGCGACAGAAATCGGTAGGATTGTTAACTCGAGCTATCGATATACGTCTAGATACCATGTGTGCATGTCGAGGGTTAAAGCGAGTTGAATAGATTCAAATCTTATGTATTTATCTAGAATCTCTACAGTCCTTCTTTTGCAATAAGTATGTTATGACTGTGCAGCTTACTGTATGTTTTTAATATAAATACAGTATTGTGTACTCTATAGTAGCACGAGTCTGTACTGAAGATATACTTGCTAACATTAGCACGTTTACTTCTGTTACTCTTTTATAATGTAATTATGTATTATTTTATATGTAGTTCAGAAATATTTTGAGAAATGTTTTTACACTTTTAACGATGGGTTGTGATGGTCAGTGTGACTAAATAAAACTGAACCACACACAAAACCCACTAAAGTCATCATTTTCTCTTTTTTTGTCCAGGCTTTAACTCCAGGAGTGGTGTACGTAGGCCACCTTCCCCAGTCTCTCGCTGAGCCACAGCTCAGAGCATACTTCTCTCAGTTTGGCAAAATCCTGCGCTTGAGGCTTTCCAGAAGTAAAAGGGTAATTCAGACTTGTTCAATCTGTAAAACTCTGATCGGGGATGGTAGGAAAAGCTTAAATGGCACAATCTGAAAATTGCCCTCAGCATGTGTATTGCAGTGGGTGAGATAACTGTGCCTACACAATGGCAGTTCATTAAGCTTATTGCCAGCTGTGTAGTTGTGCAATGAAACCCATGAACACACATCAACCAAATGTATGACTGTTCTGCTGCTAATTATTTATGTTTATAAAGAAGGCTGTGTTCTGACCTTACATGTGTTTACAGACTGGCCGGAGTAAAGGCTATGGCTTTGTGGAGTTTGAATGTGATGAAGTGGCCAAGATTGTGGCAGAGACCATGGACAACTACCTCATGGGCGAAAGGCTGATCAAATGTAAGTGCTTTTTATTTGAATGAATTAAATTTTTTGCCAATAATATAAAGGAATTGGCATTAAACGGGTTTAAAGAATATACTTGTGATTGTTTTTTTTTGTTTTTGGACAGGTCAAGTGTTGCCACCTGAAAAAGTCCATGAAAAGCTCTTTGTCGGTTCTCAGAAAATGTTTAAGAAGCCCAGCCGGCCAGCGGTTTCACGTTATAATAAAGAACATGGCACAGAGGAGATTAAGAAACTTACCGAAAAGCTCCTACGCAAAGAATCAAAGCTTCGCAAGAGACTAGCGGAAAGGGGCATCGACTATGAATTTCCAGGATTTGTTAGTACTTAATTTTTTATTATTTAAAATTTGGGTATCAGTGATTTCGCTTTTTTGTTGTTCATTAATTCTATATTTATTCCTTGCAGATAGCTCAAGTTCCAGCAAAGAAAGCTTTGTCAGAGGCTGATGCATCTGTCTGCAGTGAGGTGAGCTTAGTTTACAATGATATAATGGGTATAATATTATATTTGTTTTTATATGACAGTTAGAATTTCATAGAAATGACTTATTAGGCACAATCTGAAAATTACTTCATTTGTATTTGTCTTTTGGAGTAAGATAATTGTGCCAACAGGAAACTGGTACATTTAGCTTATTGTCAGCTGATGTAGCTGAACAATGAAACCCATGTGCCAACACTGTTTTTTTTTTTTTTTTACGCAATAAATATTTGTTTTTGGCTCTATTTTACGAATGTAATAAAACAGCATCTACGTAAGATTGGAAACTATTAACCAAACTGAAAATATCCCAGCAATGAAAATAAAAAATGACAAAATATTTTTTGAATGCCATTATAGGTCACATGTTACCTGTAAGGATTAATATCAATTGTTCAGGGTGGATTATTGGACCCTTGAGCAAGGCCATTAACTGCTCCGTTGTAAAATGTAAATAATTGTAAGTTGCATCTAATCAATAATTGATAAAGGTGCCTGCCAAATGCAATAAATGTTATTTAATATTCCTTTAAAGCCATGGTAACACATTACATGGACTTCTTAATGATTCCTGTGTGATTTATAGGACTCCACACCGGTTTGTACACCTTCAGTCCTGGAGAGGAGACGGTCTATTAAAGTCAAGGAGGATGATGTAGATGATGAAATTGTTCTCAAAGTTCCACCACAGAACATTGAAAACTCTGATGAGGAGGATGAGGAGGAAGGCTCAGAAGAGGAAGATGATGACGAGGAAGGTTCAGAAGAGGAAGATGGGGGTGATGAGGAAGGCTCAGAAGATGAAGAGTCCCATTCTGATGAGGACTGAGCCTCTTTTGAAGATGGACTCAAGAGCTTTAATCATGTAAAGGGGCTTAAATATAAAGTGTAGAGTTGTATTTGGACATTTCTTTGTTCCTCTGTGAAATTGAGAGGAGTTTCTGTCACAGCTGATATCTTGGCCTGATGTATGGACCAATGAACTGTCAGTATGTTTTTTGTAAATATCTGATTGGGGGCTGTTTTTATGCAGATGTGTTTTCTGGCTATTTCTTGGATGTGGATTATCAGCTCAATTTTGTTGAAGCAGTGTAATGCTCTTATTCAAAAGCAATGTTAAATCACATTTTTAATGTAATGTTTCTTGCTTTGAGACTATGCAATACAACAGTAAACTAAGAAATGTGTAATTATTGAATATAACTTTAAGGTAAAGTAGATAAATACATTTAAAGCCGATTTAAAAAAAACAAACTGGTTATTAGATGGACAAGCAGTGGTGGTGTGTATTGCCCAAGCTGGCTTGATAATGGGGTCGGTGTTGCCAGTTGTAGAAAAATTCAAATGTTTGATTTTCATATGTGTACTATACTACTTGTGCAATTAACTCAAATACTGTAAGATAGTATTGTTTGTCTACACCCCAAATGGGATTCAGATAGCAAGAAATAAGCTAAATCTGTTTAATTTAACTGATTATATTCTCCAAATTTAGAGTAACACTAGTAAGGTGAAATATATAATTAGGTTTATATACTTTTAAATGTTCCTTTTAAATGTCCATTTGTTAAAATTTTTTAAGTGTTTTGTCCAACATTAATTCTACAAACTACTGGTGACCGAATGAGGGGGAAGAAAGAAAGAGTTAATCTGCAGACACTGTGGATGTGAGGTAGGTGGTTGCTCAGTGGTTAAGATGTTGGACAGATGTTGAACAGAAAGTTAAGCTGCCGATGCTGGCCAATTAAACAAGGTCCTTACTATCAACGGCTTAATTGTATGAAGGAAATCATGCAACGTGCTCTGGATGAGGGTGCCTGAAAAATACAGTAAATGTAAGTGGTGTTCACCCCCTTCAGGAACCTCTTGTGTAGGGCATACTCAAGTGATGTCTCACACACTCGTTTCCTACACAAAGAGTGAGATGTTCAGTGTGTTGAACGGTCTGATTTGTCACCTCGTACAAAAGAAGGTTGCTTTCGAGTTCATGCTCTCAACGTGACCCCCCACCCCCCAACCTTAATGTGATTCACATGGTGAGCTCTAGGGGGCGTTAGATTTGCAGAAATCAGTTCTCACTTCAGCAGTGTGTATTTAGTGGTGCTGTTTGTCCAGACTGAGTGTGTGAGCTCAATTTAAGGCCAAAACCACATCCTGTGTGCTTCACTACCATGATCTAAATACCTTTCTAAGACGATATGCGCTCTTGTTTGCTCTTTTATAGTTTAAAGGGAAACTCGTCTGGAAGGACGGGACAGCTTTTTATTTCTAATCTTGTATAGACCATTACTAAAATGATTTATTACACGACATGTTCTTTTTTTTTTATATAATAAGATCTGCAATATACCCTCAGTTGAAAATGACTCGGTTAGAGTAGTGTAATGGTTGGCGCATGCGCGTTGCGGCTCCGTCACCCCCATATACACAGAGAGAGAGAGAGAACGGGGCACGCGAGCCAGACACATACCTCAGTGCTGGCGTTTTTCCACTCATTGTCCGAAACAGCGCTCTTCCTCTCTTCATTAGCATGGTGAGTCTCTAAGGTATCATTCTGGACGGTTGCTCTACCTGGGATATTTTGTTGTGAAGTTATTTTCGCCGTTTACCTGTAGCGGAGCGCGCCGCTTTGTGCGGTCTGTTTAGTGCGCTAGCGTTAGCCGGCTTAGCCAGCTCTCCGAATCTATCAATGAAAAAACAAACTACAGTAACCAATTCATGAGTATGTAAACGAGTACGATGTAGCTACTGTACTAGCGGGCTATTCCCCTTGATATTGTATCATTTCAGCATTAATATATATTGTATTATTTGTGCTTTATGCAGACGACCAGTAGCTCTTAGCGCCGAAGCTAACGCTAAGCAGGGCGATGATGACAAGGCGCATCCTGACGCTAAACACGCCGCGGATGGTTGCTGGTTTGACCGAAATATTCGAGACATAATGCTAGTCAGCGTGTGTGTTCGGCTTGGGTTCAATCTGGGACGCGTAATAATGGAGTGTGTATAGGGGGGGGTTGTTTTGTGATTTCGGGTGGTGGTTAGCCAGCTAGCTTCTCGCCCTGTACTGGGGTAGTGTACCTGAAACAACCACCGTCAGGTAGGGCAAAGTGGGGAGGACATTGTGGATATCAACACGACTCTTCCAGGGCTTTCTGTTAATATAATATCTTGAAAAATAATCCAAGATCTATCTATCTATCTATCTATCTATCTATCTATCTATCTATCTATCTATCTAATATAATCTAAGTGCACTAATCTAGTGTTTGGCCGATCAGATGTTCTCAAAATAAAGAAGGCAGGTTTTGCTGTTGTAAGTTACCTGCTTGTGGTCTTAGTTTTTGAGGAATGTGGCTGATTGAACTGACTGATGAAGAATACTGTTCTGTCTCTATATTACATCAGAGCTTCTCAGTCAGTACGAATCACAATAAGGGATTATTTTCTCAGCCGTTTAGTTGATCAGCCTCCTGGTGATCACCCTGTGGTCTTTCAACGCTCTCCGTGCCACTGATGGTAGACCTGATTTTAAACGTGTGCCAGAACCCTACAATCACACAAACGGTTCTGCCTGTTAAAACCATTGTCCTTGTTATATCAGCATGCATTTGTTTATGAGGAATTCTCCACATTCAGGTGGAAAAGAGTTTGTTTAGATTGGGTGGTATGTAGAGTGGCATGTTTGTGAGTAGCTGTTGTGTAAACCAGTCCAGCTTTTTTTTTTGTGTTTGGTCGTCATTCCTATGTCCTGTTTCAAACGTGAATAGGTCAACAGGAGGATTCAAAGCACTTCTCTCAAGCCATTTCCATGTGGACTTTCACCTAATTTCAATATTGTGTAACTATATACGTAATAGGTTTTTAGGTCCACTAACAGACATTTAGAGATTCATTGTAGGAATTTAACTTTGCTCATTAAGCGTGTGTGTGTGTTCCTGAAACATTATTTCAAAAGGTAAATTTAATAATAAGAGCAAATTGTTTATTCATGTCACCAGCGATGTCGTCTACCATAAATTACTAACCAGTTAAAACCATGACCAGTTGTCTCCGATCTGAACGTTTATATAGCGTGAAAGCTTTGAGTTTCATAGAAACTATAGGTGCTTGTTTGACAGACAAATGCACCTTTTTAACAAAGAAAACACAAGGTTATAGGAGGCTGTGTTTTGCAAAGCAAAATGCCATGCCAGAGTCGGTGTATTCGTCCAAACAGAATCCTACCAGACAGAAGGATGTTCATAAAGCCACATGTGCCTGTACGAATTAAATTGTCCAGCAAATGATCACAATTCCTGAGTACAAACCTGTGTTGATTAATTTTCTTTAACAGCAAATTGTTCATTGCTCCTCGTTCTATTCTGTTGTTTCTATACATCCTCCATGTATCAATTGTAACATGCAATGAGAATTTCTTTAGGACAGAAGACATTGCTCTTCTCTGAAACAAGTAGCATTCATTTTTTGTTTTCTTTAACTAATTTAAAGTAATTGTAAACAAGGGTGAACTTGTTTGCAGATGTCAACAGTAAATATTACTATAAACCGATAATAATAATAACTTGTCAAAAAATATAAAACTACAATTGGATATTGATCAGGTTTCAGTTCTTAGAGAAACACTATCTGTGGAGTTTTCTGTTTAAATTTATGTCAGATTATGTTCTGTAATAAAAAGCTGAGACGTGTTTATAGGTGTTCTCCGCTTGCCTCCGAGACCGATTTAGGTCGTCTAATTGTTTACATGTGGAGAGTTTGATCCTTGTTCAGCCTTGAGCATCTGGCTCATATTTTTCTACTTTGTCATGCCGCTAAGGTATGGCAGTTGCAGTGCCGCCCATAGTCAGAACAGACCTTTCACAACCAAATGTTTGGCTCTCAGAAGTCTGTCAGATCATCACATGTAGTTTCTGTTGAATTCCACTGACAAACCCACATTTCTAGTTGCACAGGTGTTTGATTGCAAGAGTACGGACCTAACTGTTTTTGTTCTCTTGACCCTAGGCTCTACATTTTTAGAGGGATTATGGGGCAATGTTCCAGTGAGGCTTTGCTCTCCTGCACTAGCTACCACACTCTATGCTGCAGCCACTCTTGGAACGTTTGCTGTTGGTAGCCGTTTGGCTTGGAAAGGAAGAAGAGCCCAAAAGCCACATCAGCTGTTGTCGAGGCACATATGGTGCATTGCTGCCATTCCCAGGCCTCCGTCCTCAAGGCTCAGCCTTTTGCTGCCCTGCCGTGCAAATAGGATTTGTCATAATACAAGATATTAATACATTTAGCATTGCTTTTTTTTTTGGGGTCATACAAGGGCACCAACAGTTTCATTAAGTTTTTTTTCCACTGCCTTTGAGGTGGTGGTTGAGAAGCATAGGCCATAGAGCCCAATATGGAATACTGTTTAGCACAAGTGCTACAGAAGGATGTGGGACGGAGGCTGCAGGTTGGTCAGGAGCTCATTGACTACATCACTGATAAGGAGAAGTCTCATGACCTGGAGCAGGATCAAACTGCGTTGGACAAGATGGTGGATGGCCTTGCTTCCTCCTGGGTCAATTCCAGCAACTTCAAGGTAAAAGCTCAGTTGGTTAACAGATGCCAAGTGATCTTCTGAATGCAAATGTTTTAATGCAGAATAAGTAACAATTCAAGAATGAGCTTGAATACTAGTCTGCATGTACGATTATTTTCCTGAAATTGCCAGTAAGACAGTTCCATGATTATTGGCAATGTTTCTTTGTCATTTATTTCGCTAGAACACATTTTTTTAGCATGGTCCTCTTCACCCTTTTTAGGTCAATGTGAATTTATAAGAATGCTGGCTGACACATTTTTATGTTAAATAAATAGGAGTCTGGTAAATATGCTATGTGATGGAATATGTCGCAGGGCTAATCCTTCTTTAGACGTTTCTGTGGCGATATAATAAGAATTAGCACAGTTTATTGCCCAAACAGATTATAAAGTTTCTGTAAATATTTATTTATAAAAATGTATGTAAAGTAGGGGGGGCGGGAGAGAAAATGAAAGTCTGTAGTGGGTAACACAGTGCCAAAGATGAAAAGGTTTGCTAAATGATATGAGACAGTGGCCCAATCCGAGCTGCTCATGCAGACATGGTGGTTTTCACTCTACTTGCTTTGCCTGAATTTGGTTGTAATACTACAGGAAGTCAGTAATTGTTCAAAAAAAAAAAAAAAAAGTATAAAATAAATTACATCTACAGACCAAACGAAAGCTTTAAGTGCAATGTGCAAGACAATTGTGGCATGCTGGTAATCATTTGAAAAAAAAAAAAAATGTCTAGGTAAGCTGTAGAAACTAATAATATCGAAAGCATCATGTTCCAAATATAGTGAAGGGAAAATCCAGGTGTAAATTTGTCGATTTCCTTCCATTATGTGAATAGTTATAAAGACTAGTTCTGGGAGCAGCAGCGTCAGTGTTTCAAGCATGTTTAAGAACACCTTATGCACTGAGTCACGTATACACAAGTTATCTTACACTACAACCTGCTTCTTTACACAGCTGATTTGCTAATAGCTACCAGTTTAACGTGATGAAACTGCATGTCCTAATTTTCAATGATCTCGGATGTTTCCCCAAAAAAGTGTTGAACTGAACAATAAATAAGTATTTTCTTTTTCTTTTTTTTCAATATGCTAAAATGTCAACATTGAAAAATTCATTGCGTCATGTTTAATGTTTAATCAGTTACTTATGTCTTGTTTGAAGTGACACGCCATACACTACTGTTAGAGTGATCAGTAAGCTACACATTCATAGACAGTAAATATTGCTCTAATTTAATGGCAAATGGTCACTACATTTAAAAACATTCTTTTATAATTACCTTAAGTTTTATCTGAGCATTTAGTTAATTAGTTATCACATGACCAAAAAGAACAACAAAAACCTTTAACCATAAAATATGTTGCACTGCTTGCCAGATTCTGTTTGAATGTCCTTGTCTAGTGCATAAGTAAATACTGTCCTGCAATCCACTGCACCCTGCTCTAACATCTGTAATAGACATGCCTGGGGTTTTAACACATCCACAACGTATGGATATATATTAGGGCCTAAAATCGGTTGATTAGACAGCAGATCAAACGTACATAAGAATATTCAGGCCATGTTGGTTCATACACAAGCATCACTAGTGTAGATTTTAACACTAATCCAGGATATGATTGGAATGTTAATTGTAACCTGTATGTGGCATGTAGTTGAGCTGCATAAACTATTTGATTAGTTATGCAAACATTACCTGATGTGTATATTTAGTAACTGTGTACACGACGTTCATTTTTTGTTCTCACTAGACCTTTTTTTTTTATTATATATATATATATATATATATATATATATATATATATATATATATAGAGAGAGAGAGAGAGAGAGAGAGAGAGAGAGAGAGAGAGAGAGAGAGAGAGAGAGAGAGAGATATATATATATATTTATTTATTTATTTATTTATTTATAAATAAATCAAGGAATGGTTTTCCTACAGCTTCAAAAAGCTACACCAACGAGCTTGGCTTGGAGAGGCAAATTTTTATTGCTCCAATCATGTCCATATCATCAAGCTACTGAGAGCAGGATGGTTGAAGCAACCAACAGATGCTTCACTGTTTATTAATCTTTTTGTATCCTGGTTAGATCAGAACACTGTGATAACAGCCACAAACACTGGTTAGAGGGCTTGAACTGGGTGAAGAGCTTGTGATCAGCTTGTGATTTTAATACACATATACAGAGTAGTCAGCCTGAAATACATAGATGAGGAGCATGTAATATACTACTGCAGAAATATTTTTTGTATGTTGATTAAATTGCTGGAATAACCATTTACCCAGCACAACCACACTTGAGACGTGCATGTAATGTTTCCTTCATTGTATTTAAGGTATTTTCCACTTCGATTTTCTCTTGGTTCATTAATGTTTGTAGGTCTCGGATTTGTCAAGTTCAGTACATATCTCGGTTTTTAAGTCACGGTTCGGTAAAATTTCTGTACAGTATTATTTCTTGTAATTTTTTTTATTAACGCGGTTTATTATTCTTAACATTTTGAAAACAGTTTACATTTTAAACAATTTTTAATAAGATTTATTGAAATGTCTGTACTTCAACATACTTTTCACAATTTTTTTCCCCTTTCATCCTTCGTATAATAAAAAAAAAAAAAATTGCACTCAAAGTACGAAGTGAAGACTAAACAAACTTGCCAATTAATTCATTCCTCAGAGAATTCAGATTTTAACTATGTTCAACATTGCCTTCCTAACGCAACCCTCCCCATTTATCCGGGCTTGGGACCGGCACTAAGGCTTGTGCAACCCTAATGGCTGGGGTTGGTTCCCTGACTGGGGATCAAACCCGGGCCGCAGCGGTGAGAGCGCCGCATCCCAACCACTAGACAACCAGGGAACCTCAACATTATGTTTGCGGATTATATTGTGATTTGTGGTGAGAGTAGGGAGCAGGTTGAGAAGAGCCTGGAGAGGTGGATGTATGCACTGGAGAGAAGGGGAATGAAAGTCAGTAGGAGTAAGACAGTACATGTGTGTGAATGAGAGGGAAGGCAGTGGAGTGGTGCAGTTGCAGGGAGAAGAGGGGCAGAAGGTGGAGGTCGTTAGGTACCTGGGGTCAACAGTGCAAAGTAATGGAGAGTGTGTTCGAGAAGTGAAGAAGAGAGTGCAGGCAGGGTGGAGTGGGTGGAGAAGCATGACAGGAGTGATTTGTGCAAGAAGAGTATCTGCAATAGTAAAAATTGAAAGCCCTGTGATGTTGTATGGTTTAAAAATAGTGGCATTGAGCAAACGATAGGAGGGTGAGCTGGAGGTAGCAGATGTTGAGGTTTTTATTGGGAGTGACGAGGTATAGACAGGATTAGAAATGAGTTTATTAGAGGGACGGCGCATGTAGGACGTTTTGGGGACAAAGGGAGAGAGGCTGATTTGAAATGGTTTGGATTAATGCAGAGGAGGGGCATGGGTTATATCAGTAGAAGAATGCTGAGGATGGAGCCACCAGGAAGGAGAAAAAGAGGAAGACCAAAGAGGAGATTCATGGCTGTGGAGAGGGAAGACAAGTCAAGTTTATTTCTATAGCGCTTTTCACAATGGACATTGTCTCAAAGCAGCTTTACAGAATTTAACAGTTAAGGTAAATGGTGTGTATTTATCCTTAATAAACAGACTGTGGCAGGGAAAAACTCCCTTAGATGTTATTAGAAAGAAACCTCCCATGTTGAGAGGAACCAGACTCAAAAGGGGAACCCATCCTCATTTGGGTGATATCAAGAGTGTGATGATAGTCTTTAAACAATACAGAACACTGGAGAGTGAGAACTAACATGAGCACTGGAATGTAAGATTATAAGTAGTGTCCTTTCTACAGTCTTGAGGTTGAGGTTATGAAACCAGGAGCTACTGAGCAACTCATAAAATAGCTCAACATTTGCAATCATCATAGATCCATCACCAGCTTCTCCATGCCCCTCAAAGGTCCAATGTCAAAACTCCACATGAAGGGGGTCCAAATAGCGCTTGTACATCTCTAGATGGTTGGGGATGTTTGCAGGGTCGGCATCTACTTGTTTAAAGGTCCATAATCTTCATAAGGTGGGACTTGACTGGACCTGGCGCAATTTTAGGATGCCTTAGGATGGGTAGAGAAAGAGAAGCAGTGGAGAGGAATTAGCGTAGCTGCTGTTCATGATATTAACAAGCACAAGTTGATAATTTGCATTTGATCAGATATTCTGGAGCACAAGGTTATGATATGATGTGTTATGTGTTGGACTCGGTAAAATATAAGTTTTTAATCTGCACTTAAACTGGGTGAGTGTGTCTGAGCCACGAACACTGTCAAGACTATTCCAAAGTTTAGGAACTAAATGTGAGAATGTTCTACCACCTTTTGTGGACTTTGCTATTCTAGGAACTACTAGAAGTCCAGAGTTTTGAGATCTCAAGGAGCATGACTGATTGTAGCATGTTAAAAGACTAGATAGATACATGGGAGCCAAACCACTTAGTGTTTTGTAAGTAAGTAGCAATAGTTTGTAGTTGATTTGAAACTTAACTGGTAGCCAGTGTAGGGATGATAAGATTAGGATTATATGGTGATATTTTTTTTCCCGACCTTGTGAGAACTCCGACTGCTGCATTCTGGACTAACTGTAGCTTGCAGGTAGTTGATTTGAAAGGGGCAGATGTAAGTTTATCGTTGCACCACTAGTAAAAAGCAATACAGACTACACAAGATTCAGGACTGTCTGCATTTACAATAAGATAAGGCAGATTAAACCTTTATCCCTCATTGTGAAATTCAGTTGCAGATCCATCATAATAGGAGTATGATGTTTGGGAGGCTAGATAAATGACTGTAAACACAGATTAAACAGAGGAATTATGTTGTGCTGTGGCCTGGGCTCTGAAAATTTCTTTGTCCTTCCTTACCACCCTTGGCATCGTTGGCATGGCAGCTGTCTGATTTACTCTTAAGATTGTGTCGCATTTAGGCTAGTGTAGCAGGAGTTTCTCCAAAGCATTTTCAACTTAGCAATATACCTTGTCTTTTTTAGCTAAAACTGATAAATATTTGTGAGATGAATAAAGGTTTGACACATTCTAGTCTAGGGTTGATCAATATGGTGATGGATATAATATAAATACCATTAAGAAATGATAGCTATGTTTTATACTACTTTAATTTTCTAAATTACTAAAGGTTTTAAAAACTCATTATTTCCTGATCTTTTTAGTAAAACCCTTTAAATCAAATCAAAATGTTAAATTACTTCATTGTTGGCAGTTTGTGAGCAATTATCTATATTTTTGATGTATATCCTGTAGAGTAGAATAGCCTTTTGAGAATATTTATTTTTATGTCCCACCCCTATTTCAGACACATTCTCACAATTAATCCATGCAAAACACAACATGAACAACACATCCATATTTTGCACAATAAAATTGGGAAAGTGGATCTGTGTTTGTTTGTTGTTGGATGGCCAGTTGCTAAAGACGTGGCATGACGCTGGTAAGAGAGAAACGGTTACATCAGATCTTAAGTATTGAAATCAACACAAAAGACATGGATGGATGGACAAGATGGAAATTTGAATATTTATTTTAGAAATATCAATATGAATAAAGGATTGTAACCTGCTTCTTTGTAATATTTAGAATCAGTTGTAATCATAACAAAGGATTTTTTTTTTTTTTTTTTAAAGACGAGGAATATCCTACTAATGTACAGATAAAGTTACAGGTAAAAGTGTGCTTTAAATCGGATCTACTGCTACTTCTAATAATAGTAGAAGAGCTTTTGCTTTCTTGGTCATCCGAATACTTTCATAATTATCTGCCAGCAGTCAAAAAAAAAAAACACTGTCAGAAAAGTAAGGGTGAAACCTGGACTCTGTATTTATTATTCATTGACAATTGCATTACTGATATAGGAAGTGTGTTTACTCTGAACTGAAAAGGCCAATGAAATATATTTGAGCTTAATGTAAACAAATTATCAAGTTACATGAGAAACACAGTAACTGTTGAGCATATTGTTACACTCTACAATGTGGTTTTGCTACGTATAAAAATTAATCCATCTACACAGAATACACAGATACTGATGCACAGTCTTCATGCACATCTCAAATATTGGTGCAAACATGGCAAAAAAACTGAAAGAACATAAAACATTATTCCTTCTTAACCAGCAACTATCACTGAGGTATTTGTCTCTACAATAAAAGACTAGGGTGTATTATAACTACTTTACAAACTCCCATTTTGTGGAGGTGTGCTTTTTTTTCCTGTCATGAATTTTGACACACTGTGAATTAATTTATGTCCTTGGCATATTGAATCATAGCTCACACTGCAATGGTGGACAAATTGGTAATTCATTTGCTAGCCTACTAGACTGATGTTTGCTCATGCCTGCTGCCCACTTCTAAGTTTTAATTGCCTGGATGACAAGTTGGTAAAAACTAAAAGTAGTGGTTAATGTAATAATTTAAGCCCCGGAGTATGATTAGCTTTGGCACGTTTGTAGACACCTGACCATAAGATGCATACGTGCTTTTTAAGTCCTATTCCACATTTAGTCCACAGTGTATTTTAATTTATAATCATGTGCCTCCCACTTTGTGGTAACAGTTTGGAGTAGGACCACATGTGCTTTTGTCCTTATAGTGTATGTCTAAAGGTGTATGTGCATTAATGTAAACGGTGTATAATTTGAGTGTGAATGGCATTTTATTTTATGCTATTGTATGTGCTTCTATAGTTTTAGGTGTTCCTACTGTAATAGGTGTAGGCTTGGACCTACAGTCTCCTCTACTGCTATACTGGGAGAGTAGGAACATTTAACTACTGATGTACTTTAATTTCTGTAATGATGTACGTGGTCCCATGACTAGTTTTTCCAGTGAATTTTTATCAAATGATTTTAATGGCACTGGGCAGTACTTGTTCAGTCATGTCATGTTTGATGATACCGGGTGTTTGATTGCAGGTGAACCGGTTTTGGGAAGAGCAGAATTTGTCACATAGATATATTATTTATCTTACGTGTCATCTAATCAAATAGACACTCTCTTTTCTAATGCAATCTATCTGTCTTGGCCCAGCAATTATAAATGATTTGATCAGCTGGGCATTTCCTAGCAAAAGTAGAAATATATATTTACACACTATGGACAAAGGTTTGTGGACAACTGACAATAAAGTGCATGTCTGTGGTGAAGGCCCACAGGTGCTAAAATGAGGTCAGGCACAGATGATCGGGGAGGAGGCCTTGGGTGCAGTCAGGATTGCAGTTCATCTTGAAGATGTTCATTGGGGTTGAGGTTAGGGTTTTATTCGGATCATTTTGAATTCTTTCAATGACAATGTGTTCTTCCAGCTTGCATGGCAAGGACATTGCCATGTTGAAGCAGGTTTGGGCTCTTTATTTCTCTTACAGTAAAGGGAAATAATAATCCTGGCGCATAGATAAGCATTCTGTGCATTTTTATGTTTGCAATATGAAAGCCTTATAGGTTGGAAAAGGACCTGTTCACTGATAACCCTGGTGGATTAGATTAGATTTTTTTTTAATTACAAGCTGTATCCATGTTTTTCAGTACTCAGCATTCTGAGGCTAGTGGCAGAAAATTGTACTAAACATATGACACCTCATGAACTTATGGGCAGAGTGTGTGAGGCTGAGAATAGAGCAACATCGCCTGGTTTATACACATGCATGCTTATCTCTATTTGTGCTCCCTCTTTCTTTTCTCCTACTCCTCTCTCTGTTCTGCTATTGTGTTCTGTCAATGCTTCCCATTATACAGCTGCTGTTAATGAAGTCCTGAATGCTCCTATAAGCCATGTGTCTGAAAACGATGTAACTCATGACTTAACTGCTACAAGCCACTGAAAAGAGGATGGACATCTTTCACAGCACTGTGTCCATCTAAATAGTGATTGAAATAGGTTTTCAACTTTGTACCCACATAAAAAAACTAATTCTTATAGTCTTAATAATGTTTCAGAATTATTTTTGTTAATACAATATTTTTATAGTCAGGGTTTTGCAAGCAAGTTTTAATATTGCGATGCCAGAAAACACAGTAAAAGAGATTTTTTTTTTCTGTGGCAGAGTTTAGTAGCCATGAAACAACACTAAATCCTAACCCCCTAAAACAGATCAGCGTGAGGAAGTATTTTCTATAGTTAAAAGATGTGAGTTCTGACTTGTCCTAATAGTAATACTTTTTTTTGCTATTTCAAGTCCCAGCATTTAGAAACGGGCACAGTTGTGCTCTTAAACATGGTCCTTAACCTTCATTACATGTACCAATTAATTGTTGTTCCTTTACAACAGTGTCTGCACATTTTCACTGACATAGCCTTATAACCATTTACTTTTCAACAATGTCCACACATCTTTTCTGATATCTTCAGTCATCTCTGGGACAAAGCTCTCGATCCAGGTTGCTCGAATGTATTACTTTTAAATAAAATTTTTAATTTTAAGGAAGGTTGTGCATAAAACCCAGTGCTGCTCTGTCAAGCAGTGGCACATATTTCATTCAGAATAATGGATTGCGTCAATGTAAATGAAGTCTCCCATGTCAAGCGTTCAGTCAACCAATTCTCAGGTGCAACCGAGCGAATTAAAGTGATCATTTGTCATTCCTTGCTTAAAGTGGTGTAGTCATGTCGGGAACTTTTAATTCACATCATTTCCGGAAACAGACCTTCAAAACACTTGTCAGAAACTGCTTAGATATGATTCCCCCAGTGTCAAACTGATTCTTAGGTGCACTTTATTTTGACTACTGCAGGCTTTCAATTATAGAGATAACCTTTCAAAATGGGGGTTGCAACAATTAACGGATAAAATCGATAATAATAGATAATGAAATTGGTTGTCAATGAATGCTATCGATTAGTCGGGCTGAGAACACAGCCGCTTGTGAAATTGTGTACAGGGTTAACCGGCAGCAGTAACAAGTGTGTGTCCCAGATCACGTCACAAATAAGGGTGAATGAATTGTGGGGTGCTATTGTGTAAACTGTTTGTTTACTAACTTTGGGACAGTCGCACTTATACATTTGTACACCAATGCACATTTTTTCCTTTTCTATAATCAGGCCTGTTGGATTGCTGTGTTTCGTTTTATTATTCGCATTAGCATTTGTCTGCTATAGCAGTTCTTATCTGTTTTCATCTGCAATTATTAATAAAAACAATACAAATGTTTATTTACACAAATTGTTTCACCTTGCATACTCAGATGCTGATTTTTGAGAAATCCCCCATGCACTTCTCAACAAGCAGCCACTATAAGCTTGAATAAAAAGAAAAAAATTAAAGATCTTCTTCTTCTTTTGCCTTCTCCCATTAGGGGTCGCCACAGCGGATCATACGTCTCCATAACCCCCTGCCCTACATGCGCTGTCCCTCTAATAAACTTATTTCTAATCCTGTCCACCCTCGTCACTCCCAACGAAAACCTCAACATCTTCAGCTCTGCTACCTCCAGGTCCGCCTCCTGTCTTTAACTCCATGCCACTGTCTCTAAACCATACAACATCACAGGTCTCACCACAGTCATATAAACTTTTCCTTTCACTCTTGCATATACTCTTCCATCACAAATCACTCCTGCCACTCTTCTCCACTCACTCCACCTTGCCTGCACTCTTTTCTTCACTTCTCTAACACACTTTCTATTACTTTGCACTGTTGACCCCAGGTACCTGAACTTCTCCACCTTCTCCACCTCTTCTCCCTGCAACTGCGCAAGTCCACTGCCCTCCCTCTCATTCATACACATGTACTCTGTCTTACTCCTACTGACTTTCATTCCCCTTCTCTCAAACATGTACGTTCCAGGATCTTCTCAACCTGCTCCCTACTTTTACCACAAATAACAAAATCATCCTATACATAGTCCATGAAGACTCTTGTCTGACCTTGTCCATCAACCTGTCCATCACCACTGCAAGCAGGAAAGGGCTCAGAGCCGAATCTTGATGCAATGCAAACTCCACATTGAACCAGCCCCGCAATTCCTCATTCCACCACCACGTCTCTTTGTCTTCCTTTCTCTTTCCATGTGTCACACCAAGTACCTTTCTAGCTGTCTCCCTTATCACTCCTGCAGTAGTTGCCCAATCATTCAGCACCTCTTCACCACCACTAAACTCCTGTCTGACCTCTTCCCTGAATCTCACACTACACTCTTCCTCCTTCAGTTTCCACCATCCTATTCTTCTTTCAGTCCTCACTCTCCTCCTTGTATTCGCCTCCAAAACCATCCTACAGACCACCATCCGTTGTTGTCTAGGTACACTGTCCCCTGCCAACACCTTGCAGTCCCCAATCTCCTTTAGGTTTAATCTCCTACATAGAACATAGTCCACCTGTGTGCGCTCTTATACGTCACCCTATGTGTATAACGTATACGTATCCTCCTTCTTCTCAAAATGTGTTCACCACTGCCATTTCCATCCTTTTAGCTCTCCTTAAGACCATACCTACCAATCAGGTCTGTTCCCTTCACCTACATGCCCATTTGAAATCTGCCCCAATCACCAATCTTTCATTCCTAGGTACACCATCTATGACTTCATCTAACTCACTCCAGAATTTTTTCTTCTCCTCCATCTCACAGCCCACTTGTGGAGCATAAACACTGATGACATTTACCACCACCCCTTCAACTTCCAGCTTCACGTTGATCACCCTATCAGAAACTCTCTTCACCTCCATCACACTCTTACTGTACTCTTCCTTCAGAATCACCCCTTCACTATTTTTCTTTCCACCCACACCATGAAAGAACAGTTTAAACCCCCCTCCAATGTTACTGGCCTTACTTCCTTTCCACTTGGTCTCCTGAACACACAACTTGTCTCTCTTTTCTCTCTCCATCATATCAGCTACCTCTCTCTCTTTACAAGTCATAGTACCAACATTTAAAGTACCAACCAGAACTTCCACATTCCTCCACTTCTCCTTTCGCTGCTGTCTCTGTAGACGTCATCCTTCTCTCCTTCTACTCCTTCGGCCAACAGTAGCCCAATTTCCACCGGTACCCTGTTGGCTAACAATACCTGTGGCGGTCGTTGGTAACCCGGCCCTCAACCGATCCGGAATAAAATTCTGGTTTGTGATATGCATATTTGATTTGGCACGTTTTACGCTGGATGCCCTTCCTAACGCAACCCTCCCCATTTATCCGGGCTTGGGACCGGCACTAAGACAGCACTTGCTTGTGCAACCCTAATGGCTGGGTTGTCAAAATTAAAGATAATTAAACTAAAATTATGGATTTATATAGTTATATTTAGCAAAACATCTAAAAAAAAAAAATGGGTTTTTAAAAAATCTGATTAATCAGAAATAAATAAACAATCCTCAGATTTATCGATCAAAAAAATCGTTAGTTGCAGATCTAGGTGTAACCCATTTCCACAAAGTTTGGACTGCTTTGTTGAATCTGAAACTGACATTTTAAAAGCACTGTAAAGACTTGGCCACTGTGGGTTTCTGGTACTTATGGCACCTTTGTATCCAGTTAATTAAAACAATATCCTCTTTCATTAAAGTTATCACATTAGTGATCACATTGGCTCATCCCACGAGCTCCTCTCTCTGCCTCCACTCTTGAGTGTAAGGGTTTACGGACGAGTTGTCTTGGTAACCAGATGCTTTCTGATTATGCTGAGTGTTTGCCACAGTTCTGAGATATACTGCTGTATGATTTGTGGGGGTTGAAGACGGTTATTGTTTTATAAACATTTTTAGTATGATGGATGCATAGGAGCTAAAAAGAACAAGACTATTTCATTTGTGAGACTTTGATAATGTATGAGATCTTTTATTTGTGTTGACGTATGTGTGTGTGTGTGTGTGTGTGTGTGTGTGTGTGTGTGTATGTTTAATTTTTTAATTTTTATTTTTTTAAGGAAGAAACAAATCCATTTATAGTAATTACCGGTATATTCTTCGCAGAATAATGTATGATGTATCTTAAGTTGTAATGTAGCATACCAGTGTAAATGTTCATTAGGGGAAAGAGGTTGGCAAAACAGACGTGGGATCGACAGAGTGATGAGAAAAGTAGGCAGGAGTACAAGGAGATGCGGCAGCAGGTAAAAAGGGATGTGGCGAAAGCCAAGGAAAAGGCATATGAGGAGCTGTATAAGAGGTTGGACACTAAGGAAGGAGAAAAGGATTTATACCGATTGGCCAGGCAGAGGGACCGAGCTGGGAAGGATGTACTGCAAGTTAGAGCAATAAAGGATGGAGAGGGAAATGTGTTGACTAGTGAGGAGAGTGTGTTAAGAAGGTGGAGGGAGTATTTTGAGCAGCTGATGAACGAGGAAAATGAGAGAGAGAAGGTTGGATGATGTGGAGTTGGTGAAGCAGGATGTAGATAGGATTAGTAAGGAGGAAGTGAGAGCAGCGATTAAGAGGATGAAGAATGGAAAGTCGGTTGGACCAGATGACATACCGGTAGAAGCGTGGAGATGTTTAGGAGAGATGGCAGTGAGTTTTTAACCAGATTGTTTAACAGGATTCTGGAAGGGAGAGGATGCCTGAGGAATGGAGAAGGAGTGTGCTGGTACCGATCTTTAAGCATAAGGGAGATGTGCAGACCTGCAGTAACTACAGGGGAATTAAGTTGATCAGTCACACCATGAAGTTATGGGAAAGAGTAGTGGAAGCCAGGCTGAGAGAAGAGGTGACCATCTGTGAGCAACAGTATGGTTTCATGCCGAGGAAGAGCACCACAGATGCCTTATTTGCTTTGAGGATGTTGATGGAGAAGTATAGAGAAGGACAGAAGGAATTGCATTGTGTATTTGTGGATTTAGAGAAAGCGACGACAGAGTGCCAAGAGAGGAGTTGTGGTATTGTATGAGGAAGTCAGGTGTGTCAGAGAAGTATGTGAGGGTGGTGCAGGACATGTATGAGGACAGTGTGAAGGCAGTGAAGTGTGCAGTAGGTACGACAGACTGGTTCAGGGTGAAGGTTGGACTGCATCAAGGATCGGCCCTGAGCCCTTTCCTGTTTGCAGTGGTGATGGACAGGTTGACGGACGAGGTCAGACAGGAGTCTCCTGGACTATGATGTTTGCAGATGATATTGTGATTTGTGGTGAGAGTAGAGAGCAGGTTGAGAAGAGCCTGGAGAGGTGGAGATATGCGCTGGAGAGAAGGGGAATGAAAGTCAGTAGGAGTAAGACAGAGTACATGTGTGAATGAGAGGGAGGGCAGTGGAGTGATGCGGTTGCAGGGAGAAGAGGTGGAGAAGGTGGAGGAGACAGTGGCATTGAGTAAAAGACAGGAGTTGGAGCTGGAGGTAGCAGAGCTGAAGATGTTAAGGTTTTCGTTGGGAGTGACGAGGATGGACAAGATTAGAAATTAGTTTATTAGAGGGACAGCACATGTAGGATGTTTTGGTGACAAGGTGAGGGAGGCGAGATTGAGATGGTTTGGACATGTGCAGAGAAGGGACATGAATTATATTGGTAGAAGAATGCTGAATATAGAGCCACCAGGTAAGAGGAAGGCCAAGGAGGAGGTTCATGGATGTGGTGAGGGAAGACATGCAGGTAGTTGGTGTGAAAGAGGCAGATTTAGAGGACAGGGTGGTATGGAGACGGATGATCCGCTGTGGCGACCCCTAATGGGAGCAGCCGAAAGAAGAAGAAGAAGATAGAGACTTAAATCACGTTTGTACGTCGCTCTGAACAAGGGCATCTGCTAAATGCCACAAATGTAAATCAATAGAAAATCAATAGCAAAGACAACAGAATTGCCTATGATCTTCTGGTGGTGGGATGGCATTCTCCCATTCCTCTGTCAAACACAGATATTAACCAATCAATGTTAGCCCATATGTGGAAGAGGGCAGAGAACACTTTACTCCAATGTGTTATGCTACCCTATGATGCACCATGGCAGAAAAGTGTTGGTTAACTCACTCAAAAGAAACATGTTTTTACTCTAATCGATGTGTCAGTGTTGCCTGGCCGTTTCCAAATCTCACCAGAGGAAACATTAGTTCTTAGGTGACGTTTGGGACCTATTTCCATACACTCCACAAATGTAATGTGGCTGTTTGCATTTCAGACAACCAGCAGTGGTGTGAGTGATCACATCACAAGACACACCCAACAAACCTGTCCACATGTGAGCCAGATTGCTATCAAGTGTGAACCAGTGTGGCTGGTGTATGTGTTTTTGTTTTGTTTTCTCTAGTGGAAATTTTTTATTTTCCAGTGAGATTTGTTTTTTAACTTTTTTACCAACAGGAATAAAATGAGGTTAGATATATTAGTACTGTGTAATATTGTGTATAAAATGATGGTGCTGTCTTTTTCTTTTTTTTTAAACTACTGAACTTGAAGTAGTAAATTATGAAGTTAAATTGTTTGCTTGCAGTGTTACTCATAAATTCGTAAATGACAGTAACATAAACGATTATACAAACAGCCAAAACATATTCTTGGGATTTATTTATAGCTATGGTGCACATCTTGATTAATACCCCCTCAGACTACAGGGTGACTAAGAAATTTATTTTTGCACTTTTTCTTTATTACGAGATCCCTATGTCATTGCAGTATTCAACAGCTTAAAACCTGGAAATGTTTAATCTGTTAAATTATAGGGGAGGGCATGTTTCAGAATAATGCTTGTTTTTATTGCTTTGTTATGTTATGGGGCTTGATGATGTTTAACTGCCTGTGGCTGTGTGATTATTCTCATCCTGGTAACTGGTCTCATCAGCTCTGAGAATATCAACCCTTTAACTGTGGCTGTGTGTAGTTGTACTTCTGATCTCCGATGCTTCAGTTACTTAAATTCTCTCAAAGGAATCTGTTAGAAGGGTCTTGTGATAAATCATATAAAGTATTTTTGTATATTTAATATCTTGTGCTGTGTTTTTCAGTTGAAGGGTTAAGAGTTTATTTAGAATATGTACTTACGCTTGTAGTATATGATGGATGTTAAAATACTCAAAATTTAGCTTCTGAAACATGGACATTTTTAAGGCACTTCCTAAACCCTTATATCTTAACTGCATTCCTAGCACAGGAACGCACTGTATTTAACAAAAAAAAAAATTTCCATCATTGGCAGAGTTCAGGCCTATTTATGCTCTGAACAGGTTTTTCTTTCCTGGCATTATTAAAGAAAAAACTTTAAATTCAGTCACTGCAACATGCACAATCCAAACAAAGTTTGGTTTCATTCGAACAGGCAGGAATATGGCAAGTCTTTCTACTTTTCTGAAAGACTGAAAGGTTGCGGCTTTCCAGTATTCATTTATGGTAACGTGTAAGAATCCCTTCGTATTTTGTGTGTGGGTACAATGCTGCTTTGTGCAGACACACAGTTCGAGATAGGAGCATTTGCATTTGAGAAAGTAGAGGAAAAAATAGATTGCCCTCAAGCTTTGTTTTTTTTTTTTCTTTTTTGTTTTAAACAGATTACTCTAAAATGCTTTCTTGCAGGTCTGTTATTTTTTTTTTAGTTTGTGCATAGCATGACTCTTATTCGCCTCATGTTATAGCTGAATTCATTGTTTTCTGCCCCGAGCACTGGTTCAGTGTGAATCAGTTTGGCAATGGCTCTTTGATCGATAATCTAATCAACTTGAAACTGATATTTAGCCTCGGCATCGTTCTCCGTTTAAATCTGAGTGCATGTGCAAGTTTCAGTGAATTAACACTTTTTATATTACCTAGCTAAACCTGTTAATGTCGTCTTGACATGAGCGTGTAAGATCACATGGGCAACATTTTAAGGGTTTGTTTGCTTGGCATGTGCAATGGAAATGTAAAACCACTCGATTAGATATAGGAGGTGTAATGTGTCCTGAAATCTTTCGTTCTTTCGTTCTCTCTCTCTCGCTGTCTCACTCTCTCTCTCTCACAGGAATACGCTCTTGACTTACACAGCTTATAGAAGTACAGATGTGCCAATGGGCATAAATGCATGTTTATATCATGTAGTTTATAGGTTTTGTAAAGCACTTGTTTTTATAGAATAGAACAGGGAAGCAAGCAGTGGCACGCTGCAGGCCGACATGGTATGTGCCAGTGCTGCTAATATGCATGGAATAAGGATAAGATTTCACTAGACTGACAGGGTTGATAAATATCCAAGATCTGATCAACTAAAAGCAGCTAGGGCCCTGTTCACACCTGGCTTTAACATGCATCCTGGGTGATCTGATTATTAGATACTGATTACTCGCACATTCTCAGGCAGTCTAGGATGCTTATGGCCACATTTCTAGTGTAATTATTGTGAGACGCCAGAATTCCTGCCTGGTAGAACATGAATGATAATATACGTGCCTGGCAGCCCTTCTCCGGTGCAGACAATGTATGAAATACGACCACGAGTGGTTTCTACATAGGCGTTTATAATGTCAGGGGTGGACATTTATGTGTCTCAGTTGTCCGCTTGCAAACCATTTATATAGGGTTCATGTTAATGCCAGGTGTGAATGGGGCCTTATAGACAAGCACATCAAACCTGTTGTTGATCTGCAATCCACACACTGAATGTTCTGTGAATGGATGGTGAAGTAAAGGTTCAGTGTTACTTTTTAGAATGGCCTTAAACCAATAAAAGGATTTGTGGAATGCTCAGGATTCCATAAGGAGATGCTCTGAACAGCTTTCAAGACCCACTAATTACATCAGTCATTTTAATTGCAGGCTTTTTTGAGATCTTGTGTGTGTAACAGTCCAGTTGTCAGGCGATCAGATATAATGTTGTGCATAAGATTAAACAGAAGTGGTAAGACTACAAAGCAGGTCAATAACAAATTATCATTTTGTGTCTGTATTAAAAATGAAATTGTGTCCTGTAGATGGCTTAGTTCTCCTGCAGTTTAAGACTTATTTACTGTAATTATTATAATTTTCCATTGTTTTAATATCTTCCAACCCGTCTGCTGATGGAGCTTTATAGATAAGTGTGTAGGTGCAGGAAAATACTCTCATAGTAGTGAGTAAATTATATGGGTGTATTTGAAGACTTCTGTATATGATTTGTAAAAGAACAGTACTGATTACTACACTACTACTGACCATATGATTTGTTAAAGACCAGGATAACTGTTGTTTCTGCCTTTTTTCAATCTGCATTCACTTGCTTATTGCATGTATTTGGATATCGGTATCTAAATATTACAAATCCAAACTCAATTTTGCATTTAGTTCTCATGTTATAAACTATTACTTAAGATACACTGACTGAGCACTTTATTAGGAAGAACTGTACTCATTCATGCAGTTATTCTGATAAGCAAATTGTGTGGCAGCAGCGCTTTCGTAGTCAAATTTGGTGTTCGACGATACCAATCAATTTATGGATGAATGCCATTGCTTGTGTATGTAACTCTTGTTACTGAACATTTCTCATGGCCACAATTTACTTCTAATAGCTGCAGCTCAAACTGGTTTCATGAACCATGAGTGCAATATTCTTCATCTACAGCAACTGCATTATAGTCATGTCAACCACAACCGTGTCGGAATGTTTGACATCTCATTCATGCTATTAAGACCTGATGCTTGAGAGCAGAGATACCTGTGTAATACTGAAACATTATTTCTAATAAAGTGCTCAGTTAAGGGTATGTTCTAGTCTATATAATTGATTAAATAGTATAGCTAGCTGATTAATGTAGAAAACTAATAGTCAACATGGCGAGACTCAGAGAAGTACCTAAATTGTTTATATTCTACAGCCTTTTTTTTTTTTTTTTTAGCTAAAGAAGGTAACGTTAGTAACTGAAATAAATTTTTATTACTGCAGTTTGTCCTTTTTATTTTTGACTTTAAATTGCTGCTTAATGTTGCTGCTGCGTTAATTTTATTTATTTTTAATCATAATTTTTATTATTTTTTGTTAGAATGATTAAGCAGTACTTATCAGTAAATTGGACAAATGATCTAAAACATATTTAAATAATTCTTTTTTTCTTGTTTTTTTTTAGTTGGCTTTGCTGGGAATCGATATTTTGTCTGCCCTGGTGACGAGATTACAAGACCGTTTTCGGCCCCAGATCGGAACAGGTGCGTTTCTTTCTTCTTGTTTTATTGATCTATTTCCCTTTATAAAAAAGGGAAATTATTTCTTAAAAAATGAATACATCAGAAGTCCCTTTCAAATAGGAGCATGTACATGAGAGTTGATTGATGACTGATTTTAAAAATTGATTTGTATTGGTGGTTTTTGTGTTTCTTTTTTATTTTTTTAGTATTACCTAGTTTAATAGATCGATTAGGTGATGCCAAAGATCAAGTCAGAGACCAGGATCAGACACTGCTGCTGAAGATCATAGACCAGGCTGCAAACCCTCAGGTAGTTCTACACTGAATTTGCTGTAAATGTGGTATATATTAGGGCTGCAACATCTAATCGATAATCTATAATTGAAATCCGTTGTCAACTAATGCCGTTATCTGTTATTCGGGCTGCGCAAGTTACGGGTTTAGCATGACTAATATAACACAGCCGCTTGTGACATGGCAGAGAGTTACAGGGTCAACCTGCAGCAGCATGAAGGCGAAACATCAGTAAAAACTGTATAATCCTCATCATGTGGAAATGGAATAGTTTAATGAAGTTCTATTGTGTAAACTGTTTGACACTTCCATAGTGAAGGATTCAGTTAAAACTGCTGCAAACAAACACTAAATCCAAAAGCAGCAAATAACTGCAGCAGTAAACAATTACATTTTAGTCACTGTTGTGTTTTTCACCCAATGCTTATGCATTTGTACAACACTGTATATTTTTTCCCTTTTTTTAAAATTTTTTTTTTAATAAAGTCTTTTCCATTCAATTCTCTTTATATAGCATTTGTCTACTGCAACAGCAATGCGTTTTCAAACGTGATTTACTGCGGCTTTACTACGTTCACATGCTTGTTTTCAATGTTATTTAATCTATGTATATATCATTCAATTATGATAGAAAATAAATTGTATGTTTCAGATGCTTATATCTTCACAACTGGAAAAAAAAATCCTGTTTTTTGTTCTTCCTCATAAGAAAAATTGTCAACCATGTTGTATTATATTTTATATTATTTTTAAATGCGGCTTTCAACTTGCAATCTGCAATTACCATAAAAAATAATACAATTGTTGATTTGCACAAATTACAAATTACAGATAGAAACAACCCAGCATGAGTGAATTTGTTGAGAGGAGAAATCCCCCATGCACTCCTCAATGTTAAAATTAAAGATAAACTTGGTTGCTTTTGCATTTTTTTTTTTTGTACACTTTTATACATAACCATGACTTAGGATTTTATAGTTATAATACACAAAACATCTTAAAGTTAAAGAAATTAAAAATTGATTAATCGATTTTTTTGAATAAATATAATAATCGTTTGATTAATCGATTATCAAAATAATCGTTAGTTGCAGCCCTAATATAGATCTTTGCAAATCATAATTATATTACTGTCTTCTCAGCCAAATTATAAAGACTGCATAATTATTTGTAGGACAATGAATTTACATTGTTTTTGCAGTACGTGTGGGACAGAATGCTGGGGGGATTCAAACACAAAAACAACAGGACCAGAGAAGGAGTCTGTCTTTGTCTCATTGCAACATTAAACATGTAGGTCTCACTTTTTACTTTCTCTGACATGTTCTTTTTGTAGTATATAATCATAAAGAAATTATATAGTCTTTACCAATTATCATCCTAATGGCAGTGTTTTAAAGACTTTTGATTTCATTTAATTTACATCTTTGAAAGAATTTATCATTTCTGGTAAACCATAAATTGTTCTTTTTAGTCATGTATTTAATTATTATGCTGAAACTGTAAATACTAATGAAGCCTTAATTTTAAAATTCTGCAAAAAAATATAAAAAACAAATGGTCTCAATGCTCTGTTTATACCTGAAATTACTGTCCTAGTTGATATCAGATGCATATGCATTGATAGTGTGAATTGGGTATTTGTTAAATGTAACTTCAGTCTTCCAAAATTCATTAAATACATTCCTTTTGTTATTTTCTTCTCTCTCCTTTAGGTATGGTGCCCAAGGTTTAACTCTAAACAAAATTGTACCACATATATGTAATCTGTTGGGAGACCCCACCAGTCAGGTCTGGACCTTGTTTTGTTTGTAAAGTAGTTTGTACACATCCTTCGTTAACACTCATTTATGTATTATGTTATATTGTTTCACTTACCCTAGTATACTCTGATTTAATCATATGATCTAATACAAATGTATCATTAATCTCCTTTACCAGAGAATTTGCAACTCCTTTTTGTGAGTTAGAGGGCCCCCCTGTGGTGGTATTTAGAAAACATTCACCAACATTATCTTCATAATTGCAAACAGAAGTGTTGCAACAATTTCCAGTCCATTTGTTTTGATGTGGGGATCAAGAACGGCAACATACATTTCAATAAGTGAAAATTTAAAGAGAGTGAAATTAAAGAAATCTTTAAACCATAATGTGCCCTGTGCAAAGCCTTCTGCTTATTTTTGTATAATTTGCAGAGGGGTACACTTGGAGAATTTGTATTAGATGAATATTAATAGAGATTATTCATGATTCTTAGTAGATCATTTAAAAATGGCTAAATCCATTGTCTATACATTAGCTTTTTTTCCCCACATGTGCCTTTGTTTGTTTCAATCCTGTCCTGTTTCTTGCCAGGTGAGAGACAGTGCCATGAATTGCCTTGTGGAGATATATAGACATGTTGGAGAAAGGGTTAGAGTGGACCTCAGCAAGAAAGGTCTACCACAATCACGGTGAGATCAGTGGGGCAGAGGGTCTTCTCCATCACTAACTATATTTCAAGTGTTTAAACACCAAACAATGTTTAGATGAGGTTTACATGTAAATATAGTGTTTTGATTACATTGAAATTATGCAGCATACATTTAATGCGATGTTTTATCGCCACAAATCTCTGATTTTGGGAGTTATTTAGAAGAACTTCCATTTTTGTCTTTTTTTTTTTTTTTTTTAATAACACAGGCAGAATATTCCCATTTGAGAACCAAAGCTGTAGGGAAATGTGAATTGTCTATTCTCTAGCTGTTTGATAAATGAATGGGTAGACACATGCTCAGATGAATCGAATTATTCCCAGCCCCACCATTTTGATCAGATTATCTCTTGTGTTTGCGCTCTCTATAAATATACAAAGGGTATGAGAGCAAATCTAGACTTTGAATAGGATTGTGTGAAATGTCCACCAATCCTGCTATTTTATTGTGGCCTGAATATTATTGTAATATCGGCTGGGATTCTGTTACTCTGTAATCACTAATCAGCCTCCTTCAGAGGGAAGATTTCATCAAGGTGTTTGATATTGTAGGACGTGAGGTTTGATATTGTAGGACGTGAGGTCTAGCTGTAGTGTCAAATTCAGCATCAAACAATTATAATGTGCAGTCTTTAAGAGATGGCTTATATGTGAACAGTGTTCAGGTATATGGCTGTGCAGGGAGCTTCAAATAGTTTCTTTTGTTCTTGATGTGATCTTGAGTTTGTCCTCGTTCACATGTTTATGCAACATACCAGACAGCAACTAACACAGGTGTTATAGATACAGGTCTGACAATTGCTAGATCATTCATTACTCTCAAAAATAGGCTGCTGTGGACATGCACATGAATTATTTAGAACATTTGTCAATGTACATTTTAATTGAGAAGACATTTTTTTTAAAGGGTAAAATCGTTCACATTTTATATTTGTTTTCTGGCATAATTTTCAAAATAAGTTAATTGTAATCGCTGTTAATTATTGTTATTTAATTAATTATTTTTTTAATTATTATTTCTTCTTCCAGGTTGAATGTCATTTTTGCCAGGTTTGATGAGGTCCAAAGATCTGGAAACATGATCCCCTCTACTGGGTCTGGTAAGGTTAGATTTGGTGTTAAAGACCTGCCATTATTGATTCATTTTTTGCAGTTTATAGTTTTCTATTTATGTCCATCATTTGTGCAGCAGTTTGTTTGATTGAAATATAATTTAAAAAAAAGTTCTATTTTGCCACACTTTTTTTCTATGGAAGAATGAATGGTATGCATTCGGTGACATTCTATGGCAACAGGAGATAATCTCTTTTCCGTAAATTGCTTACACACACACACACACACACACACACACACACACACACACACACACACACAAGTAGATCTAGCTTTTCGTAAGCGCAGTGGGGTGACTTTTGTCTTCTGTGCAGTCACAAGATCAGAGCAGAAGGAAGGAAAGGGAGGGGGCAGGACACCAGAGAGGCACTCTCATAGAGTTTGAAATTATAATTTTTTTTTCTTTACCATCTGTTTGCTTGTTTTATGAGTGAAAAAGACTCTTGCATTTTGACAACAGGAGAAGGTAAGGAGTAGAACAATGAAATGATTTCCCGCACACTGATATCGGGTGTTTGTAGTTATTTTAAACGTGTGTGTTGTAGAGAATAGTTGTTGCGAGTCAGTGACTGTTAACTCGTTATTTTCCATGGAAAACATTCTGTTGAGTGACCGGAACTCTCGCTCTAATGCAGGCACAATGAAAGAAAAGTGTTCCTTGAAGTACTGTGTGAAGAATATTTTGTAAACTGAAGTTAAAATCCAAGCAACCGTTTATTATTCACCAAAGGGTCATGTTATTGTCTGAGAAGGGACTCTGTTAGTAAATGAGGGAGGGTTGAACAGTTTTTAAACTCCTCATTCTATTATTTTCCACTATATGTAAAGAGTAGCTCTGGATTAGATTGACTGGTGCGGTTTTGTCATTGCCTGTCAACAAAATGCAGTTTTGTATGTACCAGGAGTAAAGTGCGTATCGTAGCAATCAGAAAGTGGTTATTATTCAAATTATTTGGATTTATTTTAGATTAAGGCCTACATTTAAACACAGACCTTGTACTTGTGGATTTATTTTTCATTTAAAGCTGCAGGGAGGAGTGAAGTGTTTGAGTCATGTCTGTGCTAAGCCGTTCATTATTTTTTACAAATGTATATTCTAATTAGCGTCACTTTTGCCAATTTCCCATTGGTAAATTTCCCATTGGGATGAATTGGGATCATCTGTCTGTTAGTCTTTACATAATACATTTCTAAAGGTTTAACACAAGTTAAAGAGGCTATGAGTACAGACACACCTCATTCCACCATAGTGGGATCACAATCACAGACTCTCATTGCCAGCACCTAACAAAGTGTTTACCCATATTTACTCATACCAATCATTCTGCAGCTGACTCCAGTTCATAATCATATTCTGCGTATATCATATTGCATCGTTAAGTCTGCCATGCCAGTACTTGTGTTTTATAAAGAATGTGCTCACTGTCTTTTTAAAAATTCTGTATATTCTTTTGTTTAGTTTATTAGGGTAGATTCACATGCTGTTTGTCAGGTCCCCAGTTCTTATTGGCGTTTGGTTGGGGGGCGGGGGGGGGCATTGCTGTCAAAAGCAGGATACTGCAGGATAAACCCATCTCCTTCCTGTTTCATTAATAGCGTTTCCTTTTTACTTTGTAAGCAACACACACAAGAGATTCTTACATGGATGCGTTGGCTTCTTTTATTATGCATGCCACTTACTGTGCCTCTTATTATATACATGTGTACAAAGGCTGCTTTGATATGCTGAACTAAATAAGTACAGCCCTATTTTTATGATGTTAATCATCTTAGTGTCCTTTTAACATCTGTCCAGCAGAGGGAGCCCTTTCATTTTTTTTTTTTTTTTTTTTTTTTTTTTTTAAGAAGCACAAGTTTAAATGTTTTGTCTTCTTAAAAAAAAAAAAAAAGTGTTGCTTGCACATGCAGTGATGTATATATTTCTAGCCTTTATCATCTGCGTATGAGTACTGTCATTAAACTGAAGTAATCCGTTATATGTCATGGCTTATGGTTATATAATGAAGACCTACATAACATTTCTGAGATACCTCTATCTTTTCTATTCCGTAGAGCCCCAGGCTTTGGGGTCTTTATTTGTAACAGTCAAAGCTTGTCAGCAAAGAAAAATGTCTGCACAACTGCCAATAGATGGTACAAATCACTGCACGACCTGTGTGCGCATCGCAGATGATAAACTGTCTGTTTGGAAATTGATAATGGGTGCAAAGCAATTTGTGTTCGTACTTACTCGAGTCCTGAGCAGTTTTGTTCAGCGTTAGTGTAGATTAATCAGCTTTACATTTTGAGTCACCAGTTGATGAAGTGCTACTTAAAGCGATCCAGTCAGAATTTTATTGGCTTCTGATGGTGTTTGCTCTTTTTTAGAACAGCTCATCAAAATGACTCTTGATGTGGAAAATTAAATTCTGCTATTTAAGTTTAAACATAAATCAACTGTGTTTCATTCTATATTATAGTGACAAAATAAGGTTTTCCACATTTACTTTCAAGGCAAGCTGTTTCCATTTAGTCTTTCACTACATTAAGGCCTCACTGTCTGGCCGTGTGTAGCGGCAAATCGTTAACAGAATACTGACCGCATCGGTTGTGTGTAAACAGTAAGTAAGAGAACACTGTAATCTCATTCGAATGCTGATGTCAGTTGATAACCTGACAATGAAGAGCCTCCATTCTCAGTTTTTGAAGAATGACCAAGGAGACATGATCCTGCTATTATGACTCCTGAGGCACCAAAATTCAAATTGGTTTTTTACAAAAGCTTGACCAAATACCTAGTATGTTTGTATCTACTTATTTGTTTTTGTGCCATTGTCACAACAACAATTGATTGAACTGGAAATCAGTTTCAATCCATTACATTGTTTTACTTTATTAGTATTTCCATTTGTTTTATTTGTGCTCATTTTTACAATAAATAAGCATGACTAAACAGGGCTATAACCTGTTTAGTAACAGAACTATTAGGCATTTTATGAATATGGATACACAAACACAGGATCAAACCGGAACACATCTTAGATTTCAAGTGTAGAGGCATTTTATTGTGACACAGTGAAATACACAGGTTCTGTTCTGTTGCACTTTGCATGGACTATTGATTTTGGTGTTGCACTCACATGGTGGTGATTTAATTTATTTAATGAGTGTGTTGACTGATTCAATGAGTCGTCAATAAACAGAACCAGAGAATAAAAGAATTAAAAAAAATTGGTGACACATTTAAAATGTTACATTAATTAATTATGCGTACACAAACCGTGCAGTGTTTTTTAGTTAATCTTGATCAAATATATCAGGATATGTAGGAAATTCTCCAGATTGCCAAGTTATGTGTAACATCTTATTAAATCTCTGCTCATGAAAGTACAGATTGATTGTAAATAGTAAAAGTGTGGCTCAAAGTTTCACCTCTCGTGTGCAGATAAGAACTTTGATGATGAGGACTCTGTGGATGGGGGCAGGTCCTCTTCTTCCACTTCGTCTAAAGGTTTCTCCAGCAGCAAGCGCGGAGGAAACATGGGCTCAATGAGACGACCCAGTTCTGCCTCAGCACCCAGAGCTCCAGGTAACTCACACAGACCTTTCACTTAGTGTCCACACATGTGCTTCACGTGTTTTTCTGGTCTCGGTATGATTGAGCGTTATGTAATTCTTTCTGTAGAAGGCAATCTATTTTTCCTTGATATTTCGCCTGGGTGGAAATTGTGCCCTAGGACATTATACCTTATGGTTATAGTATAATATTTATAGTGAAGCTTATGGTTTTAATTGACATTTTAAATAATATGGCATCACTGGTTTGAAAACTGAGTTAACACAGTAACTGCAGAGAGGATAATTAACACAGCACCATTCAGATCTCAAATTCAGTGCTGATTAAAATCCTATAGGAGCCACAGTGCAGACAGTAGTGGTGACTGCAAGGCACTGTTGTATTGAGTTTTTGAGACTAGGTGTGTTACCATATAATTAAATGTAGCTCTAAGCAGATAAGTAATGTATCTTTTGAGTTTTGTACTAAAGGCGTTTTTGAGACTTGTTATATTCCTTATTTTCACACAGAATCGAAGTAGAACTAATCTATAAGGAAAGACTAATTCTAATTAATTTAATAAAAGATAAATGCACCTAATGCTCTGTATGTTTTTGGATATATTGCTTTTTCCACAGGGAAAGAGGGAGCCACTGCAGGAGCTGTCGATGAAGAAGACTTTATTAAGTCATTTGAAGACGTCCCTGCTGTGCAGGTAAGTTTATATGCATATCAATGTATCGTGCCACAGTTATTATAGTGCATTTTAAAAAGAGGACATGTTCGGTTATGAAGTTTACCTCTCAGGTTAATAATTATATAATAGATGAGATTTAACACTTGGGTGGGACATGGCTTCAATTGTGATGGTTTTTTTTTTAAGAATCATCTGTGACAAACCATAGTTTATATCTTTTTGACAGATCTATTCCAGCAGAGACCTGGAAGACTCAATCACAAAGATCCGTGAGGTCTTGTCAGATGATAAACATGACTGGGAGCACAGAGTGGTTGCTGTAAGTAATGCTCAAGTCTGTTTGTTACTTTTAATAGAGACTAGCATCAAAGCTTGTGTTTTTGTTTCACCAGCTGAAGAAAATACGCTCACTGCTCCTGGCGGGAGCTGCAGAACACGAGGGCTTCCTTCAACAGCTCCGACTTTTGGAAGGTGCTTTCAAGCTCTCTGCAAAAGATTTACGATCCCAGGTGGTCCGGGAGGCCTGTATTACTCTTGGGTATGAGACTCCTGATTGTGTTTTGGATCTATTGATTGGGTGTTTATTATTTTTAAATATACAGCTAAATAGTAATGATTAAAAAAAAGTTAGAAGCACTTTCATGTTCTTGCCAGAATTCATGCTGGCTGCAGATTGCTGTGATGGAATATATTTTTGAACAGGTCGTTAATAATTTCTTACCTTAACATATGTGAACCTAAAGTGAGAGAAGCATAGATAAATTTGTGTCTGATGTTTTTCTGTCAACCATGTGTCTGCCTGATACATTTCTGTCTGTACCTGCAATCAAGCATTCCACAGACAAGTTGTTTTTTTGCCCTCTTAGGCATGTGTCCTCAGTGATTGGGAACAAATTTGACCATGGAGCAGAAGCCATCATGCCCACGCTGCTCAATCTCGTACCTAACAGCGCCAAAGTCATGGCCACATCAGGTGTGGTTGTTATTCGTCTTATTTTACGGGTAAGTTTTGTACATATGTGGATTTCATAGTCGGTCCCGAAGTGTTTAACACGCATAATCTGTAAATAAAGTTTGAGCTAAGGATAATATGATGATAGCTCAATCGTTCACAGTTAGACAGGTTTAAAATGTAAATCTAAAAACGGAAGAACCACTACACATTTTGGACTTCATTTAAATTCTTTATTTTTTTTTCTTAGCATACGCACTACCCTCGCCTTATCCCAATCATCACCAGCAACTGCACCTCCAAATCAGTGGCTGTTCGAAGGTAAACATTTATGGTTATTTAATATAACAAAGTTTAATCTCCTTTAATGTTGTTCCTTTTCAATTTAAAAAAGTGCTTTGAAACCTGTAATGTTTTCTCTTTTAGACGCTGTTATGAATTTCTAGACCTGTTATTGCAAGAATGGCAGACACACACACTAGAGAGGTGAGTGCAAAACGAAACGAAAGAAATTTCCCTTACTTGTGTAATTTAGACAATGAAGATAAAAAAGGCCCCCAGAAACTGCTATTGATATTCTCATGAAGTGTGTGCATTTCGCTTGAACTCCTCAGTCACAGAGTTGGCAGCATTTAACTTATGATAGTGTGTCTTACTTACCTCATCTTGGATGAACGACTGAGGAATGAGTCTTTTCACAAGTTTTAATTGATGAGCCAGGAGTGAGCATTAACCATGCATCCCTGCTGTTTCCATGGCAATATTCCCCAGAGCCCTTTTATAAGGAAGGCTGGCTTCCCACTCTCCCTTCTTTCTCTTTGGGCTTTTCCTGTGATTTGGGAGTTGTAAAAGGATTAGTACCAGGTCCAGAAAGTTTCAAATAACACAGACCGCTTTGCCTTTAAAGGCTTTTCTTTCTAGGGTAGAGAAGGGACACGGCTGTAAGCTATTTGTAGTAGCGTGAGTATACATTTAAGCATGTTTCCGTACTATCCTAGACATGTTGCGGTTCTCACCGAGACCATCAAGAAAGGAATTCATGACGCCGATGCAGAGGCCAGATCTATAGCCAGAAAGTAAGTCTGCCTTTTTTTTTTTTTTTTTTTTTTGTCTGAACATTTCATTTGGCTCTACATTTCATTATGTTCCAGCTTTCATTACAAGTCTGATGGTTAATGGTTTTTTTTTTTTGTGCAGGTGTTATTGGGGATTTCACGGTCACTACAGCCGAGAGGCAGAGCACCTGTTTCAAGCTCTGGAGTCGACCTATCAGAAAGCCATCCAATCTTACCTGAAGAGCTCAGACAGCATAGTGTCATTGCCTCAGTCTGACCGTTCCTCTTCCAGCTCTCAGGAGAGCCTCAAGTGAGACACACACATACACATAGCCCTTGATAAACTTGGTTTGCTGTATTAATTTAAAATTGGAATTTGTTTGTTTTGAACACATACAATACCAAAAAACCTCTAACATTAAACAGCTACAGGCATCATGTTTTTGACCAACAATATTCACTTTAACACAACCCCTAGGGTTCTGTTACAGCCAAGCCTGTCACTGGTACTAATGTTTTTGCTCATGTATGATTGCACACCCAAGGCAGATGTGCATGTCTCATGCTTGATTGGTGTGCTGTTAGCATAGTAATGCTGTGCTGAATATTAGGCCAATTATCTCATCTCCAACTAGCATATGCTTGGATGTCTGTTTAAAAAGAGTGAGATCAGCTTTCCACATTTATCACTTAGAGTGCTGGAGCAGGTGCACCAATGTTTTCACTTACTATTCAGCTGGAGCAAACAAAAGCATCATCACCATGGTTGCTGTTTACAAAACCCAGTAAGCACATTAATCACCAAGGAAGAGTGAAGTTAATGTTGGTACAGCCTTACATTTATCTAATAATGTGAAATATGAACAAACTATCATACTGGTTATTAATGTGTAGATTATGATGTTATTTAAGCCAGATTGTAATTGTTTAAATTCTGAACTCCACCCAGGGAATGTTGGGTGAATAACTCAAGTCTGCTCTGTCGAAATTCAGTTTGTTTGTGCTCCGTAGGCACGGCACCCGCTGTCTGTCTTCATTGGTCACAAAGACTAATCTCCTCACTTTAATGCCAGAAAGGCTCCCAGATTCTAATCTGTCTCTACTCTTAAGTGTCTAGTGTTTTGCAGAAAGCTTTTTATCTATTGGTCATTTGTAGTCTTTGATGTCTTTCTTTGCCGTTCCACTGCTATTCCTCTTACTGGCAAATAACGTTACCATATTTGTTCTGTTTGTCTGGATAGTCGTCCGCTTTCTGTGAGGACTGTGATCGGAGGAAGCATGTCCCGAAGTAAGTGTCTAGCTCCCTCTGTGTAAAATGTAGACACGTGCTAAAACAAACAACATAACTTGTACTTTTCAGTTCCATATAAATGCAGTGAGTTCTGGATTTATCTGATCTATTTATCTTATAGGTAAGGTGGTCAGCTCCCGAGCGTCATCCACTCCTGGCTCACTCCAACGTTCATGCAGTGACATTGATGTGAATGCTGCCGCCAGTGCCAAGTCTAGGATGCCCGCCGTGCCCTCTCCTTCCCCTTTCAGCTCAGCCGCCGCCCTTCCACCAGGATCCTATGCTTCCCTGGGTAAGATTCAAGACAGCAAGCTCACAGCAATCAGCTCAGCATGCCCAGCCGGTGGATATAATTTCTTTGCTCTCAATACTAATTAAAGAATTTTAATGCAACGCCCATAAAACCACTGGCTTTTATGGTTATAGCAGCCCATTAATATAGCTGATGGCCACCTTAAGTGCTATTAAGCCGTGCTCTCATGAGGAACAAATAATGATGTGTGTCATGAATGTGCTGTGCTTGGTTGTCCATGGTTTTGGGTGCCTTTTTAGAATTCATAACTAATTGATTTCCCTACTGCCGTATGTGCTGGGTTTTTCAATACCATCCTATTTAGTTTTAAATATAAGCAGTGTTATACTTAATGGATTATGGTTTCATTTATTATTCCACTGTGACTCATTATAACTAAAAATCAGAGGCATTGGCTTTCTTAGCTACTTTGGTTTTCTTGTAGAGCTTCTAGTTCCATGCTGTTTTATTTTGTTGCTGGAAATGAGACAAAATAATGGTCACTCTATCCTCCTTACTTGCAGTCATTAACAGCTCTTTGCCTCTGCTGCCATGCGAATCCTGTCATGGTTTAAAGCCCTGTCTTCCACGCTTCCAAACTACCTGACTCTAACCTTTGCCTCTTATACCTCCTCTCCTTACTCCCCTGCTTTTGTTTTCCCCCAAAGATGGTACATCTGGTAAAACAGATGGTAAGATTTGTGTTTAAAATCTCTGTGTTTGTGTGTGTCTTGGTCTCAACTGAGTCTTTTTGGAGGGCTATCGGCAGTGTTCATGTTTCCCCTGTATGTTAGTAGCAGTTATATGTGGTGGCGATACTTCTGCATGTCTTGTCTGCATGATGCCTTAACCCTGTCCAAAACTATGGCTTAATATATAGTAGCAATCTTCCGAATGCAAACATTCTTCCTCTGATCGGAAATCTCTAAACTGGTTTCGTCACAAATATATCCAAGCTAAGGGACATTGGAATTGTTTAGAATTTTGAGTGTTACATTTTACAATATCATTTAATGGTTTGCACTATTATTTGTAGCAGAGAGTTTGTCTGAGATTATAATCATATGGTGTACGAGGGTGCTTAGAATTGTAAATTTTTTCACATTTATTTATTAATTCATTCGTTCAATCATTTATTTATTTTTGTTTATTTCCAACTCTTATTGTTAGTTTTTTTCCATAAACCTTGATACAGGTTACTGAATCACTACCATGGCATTATGTGCAATTAAACTCAATTTAGATAGAAAACATTCTATAAATTATTCACTTTACCACATTGGAAGAACTTAATAAATAAACTCATGGTTTATTGTCTGTTATACAAACCATTTTTTTGAAGCATGTTTACACTCCCTGTAATTAAACTACTTTGCATTTAGAATCTTTGTGCCTTAAATCCTTTCCTGTTTTTAATGTTTGTCTCTTCTCCCTCAAGTCCTGATTTTCCTTTTTCCAATATTCCTGCACTGTTTTTTCTTTCTCTCTCTCTCTCTCTCTCTCTCTCTCTCTCTCTCTCTCTCTCTCTCTCTCTCTCTCTCTCTCTTTTTCTCTTCTTTCTCTAATTCTTATTTTGTTTTTGTCTTTAGGTCGTGTGCGCACCAGACGGCAGAGCTCCGGAAGCACCGCAGGTGCAGTAACGGACACCC
Organism: Silurus meridionalis; assembly: GCF_014805685.1. Lineage (NCBI taxonomy): Eukaryota > Metazoa > Chordata > Actinopteri > Siluriformes > Siluridae > Silurus > Silurus meridionalis. Next base: position 14,116,417 of record NC_060886.1, read on the forward strand.
GAGGTCGAAGCAAAGCAAAAGTGGTGTCTCAGTCCCAGCGTAAGTGCCCCTATGATGTTTCCTTAACCTTTTGCAAAGCAGCTCTAACGCTTTTGTAAAGCCCTTCATGCCAAATGTGTTGGCAGTGCCATCTTCATTCTCAGAAAAAGCATACTCTTATAGTATAGTGCCACTTTTTATGTGGCTATGTGTCATCTCTCTTGGCTGTTTACTGTGTTATTGCAACACAGATGACCTTCCAGATCAGAATGTGTCTTATAGTCCAGGAATGTAACATCTTCAGAGGCTTCTACTGCATAAAAAAATTACAGTTTGCTAAATGCATGCTGGATAACAATGTTGCACTGAGCTGCTTTTGTAACTTTTCACCTATCTTTTGGCGTGCCTCCATATACAAGGATCCAGATCAGCTAACCCTACTGGTGGTAAGCCTCCAGATTCATCTGTGCAAAGCTTATTCATCACCACACCTTGATCAGCACCCTGCATGACAGTTTCTTCTTTTTGTCTTGTCTTATCATAACCATCTACACAGCATACGATCCCTCATTCGTTAACCCCCCCACCCCCAGGAAGAAAAGAAGAAGTTTATTCCGGTCTCGTTATAGTTATATATGTTGAATATATTGTTTTGTCACCAAATGTTTTTTTATTGTTGCTTTTTTTTTTTTTTTTACCCTCCAAGTTTATTTAATACCTTTTGTGTACTTGTGTCCAAGTTGGTTTGTGTAGTGTGTATATGTGCAGATCTTTGGCCAAACAAATCCTAGTTTAAGTTCAAAAGCACTCAATCTAAACAGATTTCGTCTTTAGTGTTTGTCATGTCAGCCTAGGAATATCATACATATATAAATGCAATGTGAAAATTGTATCTATTACACTGTGTGTATTGTAAGTTATCAGATCTGTTAACTGTGAAATATGTGCAGCACTGTTACACTGTCACTGGTACAGATTGATACTGCTGTACACAGACATTTGCCATGTTTGACTCCAGTTTTTCTTGTGACTTTGTTTTTTGTAGCTGGCAGTCGTTCGAGTTCCCCAGGAAAGCTGTTGGGTCATACATATGGCAGAGTCCCACGTACCACAGCCATGGCTTCTACGCCTTCAGACAAACGAGCAAGAGTCCCGAGAAGCCAGGGCTGCAGCCGAGAGACCAGCCCCAGCAGATTGGGCATAGGTAATGATGCACTTGGTGGCCTTTGTTCATATGTTCATAACCAAGATCTAAAATCGATATTTGCGAAGCATCTGAGGTTTTTGATTAGATTATTTCTGAGGTTTCATGATGCCTTGAATCACAGACGTAGCCTATGCATTATCATTTCTTCTTTAGAATCTCATCAGTCCAGAGTGGTGAGATGTCATTCTAAGGAAAAATGGCTCAGTCTTTGGTCTTCTAATTATGGATTAAGATGCTGATGTTACCGTGTGATTAGCTTCTTACTTTTGTCCTGTTTTTTTTTAACTGATGTACCCGATTCTGTATACTAGTAAGCATGATTAACCAGCTTGTGTTTGTTTTTTCATTGCATTTGTCAATCAGCTTTGCGATCACAGTGTGTGATCTAACCAGGTCGGACCAGCAGGTTTTGTTTTGATGTGTTTTTTTGCTGGTTGATGTTTAAATGCATTTTTTACTGTAAATGCCTTGGCAGACTAATTCTAACCTATATCTAAACGGTCAGCTTTTGCTTTCATGTCTAATTTCTGAAATGAAACAGCAAGCTTGTTGCCAAGCCCTTTATTTCCCTACACGTGTTCTCATGCTGATTGTGGCACTAAGGCAGCATGACTAAAGCACTAACCTGTGTCCTAACAGCTGAGCTGTGTCGTAAAGCTCTTCTTCCTGCTGCTTCTCGTTACCGCACGCTAGCCCGGAGCAGTCGCATCCCGCGCCCCAGCATGAGTCAGGGCTGTAGCCGTGACACGAGTCGCGAGAGCAGCCGCGATACCAGCCCTGCTCGGGGTTTCACTCCTCTGGGTGAGTAAAATGAATGGATCACAGAGCACTAATGGCTCAGCAGCATATATTGACTGTTACTGTATAATCCACAATCCTGAATATGCAGTTACCCAAGTATTTTCCCAGCATTCTCAATGAATTTTCCACCCAAATAAATTGTCTGACCCAGAATCCACTTATTGATCTATACGTTTCTCTTGCCTGCTCTCTTTTGCATGCACTAATGTACTCAGAGTTTGTGAAGCAGTGTTTTGTTTTACATGTGTGTGTGCATGCATGTGCAGTACTGTGCATAAGGTTTCGGTAGGTGTGCAAAAATGCTGTAAAATAATTATTTCTATAATATTAATTTAATTGTTAATCAGTTTACAAAATGCAAAAATTGCAGTGAGCAAAAATCTATATTCAAATCAATATTTGGTGTGATCATAAATTTTGAATTTTACACTTGACAGGATCAGAGTCAGGTGTATAATTAAGAAGTTATACCAAGCAGATGCTAATGATGATGATTCATTTTATATGTTGAAACACAGTCATTAACTGAAACAAAAACAGCTGTGTAAGACACTTACAGCTGGTTAATGAAGCCAGACTCTCTCACTAAGTTAGGGTTGTGTAAGACAGTTTTATGTCACAGGTCAGACGCCATGGCAAGACTGATCATGCAGTTTTGCCACCTGTCTCTCCCAGGCAAAGATTTCAAAGCAGACTGGGGTTTCAGGATATGCGGTTCAAGCTATGGGCAATGTTGAGGATCACAGACACAGTGCTTACTTTTCTGTCCAGCAATGCAATAATTAGTGTCTGCAGGCAACACTGAAGCATAGTGAAGGTTCCTTGCATGTTAGAAGCTGCATTTCTGCAACTTAAGTTGGAGATTTGGTCAGTATTTATGGTGTCCTCAATGCTCACAAACACATACACATGTTTTCTATCTATAATGCTATACCAACAGGGAGGCGTCTATGTAGAGACAGAATTATTTAAGGCAGCCTACATCCACAGAAGTTCTGTAGTTAGTTCTCAAAAATGCTTTGGAACAACCTACCTGCCAAATTCCTGGGTGCAACTGCACCTAGAGGAATGAAATCTGTTTTGCTGGCAAAGGGTGGTGACAGCAACTATTGATTTGATTTGGATTTCTCTTCTGTTCTTCCTATTTTGTTAATTGATAAATATATAAACGCTTCTTTTTTTGAAAGCATTCTTACTTTACATTTTAATCCAAACCTGCCGAAAACTGCTTAAAAACAAAAAGTTTATGTATAAGTATATAGTATGTGTGTGTGTATGTGTATATATATATATATATATATATATATATATATATATATATATATATATATATATATATATATATATATATATATATGTGTGTGTGTGTGTGTGTGTGTATAGAATATATTTGTTTTTGTATTTGGTACATTAGGCGAAAGAAATGCAAAACATAAAATTGCTTGTTTTTTGTTAACGCAGTTTGTTAACATTGTTGTGAACATCAACAGTTTACATTTTTTAAAACAATAATTTTCAATAAAACTCCTGCTTGAGTTAATAAGTATATACTGTGTGTGTATGTATATATATATATATATATATATATATATATATATATATATATATATATAAATCTAATAGAATAAATTAAATTAATGCAATGCACGTTTTATTATATTGATGAAATTAAGTAATCAATTAAATTGACAATTGGTGCGATAGCCGCTAACCACTTTCTGGTCAGGGGCTATCGCTATGGTCTCTTTAGTGTTTTCGTGCATGCGCAAGATAAATCTTATTTCAGGTACGGAGTGAGTGGCCACAGTGACATAACTCAAGGTTTATTTTTTATTCCCCTGGCATTGTTTGTCTTCAAGTTGGATTATAGTAATAATAAAATGCTCTCAAAGCGCGAGGCGGAGACTAAACAAAAGTTTTATATATTTATAACTTGACTTAAATTGACTTAATTACTTACTGGGTAAAGATATGTGCTACAGTTTTCCAATCTTGAATAGAGAAATAGCAGAAAGGGGGAAAAGGGAAGAAAGTTTACTGCAATGTACACCTAATTGTATTCTATGTTTATCGCCAGTCTGCTTCTGCTGCATGTCATTTTGCTTTACCATGACAAATACAGTAAATGTTACTTCGTTTTTTACTGCTTGGCCATTGTTGTCTAGTCTGTTTGTCTCTTGTAACTGGATAGCTATTAGGTTTGATGGGAGAAAGTAATATGTTTGTTGCCTAGGGTGGCAAGGGTGTTTGTGTAGTGTAGCACTAACCCTGAGTGGGGTGTAACCCCCTCTTCCTGTCCCTGCAGCGTCCCGACGCCACTCTCGCTCTACCAGTGCGCTGTCCACGGCTGAGCCCGGGGCCCAGTCAGGTGACCTGCATGCCCCCTTTCCCAATCTTTCAGTTAGCATGTCTTATTATAGCCTGCTCCCGGTTAAACGTTCACACTTCACATTGTGTGTTAGTTTGTTAGACATACATTTATATTCTTGTGAGCATGTGAGGTGTGAAGTTTTACCCTCATCATTGTGCCATGTACTTTTGTTTTTCATCTGTTGTATTAGATAATGCATACTTGGTGCTTGTGGTTTTAATCTTAATTTTCTTCATATATACATCTTATTTAAAGGTGTTGTGTTTGTACCATATTGAGTTTGGGCCATCATTATTAGCATAAGAGAATTTTGTATTTTTTGTTGTTTACTGTTGTCCTTTGTGATTACTGGTGTAAAGTGTTGCCGTTCATAAATATTGTGCTTTTCTGTTTAAGGCAGCAGCCCAGTGTGTAGCTCTATATAAGCTAGTCAATGAATGTTTTTATTCTGACTTGATTTTACTTGCATTTTAGGTTTTCGTATTATTACAGTTTATTTACAATTGCTTGCACCTTTCAGTTTATTTCAATCCTGAATCAGTTGATCTTTTCAAATAGATGCTTCTACTAAGTGAATATATTTGTGATTTGGGCTTTATGTATTTTCTACATTTACCTTCCTCTCAAAATGAAGTCACTTGTGAGGTAAGTAGCTTTTTATTTATAGTGGCTTTCTCCATAAATTAACTCTTCTGTGTTTTCTCTCCACTCTCAGATCGATTTGGGCTAATCCACCAAGCTCGAATTTCTGCCTCTGTTAATGCCATGAGAGTTCTGAACACGGGAACAGAGGTCGAGGCAGCTGTGGCTGATGCTTTAGTAAGACCTGTTCATTTGATATACATTTTTAGGTGTTTTCAGGTGTACATTCTAAAACTAAAATTGTTTCCAGTTACGTTGTTTGAGATTTTTGCATTTGCTGTTTATTAAACATAATGACTTGATGATGCAAGGTGAAAACAGATGTGAACATTTGATAGAATCTCTCTACATGTTACTTTAGGAACAGTAAGTGTTTTGGATGCTAGACTTGGCAGTTCATAAGCTCTTAAGAATCATTTTGAAGGTATAATAAATCAGTGCAAAGTCGAATTAATATAGTGACAGATATCATGACTGTTTTCATAACCAAATTACAATTTTCAAAATGTCAATTTGCATTCAACATTCCCTTTTTTGAAATACATGTCTGTTTGCTTTTGCTTCCTTGTTTGTCTGGTAATACCTTCAGCTGTTAGGAGACTCCAGGAATAAGGTAGTTATGTACTTGTATGACCATCTTATACACTAATCAACAGTCATTCATGTTCTTCATTACTGTGTCAGACCTTAAACAGAACTTCAAACCACCACATACATTTTTAGTTCTGATATGCATATCATTAAATGTATTTATTTATTTATTTATTCATTTTTAGCATTATCATGAACTCTTTCAACAAACATCTTTAGCATGTTTATATCTTTTTGAATGTTTTGGAATAGTAAGGTAAAAAAAAAAAAAAAAGATAAAAAGAGAACTATAAGATGATGAATCACATTCCAGCTTTCATTTCCTGATTATTTAGATCTAAATGTGTAAAGAACGCAATGGCGGGCCGCGTATTTGGTACCTGGGCCTTCAGTGGGGACTTACCCGACTTAATCCACCTCTTAATACCACCACTAAATTGTCGCAATTATAGAAACCATCAATACTATACAAAAATGCAATATAACAACGCATGGCATTACAGAGAGAGAGAGAGAGGAATTTCACATATGGAGGGTGAATACCATTTTACTAAAGCAAGCTCCCAACCTCTACACTACAACCACAACTACATAATCATGTTCAGAATCAATATTTGTCTAATAACATGACACAAACATAAATCTTAATAAAATACAACCTACTCACCAGAGATGCAGACTCATAATTTACACCGCTCCTCAGAGGCTGTAATCCAGTGGTACGGCTCGTATTCACTGGTCTGGAAGTGGAGAACAAACTCTTTCCCGGGCTGAGACAAGCTAACTAGCTTCGGTGTTGGCCGACCTCCTCACGATGTCTAGCTTTTCTTGAAAATGGATTTTTAAGTATGTCCGAGACCAAAAAAATTTCTCTTCCTCCGTAGCAATAAAAAAGTCTAACTCTGATGTATTAATATGTGCAGAGCGTTATAGACATGTCTTGCCAGTCGAACTTGGCTGTAACAGTTTCCCTCTGACCAACCAACCAGAGGACAGAAAATTGCAGATGCTATTTCTGTACCAGCTAGCTGCCCTGTGAGGCGAATTAGAAATCTGATTGGTTTAAGATACAGTACACATACGTACTGGAAGCAGTGCAGTCAAAAGAAATGCTACAAAAAAAAGAGAGAAACTGTTGGCAATAAATTTAATAAAAGTTCATTCAACAAATATTAGAATTTAGGTTGTAAATGTAGGTCAGTGCTTCTAAAAGTGTTTAGGCCAGTAGAGAGAAGGCCTTTCTGGCCCTGACTGCACACCACTGAAATAATGTAGAACATGACACCTCTGAGGGTAGACCACCCAATTTCTAGGAGAGCAAAATTATTGGAACAATTACTATTTGGTTGCAAATACCTTGCTTGCTATAACTGCATCAAGTAACCAATTGACATCAACAAACTGCAGCCCCACCTTTTTTTTTTTTTTTTTTTTTTTTTTGCTGTAGAAGGTTTCTTTGTTCAGTAGGTGAAATGCATTCTTAATTTGGGTTATGTGGATTAAAGACTGACTTGCTCAGTGTAAAGCATTCACATTTTTTTCCACTGATGAAGTCCATTGTTGTATTGGCAGTACGTTTTGTGTTTAGAAAAATTGGATTAACTTCTATTTAAATCTGCAGACAGAATGTTTATAAAGATTAGTAATGATTAGCTCATTCCAGAATACCCATGTAAGCCCAAACCATGACACAACATCTAGTGTTTAGTTTTGGATTACTTTGGCTTTTCCATCAATTTGGTAGAGGGTAATCTTAACATGTTCCACCAACCCCTGACATGATGCTATTAATGTCAATGCTTGATCAAAACGTACTGTTTACTGCATGACGTTTCATTACAAGAGAACAGAAATATTGAGTTGTGCATGGCGATTTCTTCTTCAGTAACCCCTTGAGTGGCTAACACTTTTTTTTTTTTTTTTTTTTTTAAAGTTATGTATCAGCTTTTGTAGCATCTGTTGCTCTTTTCACAGCATAAACCTATAAGAAGGCGATACGAGTCTCCAGGGATTTACTCGGATGACGATGCTAACAGCGATGCATCCAGTGCATGCTCTGAGCGCTCATACAGTTCCCGTAATGGAGGGATACCACACTACCTACGGCAGACAGAAGATGTTGCCGAGGTGCTTAACCACTGTGCCAGCGCTAACTGGTCTGAGAGAAAGGAAGGACTCTTGGGCCTGCAAAATTTGCTTAAAAGCCAGCGCATCCTTAGGTATGTCTAAGATCCATATAATCTGTATATACATATAGTGTAACTCTCGTAAACATATGAAAGAGCTGCTTTACATTTTTCTTTAGAATAGCTGTTGCATCATTGTCATTACTATAGAATTCACTGTAGTGACGCACGCTAATTGCAGTTTCCTTACCTGTGTACATGTACATATTTGGCAGTCGAGTGGAGATGAAAAGATTGTGTGAGATCTTCACAAGGATGTTTGCAGATCCTCATAGCAAGGTAACCTACAGGAACATTGGCATGTGGATTTAATTATTTACTAACTGTATATTGAAACAAATCTTGCAGTGTTTTTTTTTTCTTTATTTTTTATTTTTATTTAAACAATTAGCAGAAATGCTCCAAGCACAGTTCAAGAAAATGTTTCGAAAAGCTCTTTGATGTCGACTAACCATGTGTGTTTTTATTATTTGCATGTTCTGCCTTGGTCTGGATGTTAATAACAGAGAGTAAGTGAAGCTTGTCTGGTTTCTCACTGTCCCACTGTTAATGTATATTATACTGGTTAAACATTTCATTATAGCATCACAGCTATCATTCTCTTAACTTCAGATTGCTTAATTTTGTTCGTGTTTATCATCTTTTATACAGGCTATTTGTTTAGGGTATGTGGATCTACTTAATGTATTTTGTGTCTTAGGTGTTTAGCATGTTTCTGGAGACTCTGGTAGACTTCATCACTGTTCATAGAGAGGACCTTCAGGACTGGCTTTTTGTCCTGCTCACTCAACTCCTAAAGAAAATGGGAGCTGATCTCCTCGGTTCAGTTCAGGCCAAAGTCCAGAAGGCTCTGGATATCACTCGGTTAGATGCATCTCTTAATTTATGTCTGTGTTATTGTTAATGCTTGTTCAGTGTGCGTCTAATGTTCCGTTTGTCTTGCAGTGAGTCTTTCCCATTCGACCAACAATTCAATATCCTTATGAGGTTTATTGTTGACCAGACGCAAACTCCCAACTTGAAGGTACATACGTTTATAGTTAGATTTTGTTAGCAGTAATTGTTTGTTGTTTGGGCTAAATGTATTGAATGTTTTTTTGTTGTTGTTGTTTATTATTTTTGCAGGTTAAAGTAGCCATCCTGAAGTATATTGAGTCATTGGCAAGGCAGATGGACCCCGGAGACTTTGTGAATTCCAGCGAGACAAGATTAGCTGTGTCCCGCATCATAACATGGACAACAGAACCCAAAAGCTCTGATGTCAGAAAGGTATGTCTCCACTAATGGATATAAGTAATTATTTTAGAGCTTCATATATAACCATTTTATATATACTATTCTTTTATTTATTATTTATTTTATTGATTTTTGTTTAAATTTGCATTTGAGACAAATATGGGACGATAGATGATTTATTTATTTTTATTTACATTTTGATTTATTAAACAAAATGTATGTGCTTGCTTTTTGGCCAAATGTGGCCTGTTAGATTTAAAGAACGAATAGCTCTGTTAGTCTACTCTTGGTTTGATCTTCGGGTTTCATTTGTGAGGGCTGCATTTGTCGTTATAAATGATACATTAGCATTTATGGCTTTCGGCAGATGCCCTATAGAGTAACTTCTAATTTAACACAGACTAAGAATTAGTCAATTAGCTTAAAACTATTTTTAGAAACAATATTGTTAGAAAAAAGAGGTTTTCTTTTTTAAAAGTGCTAATTTAAGAAGTACATGAAGTGATAGAAGAGAGCTGAGTCTTGAAACATGTCTTCCTTACTGAGAGATGGTGGGACCAGTTGAGCTAGAGGGGTGCTGGTGTGCTTTTGTCATGGTAGGTGAATATTAATGTGTGTTTAATTTTATGTGAGCAGCTACAGGAAGCCAGTGGAGGGAGTGTAGCAGTGGGGTGGTTTGAGAGAACCTGGGAAGGTAACCGAGGTTGAATGTCTTTTAGAGGCAGACCGTCCAGGAGCAAGTTGCAGTAGTGTGCAGTATTAATGTTGAGAAAAAGACAATCATAGACAATACAACAATTTGAAATGTAAAGAGATGACTAGTGTATTAACAAGCAAACATGAAACAGGTTAGCAAATATTGTATTGTATATATTTTGCTCCCCTAAAAATTTGAGTGGTCTGCCAGCAATAGTTCTATGTTCAGGGTTGTTTAACAAATGGAAATTGTGATTATCTATCGTCTCATATTCATATTTTGATTTCATATACATATATGTACATATGTGTGTATATTATATTACGGGTGTAGCGGTACATGTATTTGTACCGGCGTTTTTCGGTACAGGGCTTTCGGTTCAGTACACACGGTCTGGTACCGAATGCGATCCTTTTTACATGCAAAACATAGTTACAATCTGAATTTCCCTCAGAAACGGATTAAGTGGCGGACTGCAAGTTTGTTTAGTCTCCCCCTCGCATTAATTTTTTTTTCCAGTACATGGCTGTCGGTTTGTTATACCGAATGCAATCTGTGGAACGTTATTAAAATCTGAGTTCCCTCAGGAACATTTTAAGTTTGTTTAATCTCTGCCTTGATCTGCATTTTTTTTATCATTACAGTATTATTAAAATTCGAAAACATAATACCATGGGTATAAAAACGAAACTAGAGTTAGCATAGTGTCACTGTGGCTACTCATTTCGTACCGGAAATAAGACACATGCCCCCCCCAGACACACAAGACACAGTTGAATAAATCATATCTTTAGAAAAGTAAATGTTAAATGTAAAACAGACATGCGCGCGCGCACACACACACACACACACACACACACACACACACACACACACACACACACACACACACATACACACACATAAACATACACATCTGTATTACCCAAAAAGGGGTCTAACAAATGTAAACTAATTTTAAAAAATCCCAGCTTTTTAATTTGTCAATTTAATTGATTACTCCATTTAATCAATATAATTAAAAAGTTTATTGCATTTATTTGATTCATTCTATTTTTATAAAATATTTTATTTATTTAACCAAGCAAGCATTTCAAATGTTGAACACAAATGTTCATAATAATAATCACCACGGTGACCAAGGTACTTACCAAACCGTGAATTTTGTGTACTGTTGCACCCCTAAAATGTATATATGTATATTCACAATGCATTTATCTATAGTTGGGTAATGTAATCTGCTGGAGAGTTCGATAGTGCAAGATCTATACATTTCCCCCTGTTAAGAGTCTCCAGTTGGCATTCAGGCTTGGTTATTGTCTTATACTTGCGCTGTGGCCTAGACCCTTCATAACTGGACGGGTGAGGAGTTTTCAGGCAGGCCAAGTACTACAGCTGTGCTTCCCGGAGAGGGTAATCTGGAGGAAAGGTGTAAGCAGGTAGTGCCCACCTGTCGGTTTAACTGCCAAACAGCTCACCCCACGGCCTCTAACCCTAACCTGAGTGTAATGAGCGTGACCTTTCTGACTCTAACCTGCATCTCAATGCCTCACACAACTATTTCTAAGCATCACCACTTTTTAAATTGTTTGGATACAGGGCAGGGAGGGTTGATATTTACAAAATGGGAAATTGAGTAATATAGTATTACGGAAACCCTACAAAGCACAAGGGCGATCATCTTTCTTTCCTTCCTAACACAATTCTGACAAAATAACTCATGTAAACTTTATGCATGTCTGTGTGTAGGAGCTAGTGAGCTATGATGGGACATTTGCAACAGAATGCGTACGCTTGCACAAAATATTCATCAACTTTTTCACAGTTTGTAAAAAGCTTTGTGGATTGCCTCTGACGATTTCCTTTCTGTATAACTTAAATAATAACTTGTCAACTTTATTGTTTTTTTTAAATGTTTTTTACATTTTTTTCCCAAGTCATTAACAAGTTTGCTTAGTTTAGACTCTGCGTGTTCATTGTGTGTTTTATGTTGTGTAGGCTGCCCAGGTTGTGCTGATCTCTCTCTTTGAACTGAACACACCTGAATTTACCATGCTTCTTGGAGCTTTGCCCAAAACATTCCAGGATGGAGCCACCAAGCTCCTCCACACCCACCTGAAGAACTCCAGCAGCACAAGTGGAGTGGTAAATGCTTATTTTGTCCTATTTCTGAAGCCATGAATTTATTAGGTTACTCACTTCCCTCATTATAGTTATTAGCCCTCTGGTCATGTTTTACAGGTTACTTAACATTCTGTCATCATGTATTTTATTATTCTGTGTCACAGGTTGTCTTGATGTTTGCTTTTCCATGTGTGTACCCGAATACAGGTTTAATTTTTTTTTTTTATTTTGTTCATTCAGAGTTCTCCCAGCAACACAATTGGCCGTACACCACCCAGGCATCCATCCAGCAGGACGAGCCCCCTCACCTCTCCCACTAATTCCTCTCACACTGGCCTTTCACCAAGGTAACTTGTCTTTCCCCTTTTCGTTTAGCAGGCCAATAATGCATGAGTGTACTTTAGTAATGGATGTGTAATGGACACTATACTCATGGCTAACCACACATTCTTGTTTTCTGTAACCTCTCTCACTGTACCTTTTACCTTTAAAAATAAGTTGAAGTTCCAAAATGTACGTAAAAAAAAAAGTAGGTGAAATTCGCCAGTTTTTTAAGATAGGTTAGCGTTAACTATAGTTCTTTTGAAAGGCATGTTGACAGTTTATGGGTTTCTAATTGATTCTAAAACTCCATAACTTACATAGCACAAACGTCAATATTCCAAATATATCTTTCTTTCTGTTCTTCTTTCCATACTTTACTGGTGTCTACACTTTACTCCTCTCCTGTCCTCTATTTCTACTACTCTTCTATGCTCATTCTTCTGTCCTGTTATTTCATTTCTCTTGTCTTGTCTGTCTGTTGTATTTCTTCTCCTGCCCCATTCTCTCTCTCTTTCTCTCTCACTTTGGCTGATCTTTGGGCACAGTCGGTTGTGGGGTTGGAGTGTCGATGGGTTCTCAAAACACCCAGCACCTCCTTCATCTCAGCCCTCAGCCCCTGTCCCTTCCCTCAGGGCCCTGCGCTGCGCGTTCTCCCCCAGGTAACTCAGCCACTTGGCTATTATTGCAGGGGGGAGGGGCAGCATGGGTGCTAAGACCCCGCCGACTCAGGACAAGCCCAATCACAAAATTTTTGGAATATTTATTGTAAGAGTAAGAATTTAATTCTGAAAAACAGCCTGGAAACCTTTAGTCAAGTGAAATATTTAGAACACCATGGCTCTATAGTCCAGCACATTGGTTCTGAAAATGAATAACATTTGATTCTAGTTCAGCTTGTGCTGAGGAGTCCTGAGAGTCCTAAGAATTCCTCTATAACCTTTGTCTCTAAAGTAGTGCATGCGCTTTATAATGAACTTCACTTCAGCCTACTGCACATACTATGCCCACTAATAACAGTGACATTGTGCTTTGTGTATGTACAGCATAACACTGATTTTCATTTCTTGTCTTTTTTGTTTTCCTGGACAGTATGCTGGAGTATGACACGGAGAATATGAACTCTGATGAAATTTACAGTTCACTTCGTGGCGTTACAGAGGCCATCCAGAGTTTTAGATATCGCAGTGAGGAGGACCTCAACGAGCCAATAAGACGTGAATTTAAGAAGGATGATGGGGTAGGTGTTTTCTGAGCTTGCGTAGTTTTATGTGCAAAAGCTTTTAATATTAATTCTGTAATGTTTCAATATTTGTAAGAATTAATGTAAATTTAAGAGCCTTATTGTTACTTAAGAAGATACATAGTTATGTAGACAATAGTCCATAATGTTTTCTTCAATATTTAACCATTTTATTTAATTCCAGCAACAGCTTTAGCAACACAGTTTGCATATACAGTAATCCCCCGCTTTACCGCATTTCAAATCTCATGCCCTCGGTTTATCGTGGAATTGCATTTTCCACATAACTAATTTGTTTGGCTGATTTTCCCGGTCTCTCGCAGATAGCATGATAGACCAAACAACTTATAGGGAATTGTTTTTATGGAGGTTTATTTTGAAATAATGAAATTTATGAATAAAAATATAATTATTAATTATAAAATTAAGTAAAATGTTAATACAGTACTGTATACATAAAATAGCAATTTGGGGGTGGAGTCCGTTTATTGCGGGAATTTTTGGAACGTAACCACCAAGATAAACAGGGGATTACTTTACTTACATTGCATATACTTGTGTTTTCCCCCAGGTTGGCAGGGACTCTGCATCACCTGGCTCGGATTCTCGGTTGGGTTTGGACATAGTGGAGGGCGGCCGCACTGCATTGGATAACAAGACGTCTCTGCTCAACACCCCTTCTCCACGCTCTTTTGCTGGTCCAAGGACACGAGAGTTTACTCCGTATGGATATGGAGACACCATTGGGGGTTACGATAAGAGTGCTTTGAAGGAGGCTGTCTTTGATGATGACGTGGAACAGTTCCGTGATTGTAAGTTTGCACTCTGCAATTTATTTCCATGCTTTTCACCTTGTCTGTTCCATACCACTTTATATGTTCATTGCTATCTGTGAAGAATCAACACAGCAGACTTTATAGGGCATGAAAAATGAATCCTCATGCATCACACATTTGTCTACCCTTAAAATATCATTCAGTAGCTCATTATAACATGCAATGCATGTGTAATCGAGGCATTTCGTTTTTTATTACATGCTATTTGTGTTGCAATGCACATTTTAAGACATTTAGCCACAAACCAAGCAAAACATTCAACCACTTGCAAAAGACTTATTCGAGTAGATGGAATGCTTTAAACCGGAAAGGAATATATGTCGATGAAAACTATAAAGAAAAGAAAAACACAGTTGTTGGAATTTTACAAAAACTAAAAATTAAATGAATTTCTGAGTGAGTAAGAAAAGCAACATTTCCATTTTCTCTTGAGAATAACGAAGTTGTTCTATTTCATTTATTCTCTTGAAGGCATGACGTTTTAGTAGGGGTTCAAGGGGGTGTCTTGGATTTCACCTAGTATTAGTCATCACATCCGTACTGTCCTCCCTCCTCCTCTCCTTCCCTCTCTACAGGCCGTCGACAGCAGTGCAGTGAGAACAAGATGGTGCTCTCCAAGGGCTTTGCTCCTGGTAAAGGCAGACTCAATAGAATAAGTTTACTCCTCCGTGCAAGACTTTTCTGTTTTGTCCATTCTCAGTTTGCTTCATTCCATTGTTAACCATTTACTGCATCTCATCTTTGGTGGTATGGCAGCTACTGTGCTTGCAGTGCTTGAGTCACTAATATCGTGTAGTGACTTATCATAGGACTTTTCGGTGACTCTTTATTACTGCATTACTTTTTCTGCCTATATATCATTTGCTTTTTAGCTGTAGGCACAAACTAATAGAGCTTTAACCTGGATTTCTGTATTTTATATTAATAGAGTAACATCTAGCTGTACAACATGTACAATTAGAAGAAAAATACTAATCCTAATTGTTTAATAATATTTACTATATGGTGTCTGCTACAAATGTAGACCCAGTAGCTTTTATAAATTTAGGTCCCTTCCTTGATTTTTCCCTCTATTTTAACTGAATTTGATTTAAATGACTTAGACTTGGTGGCTGACTTGCTGAAAGAGCTGTCCAATCACAATGAGCGAGTAGAGGAGAGAAAAGGGGCACTGGTGGAACTACTGAAGATCACCCGAGAAGACAGCCTAGCTGTGTGGGACGAGCATTTTAAAACCATACTACTGTTGCTACTAGAGACACTTGGAGACAAAGATGTAAGATTTTACCTTAAAAAAATGTAATTTGCATTTAACATGCTGCTGTGATGTGCAATTGTGTACACATGGATCACAGTCCACATTCTGCTCTCTCTTATAGCACACGATTCGAGCTATGGCTCTGCGTGTTTTAAAAGAGATCCTAAGGATTCAGCCAGCCCGCTTCAAGAACTATGCAGAACTCACCATCATGAAGACATTAGAGGCTCACAAAGACTCCCACAAAGAGGTTACAAACACTTTCACGTTCTTTTAGTCATTTAATTGAATAATGCCGAAAAAGTTGAAGCCGTATTCTCAACCTTTATTTTTGGGTAACCTTCTTTCGTTATTTTTTGGTTTTATGTACCACTGCATACTACATTTGACTTTTAAAAACAAAAACACCTTATGTCAAAATGAGCATAGACCTTATTTCAGAAAAGCAAGAAGCTTTCATAATTGAGTCTATTCATATGATTATTCAAATAAATTAAGCCAGCCTTTCTCTGAAAATATGATTAAGATGGCAATTAAGCAGCAGGGCACCTAGTTTGCAATGATGCTCACCCATCAGGCACCTAAAACAGATAAATAAATGAATGAACCATGGGTGTACACTTGGGCTTTTAGATAAGCGGGTGGGTTGCAGTCTTCTAACTTATACAATACAAAATTAGATTATTTTATTTAAGGAAAGAAGAATTGGATTAAACAAATGTAACCTAATTTAAATTCTCTACACTTTTACCAGGTGGTCAGAGCTGCCGAGGAGTCTGCATCCACACTGGCCGGTTCCATCCACCCTGAGCAGTGCATCAAGGTGCTGTGTCCCATTGTGCAGACTGCAGACTACCCCATCAACCTGGCAGCTATCAAAATGCAGACAAAAGTTGTCGAAAGAATTGCCAAGGATTCTCTTCATCAGCTGCTACCAGACATCATTCCTGGCCTCTTACAAGTGAGTTTCTAATGCTATTATCTTTGCTATCATTTATACTGATGAACCAGAGAAAATTAGGTCATCATCTTGCATTAACTGTGTGAAACTGGATCTCTGTCCATGGACACTGTGTATTATTTGTTTATACTCCCTCATCTGGCTCACATAGCTATCGGTCCTAACTATCCTTTGACTTCGGTGTGTGTGTGTTTACCTAGTGCTGTCAGTTAGTATTACAGCCTATGTCTCTCTTTCTGCAGGGTTATGACAACACGGAAAGCAGTGTTCGCAAGGCCAGTGTTTTCTGCCTGGTAGCCATCTACTCTGTTATCGGTGAGGAGCTGAAGCCCCACCTGGCACAGCTCACGGGCAGTAAGGTACAATCTTCTGCTCACCAGTTCAAAGTTCTCTGACCTTCTTCCCAATTTCTTTTTTTTTTTTTTTTTTTTTTTTAAATCACTTTTGCTTTGTTTTCACATTTGCCCTAGTTCCATACTATGACCAATTGTTTGACATGGCTTAAGCAGATAAACAAGGGTCGTTGAACACTCACTTGGTTAAACTAAGCCAGCTGTCATAGTCTAAACTCCCAGCATTCCCAGCTAGCTTTACATCATAAAAGCATTCTGGACTACAATTATGTGATGCAGAAGTAATTGTATTAGAACTGTAAACATTGTGTTTAATAATCAAAACAAACAAATTAAAAACCTTTGCTTTTTTTTTAATGATGTCTAGCTCTAGCTATTACCTGTAGTAGTAATTTAATAATGATGATGATGATGATGATGATGATAATAATGATAATAATGATAATAATAATAATAATAATATGACCGATTTATATCAGTATTTTTAATGTTTTCTCCACAGATGAAGTTGCTAAACCTGTATATCAAGAGAGCCCAGACGACCAACAGCAACAGCAGTAGCTCATCTGATGTGTCCTCTCATAGCTAATGCAGAAAGCGTGCTCATCAATGTGCTGTATTCAAAATGGGATCTTACTGGGATCCATTTCCATCAGTATTCCTTTTCACTTCCTGTTTCCTGATTCATCTTCTGAATGTAAAAAAAAAAAAAAAAAAATAGTTTGAAAGTTTCTTTAGAGTGGGTTATAGGGATCACATCTTCAGATTTCTTTTACTTGATATTTAACATTAATGTAATAATGTGGTCTTCTTACAAATCTGTAGTGTTTGAGATTTTGACATTGTTTTAAAAAGGGGGAACAGTAGTGTAAGTTAAATGTCACTTGAATCTGAGTTAGTGGAGGATCATTTGGCTGGCCGAGTGATTTTAAATGTGATTTGAAAAGATCAAGTGTCATTTTAAGGTTAAGCTAAAATGACAACCAAAAATGTAGGACTAGGTGTAAACATTTATTTAAATTTGTATTTAAATACAATGGCCTGCCACCACCCGCACACCATGTAACACAGAAAAGCTCTAAAATGTATCCTTTATGTTTGTAATTGAAGGCTGTTTTAAAGTCTATGGATTTTTATTATGATTTTGCTTTACTTTATGAGGATGTTAAATGCCTTTTTTTTCTTTTAACAAAATGTTTTGCCCTGCATTATGGATAATGGCACACATCAGAATACTGTGTGTATATTCCTCAAATTATCTCTTTCAAATTTACAGTTAATAGCCATGCAAAAAAAAAAGACAATAATTCATAGCAAATTGCATGAAACCTCTGCCCAGTGTTGGACAAAGTCAGTACAGAAATATAAGATTCCTAACCTACTCACGTCAGTTATTTGTGCACAATTGCAATTCCACAATGCACGTAGGTAAGGTTTGCTGTACATCTTAAATAACAAGCTGTTGATTTGACTAAAATAATCAAGTATTTACAGTATTTGTAAAAATCATTGCTGGATAGACTACTACATAAATCCAAACGCTAAAGGCCCAATATCTGAGAAAATGACAATCTAAATGAAATTATAAAATGTAAATGATTCATTATTTAAAGGTTGTAAAATGCTTGAAATTGAGAATTGTTTGTTGTCATACATGAAAGTTGCTTCACTTTATTGCTTTAAAAGTAAAACGATCCAGAGCATCCTGAGTCAAAATCACTGAATCAATGGTTAGACTCCTGAACCACAATCCCAACCAGACCCAGGTCTATACTGATCCTGCTGCTTGAAGACTTCACTTAAATGTATAGATGCAAACAAATGTGCAGATGGCAGTGATTCCTGCTTTGAAGGACAATTAAATGGTGGCAGAAACTTTAAACACTACCATGCATATTTAGTTTTCTCATTATGTTTTGGACACTCAGACTGTTGGTTTTAAGTGTGCACTCTGACTTAAATGTGAAAATGTGTAAAGTGCTATAGATACAGTGCATGTGTCTATAGACTGTGAATTTCCTTTAATTTGGCATAAATGAACAATAGATGCATTGTTTAATGGCTGAAACTTTTACCAATTTCTTCTGCAGCTTTTTGCTACCGGAGGCTTTTTTTGTACATAAGCTGTTAGAATCGAAAAAAAGCAAAACACACTGGTGTTTTGCACTCTTTTGCACGTTAGCAAATAGCCTGCATGTTTTGAAACACCCATCCTGTGCTGCAATGATTGGCCTTGTTACAGTTTTTGAGATTTTGCCTCCTCAGTCCTGTGGTCAGTCTGTAAATACAGTATTAATGCTTTTCCCAAGCAAAGAGGCATCCAAGTACAAAAACGTACACAGGGCTTAAAGAGGTGACCAAAATGTCCTGTCTGTATCCCCATTAACATGTTCAATGTAAACTTTGGGTGAAAGCATCCTAGCTTTCAAATCATTCTACATAATGGTGCTTTGGGCTTTTGTGTGGGTACACCATGTGTGCCTACCTTGGTAATATTCAGCTTTTTATGTGGAGAGGCCATTGGATGATCATGGCCTGACATGGAAAACACTTTCATATTGTTTGAATTTGGTCCAATTTGAAACCAAGCCAACTTTGAAGGGAAACTTGAGTATTAGTTGATGAGTGGGTCTCAATAATCTGTGTGGAAATGTAGGGCCACTAAAAGTATTCCAACAAATTTCTGTTTTCTGCACGTGTTCTAACTTTATCGTGTAACACTAATGTGTATTTATACATTTAAATTTTCTTTTATCATGACTGTACAGTTGTGCTTTTTTTGTTTGTTTTTCATTTTTTTAAGGGCCATGTGTGGAAGATTTGCAACCTGAACCTGTTTGCCCTAAAATAAACCTGAAACCCTGACCATAATCGTGTGCCTGTAGTTTTGTTTTGACTGGTTCACACAATTAAAACTACCTTTTTTTTCTTTTCAAAACTGGCACAAAAAAAACATTTTTTTTTCATATTTTAACTTAGGTTTTCATATGGTGTAGTTGTAGCATAGCTTTTAATGATCTGCCTTAGATTCAAGAATAGTGTAGGTGAACTGTGGCACGAAAAAAACAGCACGAATGCGAATCCTAATACACGAACCATGAACACTTCCCTGCTACATAGTCAGGCAGTACTCGGGTCTGTGGCTTTCAAAGGTCGCCTGGCTGGGTTAATAAGGTGGACGTCACCAGAATAAATACACTCGAGCACCTTAGTTTCAATACACGACGGCCAGTCCATGGTTTGTGTTCCCTCCTTCCCCTGAGGATACAAACCTGTTGTAGCTCTCTCTCTCAGCCAGACATGCTCCACCTGAAAGCTCAGCCCGCTTGTTTGAGGTAAGTTTCGGTCCTGTGGCTTTTACTACACAGTCTCTTCTTTCTCATGTTCTCTCATTAATCGCTGATGCTGAACTTTTGATGTCAATAAATAGCTTTAAACACAGTTCAAGGAAATGTGTGTTTTATTCTATGCTGGTTAAATACAGATACGTATTCGAATTGTTTCTCGAAAGGAAACGTGTTCTCTTACTGGGATTTGGTCAAACGGTGCACGATTATGTTGAAATGTATGAATTGATTTTAGTAGAACAACCCAAGCAAAACTGAATTACATATATGTAGCTTTATGTTAAGAGTTTTCATCATCTTTAAAAAGACGAGGCTGTAATTAGTACCACATGTGTTTCAACAAAGTGTTGAGCAAAGGCTGTGTTTACTTATGTACATGTAATTATTTGTATTTTCTTCGTCATAAATTTGCAAAGATTTCGAACAATTATGGACATTATTGGATATTGTTTGTAGAATTTTGAGGAAAATAATGAATTAATCTATTTTGGAATAATGCTATAACATTAAATATGAATGCTTGCACTGTATATAAACGAATAAGTGAAATGATGTAATAAAATAAAGAAGGAAAAACTATCTTTACAGTAGGATTTATTTTCAACAACATGGAAAAAAAAAAGTGTGCATTATGTATATATACAATCAACGTCCATTGTATTAGGAACACAACAGAAGACCACAGGTTCCACTACTGTTGAAGAACAGGAGTCTGAGGTTGTTATGAACACAGACTGGCAGAATGTTTTAAGTCTTAAATTCTGCCTATGTCCTCACAAACCTGTTGCAATGTCAACAGCTATGTAATAACAGAAACTCACTTTGTAATGAAATTAATAAATGGAAATGAATGAATATTTCCTAGAGAAACAGTAGCGCCACTGTTAAAGACTGGACTGGAGCAGCAGTCGGTCAGATCTGAGGCCAAACTGCCCCTCTTTCAATATATCTTGTGTGCGGCCACTTCTCCAGCTGTCAAACTGCATGAAGAATCTCTCACCTACCTCAACCAGGGTAGGCGATTTTCCTCAAGCACACACTTTCTTATTTAAAAAAAAAAGACCCCTTTCCCATATCATTGGTTACTATGAGCTTTAAAAGTGGATACAAAATTGTATTTGTATATTATTTAATTTAAATGTTGAAAGAAGGAGGAAATGGGTCACATGTTTCCATAAAACTGTTTCTCATTCACTTGTCTAATTGTTGTCCCTGAAAATAAAGGGACTATGTAAAAGAAATGGCTAATCAACTGTACATGCAAAATGTTTTGTTAACACATTAAATGTGCTGAATGTCTAAATTGCATCTTGATCATTTTCTTTTTTCCAAAAGCACAATGGTGGTAAAAATAAATGTATTTTAAAACTTACAACGGTTCTTTTAATATCCAAATGCATATAGACCTGACTGTTTGTTCAGATGAACTTGGTTTATTTTATAAAGGTTGGTTGAGGTTCATGGTGAAATTGACTCACCACCGCTTTATTTTAATGTAGGTCAGTCCTACGAAATCCGTATGCTTAACCGAAAACTGTTGAACGGTACCCATGAAAGAAGCAAATGGGTAAAGGTAAGTTAAAGATTGTCTGGTGTATGTGTTTGGGTTTATTTTGTTGTTGTTTTTTTAACTGGTCCACTGCTGTGACCTGATTTCATTATCTGTTTGTATATCTTGGGCAGGTGACTGCTCAACTGCTTACTGGAAATGTTTTTCCAGATAAGAACCAAATTTGAATTTCATTATGACCCCTAACTATAAAAAGCATCTTTCCAAAAAACCCACCTTCCTAGAGATTTAACAGTTGAAACTATTTATAATAAGTAAAAAATGTGCAAAATGACTGTTTCTTTAGACAATTGGATATGCATTTAGAATTTATTTATTATTATTTTCCATGTTTAATTTGCCTTGTTTTTTTTGTTTTTTTTTAACAAAAAAGGATGCAGCAGGTGACATTTTTGAAAGTGAGCACTAGTAGCTAGTAATAATAATAAATAATTCTTCCATTCATATGTAAATAAATTTACGTGTTGTTTGTTATGATTCTTTTTTTTTTTAAATCTATGCAGTAACGTGTACCTTCTGTAGTTTATCGTAATGGTATTTAGCATTGATGTATTCCATAAAATCTTTACAAGGATTATGCCATTCCCTAACTTAAAGCTAGTGTTGTCCCCTTCCAGAGCACCGTACGTGTGTTATTTCATGATCGGCGTCTGCGATACAGTGAGTACCAGCAGTTGGAGGGATGGCGCTGGAACCGGCCAGGGGACAGAATTTTGGATTTTGGTGGGTATTCATTAGTGTTTATATAGTTCAGAAAGAGTGTTTTTACAATTAAAGTTCCCAAGAAAGTTCTAACATTTTTAATGGATTGTTCAATACAAAATTAAATCTGACCAATGATTTTGAATGTCTGCTTTAGAAATAGTAGTTCAATATATCATAAAAATCCCATCTACCTTTATTCAAGTATAAAAATGCTCATCGAATCTGATGGCGTGTATTGTACAAAAAGCTGGTATGTTGCTTTTATACAGATACTACTCTCTCTGTGGGGATAATAGAGCCTCAAGCTAATCCACTGCAGCTTAACACTATTGAGTTCCTCTGGGAGCCTATAAAAAATGCTACAATATTTATTCAAGTAGGTTTCTTTACAAAAACTTAAAAAGTACACATTTTACTTACGATTGTAACACTGACTTTTAGGCTGGATTTTTTTTTAAATATCATTTATATTTTGATTTTAGGTCAACTGTATTAGCACTGAGTTTACTCCCAGGAAACACGGTGGAGAGAAGGGAGTTCCCTTCCGGATTCAGGTAGATACTTTTATACAGAATGAGCATGGAGAATATCTGGAGCAAGTGCACTCTTCCAGCTGCCAAATCAAAGTCTTTAAGGTATAGTAAAAACTATTGCCTGTGTACTGCTAAAGATCTGTTTGTTATATTGCGTCAAATTCATATTTCTAAATGCACAGGGCTTCAACATGATGCCGTAAAGTATGAGGGCTTGTTCACTGTAATGTTTTGTTAACTCGACTCCTTTCACTGTTGTCCAGCCAAAAGGAGCAAGTCGCAGACTGAAGACGGACAGAGAGAAGATTGAGAAAAAGAGTCCTCAAGACAAAGAAAAATATCAACAATCATTCGAAACTACCATTCTTACTGAGGCAAGCTATGTAGCAGGATTTTGACTTGCTAATCTGAAGTTTCTCAATGTATAGTGTTTGAAGGAATGGGGTCAAATATACACAAATAGCAACACCAATTTACCTCTGGCTAATAAGTAGCTCAGTGGTTAAGGCATTAGTCTCTGGATCGGTAGGTCACAAGTTCAAATCCCAGCACCAACAAGCTGCCACTACTGGGCTCTTAAACAAGGCCCTTGACCTTCAATTGCTTGGCTTTAAGTCACTCTGGATAAGGGCATCTGCCAAATGCCATGAATGTGTTTTAAAAGGTTATTATGGGAAAACTTCTCTTTCAGTATTTCTAACTCTGTCTGTCTGCATCTCTCTCTTGCTCTCTCAGTTGTTTCAGTCAGGCCCAGACAGCAGTTACATAAGAGTAGAGACATTGATATGTGAACAACAAATAGAACATGTTCAAGGGTTTCTCACATCGGTGAAGGAGGCAAACAAACATTTCTTCCACATTTGCAGTGTTCTCCCTGGCCAGATGAACCATCTATCAGCATTGTGAGCAGCAGCCTGTTTCCCATGTGCAACATCTCTACTTCTCAATACTTTACAGATGGGTAGGTTTTCCCCATGATTAACCAGTGTTGATTTCATCCACAAATTCATTATTTTTTTGTCAGGGTTTTAAAGATTGTTTAATTGCAAATGAAAATCTAATGTCTGCTTGTATGTGGGTAATTATAAGGAATTTACTGCAGTACATTTTGTACATTGTGGCACAATTGTTTGTGCAAGATGGTTTTTTCCACACAATGAAAGAGAACTGATTGCAATAAATCATCATACATACGATAACTTTTGTAAGTTAAATAGGTAAATTAAGCTCTGTGTGGTGTAAAATATGGATTGAGGAATATTATAAGGTTTATGTCATACATCTTTTCAAATGGATTGAGTTAGCCTTTGTGACTAAACATCTTCACTTAATGTGTATTGTGTATACTGGATTCTGGATAAGCAACTAAGCCAGCCCTTTCACCTTGATAGAGATGATGCTGACTGCTCTCCAACCCAGCAGAGGGAGCTATTCCTGCCCAGCTGCTCTGCTGTAAGTATGACAAACTGCTCATAATGTTAATGTACTGCTGTTTACTGATAGTGGATGGTAACTTAATTACAGGGCCTCTTCTTCTTTTTGCAATGTAGCAGCTTGTGCCATCACTGTCCCCTCAGGAAGCACAGGAGTGGCTTCACCGGAACAGGTTCTCATCATTCTGTAGGCTTTTCTCCAACATCTCGGGTAGGAGTCTGTATTCTTTTTCAGTTGTATGCAAGTTTCAAAGATCCTTACAAGACTATCTATATTTTATATTGGATATCTATTGTAGGTGCTGATTTGGTTACGATGAGCAGAAATGACTTTGTTCGGATCTGCGGCCCTGCTGATGGGATCCGTCTGTTCAACGCCATTAAAGGGAGGTGGGTCTTTTAAAGGACAAGTTTCATATAAGTTATTTCCAAACGTGTTAAACTAAGCCTGTAACTTTACTTTGTTGTCTGGTTGTATAATATGCTTCTTTTATGCTGTAGGTGTATTCAGCCACGCCTCACAGTGTATGTTTCCCTACAGAAGATCAAACATCAGCCAAACAGCAAGCCAGGCAGAGATGATGGTAAAAAATAAAATCATGAAATATAACAAATTTTACAAATGGACAGGATTGGAATATATACAACATAATTTATGAGTTCTTCCTTGTTTTTCTTTATTCTTATTTTTCATAGTGTACCATGCCTTGCCTTTGGAGCACTTAACTCTGTTTGAGCTCACAGAGAAGATAGCAGGTCTATACAGTGTTCCAGTGCAACAAATCTGCCATGTTTACAAACAAGGGCCAATGGGGATATACGTCCTGGTTTCAGATGAGGTGAGATCATGTCCCAGTGGATTAAACAGTCAAGACGTTCTGCCTAAAATGATAATCTGGGCAAATGGTAGCTCAGTGTTGAAGGTGTTGGACCAAAAGTTTGTGAATCCAAATTCTAGCTACCAAACCGCTACTGTTGGTCTCTTAACCAAGACCCTCAGCTGATCAATGAAAAAAAATGAATAATTGTAAGTCGCCTTGCAAAATGCCATAATGTAAAAAAAAAAAAAAAAAAATGTAAATATAATCCGAATTAGTTATGCATTTTGTACATTTGTAATGGATTTTTAATAACTACTTCCTGAGGTGCTGTATTCTACTAATACAGCAGTTTACTAATAACTTTTTTAAAAATTATTATTATTATTATTATTATTATCACTGACAATCGAGTAGTAACAATTTGTTGCTCAGCAGGTTTTTTTATTTTATTTGATTTATTTATTTATTATTTTTTTAATGCTTTCATGGTACCTGGAAAGTGCAAAGTCCTCTGTCATTTCGATTTTGCTGAGTTTAAACACTTACCTATGGAATGTACCGGCTGTAACCAAATGCTGACACTAAGGAGTTTAATTGTCTACTAGCATTCTTCTGTGTTAAACATCAACATGTTTTTGTGATCTATTTATTATTACAATTAAATTGTATGGCTCATCCCTCCTTAAGTCCTTGTGAGTAAGCTGTTATTATAGAAACAACAGCATATTAGAATTAGTACAATAAGATAAACTTATGTAAATTGCAGCTGTCACTCTTAAATCTGTTCTGTTCTAGAAAATTAATCAACGCCTTCTAACCAATCAAAAAAAGTAACAGGATTGCATAACACTAATATATTATAAGCTTATTGGATGTACAATTAAAACCAACTAATTATGAATGCACCTCCAATAATGAAGGTTCGAGAATTTTGCAGCAGCAGTTGTGTCTATATCGTGTATATATTAAACCTAGGTAAAGGTCTCTATTACAGGCAGTTTTTTAATGTCATGTTTAAGATCAGGTTGCACCAGGATTATTAGTTAGCAATAATCACTGGATCATATATTTGAAATGAACTAGGGTCTCTCAAATCTACCATATTTTGTTTTTATCCTGTAATAAGACTTACTCATACTACTCTTTTTCAGATGGTGAAGAATTTCACAGAGGAAACAAGATTCATAATAAGTGCTCTTAAAGGTAATTCCAAGCCTTGATCCTAAATTTTCCCAAGCTTTTGTCGTATAAATCACCACACACAATTACTTCAGTAATACAACAGTATGGTTAGAGTTTACATACCAGTACATATTAAACAATACCTGATATACTTGTTGTGTTTAGAGTTATAATTAACATTATAAAAACATCTACTGTTGTCTCCTGGTTTGTAGTTAATGCTGACTGTATCTGTTCCTCAGTGATGATGGATGAAAGTAACGAGGGGTACCATGTTATACTGAAGTGACCTTAGATCAGACCTTGAGGAACATTGTTTTTTCCCTCTTTATTTATTTATTTTTTATTATAATTTTTTGGTCATTTTGGCCATGTTTGGTCATTTATAGTAATGTGCCACAATGCCATCATTAAGGCAATATAACAGTTTTGAACTGATATCAGTAGTTCTGCATCAACTGTGTAACATTACAAGAAGATTAATGGCATTTGACTTCCAGGACTGATGCTAAAAAAATTAATGCAGCGTTAAACAATCTCATTATGCTGTCCAGATAATTGATAGTTTAACTCAGGTCAACTGTGCAGTTTGTTTTTTTGCACTGTAACACACTGCTGATTTTTACTTTTTGATTTGATTGTGTTTTTCTTTTTTTCATTTTGTTAGAGTTGTCATTGTAATTTTTCTTATTATTAGCTATTTGTATTTTAAACAATGCATTGTAAATCAAATTAACACTGTCAGTTTTGTGTTAAGAATGTGTAGGTTTTATTAAGATTATATTTAAAAGGTCAATTCAACTGTTTATTAAGCAGTTGTTACCATTGTACCTTTGTGGATTTTTAAATAAAATGTTTTGCTCTGTATTTTTGATTTCAAAATTACAATTATGCATAAAGTGAAACTATTTAATGATTAGCCTAAGGTAGAGCTGGTCTCTCTCTCTCTCTCTCTCTCTCTCTCTCTCTCTCTCTCTCTCTCTCTCTCTCTCTCTCTATATATATATATATATACATATATATATATATATATATATATATATATATATATATATATATATATATATATATCGCCCGATTATAGGCCCAGATTATAGGGTTATTTTAGCTGTCCTTGAAAACAACTCAAAGTTATTATGATGTTTTACGAATGACAAATTTAAGGTGAGGTATCCTGTGCATTTTATTGAAGTTCAAACAGGAAGTTTATAATTTATACTTCACCGGAAACTATCTGACTAAACTTCAGATTTCAAATGACAGCTACATACTACAGAAAGTAAGAACATTAAGAACATCCTTATTAAAAAAAATAGCAACATGTGGCAGCATCCCTTATATAAAAGACAAACAAAATTGTAGAAAAATAAATTAGATATAACCATAAAACGTTAGGTTACCTGTATGTGCTTTCTCAAATTTGACGGCGAATTCTTGAAAGCCAGTACTTTTTTACAACGATAATTTCTAACATTTCCCTTATATATGGCCATGGGTGTTAAGGAATGTCTTTGTTTTTATTTATTTTCACATCAGTGACTCCCTCTGAATTTACATTAACCAATCCTCTTGTTGCCTTGCTCATTGTTAGCTCCACTAGCCTACGTCTACGTCTGATAGCCAGGAAATAATACACCAGTGATATGGTGAAAAGGCCGTGCAATGATAGAATGATGGGCTGGAAACAGCGCTCAATGAGAAGAAATAATACTAAAAGTAACGAGGCTGGTTTGAAAATGTAAGAACTAGAAAGTACAGATATTTGTGTCAAAATGTAATGAGTGAAAGTAAAAAGTTGTCCGAAAAATAAATAATGGAGTGTATACAAATAAAAGTAGACCCTTTACAGATTCCAATCTTTAAGATTAAAAAGACAGTGTAATTTAAGTTCGCTTTCACATTATGAAGAAAGTAATTCCACAAAATGAGCGGTGGTTGTCCTGCATCATAATAAACAAGCTACAGTTAGTCCAGAATGCAGCAGCCAGAGTTCTCACAAGTTCGAGTAAATACAACCATATAAACACAATCTTTTTAACCCTTCACTCGCTACCAATTAAGTTTTGAATCGACTACAAACTATTGCTACTTACCTACAAGGCCCTAAATGGTTTAGCTCCCATGTACTGTATCTATCCAGTCTTCTAACATGCTAAAATTCATCATGCGCATCCATCAAAGCATTCTCACATTTAGCTCCTAAACTTTGGAACAGTCTTCCTGACAGTGTTCGGGGCTCAGACACACTCTTCCAGATAAAGCACATATTAAAAACTTATCTTTTTAGCAAGACCTACACATAACACATCATATCATAACCTTGTGCTCCAGTACATCTGATCAAATGCACATTATCAACTTGTGCTTGGTAATATCATGAACAGCAGCTACGCTAATTCCTTTCCACTGCTTCTCTTTCTCTACCCATCTCTTAGCATCCTGAGGTTGCGCCAGCTCCAGTCGATCTCTTTCAAACATTCGTTCGGTATCTCACTATGGGAATCGCCTCAGGCGTGACCAATCCTGGAAGCATCAATCACACCACGTCTGTCGGCTGACAGACCAATCACGACAGTGATGCGGGATCCCGCCTCCCTATATACACCGCTGCTAACGGTCCCTGCCTCATTCTTGTTCTCTTCCCTGTGAAGATCCTTTAGGAAGCTATCCTCAGCAGTTCCTCTAGGATTGGTCGCTTAACTGTTCACAGTCGGGCCGTTAAGGTATGTCTTCGAGCGCGGCTGCTTATTGAGGGGAATATTCACTGTCAAAGCGGATATTCACTTCTGCTGTTTCTTTCTTTTCTTTCTTCCTTTTCACCTCGCGCTGAGCGTATAGTGAAATATCATTCGAGACCCGTTTTTCGAGAAGCACGTTGTGGTGATCTCGTTTTTCTTTTCCGGTGTTTGCACCTCCGTTATGGCGAATGCGAGCTCATCTGGTTGCACGGCGGCAGGGAAAGATCAATCCCGACCGTGTGCATGCAGGTCCATGATCTCGGCTAAAGACTCTCATCCCTTGTGCATCGTGTGCTTAGGAGTACGACACGCACAGGCTGTGCTCGCTAACCCCGAATGCTGCCCGCACTGCGCTCGCTTCCCGTTAAGGGTTCGGGAGCGTCGAATGCGAGTCGTGGCCACGAATAAAGGAGACCCCTGTCTCTCTCCACTGCCCGTGGTACAGTGTAGCACAGTGTAGCTGGGGAGAGTTGATGGACGAGGTGTCTCCTGGCCTTCCTTCACTCTTCGAATCGAACCCTTTAGTGGGTGACAAGGGTGAGGAAGAGGAAGATGACGAGGTTGCTCATTTTTTGGAGGAAGATTTGGAGGACGACGAGGAGGATGCTATCCTTCAAGTGCTACAGGCCCTTCCCCTATGCCCGGTGAGCTGGACCTCGTGGAGATGTGTAGAAGAGCAGCCAAAAAGCTCTTCATCGAATGGCCATCTCAGCAGGTGCATCATGACGCTGAAAGGGATTTGGATGACGGGAAGAGGCTGCCATCGAGCACTTCCCCAGTTAAGCAGCTGAGTCCTGCTGTGCCGGCGTGTGTCACAGAAATGCGTCGTTTTTGGGACAAACCCTTCTCACATAGAGTGCCCGTTAAGGGTTTCTCTAGACTGGAGGTGCACAATATGGAGGATTTGGGGATGTCCAACCGCCCCCTGCCACCCCCTTTACCCTAATCGATGAGCTGCTCTATCCTCCTCCTCCCCTTCTCTTCCAGGCCGTACAGAGAGGCTGTCCACCTCTCTTTTCCAGAAAATCTACCGCTCCTCGGCCCTGGCGGTTAGAGCTCTGAATGCCACCTCACTGCTCACAGCATACCAGGCGGAGCTCATGGAAGAGATGGGGAGGCAGATTGATGCTGGGTCACCCGACTCAGCTTTGTGGGAAGAGATCTGCGTCATTGTGGATCTCAACCTGCGGTCCAGAGCTGCGGCCACAAGTTCTGCTTGGCGTTCATGTGCAGTTCATCCTTGGGTTTTATCCACAATACAGCAGGGATATTGCCTGCAATTTGCCGTGAGACCAGCGCTCTTCAGCGGCGTGGTTTGGTCAACGGTGGAGGGCGAATCTGCTCACGGTTTGGAGGACGAAATAACCTCCTTATTGAGCAAAGGGATAATTCGATCGGTGCCATGAGAGAACAGCCAGCTCGGTTTTTAGTCCCGGTACTTTGTCGTTCCCAAGAAAGGTGGGGTCTCTGTCCCATTCTGGATTTACGGAACCTCAACAAACACCTCAGAAAGTACAAGTTCAAAATGCTCACATTGAAAGCTTTGTACAGTGTTATTCGTCACAGAGACTGGTTTACATCAGTGGATCTGAAGGACGTATTTTCACATAAGCATTTATCCGGCACACAGGAAATTCCTACGCTTTGCCTATCGGGGCACAGCCTATGAATATTTGACGGTTCCGTTCGGGCTGGCTCTAGCTCCATGGATCTTTACCAAATGTGTCGAAGCTGCACTGTTACTGCTAAGAGCAGCGGGTCTCAGAGTGTCAGCGTATTTGGACGATCTCCTCCTCTGCGCTCTATCACGGCAGCAAGCGGAGGTGGATACGAGTGTGCTTCTGTCTCACCTGACTGGCTTAGGCTTCAGAATAAAGGAGACAAAAAGCTGTTTGGTGCCCACACAGGAAATAATCTACCTGGGTCTTAGACTGAACTCAGACCTGTATCAGGCATGGTTACGGCGCAGCACTTATGTCCGAAGCGCCACCTCAATCTCAGCTCTCCATCACTGGAGAAATCGCGCTTTTCTTGAGTCGGGAACCCCGCTGGGAGTTGTTTTCCTGAGAAGAGTAGTGACGACGGATGCGTCGCTCACGGGTTGGGGTGCGGTGTGCGAGGGCAGGATAGCGAAAGGGAAATGGCCTGTTTCGCTTCGGGGCGCGCACATAAACTTTCTGGAGCTGTTAATGGTGTTTCTAGCTTTAAAACATTTTGTGCAGTTTCTTCGGAGTCACCACGTATTGGTCAGATCAGACAACACGACGGCGGTGGCATACATAAATCGCCAGGCCGGAACGCGTTCTCCTCAACTTCACAGTCTAGTGCGAGATCTCATAGTGTGGGGCATGGAGCATTTCCTATCGCTGCGAGTGACTCATGTGCCGGGAGTGATGAATGCGGGGGCGGATCTCTTGTCCAGGGAAAATCCCCTGTACGGGGAGTGGTCTCTCCACCCTCAGGTGGTGAACCTGTTATGGGAGAGATTCGGCCGGCTGCCGTAGATCTCTTCGCCTTGCATGAAAACATCATTACCCTCTATTGTTCACCTATGGGTGTGGATGCGTTAGCCCACCCGTGGCCAAACGCTCTGCTTTACGCATTCCCTCCCCTGAGTTTAATCGTGCCGACTCTAAAGAGAGTAAGAGAAGGCGGTCACTCTGTAATACTAATCGCTCCAAACTGGCCAGGAAAATTGTGGCTGACGGAGATAACTCCTGCACGATCGTCCCTGGCCTCTCCCGTTGCGCAGAGATCTCCTCTCACAAGCATGCAGAGAGATTTTTCACCCCGCACCGGACAGAGTAGCTCTCTGGGCCTGGCCCGTGAGAGGATGAATCTCAGTGTCACTGGTTTGCCTCCGAGGGTGATTGAGACGATTCAGAATGCGAGAGCAGCTTTGACGCGCTCTGCCTATGATAAGAAATGGAGTGTGTTGAACTATGGTGCGCTCAAAGACAGATTATCCCTTTTCACTGTTCTATGGCAGAAGTGTTGTGCTTTTTGCAAGAACTTTTGGATAAGGGCAGGGCGTTTTCAACCGTTAAGGTTTATTTCGCTGCTGTTTCTGCATTCCACATAGGAATTGGCGGTAATGCTATTGGTCATGTGCAGGTTTATGAAGGGAGTGCGGTGCCTGAACACGTTCTCAAAGCCGCTGGTTCCGCTGTGGGATCTGTCTGTGGTCCTGAGCGCGCTCTCTCAGCCTCCTTTTGAGCCGATAGAGAGTATTGATTTAAAGCTCCTGTCGCTGAAGGTTGCTTTGTTGTTGGCTATTTCTACCGCGGAGCAGGTTAGTGAACTTCATGTTTTGTCAGTTCATTAATCCTGTATGCGTTTTGCTATGGATTTCTCGCGAGTGATTTTGAAGACTAATCCAGCATTTATCCCTTAGGTGAGCGAGTCAGCTTTCGCCTGCAGACAGGTGGATTTAATGGTTTTTCATCCGCCTTCTTTTTCCTCAGCGGAGGAGCGGCTTCACTGTCTGTGTCCTGTCTGTGCGTTACTTCACTATGTTGACAGGACAAAGAATTGAGACGGAGTCATAAGCTGTTTGCTTCATGGGCTGATTCTCGTAAAGGAAGACCTGTTTCCCAGCAGCGCCTGTCCCATTGGCTCGTGGAGGCTATTATATTGAGTTATAATAGTGTGGGTCTTAGCCCTCCAGAAGGACTGAGGGCTCATAGTACCCGAGGGCTCATAGTACCCGTGGCTTGGCCACTTCGTGGGCACTTTTTATATATATATATATAGAGAGAGAGAGAGAGAGAGAGAGAGAGAGAGAGAGAGAGAGATGTATATATATGTGTATATGTATGTTTGTGTATGTATACGTGTATATGAAAGGGAATGACAACGGATGATGGAAACATTGTGGATCGGATGTTTGTCATTTCTCACACGTTTCCGCTCTCTTCGGTGAGAGGGATAATTTCATTTTATCACATCACTGAGTTGGTTGACACCTGCTTTGGACAGCATATCTGCAATACAGGAGTTGTCTATATCCCATAGTGAGATACCAAACGAATGCTTGAAAGAGAACTTTAGGTTACTTACGTAAACCCGGTTCTCTGATAACAGGAGTGAGGTATCTCACTGCTCTTCCCTCCTTGCAGTGCACGGACAACAGTTATGTGAGAAAGAGGCAGGGACCTTTAGCAGCGGTGTATATAGGGAGGCGGGACTCCCGCATCACTGTCGTGATTGGTCTGTCAGCCGACAGACGTGGTGTGATTGATGCTTTCAGGATTGGTCACGCCCGAGGCGATTCCCATAGTGATATACCGCACTCCTGTTATCAGAGAACCGGGGTTACGTAAGTAACTTGAAGTTTCCCACCTTATGAAGATTATGGACCTTTTAAGAAGTAGACGCCGATAGAAAGATAGAAAGAAAGAAACCAGGTGTATATATATCCACAAACTTCTATATTGCACCGTTTTTGTTAATGGCACCAAGTGTGCAATTGTGGTGTCATGAGCAAAAACCTTTCAATATGAAAGTTTGTGGATATATACATATTTGGTCAGTATTACAAATTATAAATTAAATCATGTTTTTTTAGACAAAATGACAAAGCCAAATTAAATTAACAATAATATTTTCTGAGTAACTCTCATTACATCATTTTTAAAAGTAACAATCAATATGAATACAAGAACATGATCCACACAGCAGTGATCCTATTTGTTCTTAACCCTGTTCCCTTAAGGCTCTCTTACTGCACTACATCACATCCTCACTGTATCTGTACAAACCATATCTGTTTCTTTAATAAACACATACACTGTTATATACTGTGTATCTATATTTATTTTCTTATTTCATTTAAAATGTAAATTGCCTTTAGTATACTTTTTACTACTTTTTTATCTACAACACATAATACAGAGATTAAACAAAAATGTGGATCAGGCCCAGAGGACTAGTTTGAGAATTTTTACTGATAAATGTGCATTTTCTTTCAAATAGGGCAGCTAGATAAATCCTAATACTGATCCAAGTAGTGGGCACATGTACTTGTGAACAAAACTAAACTCTGCAGTCATACTGCACTTATATACTGCATCCACTTTGTTGTTTGTTCAAATCCCAGTACTACAGAGCGGCTTTGCTGGATCCTGAAAGAACCCAATTTTGTGTCAGATAAAATCATCAACCAGTAAAGCAAATGGAAGTGATGTAATGTTTATTAGAAACTGTTTTTAGCACCGCCCCATAACAAAAGCACCACATAATGTATATTCAGGAATGTTGTATACATGTAATAAAATATAAAATTGTGGATCAGTGCAAAATTGGTCACACTAACAGAAGGAAAAAAGTGATTAAAATGCAGTCAGTAACTTTTGTGTCTTGTGTGATAAATACAAAGTACCACGTAATTCAAATGCTTTTACTTTAATAATATATTCTTATTTGTTATTATGATTATAAAAGCAGCGGCCCTGAACTGTTGTTGTTGTTAAAGCATGACAAGTCAGAGTGGCTTAAAAATCGTTTCAAACCATTGGCTCTGTCTTGAGTTTTAAGATACGGGCTGATGATCTTTTCAGTTAGCTCCAATCTCCATTTAAAACGTTGTCCATCAATTGCCATCTCCATCTAACAAGACTCATCTTGTGCTTCCTGACTTTCAAGGGGCCATTCCTCGAGTATATGGACAGTCACCTCCTTACTGAAACACACCTGGAAAGGACAATCATAGAGTGAAAAACAAACATGTCAACATGGTGTAACAAGAGAATACAGAAAATTTAGAAATTTCTAGTTTGTTGAAAAAGAGTTGGAAATAAAGAACATTTTTATCTTTTGTACATGCATGCCTTCCACGTTTACACTGTACATGTGATGTTATTTTGCATTTCTTGCCCTGTTGTAATTTTGTAAATTTGTAATGTCTAATGTTATCCTTATGTTCTTTATAAATGATGTCAGAGATCATTCGGATTTATTCACAGGGTAAGAATTGTATTAAATAAGAGACCGTTTCCTTTACATAAGACAAACTCTTTAATATTAAAATATATTATATACACACACACATACACACATGTACATACACACACATACATATATACACATACACATTTTTATATATATATATATATATATATATATATATATATATATATATATATATATATACATACATACATACATACACACACACACACACACACACACACATACATACATATGTTAATCATAAAGAATAACTCATAATTGAATGCAACATTTTCACAACTGAAAATGTGAAATTACTGTGTAGTCAAGAGCAGCTATCTTGGAGTTGAACATCCCTTCTTCTGCTGCAAATATATTTCATAATCTTTTGTTGAACATAAATTATTACATTTTATAATGATTAGACATCATACTGAACATCAATAAATCTGTATCTTTTCCTATAAGAGTAACCCATGATTTATCAGTGATGTGAAATTATATATATATATATATATATATATATATATATATATATATATATATATATATGAAAAGTATTCAATTCATTTTTTCCACATTTTATGTTACAGCCATATTCCAAAACGTATTAAATGTATTAGCCATACATATACATATCTACCTTTTTCCCTGTTTTCTTTGTGCTTGATGCCTTTGTTTTAGTTCCATTAAGACAGAAGTACACTGGATTATCGGGAACACTGTTGTTCAAAGAATTCCAGGAGTCTTTGCTTTCTGTGGGATTTTCTGCATATTCTTCATCAGACCAATCAGAATCACTGCTGTACAAGGACTCGTTGTTCTCCGAGGGAATCGCTGAAAACTCTGCATCTGAGAAATCTTCTTTCTTGTCCAATTCAGATTCCTCTTCCCCATCGTCCACATCATCATCACATGCTATGACCTCCTTCTCACTATATTCTGTCAAACTACCATCACCACCTTTATCCTGCTCCTCAGGCTGACATTCAGGTAAGTCCGAGGGCAGAACTTCTGCCACAACGAGCTGATCAGAATTAATCATTTCCTTTATAAGGATTTTTGGACACAAATTAAAATTATCTATTTTGTGTTCACTGATCACGGCCTTGTCATGATGCTGATCAGGCAGGCTGACCATCCTTTGCTTCCTTTGAAACGTGAAAACTTTTTTTCTGGTAAACAAGAAGAACATGTTTATGTTTAGTTACACTCGTACAGTGATTTTCTAAGGACTTCACACAGACAAATGAAAGGTTTTGCAACACAGAATTTTTTTTTTTTTTTTTTTTTTGCAACCCCTTCTTCAAATAACCGAATTTCATGGCTCTCAGTCATGCTTTCAGCTTCCTCTTGTGGCTTCAAGCAGCAGAATAGGGAACACAGTCTTCTTAAAAAGGATGCCATTGCAGTCAATTTGAATTTTTTTTTTTACTCTGTAAGAAAACATACAGTGGGAAATTACTATGAGTTCTGGTACAGGAATAGAAGATACAGACCTACATCATTTAAGAAAAAGGGTCTTTTATACTACGACACTACATATTATAGCATTAATGCAGCACTTGGTCCTACTTGGTATTAGTTGTAGGGGAACCCAGAAAATCACTCATCTACTGATAGTTTTCTAATAGCTTTTAAATAGGCTAAAAAAAATACTTGAAAAATATAAGAAGTTACTGTAAAAAAAGGGGGGGGGGGGATTACGACAAAAGACAAAAAAAGGTCTTTATACACGAAAATACTACAGATAATAGCATTAATGCTGCACTTAATCTTTTATCGACTTACCGGCAACAAAACAAACCATGAAATGAGGGACAGTCCGTCACA
Organism: Silurus meridionalis; assembly: GCF_014805685.1. Taxonomy (NCBI): domain Eukaryota; kingdom Metazoa; phylum Chordata; class Actinopteri; order Siluriformes; family Siluridae; genus Silurus; species Silurus meridionalis. The sequence goes on from NC_060886.1 coordinate 14,153,334, forward strand.
TCACCACAAGAAACCTATGAACGTATATGACGTAATTCTAAAGCGAGCATTCGTCAGTCACGTGGTAGTCAAAAATTGTAGAGTAACCTAGGCAACCGCTTAATTGCTGACAGTTTCCATTTTATATTAATTATAAACCGATATGTATTTTCTACTGATCTGAATTAAAGAGAAACTGATCACCGGAGCGGAGTGAGTCTTACCTCTGATGAACACATCAGCCAGTTGCCTGGTGCGCGCTCCAGTGAAGGTTTCGAGTTAAAATGCTGATAAGAGCGTTGAGAGCAGTCGCTGGTTTGGAATAAAGCGGTGCCATGATAAAAAAACAATCCATCGTATGTTGGTTCGTGAAAGTTTCTCGCTGCGCTTCTGCTTCACGTATTTCTCTCCACATGGCTGCTCTGTTTTATTCTACCGCCTCAACCGACCACCTTTATAGACAGCGATGCGTATGATGGAAGGGGCGGGGCCAAAGGGGCAGAAAACAAGCCTTAACACCTAAAAGTACTGCACAGAACTAATAAATATTTAAAATATTTATTTTTTTGCTTTGAATGTGTGATAAATATTTTTTTACATTTTCTATGTTTCAGAATAACAGGCAAGAAATATCACAAATACATTTGGCTGAACTTCCTGCAGAAATTAAGGACTGGGATAAAGATGATGTAAGACAATAGATTCTTGGATTAAAAGGTGTGGAAAATAAAAATGCAGAGATTCTCTATGAGCAGGATATTAATGGACCAAGTCTTCTATTGATGGACAGATCTACTCTTACCCAGATAGGCATTATGCTGGAAACAGCAATTCTGATTATTGATGAGAGAGATAAATTGAAGGCTCACCAGTCAAACCGCTCAGGAAGCCAGTTTGGTAATTCATGTAAACCCTATCCTTTTAATCAGTTCCATGCTGCCTACAGATACATGGAAAACAATGTACTTGATGTAATAGAAACAGGCAATCTAAACTTCATAGAACCATGTCATGAGTACAAAGCATTTATTAATTTCCAAAACGTGACACCAGAGGAAAAGCTAAAAAAGTTCACAGATGAGGTTATTCGATTTGCTGCCGCTTGCATGAACAGTCGTACTAATGGTACAATTCATTTTGGAGTTGGTGATTTACCAGAATATAGTCATAGACAAATTTTAGGTTCTAGTGTTGAAGACAGAAAAAGCATTTGGTAATAAACTAGCATACATGATTAAGGGTCAGTTTGAACATAAACACACTCAAACGGCAAAAAAAATGCATTAAACCACCAAGGTTTGTTGAGGTTTTTGGGACAAACATGATATTTTCAGGAAAATATGTAATCGAAGTAGATGTTGAACCATCCTTCTTAGTTTGTAAAGACAGCTTCTTTCACATCTACAATGTATACTCAAGAAAATCAAAACAATCTAAAACTAAAATCGATAAACAATATGGGAAAGACAAATCTAGAAGAAGCATTTATGAGCTCAGTTTTGCTGAGATTAATGGTACTGTCCTTGGTCTGTGGTCAGAAAATCGCAAATCAAGCAGATTTTTGCCTGCTGATGGTGGTAAGGTTTTATTACCAAAGAAAGTGGAGGGCGACATGGATGCATTAGACATTTTTATAGACAACTCCCGTATTGCAGATATGCTGTCCGAAGCAGGTGTCAACCAACTCAGTGATGTGATAAAATGAAATAATCCCTCTCACCAAAGGGAGCGGAAACGTGTGAGAAATGGCAAACATCCGATCCACGATGTTTCCATCATCCATTGTCATTCCCTTTCATATACACGTATACATACACAAACATACATATACACATATATATATACATATACATCTCTCTCTCTCTCTCTCTCTCTCTCTCTCTCTCTCTATATATATATATATATATATATATATATATATATATATATATTACACACTCAGGATAGAATGAGCCAGCGAAGGCTCCGTGACGTTCAGCCTATAAAAACGGACAAAAGTGTGTGGCGAAACCCAGCATGCTGCCGCACAAATGTCCTGATTCGAAACACCCTTAAAAATGCCCACGCCATTGGTACTATCAGCCTTCAGTCCTTCTGGAGGGCTAAGACCCATGCTATTAAAACTCAATATAATAGCCTCCACGAGCCAATGGGACAGGCACTGGCGAGAAACAGGTTTTCCTTTACGAGAATCAGCCCATAAAACAAACAGCTGATTACTCCGTCTCAATCCCTTCGTCCTCTCAACATAGTGGCGTAACGCACGGACAGGACACAGACAGTGGAGACGCTCCTCCTCCGAAAAGCTGACTCTAGTCTTGAGAGTCACTTGCCAGAAATCCATAGCAAAACGCATACAGGAGTTATAACCCGACAAAGCATGAAGTTCACTAACCCGCTTCGCGGTAGAAATAGCCAACAACAAAGCAACCTTCAGCGACAGGAGCTTTAAATCAATACTCACTATCGGCTCAAAAGGAGACTGAGAGAGCGCGCTCAGGACTACTGACAGACCCCATGGCGGAACCAGCAGCTTTAAGAACGTGCTCAGGCGCCGCACTCCCTTCATAAACGTGCACACGAGCGAGTGATAACCAATAGTATTACCATCAATCCCTACGTGGCATGCAGAAACAGCAGCGAGATAAACCTTAACGGTTGAAAACGCCCTGCCCTTATCCAAAAGTTCTTGCAAAAAGCACAACACTTCTGCCACAGAACAGTGAAAAGGGATAATCTGTCTTTGAGCGCACCATAGCTCAAACACACTCCACGTCGAACACACTCCACGTCGAAGCTGCTCTCGCATTCTGAATCGTCTCAATTACCCTCGGAGTCAAACCAGTGACACTGAGATTCATCCTCTCACGGGCCAGGCCTAAAGAGCTACTCTGTCCGGTGCCGGGTGAAAAATCTCTCCGTGCATCGTGCAGGAGTTATCTCCGTCAGCCACAATTTTCCCGGCCAGTTTGGAGCGATTAGTATTACAGAGTGACCACCTTCTCTTACTCTCTTTAGAGTCGGCACGATCAAACTCAGAGCATTTGGCCACGGGTGGGCTAACACATCCACTCCCATAGGTGCACCGTTTCTTGCCAGAGAAAAGAATAGAGGCCAATGAGTGTTTTCGTGCGAGGTGAAGAGATCTACGGCAGCCCGGCCGAATCTCTCTCATAACAGGTTCACCACAGGGGATTTACCCTGGACAAGAGATCCACCCCCACATTTATCCATTCCAGCACATAAGTCGCTCGCAGCGATAGGTAATGCTCCATGCCCCACACCATGAGCTCTCGCGATAGACTGTGAAGTCGAGGAGAGCACGTTCCGCCCTGGCGATTTATGTACGGCACCGCCGTTGTGTTGTCTGATCTGACCAATACGTGGTGACTCCGAAGAAACTGCACGAAATGTTTCAAAGCTAGAAACACCGTTAACAGCTCCAGAAAGTTTATGTGCGTGCCCTGAAGCGAAACGGGCCATTTCCCTTTCGCTATCCTGCCCTCGCACACCGCACCCCAACCCGTGAGCGATGCATCCGTTGTCACTACTTTTCTCAGGGAAACAGCTCCCAGCAGGGTTCTGAATGGAAAAAAAGGTTCCATTCTGAATGGAACCTTTTTCCTCTTTGGAAAAGAGAGAGACAACCGCGAATCGACCTGATGCGCTCTTCTGATAGAAAAGCCTGATACAGGTCTGAGCTCAGCCTGAGACCCAGGTAGATTATTTCCTGTGTGGGCACCAAGCAGCTTTTTGTCTCGTTTATTCTGAAGCCTAAGCTAGTCAGGTGAGACAGAAGCACACTCGTTTCCACCTCCGCTTGCTGCCGTGACGGAGCGCAGAGGAGGAGATCATCCAAATATGCTGACACTCTGAGACCCGCTGTTCTCTACGGTGACAGTGCAGCTTCGACACAATAGGAATTTCCTGTGTGCCGGATAAATGCTTATGTGAAAATACGCGTCCTTCAGATCCACTGATGTAAACCAGTCTCTGGGACGAATAACACTGTACAAAGCTTTCAAAATGAGCATTTTGAACTTGTACTTTCTGGGGTGTTTGTTGAGGTTCCGTAAATCCAGAATTCGACGGAGACCCCCCCTTTCTTAGGAACGACAAAGTACCGGGAGTAAAAACCGAGCTGGCTGTTCTCTCGTGGCACCGCTTTGCTCAATAAGGAGGTTTTTTCGTCCTCCAAACTCTGAGCAGATTCGCCCACCATCATTGACCAAACCATCGAGACCAGCTCCTGAAGAGCGCTGGTCTCACGGCAAATTGCAGGCGATGTCCCCGCTGTATTGTGGGTGAAACCCAAGGATGAACTGCGCATACGCGCCAGTTCTCTGCGCGAGCAAAGAGCGGGCCTCTGCGGCTCTCGCTCACAGATGGCGCGGTGGCACCATCTGGCGGCGGAGCCGGGGTTGCAACTCGATTCGAGTTTTATTGTGTGTGTGTGTGTTTTTTTGTACTTTTTTTACACACATCTGTGCCCTCAGCCCACTGCCTGGATGCACAGAACAAATCTTTATTCTTTGGGAACGAACATGGAACTTTCTGCTCTCTCTCTTGCAAAACCCCGCGGGTGGAGAGGGGAGAAGTAACTTTCCGGACACTGGGGGAATTGATGCCAACACTCCAACTGAAGAACTTTCGTTCGCTGAACATAGTCTTCGAAACACTCCCCAACTCCCCAACGCCGCCCCTCTTTTGACCCAAAATCAGACCACAGGTTAGTTTGCCCGCCTTTTCTTCCTGATTCCTAGCCACTGCCGCTGCCGCTGCAAAAGAGGCCTTGCCCCTGGGCTGGGGCTGTTTTTGGCGAGCCTCCACACGCATTGACTGCTGGGGTTGGGGTGCCTAGTGGCCCTAAACCCAGGCTGTCTCTCTCTGGACGCAGGGGAGAAATACGGACGTGCGGGATGGGGGGGCAAGCAGGAGGCTTTCTTGGGAGACATGCCTCAAATGCTTCACCATCTTTTTTGCGTAGATCGCATTGTTAGCACATATTTGCCACTGCAGCCCCAAAAAGGGCTTTAGGCTCTATCGGGGCATCAAGGAACTCCACCAACTTTTCCTCACAGAGACTTGGCAGGTACCAGATGATTTTATCCAGCTGAATCTACTTACCCCTACTGGATATCGATATATAACAGAACCACGTACAACTGGTAAAGGGGGTGGTCTTGCTGTCATTTTTCGTGCGTCATTAACTGTCTCTGAACTGGTTTTTCACAATACCACGACATTTGAGTACATGGTTATGAAGCTTGGTATCAAACATCCCGTTGTACTTATCTTAATTTACAGACCACCGAAACAACAAAGTGACTTTTTCTCAGAACTCAGTGAATTACTAACCCAAGCATGTGCTGTGTCGTCCCAAGTTATTCTTCTTGGTGATTTTAACATTCATGTTGATACTGCTTGCTACACTGCTGGTCAACTAAATGTTGTCTTTGACTGTTTCAACCTCATCCAGCATGTTAATTTTCCAACTCATACTCATGGTCACACGCTTGATCTTGTTTGTACATCTGGTCTGCATAATATCTCTGTTGACAGTTTAGCTACCCCTCTTTCTGACCATAGACTCATCTCCTTTGATTTTACATCCATCTGTCCAGTCAACCACATCAAAAATCTAACCATACGTTATCGTCATTTAAATACTGTTGACACTAGCTCCTTTTGTGATTCTGTTGCCTCCTCTGCTCTTTCTGATGTGCTAAATTTAAACTGCCCATCTATGATTTATGACAAGTATTGCTGTACTGTTGAAAAATTGCTGGATAAGTTTGCCCCAACTAAGATTAGGTCTGTTCCTATGTCCCATTCCTCCCCGTGGTTCAATGCAGAACTTCGAGGTTTGAAGGTAAAATGTAGACAACATGAACGTCTGTTCAGGAAAACTGGTTCAACCGGCCATTTTCTTATATACGCTGAATGCCTTCAGCAATACAAACTGGCCTTAAATACAGCCCGCTCTTCCCATATCTCCAGCATCATTAACAAAGCAAGCAATAGGCCCAAAATATTATTTAGCACAATTAATAAACTGACTCAAGCACCAAAGCACACCCTTAGTGACTCTGAATCAATGGTTATGTGTTGCTCTTTCTTGAACCATTTCCAGGGTAAGCTAGATACTCTGTATGCGACATTTGGGGAAGAACCAACTACCGATGTGCATATGAAATCTCAATTGAATAATTGTCTGACAACGCTAGCCCTAACCAATTCCTCATTAATCACTGAGTTAATACATAAATCTAACTCCTCATCATGCATTCTTGATCCTGCACCTACTTTCCTGCTAAAAGACTGTACATTGGCAATTTCTGCCCCATCTCCCACCTCATTAATATGTCATTTATCTCCTCTACTGTACCTGTGTCACTTAAGACTGCTGCTGTTACTCCCATACTCAAAAAGACTAATCTGGACCCGGCAGACTTATCCAACTACCGCCCTATTTCCAACCTGCCATTTGTATCAAAGATCATGGAAAAGGCTGTGGCCTCCCAGCTGCAGTCATTCCTAGCTGGTAACAACCTCTTAGATATTCTCCAGTCTGGCTTTCGCCAACAGCATAGCACGGAGACTGCGCTAGTAAAGGTTGTTAATGATCTTTTACTCATTGGAGACTCAGGTAGTCTCACTATACTTCTGTTATTAGACCTCAGCTCTGCCTTTGATACTGTCTGTCATAAGATCTTACTTTCCGCTTAGCGAATTTGGCATATCAGGCTCTGCACTATCCTGGTTTTCCTCCTATCTCACAGGCAGGCAATATCACATCTCCATACACAACTCCAAATCTCCTACTGTCTTACTTAAACAGGGTGTCCCACAGGGCTCTGTTCTTGGCCCATTACTATTCATTGTGTACATTCAGCCACTTGGCAACATCATTCGCAGACATGGTTTTAGTTATCATTGTTATGCTGATGATATTCAGTTATATACTGCTTGTCAACCAGATTCTGCTAATGTAAAATCCTCACTCTCCTCTTGTGTTAGCGAGTTAAAACAATGGCTACACTCAAATTTTCTTAGCTTGAATCTGGGTAAAACCGACATTCTGATAACTGGACCCCCATCTCTAATAAAAAACAACTCTGTGGACTTTAGTCTTGATCTGGATGCTACTGCGATTTTCCCCTCAGCTACTGTTAGAAATTTAGGTATTATACTCGACCCCTCACTATCCTTTGATGCCCATATTCGCAGCCTCTCTAAAACGTCTTTTTTTCACCTGCAACGCATTGTCAAACTTCGACCTTTATCTGCAGAAATGATGCAGAAATATTAGTGCATGCTCTGATTACGTCCCGCCTCGACTACTGCAATTCACTCTTCTCTGGTTTATCAGCTCACTCAATCTCACGTTTACAGTACATACAAAACTCGGCTGCCAGAATGTTAACCTCCAATAAAAAATCTGCCCACATTACCCCTATATTATTTGATCTTCACTGGCTCCCAGTCTCATCTCGCATAAAATATAAAATCATACTGCTCACTTATAAGGCACTAAATGCTCTTTCTCCCCTATCTTTCTGATCTTCTCTTCCTATGTTCCTTCACGATCACTCCGGTCTTCAAATTCTGAACTTCTATAGGTTCCTAGATTCCGTCTATCCTCTGCGGGTGGCAGAGCCTTTTCTGTCATTGCTCCAATACTATGGAACTCCCTGCCAATTGCACTCAGAACCATCACCACTTTGACTGAATTTAAATCAAGGCTTAAGACCCACCTTTTCAACCTCCACTATCAGTCAATGCATATGTGTTAGGAGTCCTTCATTTTCCTGAAATGTGGTGTATGTTTCATGTATTATGTAGTGTTCCTTCTCTTGTTCTGTATGTTTTTGTGTCTGTGTTGTCTCTGTTATTAACTCATGCAGCTGCATGTGATCCTTCGTCCTGGGCAAATGTCCGACGAATATGTTTATGTTCATGTATGTTCATTATATTTCATCTGCCTTGAAATATTGTACTCTGTAAAGCGTCCTTGAGCTTGGGAAAGGCGCTATATAAATTAAACTTATTATTATTATTATTATTATTATTATTCTCCCTCTCCAATAAGCCCGCCAACCCCAACCACAGGGCTCTTTGTCCCAAAAACGACGCATTTCTGTGACACACACCGGTACAGCAGGAATCAGCTGCTTAACCGGGGAAGTGCGCGATGGCAGCCTTTTCCCGTCATACAAATCCTTCTCAGCCTTCATGATGCACCTGCTGAGATGGCCATTCGATGCAGAGCTTTTTGGCTGCTCTCCTACACATCTCCACAAGGTCCAGCTCACCTGGCATAGGGGAAGGGCCTGTAGCACTTTCAGGCCTGGAGAGAAGATCAGGAGGAAGGATAGCATCCTCCTCGTCGTCCTCCAAATCTTTCTCCAAAAAATTAGCAACCTCATCATCTTTCTCTTCCTCACCCCTTTCACCCACTAAAGGGTTCGATTCAAAGAGTGAAGGAAGGACAGGAGACACCTCATCCATCAACTCTCCCCAGCTACACTGTGCTTGAGAAGCAGCCTTGTCCCTCTCCACGGGCAGCGGAGAGAGACATGGGTCTCCTTTATTCGCGGCTGCGAACTCGCATTTGACGCTCCAGAACCCTTAACGGGAAGCAAGCGAAGTGCGGGCAGCATTCGGGGTTAGCGAGCACAGCCTGTGCGTGACGAACTCCTAAGCACACGATGCACAGGGGATGAGAGTCTTTAGTTGACATCATAGATCCGCATGCACGCGGTCGGGATTGATCTTTCCCCGCCGCCGTGCAACCGGATGAGCTCGCATTCGCCATAACGGAGGTGCAAACACCGGAAAAGAAAAACGAGATCACCACAACATGCTTCTCGAAAAACGGGTCTCGAATGATATTTCACTATACGCTCAATGCAAGGTGAAAAGGAAGAAAGAAAAGAAAGAAAAGAAAGAGAAGAAAGAAAAGACAGAAAAGAAAGAAAGAAACAGCAGAAGTGAATATCAGCTTTGACAGTGAATATTCCCCTCAATAAGCAGCCGCGCTTGAAAACTTACCTTAATGGCTCGACCGTGAACAGTTAAGCGACCACCCCTAGAGAAACTACTGAGGATAGCTTCCTAAAGGATGTTCACGGGGAAGAGAACGAGAACGAGGCAGGGACCGTTAGCAACGGTGTTTATAGGGAGGCGGGACTCCCGCATCACTGTCGTGATTGGTCTGTCAGCCGACAGACGTGGTGTGATTGATGCTTCCAGGATTGGTCACGCCCGAGGCGATTCCCATAGTGAGATACCGAACGAATGTTTGAAAGAGAACCGAAAATTCAATCAATTCGTCAATTAATTCTCTAAGATTCTTCTCAAGTGCTTTATCATTCCATATTTCATTTGTTCTTTGAAAAAACATGCATAGCTCAAAGCAATTTCCAACTACATAGCTAATCAATAAGTTATTTGACTTTCCTTTATTCCACCACTAGAGAGGGATATAGCACTTGTGACTTCCACTTACAGAACGTTTGATTAGAAGCCCATTATATTGAATATTTTTTACACTGTGTGAAAGTTATGAAATTGTTGAGAGCATATCTAGTTTGTAGGATTTTCAATATTTAAAACTCTACAGTTTTTCAAACTGCACACATGACACCTTCATTCCCACAAAATTTTCTTTAGAAGACCTTAATATATATTAAATATTCATTATCCCAGTCAGCAATAGTTTATTTAATGTATTTAGCTTTACTGTGTTTTGTCTTATGTTGTATAATGTATAATATAATATAATAATATAATAAGCATCCTGTCAGTTAATATGTTTGAAACCTTAAATTATTATGACATGTTAATTCTTTATTTGCTACTTAATATACAGTGAAAGACTTGTGCTGAGATGTTGCTTAATTGTCTCTAAAATCTGAGTTAGTGGAGGATCATTTGGCTTGGCCGAGTGATTTTAAATGTGATTTGAAAAGATCAAGTGTCATTTTAAGTTTAAGCTAAAATGACAATCAAGAAATGTAGCACTAAGTGTAAACATTTATTTAAATTTGTATTTAAATACAATGGCCTGCCACCACCCGCACACCATGTAACACAGAAAAACTCTAAAATGTATCCTTTATGTTTCTAATTGAAAGCTGTTTTAATGTCAATGGATAATAATAATAATAATAATAATAATAATAATAATAATAATTAATAATAATGATAATAATAATCATTATCATCATCATTATTATTATCATTATTATCATTATTATTATTATTATTATTATTATTATTATTATTATTATTATTATTATTATTATGTTGTTGTTGTTGTTGTTGTTGTTTTACTTATTGAGGATGTTACATTCTTTTTCTTTTTTAAGTACAATATGTTTTCTGGTAACAAATTCACAGTTAAGAGTCATGCAAAATAATTTTATTGTGACATAATTTCAAATAAGGAAGCCACTGGTGTTATCAGTTTAAAATGATTAAAATTCTGGTTTGTTCTAAACATATATACAGACACACTTTGGGTCTTTCCAGCTATCTTGCTTTACCTGATGAGTGAGAAAATAATATGATTATGAATGTTTAAATAAACAAACCAGTAACACCACAGGCTTATTAGATATAATTCATTAATAATTAAATACATGATTTATTGTATATCGGCTATTTGTGCAACTGGTTGTTTATTTCACTTTTAAAAATGATTATTATCTCTTTTATAATAATTATTATCTCATATAGAAATCTAAATCTAAAATAAATATTATAAAATTTATATATAAAAGGTTTTATATAAAATGTTTTATAAAAAATATAAATAAATCTTGTTCGTCAAAGCAAATGTAACTGTTAAATCAATTTTCCTTTTTTCACAAAACATTTCAGCTGAATGCCTAGTCGTTTCGAACACATTTTAATTGACTTATAGGAATGAGTAAGTGCAATAAAAAAAAATTAAGACTGAATAGCTACATCTTTCCAGTATGATGAAGTGAGTATGCCTTATGTATGTGTATCACAAAGTTTTTTAGTCTTAAATTATTTGTCGACCGTAACCCTAGTTCCCCAAAGGGAACGAGACGCTGCATCGTAACGCTTTGGGAATGCCCCTGCGTGACCGCGCTCTTAACCACATGTGAAATCTGACCAATATCCGTTCAGACGTGACATCATCGGCGTGCAACGTCGCTTAAACCAGGAAGCTATAAATGGCTGCAAGATGGAAAGGACGCTAGCTTCTGCATGAGAGAAGGTAAGCGCCGCAGGGATGCAGGGAGTGTGGCACAGAGAGCGTCTTGTTCCCTCTGAGAACTAGGGTTACGGTCATAACCTAGAGACGTTCCCCTTTGGGAACTCGAGCTGCGTTGTATTGGGAACGACTGTCCAATCACGCCACACTAACCAGACCCTGCCTAGAGAGTGAGGGCCTCGGCACCTGCACGCAGGACAGAGGAGCCCAGGGTGGCTCTGAGGTCAAGGTCATAAAACCTGACAAAGTTCAGCGGGGTGGACCAACGCGCAGCTCGTAAGCCGACACAATCGCATCCACTACCCACCTGCTCAATGTCTGCTTATTGGCCGGGAAACCTTTCCTGTTAGGGCTGTAGCAGACAAGCAGCTGCTCTGACCTCCTCCATGGACTAGTCCTGGACACAGTCAGGTCTGTTGCTCCTGGTCGGGGGCTGTGAACGGAGGAGGGCAGAATGCCTGTAACACGACAGGTTGTGTGGGAGTCGAAGGCACCTTAGGTACATACCCAGGTTTCGGATAGAGAAACACTCTGGCCATGTCAAGGGCAAACTCCAGGCAGGACAGGGCCATAGACAGAGCCTGCAGATCCCCGATCCTCTTCAGGGAGGAAATCGCCAAGAGTAGGGTGGTTTTAATAGACAGAAACCTAAGGGCCACCTCGGCCAAGGGCTCGAAGGGGGGCTCCGATAGAGCCACCAGCACAACTGCCAGGTCCCAGACAGGCACTCCAGGTCCTGTCCGGGCCTCAGCCTTCGGGTGCCGCGGAGAAAACGTATCAACAATAGGTGCCTACCAAGCGACGGGGTGATATATGCCACGATGGCGGACACGTAAACCTTCAGGGTCGAAGGGGTTAACCCTGTGGCAAACTGTTCCTGTAAGAACTCCAGAACCGAACCAATCGGGCAGTTAACTGGGTCCAAGTCATGGTGCTCGCACCAGGAGGAGACTCCATCCCGGCAAACTCTCTCCAGAACTCCAGGGAGCAGCGTGATCGGGTGAAAGGCATAGCCTCGGCCACGACTGTACCATGGCTTTCAGACCTAACAGGGCTGGGTGAGAGAGAGAGAACCAGAGGGGACAGTGTGAAGTATTCGACAATTTCTGTCCATACAGGCTGCCCAGGTGCTTGTTCAGTCTCTTGTCATTTCAAGACTTGACTACTGCAACTCTCTGCTGGCAGGTCTTCCCCTGAACGCTATTCGTCCACTGCAAATTATCCAAAACGCAGCTGCACGACTTGTGTTCAATCAGCCCAAGTTTTCCCACACTACCCCACTGCTGCGCTCCCTTCACTGGCTTCCAGTAGCTGCACGTATCAGATTCAAAACACTGATGCTTGACTACAAGGCCAAAAATGGACCAGCACCATCTTACCTCAGTGACCTCATCACATCTCGCACTGCACCATGCTGTCTGAGATCCTCCAGCACTGCTCGACTGGTACCTCCTTCTCTCAGAATGAGAGGTAAGTACACTTCAAGGCTCTTCTCTGTTCTTCTCACATCCCGTTGAACCAGGGAGGAGAAGACGCAAACTGAATCGCGTAACCGTTCTATATAGTCTGCAGGACCCACTGGGAGACTTCTGGCAGCCCCTCCCAAGCTGTCAGAAAGACCCTCAGGGGAACCAGCCTCTCGGGGCACTCAGAACAGCTGGGGTGGAGCCCTACAGCTGATGACACCTCACGAAAAGAGGCGGAACCCCCCATCCACAATAAACAATGGCCTGGCCTCCTGGTGGTGCAGGGGAGAGACGGACACTGTAGCGTGAGGTGCACACCATCCCCCGACCATAGAATGTCAGGATCTATGCACCACAGCTGTTTGTTGGAGGCGAGGGTGACCCTCAGGTTATCCTGCTCCTTCTTTTGCCTAGAGCATCGCCTCGGGAACTTAGGCCCCACCCAGGGAGAACGGGTAGCAACGCTGTGCTTCTGGGCTTCGCGGTGCCCGGAAGGACCTGGCACAAGATCGGCGAGGGAGGTACTGCTGAAACGCAGCCGACTGCTTTTTAGACTCCTGAAACTTGTTCATGAACGCCGTCACAGCATCGCCAAACAGTCCAGGAGGAGCCATCGGTGCGTTCAATAGCACAGCTAGATCCTTATCTGGAAGGTCAGACATGGTGAGCCACAGATGCCTCTCTGTGGCTACCAGGGCCGCCATGGACCGACCAACAGCCTGCGCCATGTGCTTCGTGGCTCGAAGGGTTAAGTCGGCAGCGCGACGCAACTCCTTAATATTAGCGGTCTCCGAGCTAAGTCCCTCATCCAGATCACGTAGCAGGTCAGCCTGGTATGCCTGCAACACACCCATGGTGTGGAGACAACCCGCAGCCTGGCCTGCTGCCGCGTAAGCCTTCCCTGCTAAGGCTGATGTCACACTTAGTAGGGAACACCGGGGCCTTTAGCGATGATGCTACGCGTACTCCTCAGCCCCAACATTGTTTGCGTAGAGCAAAGAGTGTTGGGAAGAAGTACGTGCGAAATACGTGGTTTCATTTTAGGAACATTTAGAACATATAGAAATGTGCGATTAAGCTGCGATTAATTGTGCGTTAACTCAAGACAATCATGCGATTAATAGTGATTAAATATTTTAATCGATTGAAATGCCTTAATAATAATATGGCGTGACGTCCATGCACCAGCGTGACACTAAAACAGGCAGCATTTTTTTATTTTTTTATTTTTTTAATTAATGCTTCAAACAACGAACATGTACAAAGTTAACCAAACAGAACCTACACAGGAAAATGATAATACTAATAACAATTATACCAATAATAGCTTCACAAAACATATGTAGCGACTGGGGGATAAGAGGGACAAACTTATAATACAGATAAATTGAGTATATAGTTGGAAGCACAGTCTGCCCGCATCCTCCACCATTATATGTAACGAATTTAGCTCGCAAAGAAAAGGGAATATTTATAAGTAATTATAACGGGTTATAGTTACTCCTAAATATTTAAATTAAGTTGAATTGACGGTAATGGAATTAACATTACACTTATTTGTCTGTTCGTCCGGCAAACAGACAGTATAATTTTATATTAATTCTATAAAAGAGGTATCTCCCTGGCCAAGAAAGACGTAACCCCCTTTTACTTTATACCGTAAATTAAATTAAATTAAATAGAGCATGTAGTTCAGACCGGATGTAGCAGGAACTTTGCATTTTGAACGAACTCAGAGACCATCACTTATGAAAAATACGGCGTTTAATGAATGAGACAAACACAACATAAAACTAACTACACAAACAAAGAAACAAAAAGAAATAAAAAAAAAAAAATTAAAATAAAATAAACGAAAGTTGAAATTAGGAAAGGAAAAAGGAGGAAAAAGGGAGGAAAGGCAACTTAGACTTCAAATTAATCACATCCTAACTGAGAAATCGTCACGGAAATTTAAATTCGCCTTAATATTAAGGGGTTCAAACTTACACGCATCTAAATTAGTTGGTAAACTGGTTACTTGCATTGACTTGTTGCACAAGAGTCCGGATGCGGTAGACAAAAGAATCTTGGACGAGTCGGTTAGGATGGAGTCAGATGTTCTTCCAGCTTCTCCTGAAGATCAGAGCAGTTGGTGTTTTTGAAGATAAAGCTTGCTGGAAGATCTCAAAAGAGATTTGAGATCTCGTCCCGAAGAGTCGCTGCTGAGCTGTTCGAAGCGTCCGACTCTCCAGGCCATCGGGCCCCCGGGCCTTTGGGCCCCGGGGGTCCGAGCCTTTCCGGTCGAGCCGAGTGAGCGAGTTGCTCTCTTGACTGATCTCTGACTGGACCCGACTGCACTCTGACTGGACCATGATTAGTTGGGTTCAAGATGTTTTGGGAATGGCCAATGCTATGGCCTGAAATTTTGGAGGGAAAAACTTCCTTTGTTCATGCATCTGTGGGCATGGTTTCCGGGCTATACTTGCTTTTGGAGGACTTTAAAGTTTTATTCAAAGTGAATTAAGACGGTATGGTACATTTCATGATAAAATGTACCATTATTTGAAAAATAAAGAAACAGATAATTTTGCGGTCATTTGGATACTAAACATGAAAGGGAATGACAGTATAAGGCAGAGTACATTAACTTACAGAGATCAGTAATTAACTGATGTTAATACAATGTTGTATTCTGATAAATAAAATGCACCGTTGTCAGGAAAGTAAAGAACAGATAATTCTAAGTCAAGCCTTAAGAAGAGAAGAGACAACATTTAACACAGAGTTACATTTTAATGTTTAAATATTATCGATGTTGAGTTAAACACTTGCTTTATTTATAGTAGAAGATACAAACAAGATGTATGTTTGTATCATGTGAAGTGGGACATTCTATTTATTATTTAATTAATAAAAGAATGCTCCCTTTTGGTGTGTGTGTGTGTGTGTCTGCATATGTGTGTGTGTGTCACAAACAGACGTACTGGGGCCGAGTTCAGAGAGTGAATTGTTTTATGGTCTGAGGGTCGATGGGGATTCAACCAGAGAGGCCAGGGGTGTTATCTGGCTTTCGGGGTGGTGTGTGTATGTGTGTGTGGGTGAGGGTCAAACAGAGAATCTCCAAAGGGGGTTATCTGTCTTGTGGTAAAATCCAAACGTTCTGGAGCCGGTTGTGTGTGTTTGTCACAAGCAGCCATGCTGGATCAAGTTTTGAGTTTGGATTGTTTCATGAGTTTTATGAGTTTATTGTTTTATAGGTCCCGGTAAACTAAACAAGAGTTCAGGGTTCGGTCCTGTTTAGAGTCTTCGGAGGGGGAGTGTGACACTTTACTTATACACCACCTCAATAAAAGTTTCACCTTTTGATTGAGATGTAGATGTCATAGGTTAAAAGGAATGCCTGGGACATGAAGTCTAAATGACCTGTGCCAGACGCTACACATACATAAATTAAATAAGATACAAACACACTTACTTTAGAATCACCCTACGCCATTTCTCTTTCCATCCACACCATGGTAGAACAGTTTAAACCCTCCCCCAATGTTCCTGGCCTTACTTCCTTTACACTTGGTCTCCTGAACACACAACATATCTATCTTTCTCTGCTCCATCATATGAGCTAACTCTCTCCCTTTACCAGTCATAGTACCAACATTTAAAATCCCAACCCTAACCTCCACACTCCTACACGTCTCCTTTCCCTGCTGTCTCTGTAGACATCTTCCTCCTCTCCTTCTCCTCCTTCCTCCTTGCGCTCCAGGCAATTTTTATTTGTTGGGAGAGCGGGTAAAATGGCTCTTTCAGTCATAAAGGTTGCAGACTATACCTGTCAACACCGTTTTTCCCAGGAGTTTCCTATATTTTACACCCCCCTCACCTCTTTTTTTATTTCTTCCTGGATAGCCCAAATCTCATTATAAAAACAATCACAACAATATTTTTTTCCAATGTTGTCCAGTTCTCAGATTTTGTATGAAACGCATTATAGCCCCCCCTCTCCCCCACCCCGGCTCAGAGGTCTCACAGATTTTGGTGCCCAAATGTTGACAGGCATGTTGCAGACCCCTGTAATAGACCAACTACAAAATCAGCAAGACACTACAAAAGTGATTTGACAAACACAGAGAAATAGTCCCTGCATTCATGTTATTGTGTGTTTGTGATTAGCTTAGTTCAAAATATAGCTCAGCTGATTTTCAACTTTTACCTAAACAAAGTATTTTCCGACGGACACTTTTCTAATAAACATCATGACTCAGCGCTTACATCAGTTTCAGGTTTCGTTTCTTTCGAGCTCTCACCCGACTTCAGAAAACGAAACAGTATTCACTACTTCCTGTACAAACGCCTCGTCTGCAAACTTCCTCAAAGCAAATATCAGTTACTGCGCACTGTCTAAGCTCCAGTCCTAGCAAAATCACTACACAGACATTCACAAGATCACCAGGCATCAGCAGTAATACCTTTGGGTCCCTGAAGCTGCTACTCTGGTAAAGACAGCCACAGTTTGTTGTTAATAGAGGAAGAAGTGTAGATTTTAAATTCAGGTATGTTTTTATTTTGGCTCTTCACATTGGTAAGCCATATCTTTTATACTGAATACGCTTATTTGTTATTATTCATAAGTCTATAATTTTAATAATTATAATACATAAGTCTATAATAATTTGTTTCCTAAACTTTTGTATTTTTTTCTGATCTTCAGCAGTAGTCAGAATTTTTTTTTTATATGAAATGCTAAAACAATACTAAAGATTAAATGTTTCTTTTGTTTTATTGTTTCCTAAATGTTACCCTAAAAGTCAGCAGCATCAACTTTCTCAAAGTGTAAAAGGTGTAATTTGTGTGTAGATGTTCCTTTTGTACCGTGTATTGCACTTCACAACTTGAGTTTTCAACTGGTTTTTTCCCCTGCCCTTAGAAAATATGAGGAAATTGTGTCTATTCGGTTAGCTGCATCTAAACAAGATCAAGATGCAGACATTTGGATCTTTATCTTAAAGGGGTGAGTAGTCTCAACTTCTCTTCTTGTGTCACATAAAACTGTGTTGTAATATTATATAATTGTAAGCTTAATTTTGTTTCCTAATAGCTTTGAAGACATTTTCTACATACCCAGGATGGCTGAAACGAGGGCTGTTAATGAGGTACATACAAATTTCAGAAGCCATTTAGCTAAATCATTGCCTGAGTCAAAAAAATAGCAAAAAATAGCAGCAAAAAATAGTACAATGGTTCTTTGTATTGTCATTTAGCATGGCTAAAATAAGAGCTACATGAGAGGTACATGTTAATTTCAGAATCCATTGACCCAAATCAATAAATGTACATTGGCACACATTGGTACACTGGCACTGCAAAAAACTGAAATCCCAGGCTTTCATGTGTCTTGCAGTGAGGAGAGGTTGATGATGATTTTGCCATTCTTGACATTGGACCTCTTCGAATTTTTAAGTGGCATGGTTGTTGTTGGATCTATGATGATATCAAATGTTGAGCTATTTTATGAGTTGCACAGTTCTGGTTCCACAACATCAACTAACTGTATAAGACTGTAGAAAGGACATTACTCAAAACACACACACACTTCCGGTACTCATGGTAGTTATCACTTTCCGGTGTTTTGTATTGTTTTAAGATTAATAATCCATATCACCCAAATGAGGACTTCCCTTTTGAGTCTGGTTCCTCTCAAGGTTTCTTCCTCATTCATCTAGGGAGTTTTTCCTTGCCACGGTCACCCCAGGCCCCTCATCAGGGATAAATACACATAATTCACTTTAATTCTCAAGTTCTGTTAAGCTGCTTTGAGACAATGTTTATTGTGAAAAGCACTATAGAAATAAACTTGAACTCTGCCATAAACGCCTATATCTGTATTGCAGTGATAGTCAACCTTTAGCAAGTTTCTCTCTGTCAGAAAAAGCAGTGGGTATCAGACAGATCCTTGCAAAACACCAAACTTTACCTCAGTGTGTGTAGAGAACCATTTACATTCACCATTTACATCAACAGACTGATAACGATCAGTCAAATAGCTGTTTCCTATATTGCAACAACATTTTCTAATCAAGCAAGGAGGATATTATGATCAATGGTGACAAAATCTGCAGTAAGATCAAGCAACTCAAGCAAGTAGACACAGCCCTGATCAGAAGCCAATAGCAGGTCATTGAGCAATTTAGCCAATGCTGTCTCTGCACTATGATGAGGCCTAAATCCTGACTGATACATTTCAAGAATGTCATTTCCATGTAGGTGTAAGCATTACTGCTGTGCTACAACATTTTTAAGGATCTTGGAAATAAAGGAAAGGTTTGATATTGGCTTATGATTGCCTATTATATTGGGTCAGGTTTTTTAAAATAAAGTGCTGATAACTGCCGGTTTGAAAGATTTAGGTACATAAACAGTGCTAATGGAAGAATTTATTATTTTTTCAAACAGGTTCAAATACCTCTGGAATTATCTGTTTAAAAAACAGTTTAAAGAAAATGTAGTTAATTTCTAGTTAATCCTACCACAGTACTGAATAAAAATCTAAAATTATGCTTGTATTTTTCTATGAGCATAGAAAAATATGCTGATCTAGCAGCACTAAGAACTTTTTTTTAACTGAGGAGGCTCTCATGCTTACTAAAATACTATCAATTTAGTTGAATGTCATTTATATACATTTATTTATATAAAAAAATTGCACAGTGGTATAATCATACACGCACCTTAAAACTCTGTTTTGATGGTATTTAAGTAAAATATACAGACAATGTAATTTCATGAAAATATACAATGATGTATGTACAACAACATAGTACTAATTGTCTAAACTAGCGTAATATGATTGGTTTCTATTAATATCAGTGGCTATGTTTCACACATTTTGTATCGGGTTCTCTGCCCCATGTCTCTATCGCCTAAGGGTCCTTGACCTGAAAATTGTTGAAGACCCCTGCTTTAGATGATGGAGCTCCCTTTAAAATTAAAATGATTACAGAGAAAAATTAGCGCAGTGGTATAATGATCATACACGCACCTTAAATCTCTGTCAAATATACCCACTGATATTAATAGAAACCAATAATATTACGCTATTTATATTATGTTAAGACAATTAGTATTATGTTGTTGTTGTACATGCATCATTGTCTGTATATTTTCATATATTTAAAAAGCTTTCAAAAAGATTTATGCATCATAACAAACATGCATTTTGCATAACGTTGTTCACAGTTGTCTTTTATTTAAATAGATTTGCAGTTTCATACATTTTCCATTTACTATCACGTGGACTATTATACATTTAAATAAACTTCAGCTTTAATTTTAATATAAACTAACTTTCAATTTTCCTGTCAAATGGGCAATTATACATTTACATGAACATCAGCTTCAAGTTTATTAAAATATTAATGTAATAATTATAAAAATTTTACCCATGTTTATAAACATGCGGATGATCCGCTGTGGCGACCCCTAATAGGAGAAGCCGAAAGAAAGAAAGAAAGTTTATTTTTTATACAAAAAATGTTTGTGATGAAACATTAATTAAGCAAACCGCCTGCAGTACCGCCGCAGTCCCCCTAGGGGTCGCGGAACCCCAGTTAAAGGCCCATGATCTAGACCACATAAGTCACCCGCGGGCCTTTTCTAAAAATAGCTTACCATAGCGCCACTTACCAGTGAGCTGCATCTAATTTTTTTTGTTGCTTTTCTTTTTAAATCACACTTGCATTGGTGTGAATTTAAAAATGACAATATTAAAATATAGATGAATATCATTAATTATTAATAATTACATATCATTAAAGGTAAATTGAGCAAATTAGTTTTTTCAGAATTTGTGTGTTATTTCGACTTGTGTGTGTCAAACTGGTAGCCCTTAACATGAATCGGTACCCAAGAAGTAGCTCTCAGTTTCAAAATGTTGATGACCCCTGATCTAGACTCTCTGATACTGACATTCAATATTCCAGTCGAGTTCTGTGTGGTCAAATGCAGGGTGATTCTGGGATTTGGGGTGGCACATGGGTGACCAAAACCCAGTCAGGAGGGCCCATGGGAAAAGTCATGTGCCGCAACAAATGTGGGGTTACATTAAAATGGACAACGCATCTCTTTTTATAAATAAAAACCATTGAACATATAATAATTGTTCTGCATCTACCTGTCTTTGAATATTTTGCTGCTGTGCCAGACTTTTTTTGCCATTTTCCCCCCACAAAATTCTGTCTAAAAATACAAACCGCTAACTTAATCAATATTACACAAATAGTATATTTAATAGCTATATTTTCATCTGATTAAGGACAAAATCATTTAAATGTGAAGCTGCCATGCACAAATGTTTGTTTATTTAATACAAACAGATATTTACTATTCTACATTTTAAAATTCCAAGTGTCAGAACGCTAACATTATTAAAAGCCCACATTTTAGCATTTACCACGTTAATGCAGACTATTTGGAAAAGTGATTGCGCCTTTAATCTTTGAAACAACAGGATGAAACGGTACATAACGATTTTTATATTTAACGGTGCATCACGGCTGAAAAATACCACTAAGCACTAGCTCCATGGAGCATTCAACCTACATTATATATATATCCCGCACCGCAGATGTTAAACACGGATCAGTCTACACTGTTGAACCAAGCCATTCAGAGCCACAAGCCAGTGCACTCTTAATGCCAGTCCCAAGCTAGGTTAATATGGGGGGGGTTGCGTTAGGAAGGACATCCAGACAGTGGAGGTTAGAGTTGGTACTTTAAATGTTGGTACTATGACTTGTAAAGGGATATGATGGAGAGGAGAAAGGTAGACATGTTGTGTGTTCAAGAGACCAAGTGGAAAGGGAGTAAGGCCAGGAACATTGGAGGTGGGTTTAAACTGTTCTATCGTGGTGTGGATGGAAAGAGAAATAGTGTAGAGGTGATCCTGAAGGAAGAGTACAGTAAGAGTGTAGTGAAGATGAAGAGAGTTTCTGATAGGGTGATTAATATAAGGCTGAAAGTGGAAGGGGTGATGATAAATGTCATCAGAGTCTATGCTCCACTAATGGGCTGTGAGATGGAGAAGAAAGAAAAATTCTGGAGTTAGTTAGATGAAGTGGTAGAGAGTGTAGCTAGCAAAGAATGACTGGTTATTGGGCAGACTTTAATGGGCATGTAGGTGAAGAGAGCAGAGGTGATGGGTAGTTATGGGCTTAAGGAGAGGAATGTGGAAGGGCAGATGGTGGTAGATTTTGTTAAAAGAATGGAAATGGCAGTGGTAAATAGTTATTTTAAGAAAAAGGAGGAGCATAGGGTGACGTATAAAAGTGGAGGAAGGTGCACACAGGTGGACTAGTGTTCTATGTAGAGATGCAACCTGAAGGAGATTGGAGACTGTCAGGTATTTGCAGGGGACAGTGTAGTTAGACAGCATCAGATGGTGGCCTGTAGGATGGTTTTGAAGGTGAGTGAGAGTGAGAACTTTTGAATTTTTAGAATAAGGGAGATGTGCAGACCTGCAGTGACTAATGGGGAATAAAGTTGATCAATCACACCATGAAGTTATAGGAAAGAGTAGTGGAAGCTAGGCTGAGAGAAGAGGTGACCATCTGTGAGCAACTGTATAGTTTCATGCAGAGGAAGAGCACCACAGATGCAATATTTGCTTTGAGAATGTTTATGGAGAAGTATAGAGAAGGACAGCCTCACTCTGTTATCAAAAAACCTGGGATTACGTTAAGTAACCTATCATTGCATTGTGTGTTTGAGGATCTAGAGCAGGGGTTTCACAGGTGTCCAAAACTCAAAGCACTCTTTAGGTCGCGGGCCGAACAGGATAAACATTTATTGAACACACTAAAACTAAATGTTTTTTTTAACATAAATATGAATAAAAACAGACAGGATCCAGATGTCTCACAGCTTCATCATGCAGCTCTTCAGAAACTCTCCCTCAGTAACTAACCGGCTGAGGTGACTCTGATTTCTTCTCTGCTTTCACACCAGCTTCACTTTGTGATTTTGCTCAGGTGAAAACCATCTGCTGAAATGTTCGATTCTTCTTTAACTCTTCTACTTTCTGTATCTTCTGCTCTGCATTCAGATTTTTTGGCTTCTCCTGATGTTTTGTCTCGTAGTTCAGTCTTAGATTCAATTCCTTAATTACAGCCACATTCGCTCCACTAATCCACGTGTTTACCGGCAGTGTCAGTAAACCTCTACTCAGAATCCCATCGGTTTTGAAAGGCTCTGTTTTCAGAACCAACTTTTCTTTTCGACATTGTAAGGAGCTTCACAATAATTTTACAATAGGGTTAAATACATAAACAGAAGCTTGATTGACGCTGGAATGTTCCCAGGTAGTCTAGCGTTCGGTAAGGCGCTATGCATTATGGGATCTGTAGTTTGTGTTATCAGCGCTTCAAATCGCCGGGACATTAATAACAATAATAATAGATCTAAATAAAATCATTTCGCCTTGAGTTTGACACATGTGATCTAGAA
This sequence comes from Silurus meridionalis, assembly GCF_014805685.1. Lineage (NCBI taxonomy): Eukaryota > Metazoa > Chordata > Actinopteri > Siluriformes > Siluridae > Silurus > Silurus meridionalis. The sequence continues at coordinate 14,176,509 of NC_060886.1, forward strand.
ATAGTCTCCATTGACTATAATGTTTGTGGATAATATTGTGATTTGTGGTGAGAGTAGGGAGCAGGTTGAGAAGAGCCTGGAGGGGTGGAGGTATGTGCTGAAGAGAGGGGAATGAAAGTCAGTAGGAGTAAGACAGAGTTCATGTGTGTGAATGAGAGGGAGGGCAGTGGAGTGGTGCCGTTGCAGGGAGAAGAGGTGGAGAAGGTGGAGGAGTTCAGGTACCTGGAGTTCACAGTGCAATGCAATGGAAAGTGTGTGAGAGAAGTAAAGAAAAGAGTGCAGGCAGGGTGGAGTGGGTGGAGAAGAGTGGCAGGAGTGATTTGTGATAGTATGGTTTAGAGACAGTGGCATTGAGTATATTTTTTGTGGGGTCGGTGCCACCCCTTTAGACACGCCCCTGGTCAAATGATAATTCAATCAATATCGATAACTAGGAGTTTGTTGATAAAACTTGCTGATGTGATTGTACATTTTAAACAGTAATGTAGTGATGTACATATGCTATGACTGAGGCAGATTTTAAAGCAGATAAGGTAATGATCTGAAATAACTTCAGATTGTGGAATTAATAAAATGTATTCTTACTGAATTTAGAATAAAAACAGTTGCTTAAGGGGTCTTTCTGGTTATCAAAATAAATATGAAAATCACTGACAATAAATGCTTAAAAAATGTTTTTTTTTGCTTTGAATGTGTGATAAATATATATTTTTTTTGTTTTCTATGTTTCAGAATAACGGGCAAGAAATATCACAAATACATTTGACTGAACTTCCTGCAGAAATTAAGGACTGGGATAAAGATGATGTAAGACAATGGATTCTTGGATTAAAAGTTGTGGAAAATAAAAATGCAGAGATTCTCTATGAGCAGGACATTAATGGACCAAGCCTTCTATTGATGGACAGATCTACTCTTACCCAGATAGGCATTACGCTGGGACCGGCAATTCTGATTATTGATGAGAGAGATAAATTGAAGGCTCACCAGTCAAACCGCTCAGGAAGCCAGTTTGGTAATTCATGTAAACCCTATCCTTTTAATCAGTTCCATGCTGCCTACAGATACATGGAAAACAATGTACTTGATGTAATAGAAACAGGGAATCTAAACTTCATAGAACCATGTCATGAGTACAAAGCATTTATTAATTTCCAAAACGTGACACCAGAGGAAAAGATGAAAAAGTTCACAGATGAGGTTATTCGATTTGCTGCCGCTTGCATGAACAGTCGTACTAATGGTACAATTCATTTTGGAGTTGGTGATTTACCAGAATATAGTCATGGACAAATTTTGGGTTCTAGTGTTGAAGACAAAGAAGCATTTAGTAATAAACTAGCATACGCGATTAAGGGGCAGTTTGAACATAAACACACTGATACGGCAAAAAAATGCATTAAACCACCAAGGTTTGTTGAGGTTCTTGGGACAAACATGATATTTTCAGGAAAATATGTAATCGAAGTAGATGTTGAACCATCCTTCTTAGTTTGTAAAGACAGCTTCTTTCACATCTACAATGTAGACTCAAAAAAAGCGAAAACACCTAAAACTACAACTGATAAGAAGGATAGTGGTAAAATGTTTTACATTCGAGACAACAGCAGTAGCAGAAATCTTCAATCTTCATCTACAAAATTTCCAAAGGAATACAACGAGTATGTTGCTAATATGGCACATCTTTCAAAGTTGAGGCATGATGCTGAAGAAAAGCACCTCAGTAATGTTAAATTGAGTGTGCAGGGTTCTAAGCTCTGTGAGATGCTCACAGGAGGTTCACAATCTTTGGATAAATCTCACTTTGAGCGATATGTACTAGTTGTTAATAAAGCCCATTCTGTTCAACTAGAATACCTAGGATTTCTTCTGGACATGAACCTAACAGGTGTTTTGGACTTTGATCCAGAATCTGCTGAATCTGGCTTGCATAAACGATTTGATGAGAGAACCACAAATGTTCATTTGCCTATGCAGTATAAAATCACAGAGCCAGTTCAGGATATTGCAAGTAAGCTGAAGCTGACCAGAGCCACAAGTTGGGTGTTCTGTAATGGAGGAGTAAAAGATGAACCATATTCTGGTGTGGAAACCTGGCTAACAGAGAAAGGTTCTGGCATTCGTGATGTTGTGTCATTCCTTTGCCGAAGGGATGTGTTGCCTCACAAAAAATTTCTCATCATATTTATTTTATTGAGTGAGGTCACTGACATGCGTGATCCTCTCCTTGAGACCTTCAGTATGTTTTTGCAGGAGCTGCAAGGTACAGAGCAAATCCTTTGCATTTGTGAAAATAAAAGAGTATACGCTAACTGGAAAGATCTTATCGATAAACGATATGGAAAAGACATCTCTAGAAGAAGCATTTATGAGCTCAGTTTTGCTGAGATTAATGGTACTGTCCTCAGTCTGTGGTCAGAAAATCGCAAATCAAGCAGATTTTTGCCTGCTGCTGGTGGTAAGGTTTTATTACCAAAGAAAGTGGAGGGCGACATGGATGCATTAGACATTTTATGTGTAAACCAATGTGAAGGAGGCAATGAAGACAAACTTGAACTTGAAGAAGCTTTTTACAAGGGAGGAAAGGTATGCTGGTGGAACTTATACTTTTCAGAGCTGCCAGGATCAATGCCGTTTATCAAACGAGATAAGTTTGACTACATCATTAATACCATCATTCCTGATGTGGGCTCCCTCAGACAAGCTTGTGTTCGCTTCAATGTATTGCATCTTCCTGGTTGTGGAGGAACAACTTTGGCCATGCATGTTTTGTGGACATTAAAAGAGAAATTCCGTTGTGCAATACTAAAAAACAAAGAAGTTGGTGATGAAGATATAGCACAACAGGTAGTTAACTTGTTGACATTTGAGACAATGGAGCAGCAAGCACGACTTTCAGTGCTGCTCCTGATAGATGACTTTGAAGACTTTCAAGCTGTGAATGATCTCCAGCTGCACATTCAAAAGGAATGTCAGAAGAGAAAAGTTTTTGACAAGTCTCCACAGGTCATCATTCTCAACTGTATGAGGGCTGACTCACAGCAGCAGACTGAATCAACAGATGACACAGTATTCATTGGTAACAAGCTCTCTGAGAAGGAACAAATGTTATTTGAAAAAAAGCTAGAGGAAATTGAAAGGATTTACACAAATACTGAAACATTCTATGGTTTCATGATCCTGAAGAAAGACTTTTCTCCAGAGTACATACAGGGTGTTGTAAAAAATACACTGAGGGCTTTGACTTTACAAAGAGATGCTCAACTCATTGCAATACTTGTACTCATGAATTGTTACTGTAAGAGTGCAAATATATCAGTCTCTATATGTGAAGAATTTCTTGGTCTGTCAACAAGGCCAGACTCAACTTCATGTAGGGTTGAAGATGGGTTTGGGAAGTTTTCCACACTTGTAACACAATGCACATCAACATTTGCTGTGGAATTTCAGGCTATTAGAGTAATTCACTCAAGCATGGCAGAACAATGTTTAAAGGAAATTACAACTACTTTTGAAACATCCCAAGCAAAGATCACTGACATCCTACTGACAACAGATGTGTTTTACAGTTGCATTCAGGGAAAGGAAAAACTCATGCAGGACATTCGCAATATTTTGGTGAAAAGACATTACCCTGCTGACAGTGTCCAAGCAGATTTTAAATTTTCACCACTTATTCAAGCCATTGCAAAGGAGACTCCAGGTTGCGAGCAAAATATTTTGCTTAATGCAGCCAAACGCTTTGAAAAAGATGCAGTAATATTCCAGCTCCTTTCCAGGTACCACTATCTGAGGAAAGAAGACTTTGAAGAGGCAAAGGCTTGGGCAAAGAAGGCAAGAGATCTTCAAAGGGATAATTCCTACATTTGCGATACCTCTGCACAAGTAATTAAGCATGAACTGAAAAAGGCTATCAGTAATGACAATGAAGATGCAATTAAACCAGACAGATTAAATGAATATCTCAAAATGGCTGCGGATGCAACATCGGCTTTCAGAGAAACCCAAGAAATTGCTAGAAAAGAAGTTCTACTTCGATATAAAACAAAAAAAGACTTTAGCCCCTATAATACTGCTGGTCGCCTTGGGGAGCTTCAAGTCGCTGTTATAGTGATAAAGATACTGGAAAGGATTCCATTGTTTTCATCCAATCATCATGATCTCAGACAGGTTCTCTCAGGTAAATTAAAAATACAAGAAATGGCAATCAATGATGCAAATAAGCGAAAGAATGCATCCTATTACCATTTTCTGCAGGATTTTTCCGACCTTCTGTATAACCTCAGAGACAACATGAAGAAGCACTTAGATTTTCTGGACAATTTTTTTGTCAACTTGAGCTCATTCTTCTTCCAAACAGATAACAGAGATTTCTGGATACAAGAAACCTTCAAGTGCTTTCAGAAGTATGTTAGCCTCTTTTGCAATTTAGATTCAAAGGAATTGACTAAAAACAGGGCATTGACCTACATGGACAAGATTGAAAAAACACGACAATGGCTAGAAAAGAACAATGCTGATTCCTACATTGGACTGCTTAAATTTCTTGCCACAGAAGGAAATGAATCACCAAGAAGCAAAGCCCAAACCATTGAACATATTGTCACTCAGTATACTAAACTACAAAATGGAGGGGAATTAAAAGATGCCATTAACTTCATCTATGCAAATATTGTTCTAAGTAAAATTAAACCGGAATCTCAGTTTCTCTGGCCCCATGAGAAACTCCTTAAACTTCTCTGCAAAATACTTGAACACCCTGTCCCACTCAGTAACAGCTTAGCATTGCATTTTGTTGCAGTGATGATGCTATGGCCAGAGTCCAATGTAAAAAACAGTTTGCCAAGTTATGTGTCACAAATGAAAAGTTCTTTTTCAAATGAAATGATACCAGTATGCAATGGAAAGAGAGCAGCTGTTCATTTCTACCTGGGGAAAAGTGCAGGTTATTGTCGAATGATCACTCAGTATGATATTGATACATGTGTGAGCTCACAGCAGCTTGGAAAATTGCAAAATGAAAAGATATGGGAGAACAAGAAAATCCAAAATATGCTCCACAGAGTCACTGGAAGGATTTCTAATTATTGCATTATGGCAAACACATCAAATCCACATATGCAGGTTGCAGTCTCACCATTGTTCAAATGTCAGTTGTGTGGAAATCTGGGTGACAACGTTTCATTTTTTGTTGGATTTTCCATGGATGGCCCAGTTGCAGTTGGCATTAAGCCTGAGTCATAGGCTCTACACTCAGACTGTGTAATTCATGTCACTGAGAAAACAGGTTATAAAACACCAGTGTCTCATTTCAGATGAACCCAAAGTCATCAAATCATAACATCATCATTATAAGGTTAAGTTTTACAGGCATATATAATATATTGTATCTAGATAGGTTAAAGAGGGTGTATCTGGCTAAATACAGGACAGATTAGGGCAGTTAAGCCAGTGAAGCCAGTTTATTCAGACTATTTTTGCATTTGATGTTAATATGTTATTAAAATGTGATTAAGATGTGATTAATGTCTAGACCTATAACTGAAACATGTCATACAATAAATTTAGCTTTAGGATTATTTTGTTATCCTGTACTGTTATGTCTTACATTTTTATTTTTTTTTACACCTTTCATATGGATGTATTTTGTATTTTGATCATTTGTTAAATGGGATAGTATGGTCTTCATATCTCCTCTCATATATACATTGTGTTATATCTGTTGTGTTAAGGATTTAATAAAACCAAAAATGTATGTTATTTATTGCTCTGAGATTCTCAAGTGTTTTATCATTCCATCTTTCATATGTTCTTTTAAAAACATGCATAGCTCAATGCAATTTCCAACTACATAACTGTTCACCGGGAATTGTGTTTGTATCGGCGTTTTAAATTTTTTATAGTTCGTTTTTTCTCACTTTTCTCGCTTTAAAATATCAAAATATCGTTTTGATTTCCTGCATCCTTCACTTTCCGTTGGCTCCGTCTCGACTATTTTTGCTGTCGGAAGAGCGCTTTTTCCCTGTCTGAGGGTTTGAAAGCAGTGAGTGAAGGACATTCACCAGAACTACGTACACACACTACAGTAATCACATTAAGGTACGTAATTTCTCTACTATGGCGAACATCCAGTTCACTCAGTGTGTGAAGTGTGACATGTTTAGTCAGTCTTTCTCCGTTGTTAGCGATAATTTTATCTGTGAGAAGTGTAAGCTAGTTTGCTCTTTGACGGAGAAGATCTTAGCATTAGAGGAGCGCATCCAGAGTCTAGAGAGAAGTAGTGAGTGTGAGAGCAGTCCAAGTTCAGCACAGGTTATGTGTATACCGGGAGCCAGGGCGCCGGACATAGCAGGTCAGCTTAGATTCTTAGGAAAGCACAGGTTCTCTAAGATAGTTTTTCACACAGGAGCTAATGATATACGCCTTCGACAGTCAGAGGTTACTAAGAGTAATATTATAGAGGTGTGTAAATTAGCGAAGGCAATGTCCGATGCTGTAATATGCTCTGGCCCCATCCCAATGCGACGTGGCGATGTAGCCTACAGCAGGTTATGGTCGCTGAACTGCTGGATGTCCGAGTGGTGCTCCAAAAACAATGTGGGCTTCATTAATAATTGGAGCATTTTTGAGGGCAAGGCTGGCCTGTTAGGGCGGGACGGTGTCCATCCCACCCGGGAAGGTGCTGCTCTCATTTCTTGTAGTATAGGTCATAGTCTCAGAACAGCACTAGTTAACAAGTGACTGTCTAGAGCCAAGGCCAGGGAGCAGACAGACAGGCTAAACCGACCGTCTGCTAGCTGCACAGAGTCGTCACTCAGGATCCACCATATTGAGACTGTGTCTGTCCCCCGAGCAAAACCAAAATATAGGAATTATCAGAAAGTCTGTTTAAGTAACCTGATTAACATTAAATTAAATAGGACTGAACGCACAGCCAGCACCTCTGATCTAAAAATAGGATTGTTGAATATTAGATCTCTCACGCCAAAAGCGCTGACTATAAACGAAATTATTACCGACCAGGAGTTTAATATAATGTGTTTGACAGAAACGTGGATTAAATCGAATGAATATGTAGCATTAAATGAGGCGAGTCCTCCTGGGTATAGTTACATACACCAACCCCGTCTAAATGGCAGAGGAGGTGGGTAGCAGCTATTTATAATAATAATCTAAACGTCACACAAAGACTAAACACAAATGTAAAACATTTGAAGTTCTTTACACCAACATAAAATATTCAGTGTCCGAAAGCAGGTCAAGTCAGTTAATTCCACTAATTATTATTTATAGACCCCAGGGCCCTACTCTGATTTTCTGATAGAATTTGCAGATTTCATTACAAATCTAGCTACTTCTTTAGACAAAGCATTAATTGTTGGAGACTTTAATATTCATTTTGATAATCAGGAAGACTCCTTAAGAGCAGCAGTTGTGTCCATTCTAGATTCAGTCGGAATTAATCAGAATGTTATAGGACCCACTCATAGTGGTGGACACACTCTCGATTTGTTGTTAACATTTGGATTAAAAATAAAAAACTTAGTCATAATTCCACAGTCTGAAGCTATTTCAGACCATTATCTAATCTCGTTTAAAATTTGCCTAAGTCATTGCATTTCTCGTCACCACGTTACCGTGTTAAGCGTGCTTTCACGTCAGCTACAGCAGCGCGTTTATTAATAATCTTCCGAAATTACGATATTAGATAGATCTCCGTCAGACCCGCAGAGCTCGACTGGGCCACTGAACATCTAGAAACAACGTTACGTTACACTCTAGATGATGTAGCTCCCTTAAGACCAAAATGATCAGGGAGAAAAATTAGCACAGTGGTATAATGATCATACGCGCACCTTAAAACAGAAAACTCGAAAACTAGAGCGTAAATGGCGTCAAACAAAATTAACAGTATTTCAAATAGCATGGAAGGAGAGCCTCCTAAATTATAGAAAATCTCTTAGTGCTGCCAGATCAGCATATTTCTCCACCCTCATAGAAAATAACAAGCATAATCCTAGATTTTTATTCAGCACGGTAGCAAAATTAACAGGGAATAAAAGCACTGCACTAACATGCACACCATCAATAGGTAGTAATGATTTCATGAACTTTTTTAATAATAAAATTGAAAACATCAGGCAAGAAATCCAGACGGTTAATATAAATCCAAATTATTTTACAAGTAACCCTGTAGACAGCAGTGTAATTATAACGGACAATCAACTACAAAGCTTCACTCCTATTCATGAGAATGACTTAATTTCATTAATCTCCTCATCAAAATCATCAACCTGCATTCTCGATCCCTTGCCTACAAGTTTCTTTAAACAGATAGCTCCAGAGGTAATCAAACCTGTTTTAAAAATAATTAACTCTTCCATTAGCACTGGTTATGTACCTAAATCCTTCAAACTGGCAGTTATCCACCCCCTTATTAAGAAACCTGACCTTGACCCATGTCAGTTGTCCAACTACAGACCGATATCAAATCTCCCCTTTATATCCAAAATTTTAGAAAAGGTTGTAGCACAGCAGTTATGCTCACATCTGCTTATGAATAACATTTTGAAATGTATCAGTCAGGATTTCGGCCTCATCATAGCACAGAGACGGCGCTAGTTAAGGTGGTAAATGACCTGTTATTGGCCTCTGATCAGGGTTTTGTCTCCTTACTTGTTTTGCTCGACCTTAGTGCAGCTTTTGACACCATTGATCACACTATACTGCTTGCTAGACTTAAGAACGTTGTAGGAATAAAGGGAACAGCTGTCTCTTGGCTCAGGTCTTATTTGACTGATCGCTATCAGTTTGTGGATGTAAATGGTGAGTTCTCCACACTCTATGAGGTAAAGTTTGGTGTTCCTCAAGGATCTGTCTTGGGCCCACTGCTTTTCTCTTTATATATGCTGCCTCTTGGTGAAATCATTCATAAACATGGGATTCGCTTCCATTGCTATGCTGATGACACACAGCCAGATGAGCTAGATCAGCTTAACAATGTTGATAAGTGTGTAAAGGACATTAGACAGTGGATGCTTAATAACTTTCTTCTGCTCAACTCAGATAAGACGGAAGTACTTTTACTAGGACCACATGCAGCTAGAAATAAACTTTCCGATTATGTAGCATCTCTGGATGGTGTTTCTGTTTCAGCATGTACGGCTGTCAAAGACCTTGTTGTGATTATTAACCCGAGTCTTTCCTTTGAGTCTCACGTGAATATTATCACCAGGATCGCCTTCTTTCACCTTAGAAATATTGCTAAAATTAGAAATATGATGTCGTTGCAGGATGCAGAAAAACTAGTTCATGCTTTTGTTACTTCTAGATTAGACTACTGTAACGCTTTACTGTCTGGGTGTGCGAGTAAGTGCATAAATAAGCTTTAGTTAGTCCAGAATGCAGCAGCAAGGGTCCTCACTAGATCTAGGAAATACGACCACATCACCCCTGTTTTAATTAGTCTACACTGGCTCCCAATCAAATCTCGCATTGATTATAAAATATTACTACTGACGTATAAAGCACTTAACGGTCTCGCACCGCAGTATTTGAGTGAACTTCTGTACTAGTATGATCCTCCACACCTACTTAGATCAAAAGGTGCTGGCTATCTGTTGGTTCCTCAAATAATGAAGACTACAGCAGGGGGCAGATCTTTCTCTTATAAAGCCCCACAGTTATGGAACAGCCTTCCAATCAGTGTTCGGGACTCAGACACAGTCTCAGTGTTCAAGTCGAGGTTGAAAACTTATTTATTTAGTCAAGCCTTTTATCAGTAGATTTTTTTCTTAGGTAAAGGCACAGATCCGGAGGGAGCATGGATATAGAGTGTTTGGTGAACTGGTATATTTGTATGCTGTCGTCCCCTCACATTCACACGTTCACTCAGGTTTGTTGACAGTGGTGTGGTGGGTCGTCTCTTATCCCAGAGATCCCTCATGTCTGTGTTACCTTCTGGTTCTCCCTTTTAGTTATGCTGCCATAGCGAGTCTTGCCGAAATCCAAACTGCACAGTGACATTAACTTTCATACACCAATAGTTACACTTAATAATCTATATCCTTCTCTTCCCGTCACTCTCTCTCTCTCTCTCTCTCTCTCTCTCTCTCTCGGTCGAGTTAAACATGCTCCTGAGGCTCCAGTGACCACTGTTCCTGCCCCTCTCCCCTCCGTGGATCTTCACACTTCTGTGCAGCTTGGGACGGTCTCTCATCAACACCTTGGGTGGTTCCATATAATTCCGGAGTAGAACGGGTGCTTTTGAGGACGGATTGGACTGTAGTTGGTTTTGGCGGTCTGCTGCACTGACTCGGGAGTGCAGTTTGCTTCTGATCATCATCACTGTACCCCGCAACTTTGTATATATGCTTCAAATGGACATTTGGTGCAACCCAGATGAGGATGGGTTCCCTCTTGAGTCTGGTTCCTCTCAAGGTTTCTTCCTTATGCCATCTCGGGGAGTTTTTCCTTGCCACAGTTGCTCATCAGGGACAAACATACTTACAAAGAACATATTTACATTTAATCACCACATTATCTGTGTAAAGCTGCTTTGAGACAATGTTCATTGTTAAAAGCGCTATACAAATAAAAATGAATTGAATTGAATAACAAAATCAATAAGTTATTTGACTTCCCTTTATTTCACCACTATAGGGGGATATAGGACCTGTTTGTGCTTCATGACTTCCACTCACAGAACGTTGACGTGAATACCAAATCAAAAAACCCTTATATCAAATATTCTTTACACTGTGTGAAAGTTATGAAATTGTTGAGAGCATATCTAGTTCTCGATCTAATTCTAAATCTAGGATTTTCAATATTTAAAACTCTACAGTTTTTAAACTGCGCACATGACACCTTCATTCCCACTCAATTTTCTTTAGAAGACCTTAATATATTAAATATTAATGATCCCAGATCAGCAATAGTTTATTTAATGTATTTAGCTTTACTGTGTTTTGTATTATGTTGTATAATGTTAAGCATCCTGTCAGTTAATATGTTTGAAACCTTAAGTTATTATGACATTAAAGTTCATTATACGCTACTTAATATAGAGTAAAAGACTTGTACTGAGATGTTGCTTAAATGTTTTTAAAATCTGAGTTAGTGGAGGATCATTTGGCTGGCCGAGTGATTTTAAATGTGATTTGAAAAGATCAAGTGTCATTTTAAGGTTAAGCTAAAATGACAACCCAAAATGTAGGACTAAGTGTAAGGATTTATTATAATTTTTATTTAAATAAATTTTCCTGACAGCATCCGCACACCATGTAATACAGAAAAGCTCTAAAATGTATCCTTTATGTTTGTAATTGAAAGCTGTTTTAATGTCAATGGATTATAATAATAATAACAATAATAATAGTTATTATTGTTATTATTATCGTTATTATTATTATAATAATAACGATAATAATAATTATTATCGTTATTATTATTATAATAATAACGATAATAATAATAATTATAATAATAACGATAATAATAATTATTATCGTTATTATTATTATAATAATAACGATAATAATTATTATTATCGTTATTATTGTTATTATTATTATTATTATTATTATTATTATTATTATTATTATTATTATTTGTTTTACTTATTGCGGCTGTTACATTTTTTTTCTTTTTAAAGTACAATATGTTTTCTGGTAACAAATTCACAGTTAAGAGTCATGCAAAATAATTTTCTTGTGACAAAATTTCAAATAAGGAAGCCACTGGTGCTACCAGTTTAAAATTATTAAAATTCTGGTTTGTTATAAACATATATAAAGACACACTTTGGGTCTTTCCAACTATCTTGTTTTACCTGATGAGTGATAAAATGATATGATTATGAATGTTCAAATAAACAAACCAGTAACACCACAGAATAAATATATCCAGCGCAAATATATGATTTATTGTATATCGGCTATTTGTGCAACTGGTTGTTTATTTCACTTTAAAAAATTATACCTCATATAGAAATATCAATCTAAATCTAAAATTAATATTATAGACATGTAGACATCTTCCTCCTCTCCTTCTCCTCCTTCCTCCTTGCGCTCCAGGCAATTTTTATTTGGTGGGAGAACGGACAAAATGGCTCTTTCAGTCATAAAGGTTGCAGACTATACCTGTCAACACTTCTTTTTTCCCCAGGAGTCTCCTACATTTTACACCCCTCCCCTTTTTTTTCCTCCTGGAAAACTCCCATAATTTGTATAGCCTAAACCTCATTATAAAAATAATCACAACAATATTTTTTTTCCAACGCTGTCCAGTTGTCAGATTTTGTATGAAACGCATTATAGCACCCCCTCACCCCCACCCCGGCTCAGGGGTTTGCGGATTTTGGTGCCCAAATGTTGACAGGCATGTTGCAGACCATGTACATCAGTTTCAGGTTTCGTTTCTTTTGAGCTCTCACTCGAACTTCAGAAATCGAAACAGTATTCACTACTTCCTGTACAAACACCTCGTCTGCAAACTTCCTCAAAGCAGATATCAGTCACTGCGCACTGTCTAAGCTTCAGTTCTGGCGAAATCACTGCACAGACATTCACAAGATCACCATCAGCAGTAATACTTCTGGGTCCCTGAAGCTGCTACTCTGGTTAAGCCAGCCACAGTTTGTTGTTAAAGAGGTAGAAGAAGTGTAGATTTTAAATCCAGGTATGTTTTTAATCTGGCTCTTCACGTCGGTAAGCCATTATTTTTTACACCGAATGCACATTTGTTATTATTTATAAGTCTATAATTATACCCAATTAGCGTAATTCGTTTCCATAAACTTTTGTATTTTTTCTGATCTTCAGCAGAAGTCTAATTTTTTTAAATATGAAATGCTAAAACAATACTAAAGTTTATTGTTTCTTATTATGTTTCTCTTGTTTTATTGTTTCTTAAAAATTACCTTTTCCCAGTTAGTAGCAACTTTCTTAAAGTGTAAAAGGTGTAATTTGTGTGTAGATGTTCCTTTTGTACTGTGTATTGCACTTCACAACTCGAGTTTTCAACTGTTTTTTCCCCCTGCCCTTAGAAAATATGAGGAAATTGTGTATATTCGGTTAGCTGCATCTAAACAAGATCAAGATGCAGACATTTGGATCTTTATCTTAAAGGGGTGAGTAGTCTCAACTTCTCTTCTTGTGTCACATTAAACTGTGTTGTAATATTTTATAATTGTAAGCCTAATTTTGTTTAATCATAGCTTTGAGGACATTTTCTACATATCCAGGATGGCTGAAACGAGGGCTGTTGATGAGGTACATACAAATTTAAAAAGCCATTTAGCTAAATCATTGCCTGATTCATTGCACCAGCAACAAATAGTACAATGGTTCTTTGTATTGTCATTTCCGGCATGGCTAAAATAAGAGCTACATGAGAGGTACATGTAAATTTCAGAATCCATTGACCCAAGTCAATAAATGTACATTGGCACACATTGGTACACTGGCACTGCAAAAAATTTAAATCCCAGGCTTTCATGTGTCTTGCAGTGAGGAGAGGTTGATGATGATTTTGCCATTCTTGACATTGGACCTCTTCGAATTTTTAAGTGGCATGGTTGTTGTTGGATCTATGATGATATCAAATGTTGAGCTAGTTTATGAGTTGCTCAGTTCTGGTTCCACAACATCAACTAACTGTATAAGACTGTAGAAAGGACATTACTCATAACACACACACACACTTCCGGTACTCATGGTAGTTATCACTTTCCGGTGTTTTGTATTGTTTTAAGATTAATAATCCATTTTACCCAAATGAGGACTTCCCTTTTGAGTCTGGTTCCTCTCAAGGTTTCTTCCTCATTCATCTAGGGAGTTTTTCCTTGCCACGGTCACCCCAGGCTGCTCATCAGGGATAAATACACATAATTCACTTTAATTCTCAAGTTCTGTTAAGCTGCTTTGAGACAATGTTTATTGTGAAAAGCACTATAGAAATAAACTTGAACTCTGCCATAAACGCCTATATCTGTATTGCAGTGATAGTCAACCTTTAGCAAGTTTCTCTCTGTCAGAAAAAGCAGTGGGTATCAGACAGATCCTTGCAAAACACCAAACTTTACCTCAGTGTGTGTAGAGAACCATTTACATTCACCATTTACATCAACAGACTGATAACGATCAGTCAAATAGCTGTTCCCTATATTGCAACAACATTTTCTAATCAAGCAAGGAGGATATTATGATCAATGGTGACAAAATCTGCAGTAAGATCAAGCAACTCAAGCAAGTAGACACAGCCCTGATCAGAAGCCAATAGCAGGTCATTGAGCAATTTAGCCAATGCTGTCTCTGCACTATGATGAGGCCTAAATCCTGACTGATACATTTCAAGAATGTCATTTCCATGTAGGTGTAAGCATTACTGCTGTGCTACAACATTTTTAAGGATCTTGGAGATAAAGGAAAGGTTTGATATTGGCTTATGATTGCCTATTATATTGGGTCAGGTTTTTTAAAATAAAGTGCTGATAACTGCCGGTTTGAAAGATTTAGGTACATAAACAGTGCTAATGGAAGAGTTTATTATTTTTTCAAACAGGTTCAAATACCTCTGGAATTATCTGTTTGAAAAAACAGTTTAAAGAAAATTTAGTTAATTTCTAGTTAATCCTACCACAGTACTGAATAAAAATCTAAAATTATGCTTGTATTTTTCTATGAGCATAGAAAAATATGCTGATCTAGCAGCACTAAGAACTTTTTTTAACTGAGGAGGCTCTCCTTCCATGCTTACTAAAATACTATCAATTTAGTTGAATGTCAGTTATATACATTTATTTGTATTTATTTATATAAAAAAAATTGCACAGTGGTATAATCATACACGCACCTTAAAACTCTGTTTTGATGGTATTTCAGTGAAATATACAGACAATGTATTTTCATGAAAATATACAATGATGTATGTACAACAACATAGTACTAATTGTCTAAACTAGCGTAATATGATTGGTTTCTATTAATATCAGTGACTATGTTTCACACATTTTGTATCGGGGTCTCTGCCCCATGTCTCTATCGCCTAAGGGTCCTTGACCTGAAAATTGTTGAAGACCACTGTTTTAGATGATGGAGCTCCCTTTAAAATTAAAATGATTAGAGAAAAAAATTAGCGCTGTGGTATAATGATCATACACGCACCTTAAATCTCTGTCAAATATACCCACTGATATTAATAGAAACCAATAATATTACGCTATTTATATTATGTTAAGACAATTAGTATTATGTTGTTGTTGTACATGCATCATTGTCTGTATATTTTCATATATTTAAAAAGCTTTCAAAAAGATTTATGCATCATAACAAACATACATTTTGCATAACGTTGTTCACAGTTGTCTTTTATTTAAATAGAGTTGCAGTTTCATACATTTTCCATTTACTATCACGTGGACTATTATACATTTAAATAAACTTCAGCTTTAATTTTAATATAAATTAACTTTTAATTTTCCTGTCAAATGGGCAATTATACATTTACATGAACATCAGCTTCAAGTTTAATAAAACATTAATGTAATAATTATAACAATTTTACCCATGTTTCTAAACATGCGGATGATCCGCTGTGGCGACCCCTAATAGGAGAAGCCGAAAGAAAGAAAGAAAGTTTATTTTTTATACAAAAAATGTTTGTGATGAAACATTAATTAAGCAAACCGCCTGCAGTACCGCCGCGGTCCCCCTAGGGGTCGCGGAACCCCAGTTAAAGACCTCTGATCTAGACCACATAAGTCACCCGCGGGCCTTTTCTAAAAAATAGCTCACCATAGCGCCACTTACCAGTGAGCTGCATCTAATTTTTTTTGTTGCTTTTCTTTTTAAATCACACTTGCATCGGTGTGAATTTAAAAATGACAATATTAAAATATAGATGAATATCATTAATTATTCATAATTACATATAATTAAAGGTAAATTGAGCAAATTTGTTTTTTCAGAATTTGTGTGTTATTTCGACTCGTGTGTATCAAACTGGTAGCCCTTCACATGAATCGGTACCCAAGAAGTAGCTCTCATTTTCAAAAGGTTGGTGACCCCTGATCTAGACTCTCTGATACTGACATTCAGTATTCCAGTAGAGCTCTGTGTGGTCAAATGCAGGGTGATTCTGGGATTTGGGGTGGCACATGGGTGACCAAAACCCAGTCAGGAGGGCCCATGGGAAAAGTTATGTGCCGCAACAAATGTGGGGTTACATAAAAATGGACAACGCATCTCTTTTTATAAATGAAAACCATTGAACATATAATAATTGTTCTGCATCTACCTGTATTTGAATATTTTGCTGCTGTGCCAGACTTTTTTTGCCATTTTCCCCCCACAAAATTCTGTCTAAAAATACAAACCGCTAACTTAATCAATATTACACAAATAGTAATATTTAATAGCTATATTTTCATCTGATTAAGGACAAAATCATTTAAATGTGAAGCTGCCATGCACAAATGTTTGTTTATTTAATACAAACAGATATTTACTATTCTACATTTTAAAATTCCAAGTGTCAGAACGCTAACATTATTAAATGCCCACATTTTAGCATTTACCACGTTACTGTTGTTAGGAAGGACATCCAGACAGTGGAGGTTAGAGTTGGTACTTTAAATGTTGGTACTATGACTTGTAAAGGGATATGATGGAGAGGAGAAAGGTAGACATGTTGTGTGTTCAAGAGACCAAGTGGAAATGGAGTAAGGCCAGGAACATTGGAGGTGGGTTTAAACTGTTCTATCATGGTGTGGATGGAAAGAGAAATAGTGTAGAGGTGATCCTGAAGGAAGAGTACAGTAAGAGTGTAGTGAAGATGAAGAGAGTTTCTGATAGGGTGATGAATGTAAGGCTGAAAGTTGAAGGGGTGATGATAAATGTCATCATTGTCTATGCTCCACTAATGGGCTGTGAGATGGAGAAGAAAGAAAAGAAAGAAAAATTCCGGAGTAAGTTAGATGAAGTGGTAGAGAGTGTACCTAGCAAAGAACGACTGGTGATTGGGCAGACTTTAATGGGCATGTAGGTGAAGAGAGCAGAGGTGACGAGGAGGTGATGGGTAGGTATGGGCTTAAGGAGAGGAATGTGGAAGGGCAGATGGTGGTAGATTTTGTTGAAAGAATGGAAATGGCATTGGTAAATAGTTATTTTAAGAAAAAGGAGGAGCATAGGGTGAGGTATAAAAGTGGAGGAAGGTGCACACAGGTGGACTAGTGTTCTATGTAGAGATGCAACCTGAAGGAGATTGGAGACTGTCAGGTATTTGCAGGGGACAGTGTAACTAGACAGCATCAGATGGTGGCCTGTAGGATGGTTTTGAAGGTGAAGAAAAGGAGGAGGAGAGTGAGGACTTTTGAATATTTAGGAATAAGGGAGATGTGCAGACCTGCAGTGACTAATGGGGAATAAAGTTGATCAATCACACCATGAAATTATGGAAAAGAGTAGTGGAAGCCAGGCTGAGAGAAGAGGTGACCATCTGTGAGCAACAGTATAGTTTCATGCAGAGGAAGAGCACCACAGACGCAATATTTGCTTTGAGAATGTTGATGGAGAAGTATAGAGAAGAACAGCCTCACTCTGTTATCAAAAAACCTGGGATTACGTTAAGTAACCTATCATTGCATTGTGTGTTTGAGGATCTAGAGCAGGGGTTTCATAGGTGTCCAAAACTCAAAGCACTCTTTAGGTCGCGGGCCGAACAGGATAAACATTTATTGAACACACTAAAACTAAATGTTTTTTTTTTAAACATAAATATGAATAAAAACAGACAGGAACATTGTTCCAGAATAAATCAACTTAAACGTTAAATAACTTAAAATATTTTGCTCTCCATAAAAATATCTACTGTCAAAATTATACAAGTTAGAAATAACGTTAAAATACGTTAAAATAACAACAAATCAAAACAATCAGATTTCTTTGCTCTTATGCCATTTTATAAAAAAATATCTTAAACTTTAAATAACTTAAAATATTTTGCTCTCCATAAAAATATCTCCAGTCAACACCAGACGTCTCACAGCTTCATCATGCAGCTCTTCAGAAACTCTCCCTCAGTAAATAACCGGTGGATGTGACTCTGATTTCTCCTCTGCTTTCACACCAGCTTCACTTTGTGATTTTGCTCAGGTGAAAAACATCTGCTGAAATGTTCGATTCTTCTTTAACTCTTCTACTTTCTGTATCTTCTGCTCTGCATTCAGGTTGTTCAGTTTCTCCTGATGTTTTGTCTCGTAGTTCAGTCTTAGATTCAATTTCTTAATTACAGCCACATTCGCTCCAGTAATACACATGTTTACCGGCAGTGTCAGTAAACATCTACTCAGAATCCCATCGGTTTTGAAAGGCTCTGATTTTAGAACCAACTTTTCTTTTCGACATTGTAAGGAGCTTCACAATCATTTTACAATAGGGTTAAATACATAAACAGAAGCTCGACTTGGTTGACGCTGGAATGTTCCCAGGTAGTCTAGCGTTCAATAAGGCTCTATGCATTATGGGATCTGTAGTTTGTGTTATCAGCGCTTCAAATCGGGACATTAATAACAATAATAATAGATCTGTATAAAATCATTTTGCCTTAAGTTTGACACATGTGATCTAGAGATAGTCTCCATGGACTATAATGTTTGTGGATAATATTGTGATTTGTGGTGAGAGTAGGGAGCAGGTTGAGAAGAGCCTGGAGGGGTGGAGGTATGTGCTGAAGAGAGGGGAATGAAAGTCAGTAGGTGTAAGACAGAGTACATGTGTGTGAATGAGAGGGAGGGCAGTGGAGTGATGCGGTTGCAGGGAGAAGAGGTGGTGAAAGTGGGGGAGTTCAGGTACCTGGAGTTCACAGTGCAATGCAATGGAAAGTGTGTGAGAGAAGTTAAGAAAAGAGTGCAGGCAGGGTGGAGTGGGTGGAGAAGAGTGGCAGGAGTGATTTGTGATAGAAGAGTATCTGCAAGAGTGAAAGGGAAAGTTAATAGGACTGTGGTGAGGTCAGTAATGTTGTATGGTTTAGAGACAGTGGCATTGAGTAAAAGACAGGAAGTGGAGCTGGAGGGAGCAGAGCTGCAGATGTTAAGGTTTTCGTTGGGAGTGACGATGATGGTCAGAATTAGAAATGAGTTTATTAGAGGGACAGTGCATGTAGGACGTTTTGGAGACAAGGTGAGAGAGGCCCGATTGAGATGGTTTGGAGCATGTGCAGAGGAGGGACATGGGGTATATCGGTAGGAGAATGCTGATGATGGAGCCACCAGGAAGTAGGAAGAGAGGAAGACCAAAGAGTAGGTTTATGGATGAGCTGAGGGAAGACATGCAAGTAGCTGGTTTGGAAAGAGGCAGATGAAGTGGACAGAGTAGTATGAGGATGGATGATCCAGTGGGGGGGCACAAGTAGTAGCCAAGCATCTTTTTTGTGGGGTCGGTGCCACCCCTTTAGACACGCCCCTGGTCAAATGATAATTCAATCAATATCGATAACTAATAAAGATGTAAATAATTTCAATAAAAACACTGTATTATAAAACAGCATTACAAATCTGAACAGCTGAAACAAACAACCTCTAAAAGGGCTAAGCTTAGTTTGTTACCTGAACTATACTTTAAACAAAGAATCAATGAAAATAAATTAATTTTACAGTAAAAATGCATAACTACACACTACAACTATTCAGTAAATGTAAAAAATATACAGGCATAATCAATTCATCCGAGTTCTTTGTACTTCGTCAATGGTTGAGGCAAATGCAAGTTCACATGACACGTGTACATTAAATGGAACCCACACTGTTCCTCCTGAATCCTAAGGTTACTATCAGGCAGAGTCTCCTCACCAGCACCCGAATGTAGAGTTTTCCTACGAGGTTCAGGATTGTAATTTCCCTTAATTACACTAGCACACACTTTTTCAATTTTATAAAGACCACTCTCCCAGTTTTCAATTCCAAAGAAACCCAGTTTTGTTGCAGCATTAAAAATACATGTTAATCACAAGTCCTATGCTTCTGACCAGAATGTAATTTACTTCTGCATTCTTGCTAATACAAAAGTAAACCCCTGAGCCCTGACACACCAGGGATGTCTGGTCTCCTAGAGAGTGGGCATTACCACTGAGCAGAAGAGCTTATCAAATCGCTCTTCCCATTACTCAACATGAGATGTTCTGATGTACAATTCTAACACCCATAGCCAGCCACAGGTTATTTTCTGGGATAACAAGACACAACTGTCTACTGCAATATGCAATACTTAATCACCTGATTGCACCACCCCACTCTTTATCCCAGTATCCAAAACAAAAGGTCTCAAGTCAAATGTTACTACCACAAACTGGATTACTGACCTTGGCACGTGGTGGGCGATGGGCTTTGTTTTCAAACAAGCTTGTTTGATTAACATTGAAGATCCAACTATAAGTGTCCCTAGCCACCTTACAGATTACAGGAAAAGTCAGAAAACCATTTTTCCAGTGTCTACCAAATATAGACCTTGAAATTCTGAGATTTAATTGTTCAAGTTCAAGAGAGTCAAAGCACATAAGACTTTACATATGAAACTTTTTCTTAACACTTTAAGCATCAGTCTTTACTATTGACAGCAGTCTTTTACTGTATTTTTAGTGACAAGTAAAAGACTTTAGTAATTGTCAAAGTTTTCAAACATATTAATTGTCGGGATGCATTAATTAAAGAAATAAGAGAATGCTGATCTCGCACAATGAATATTTAATATATATTAAGGTCTTGTTAAAATAAATAAATAAATAAAATAAGCATGAAGGTGTCATGTATAAAGTTTGAAAAACTGTAGAGTTTTAAATAGTGAAAAGCTAGATAAAATTAGATATGCATAGAAATTAGATATTTCACAACTTTAAATTTTAGAGTCACAGTGTAAAGAATATTTTATAGGGTTTTTAGGTCAAACGTTCTGGGAGTGACAGTCATGAAGCAAAAAGAAGTCCTATATCTCTCTCTAGTGTTGAAATAAAAGAAAGCCAAATAAACGTTGATTGTTTTTTTAATGTAATTGAAACTATGCACTTCCATTTTTTTTTACTCTGTCATATTGAATGAGAAACCACTGGAAAAATATGAAATAAAAGAATCTTAGTCCAATAAATTACAGAAATTACTGATTTTATTTGATCCATAATACAGATAAAACACAATATATATATGAGATGACATATGAAGGAACCAAAAAGCACAAAACCTTTTCATATGAAAAAAAAACGAAACAAATTGTTTGAGGATATAACAGTGCATATAAACAGCACAGGATTGAAATAATACTTAAGCTACATTTATTTTATGACTTTATGTTTCAGTTATCCTATGCCCCATAAGGCTTTGCATGAACTATGGGTGGAATTTCCGGTACAACATAAACATTCATTTGCTGCAGTGCCGCTACTCGTTCATTCATTTATTTACAGCAAGATGTGGAATTAAAAGCTGACAGAATTTAAAAAGGACATCAGAATACACATACTTTCTTTAATAGAGGATGATTGCATGCATTATGTACAGTAGTCTTTTTGGTTACTTTGTTGATTTGAAATGTTTAGATCAGGGGTCACCAACCTTTTTGACACTGAGAGCTACTTCTTGGGTACAGACATTGACGCTGGAATGTTCCCAGGTCGCCTAGCGTTCGTTAAGACAGCTGAAGCGCTGCATTATGGGATCTGTAGTTTGTGTTATCAGCGCTTCATATCGCCATGACATTAATAACAATAATAATAGATCTATATAAAATCATTTTTTGTCAAATAAAAAAAATCTAAATTTGAGTTTGACACCCCTGATCTATGGTGAAGACACTGATCATGTTAATGATTTCTTACAACAATTATAAAAAATGATTTAACAAGGTAGTAAACAGATATTTTTATAAAAATTCTCGCGGGCGACTCATATGGTCCTTGCGGGCGACCTGGTGCCGCGGGCACCACGTTGGTGACCCCTGTTATATACTCTATGCGGACACCCCAACTCCACTCAACAGGTTTTAGTGGTCATACTCCCAAGTGACTTACTATACAGTATAGATCACTACAACTTTTCATTCGGCTTCTCCCGTTAGGGGTCGCCACAGCGGATCATCCGCATGTTTGATTTGGCACATGTTTTTACGCTGGATGCCCTTCCTAATGCAACCCTCCCTATTTTGGGACCGGCAATAAGGCTTGTGCAACCCTAATGGCTGGGGCCGGTTCCCTGACCGGGGATCGAACCCGGGCCGCAGCGGTAATATATATATATATATATATATATATATATATATATATATATATATATATATATATATATATATATCTGAGCCTGAGTATCTTTCTCAATTCTTTTGCATAAATTTAAGGGGCAAATTCTGGTAATAAGCTCCTGGGAAAGACGTGCCGACTTGAGAGGAAACTGCAAATGCAGATCCACAAGTGAGCGCCGGAGGAAGAGGGCCGATCCGCTAGTGGACCCCAATGGATGTCAAGATGGAAAGGCGTCCTGAACTGCAAGTGTGTGGGTGAAGCCCCAGTGTGGGTACTGAATAGGAAAGCGTTGAGGTGAAAATGAATGTAAATAAAGAAAGCTGTGCTTAGTGAACGTTTGCCTGTCTCTCTTTCTTCCAGCGCGGAACTAACGAGTGTGCTACAGTCTACCATTGTTATATGGCTGTAAAACTCTTTCTGCTAAAAAAATATTATTTACTTAAATTGACAGAAATGCACAATAAATGCCCAGACATTTTTCTAATTTTAGGGTGATTTTAATGAATGTTTGTATAACACACTGGACAGATTTCCTAGAAGCAACAAAGCTCTTCACATTGATTCTACACACACACACACACACACACACACACACACACACACACACACACACACACACACACACACACCCTTGGCATTTAAAACAAGTCTAATATTTTTGTTACACTAACAGTTTATGTCTGTTTATAACTTTCCTTTACCTTTTAAAGAATATAATGCTGTGCCAAAAGCGATTCTTTCAGGTCTAGTTCAACTTGTAAAATCCTTTGTTGTAAGAGTGATATTAAGGAAGCTGAACTGAACTTACATGGAATTAGTATACTTGACAAAAACTTTAATTATTAAAGTATTCAACAAATTCTCTAGAAAAAAAGTTAAATATCCCTAAAGGTGAATTTTACTGTGCATCTTTCATTGATTTAATAGATTGGAAAAAAGCCTGGTTGTTACCTCACAAATACTGTATTCCCAAAAAAAAACAAAGGTTCATTTCAAGATTCTTAATAAAATATACCCGGTGAATTGTACTTTGGCAAAATATATTGTTGACAGTTCATGCTCTTTTTCTCGGTATTCTTCTGGTATAGCTTATATTTTTCATATAGGTAATCACCTTAATTCTTCCTGTTCTTTTAGTTAAAAGATATAATTTGTTACTATGATGGTAAAACTAATATATCAGTGAATTACATTAACTTTTTCATTTTGTTTGGGAAATGTCTTATTTCTAAACAAAAAATTTCTAAACAAGAAAAGTGATATTTTTGAAATCTTATGATAATTATATCGGTCATGTCACTGATGCATGAGTCTTTCCTCTGTAGTTGTTCGTGATTTATCTTCTCATTTTTATTAATTGAAATATTTTACGTGCGTTTGTATCTTATTTATTATAGTTATTAGTATTATCATTTTCCTGTATAGGTTCTGGTTAACCTTGTACATGTTCATTGTTTGAAGCATTAATAAAAATAAATAAATAAATAAATAAATGCTACCTGTTTTAGTGTCATGCTGGTAACTGGACGTCACGTCATATTATAAGAGCATTTCAGTCGATTAAAATATTTAATCACTATTAATCGCATGATTGTTTTGAGTTAACGCACAATTAATCGCAGCTTAATCGCACATTTCTATCTGTTCTAAATGTTCCTAAAATTAGAACTTAAGTTTTTAATACTTTGATCAACATGAGACTGTATGAATATTGATGCTTTATGCAAACGTATGTTTATTATTAGTGAAACCAAACTCACCAAACAGCATGAAGGCAAAATATTCTTGTAAATGTTTTGAAGTAGTTAATAGTAGTAGTGCTGTTTTAAATTACATGAATCATAAGGACACCAAACGGAATCCTTGCTGTGTTTCCACACGGACGGTTAATGCCGGAGAAACTTTACCTCTTCTAACTTTCATATGGATTACATAATCAAAAATATTTGCTTTCTATTTATATATTGATTATATCTGTGAGGGAAGTATTCACTGAGATTCAGGTTGTTTTATTTATGTGTCTGTGAAGATGGATGACAGAGACGGCAGAAAACGCACCCTGTCTGATTTCTTTATTTTACAAAAGCACAGTGTTTTGGTTGTTATTATAAGTCCATACAAATATAAACAGACCATTAAAATTATGTATTGCTCTAATCTGTACAATAGAAGAAGACAGACGTTCCTTTTGGAGCTATGAGGAATAAAAAAAAAAAAAAAAAACACGCCGGCGCGTTTGTCGACCCCAGAGAGTTAATAGTGCATCATGGCAGATTTTGGTGCTGTTTTGAGATTTGATCAGTAAAACAAATGTTTTGGTGTAGTTTTTTTTTTTTTTTTTTTCAAATCAGCTATCATGGGCACAGGCTCACTGACGAAATAATTTAAGACTGAAAAACTTTCTTTGATATACATACATAAGGCATACTTACTTCATGTTGTTAAAAATAAATCATACTGGAAAGATGTTGCTATTCAGTCTTCATTTTTAAATATAATTTCACTTACTCATTCCTATGAGTCAATTAAAATGTGTTCAAAACTACTAGGCATTCAGCTGAAAAGTTTTGTGAAAACAAGAAAATTGATTTAACAGTTACATTTGCTTTGAGGCACAAGATTTATTTATATTTTGTATATAAATCTTTTATATATTAATTTCATAATAAATATTTTAGATTTAGATTTATATTTCTATGAGATATTTGTAAAAGTGAAATAAACAACCAGTTGCACAAATAGCCGATATACAATAAATCATATATTTGCGCTGGATCTAATTAGTCTGTGGTGTTACTGGTTTGTTTATTTGAACATTCATAATCATATAATTTTATCACTCATCAGGTAAAGCAAGATAGCTGGAAAGACCCAAAGTGTGTCTGCATATATATTTAGAATAAACCAGAATATTTATAATTTTAAACTGGTAACACAAGTGGCTTCCTTGTTTGAAATTCTGTCACAGTAAAAATTTTTTAAATATTTTGCATGTCTCTTAACTGTGAATTTGTTACTAGAAAACATATTGTACTTAAAAAAAAAAAAAAAAAAAAAAAAAAAAGAATGTAACATCCTCATTAAGTAAAACAATTTGCAATAATAATGATAATGATAATGATAATAATAATTCATTGACATTAAAACAGCTTTTAATTAAAAACATAAAGGATACATTTTGGAGCTTATCGGTGTTACATGGTGTGCGGATGCTGTCAGGAAAATGTATTTAAATACAAATTGAAATAAATGTTTACACTTAGTCCTACATTTTGGGTTCTCATTTTAGCTTAACATTCACATTTAAAATCACTCGGCCAGCCAAATGATCCTCCACTAACCCAGATTTTAGAGACATTTAAGCAACATCTCAGTACAAGTCTTTTACTGTATAATAAGTAGCATATAATGAACTTTAATGTCATAATAACTTAAGGTTTTAAACATATTAACTGACAGGATGCTTAACATTATACAACATAAGACAAAATACAGTAAAGCTAAATACATTAAATAAACTATTGCTGATCTGGGATCATTAATATTTAATATATTAAGGTCTTCTAAAGAAAATTGAGTGGGAATGAAGGTGTCATGTGTGCAGTTTGAAAAACTGTAGAGTTTTAAATATTGAAAATCCTAGAAACTACATATGCTCAACGATTTCAAAACTTTCACACAGTGTAAAGAATATTTGATATAAGGGTTTTTTGATTTGGTATTGAAGTCAAACGTTCTGTGAGTGGAAGTCATAAAGCACAAACAAGTGCTATATCCCTCTCTAGTGGTGGAATAAAGGAAAGTAAAATAACTTATTGATTTTGTTATGTAGTTGGAAATTGCATTGAGCTATGCATGTTTTTAGAAGAAATATGAAAGATGAAATGATAAAACACTTGAGAAGAATCTTAGAGCATCAAATGACATACATTTTTGGTTTTATTCAATCCTTAACACAACAGATATAACACAATGTATACATGAGAGGAGATATGAAGACCATACCACCCCATTTAACGAATGATCAAAAGACAAAATACATCCATATGAAAGGTGTAAAATAAAATGTTTTAAGGGATTACAGTAGAGGATAACAAAATAATCCAAATGCTAAATTTATTGTATGACGTTTCGGTTATAGGTCTAGACCAGTGGTGTCAAACTCAAATTCACAGTGGGCCAAAATTAAAAACTGGGACGAAATCGCTGGCCAAACTCAATATTTATTGAAAAATTTACTGCAATTGTGCATGTTTTCTGTCTCTCCAGATATGTAATGTTGAACCTTTTCATATGGAAACAAACTTTAGTTTTGCATAAACATTAAATCTGGAACAACCAAAGTTTAATATTATAAACACATGAGAAATTATGTTTTTGATTTGGCCCGCGGGCCTGTGTTTGACACCCCTGCGGTAGAATAAAACAGAGCAGCCATGAGGAGAGAAATACGTGAAGCAGAAGCGCAGTGAGAAACTTTCACGGACCAGCATACGATGGATTGTGTTTTTTTCATGGCACCGCTTTATTCCAAACCAGCGACTGCTCTCAACGCTCTTATCAGCATTTTAACTCGAAACCTTCACTGGAGCGCGTACCAGGCAACTGGCTGATGTGTTCATCAGAGGTAAGACTCACTCCGCTCCGGTGATCAGTTTCTCTTTAATTCAGATCAGTAGAAAATGTTTTAATATCGATTATTGTAGCAGACAACAGCACAGATAACCAAAATGTCAGACATGTTCTTTATTTCTGCACTCGCCCCGCCCCAGTCCCTACAACACATGATAGTGCATCAAGCTGGTAATTGGCAGACAATTCTCATATCATGACAGAAAATACATATCGGTTTATAATGAATATAAAATGGCTTAGAAAACTGTCAGCAACTTTGACTACCACGTGACAACTTTGACTACCACGTGACTGACGAATGCTCTCTTTAGGATTCTAACGTACGCGTCATAAAGACCTTCAACGTCATAAGCGTTCATGGGTTTCTTGTGGTGATGTGACGGACTGGCCGTCATTTCAGAGTTTGTTTTGTTGCCGGTAAGTCGCTAAAAGATTAAGTGCTGCATTAATGCTATTATCTGTAGTATTTTCTTTAAAGTTGTCGGTCAGCATTTTCTTTTCCTTTTTTTATAGTAACTTCTTATACTTTTCAAGTATTTTTTTTTAGCCTATTTAAAAGCTATTAGAAAACTATCAGTAGATGAGTGATTGTCTGGGTTCCCCTACAACTAATACCAAGTAGGACCAAGTGCTGCATTAATGCTATAATATGTAGTGTCGTCGTATAAAAGACCCTTTTTCTTGAATGATGTAGGTCTGTATTTTCTATTCCTGTACCAGAACTCATAGTAATTTCCCACTGTATGTTTTCTTACAGAGTAAAATATATTCAAATTGAATGGCATCCTTTTTAAGAAGACTGTGTTCCCTATTCTGCTGCATGAAGCCACAAGAGGAAGCTGAAAGCATGAGAGCTGAGAGCCTTGAATTTCGGTCATTCGAAAGAAGGGGTGTAAAGTATGTAAATTCTGTGTTGCAAAACCTTTTTTTGTCTGTGTGAAGTCCTCAGAAAATCACTGTACGAGTGTAACTAAACATAAACATGTTCTTCTTGTTTACCAGAAAAAAAGTATTCACGTTTCAAAGGAAGCAAAGGATGGCCAGCCTGCCTGATCAGCATCAGGACAAGGCCGTGATCAGTAAACACAAAATAGCTTATATTAATTTGTGTCCAAAAATCCTTATTAAGGAAATGATTAATTCTGATCAGCTCGTTGTGGCAAAAGTTCTGCCCTCGGACTTGCCTGAATGTCAGCCTGAGGAGCAGGATAAAGGTGGTGATGGTGGTGAAACAGAATATAGTGAGAAGGAGGTCATAGCATCTTTGGACAATAGCTACTGTGATGATGATGTGGACGATGGGGAAGAGGAATCTGAATTGGACAAGAAAGAAGATTTTTCAGATGCAGAGTTTTCAGCGATTCCCTTGGAGAACAACGAGTCCTTGTACAGCAGTGATTCTGACAATCCACATCACTACTTCTGCTCTACTGAACCCAAAGTAATGGCTTCAGAACTTGACTACTGCATAAATGATGAGGATGCTGTTACTTCTCATCCTCAAGAGAAAGCTGTAATGGATTCAGATGGTGATCACTGTGAGGATGAGAATGAGGACCCTATTCCTCATTGTCCTCAAAAGAAAGAGGAAACCAAGTGGAGTAAAGAATGTTCGGACTCATCTGACAACGAAGATACAGAAATGCCTGAAGAAGGCAGAGAGTTATGGAAATCCTTAAACAATACTTATCCTGAAGATCAGTTCCAGTTCTACTCTTCTAAACTCAGATTAATGACTTCAGACTTCAGTGATCAATGTGAGGATAAGGATGCTGTTCCTTTTTGTTCTCAAAAGAAAGAGGACACTGATTCTGATTGGTCTGATGTAGAATATGCAGGAAATCCCAGAGAAAGCATAGAATTCTGGAATTCCTTACACAACAAAGTTCCCGATAATCCAGTGTTCGTCTGTCTTAATGAAACTAAAACAAAGGCATCAAGCAAAAAGAAAACAGGGAAAAAGGTAGATATGTATATGTATGGCTAATCCATTTAATCCATTTTGGAATAAGGCTGTAACATAAAGTGGAAAAAGTGAAGTGAATTGAATACTTTTTATATATATAATTTCACATCCCTAATAAATCATGGGTTAGGGTTAGGGTTAGGGTTAGGGGGTCATGGGTTCTCTCTTATAGGAAAGGATACAGATTTATTGATGTGCAATATTATATCTAATCATTATAAAATGTTATAATTTATGTTCAACATAAGATTAAATATATTTGCAGCAGAAAAAGGGATGTTTAACTTCAAGTTAGTTGCTCTTGACTACACAGTAATGTCACAATTTCAGTTGTGAAAATGTTGCATTCAGTTATTTGAGTTATTCTGTATAATTAACACATGTAATTCATATGTCGATACAAAAAAATGCCTTTAAAGCTACAAATAATATTTATATATATATATATATATATATATATATATATATATATATATATATATATATATATATATATATATTTGAGAATAACTCAAATATATATACATCCCGTATTTTTTCGTACTATAAGCCGCTACACTACCAAGTTTTGAACCCCACGTCTTAAACAACGAAGTGGCTAATTTATGGATTTTTCCTGGGTTTTTCCCGGTTTCACAAAATTCAAGCCAAAAAACTGAGCGACATAACATTAGACCAATGAAATTTCCGAACGAAAACAAAAAAACGCACCTCACATGTGAAACTTCCACCGGTGGCGCACGACGATGACAAAAGATAAACTCCCCAGAGAAATACAGTGGTACCTTGACCTACGAGTTCAATTCGTTCCGTGGACGAGCTCGTATCTCAATTTGCTCGCACATCAAATCAGTTTTCCATATTGAAAATACTTAAAATGGCATTAATCTGTTCCAACCCTCAAAATGACACCCCGTTTTTATGTTTGATGTTATTAAATTGGAAAATACACAAATTTTGTATAAAAACATAATAGAAAGGGTATGTAAAGATATAATAAGGTTTTATTCAGTGTATTTTCCTTGGAGATGAGACGACTTGAGCTAACGAAAACGCCGGTGGGGTGGGTGTGTGTGTGGGTGTGGGTGTGTGTGGAGGGGGGGTAGAGGGGATAAGCGGAGGCAGAGGGAAAACTCGTTTTTTACTATCACTCCTGTACACTACGTATCCCTAAACTTTTAAATTTTTACTTTTTCTTCTTTGCTTATCTCAATTTTCATCACAATCTTCGCAAAAAAATCGACTGAGTGACCGCTCGTACCTCGAAAAACTCATACATTAATGCACTCGTACGGCAAGGTACCACTGTAGTTGTAAAAGGAAGGAGGAAGACTGAACAATGACTTACTTGGTCGGCTACTGTTTAGATACAAGCTGTTGTAGCGCGCTGAGTCTGGGTGAAGGGAGAGTGGACTAACTCCAGTTTTCCAACAGAAATTATATAAGCACACCAACCGGGTTAATAACCTTGGAGATGGGGAATGGTCCCAGAAATCGCGGGGCGAGCTTGTGACACACAGCCTTGAGAGGAAGGTCCCGAGTGGAAAGCCACACCTTTTGACCAACCGCCTCCGGTTGGCCCAGCAAGCATAGCTTTGGGAAACTCTAAGAAGTGCAGTGCAGGCCCTCCTCCAACTGAGTCGACAGCGCCGAAACTGAGCCAATGCAGATGGGACGGAAGCCTCAGCCTCCTGGGTAGAAAAGAGAGGGGGTTGATAACCATAAACCGTCTGAAAGGGAGATAATCCAGTGGCGGCAGTAGGTAAAGAATTATGGGCGTACTCAACCCACAACAGCTTGGAGGACCATGAGGAGGCATCTTGTGCGCAAAGGACACGGAGTCCTGTCTCTAGCTCCTGATTGAGCCTCTCAGTCTGGCCATTGGTTTGCGGGTGGAACCCAGAGGAGAGGGCTGATCGAGACCCCTAGGAGGCAAAAAAACTCCTTCCAAAATCTGGCTGTGAACTGAGGGCCCCGGTCAGAGAGGATGTTACGAGGAAGACTATGCAGGCGGAAAACGTGCAGGAGAAGGAGTGCAGTGGTCTCCTTAGTAGAAGGCAGTTTGGCCAGGGAAATAAAATGTACCATTTTCAAAAACCGGTCCACCACGGTAAGAATGACTGTGCTTCCGGCGGAGTGGGGGAGACCGGTAACAAAATCCAGGGCAATGTGAGACCAGGGGCGTTTAGGCACAGGAAGTGGACATAGTAACCCCACCGAACGGCCCTTGGGATTCTTGTGTTGCAGGTGGGACAGGGGGCAACAAATTCACGGACAGAGTTCGAGGAAACCCGGGATGACAAAACAGAGGTGAGCCGTGACACCACTGGAGGACTTGGGACCGCAGCTGCTCGGGAACAAAGAGTCTGTTAGTAGGGCAACCCTCGGGAACTGGCTGGTCCATAGTGGCAAGTTTAACCCTAGCCTCGAGGTCAAGGTCCAGGGCACGCACGGTAACTGAAGGAGGAAGTATGGATGTGAAGGTGGATTCTTCTTCCTCCACAGGGGAGTGTAACCTGGAAAAAGCGTCATGCTTCCCATTCTTAGATCCCGGGCGGTAGGACAGAGAGAAATTGAACCTGCCGATAAAAAGTCCCCAGCGAGCCTGGCGAGGATTGAGGCGCTTGGCAGTGCGTAGATACTCCAGGTTGTGGTGATCAGTCCAGACCAAGAAAGGGGTCTCAGCCCCCTCTAACCAGTGTCGCCATTCTTCTAGGGCAAGCTTGACGGCCAGGAGCTCCCGCTCACCAATGGGGTAATTATGTTCAGCTTGGTTAAGACGGCGGGAGAAGAAGGCGCAAGGGTGCAACTTGTTATCAGTACATGGAACTCACATTTCTCCGCTTTGACGTACAGACCATTCTGGAGGAGGCGCTGGAGTACCAAACGAACGTGGCCGACATGCTCATCCAGAGATCGGGAGAACACTAAGATGTCGTCCAGATATACAAAAACATAACGGTTCAACATATCACGCAGCACGTCATTAATAAGAGCCTGGAAAACCGCTGGCGCATTGGTGAGGCCAAACGGCATGACCAAATACTCATAGTGACCCAACGGGGTGTTGAAAGCCGTCTTCCACTCATCCCCTTCCCGGATGCGAACGAGATGGTATGTATTTCTAAGGTCCAGTTTAGTGAAAATGGAAGCTCCGTGGAGCTGTTCGAACGCCGTATCCATTAAGGGGAGCGGATAGCGGTTCTTAATGGTGATGCTATTGAGACCACGATAATCGATGCAGGGGCGTAAAGTTCCATCCTTCTTCTCAACAAAAAAGAACCCCGCACCGGCAGGGGAGGAGGAAGGGCAAATAAGGCCAGTAGCGAATGAGTCCTGAATGTACTGCGTCATGGCTTTTTGCTCGGGGCCCAACAGGTGATACAAACGTCCCCGGGGGGCGAGGACCCGGGTAGGAGGTCGATGGCGCAGTCATATGGCCGATGAGCAGGTAAGGAGAAAGCTTGGGACTTGCTAAATACCTGACCTAGGTCGTGATACACAGAGGGAATAGAGTCAAGATCCAAGGTCTCAAAAGAACCAGAGCCTGATGGCTGGACTAGACAGTGGGAATGGCAGAAGGTTCCCCACTCTAAGACTTCACCCGTGGACCAATCCAGGTGGGGGTTGTGTTTCTGCAGCCAGGGAAAACCGAGCATGACCGGGGTGTGAGGGGAAGAAATGACCAAAAAGGATGAGAGGATGCGGATGCCTAGGAGTGGTTTGGAGAGGGCAGGAAGAATTTGGCTCGGCGAGGACCTCTCCATCAGCGACGAGCCCGGTCTTTTACTGGGCAGGAAACCGCCGTGTGCCCAGCCTCCCCACAGTAGAGACACAAGCCTCTGGAGCGCGGCCTCTCCTTTTCATTTGGGGATAGGTGTCGGCGGCCAATTTCCATAGGTTGGGGTGGAGAGTGGGGTTCTGGTACAGTAGCGTCACAAGGGAGTGTTCGACGTCGGTATTGCGTTGGAGAGCGGTGACGATCGGAGCGCCGAGAAGTGTGCTCCATACGCCGCTCCTGCAGGCATCTGTCAATTCGCGTAGCGAGGGCAATGAGGCCATCTAAGCCCGATGGAAGTTCCCGGGCGGCTAACTCATCTTTAACTTCAGCAGCCAAACCACGATAGAAGGCGTCACAGAGGGCAGTGGGGTTCCATCCGCTATCCGTAGCAGCGGTGCGGAACTCAGCGGCAAATTCAGCCACCGAACGCCTACCTTGAGTGGCAGAAAACAGCAAGCAAGCCGCATCGTGATGAGGAGAGGCGGAGTCGAAGATTTTCTGGAGTTCGCCGGAGAAGGAGGAGAAAGACATGCAGTGGGTGGTCTGGTTCTCCCACTCAGCGGTGGCCCACTGGAGAGCGGGACCTAATAGCAGGGAAATCACATAGGCCACCTTGGCTACTTCGGTGGGAAAAGAAGAGGGTTGAAGTTAAAAGTTAATGCCGCACTGAGTGAGGAAGGGGGGGCAGTGTCCTGGTTCCCTGGAGAAACGTGCCGGTGGTGTTAGGTGAGGTTCATGGGAACTAACCACGACCGGAGCAGGTTCCATCTTGATTGATGGTGCAGGTGAGGCGACGGGTGTGGCTACAGCCGAGGTACTGGGATTTTGAGCTGCGCGCTGCATGAAATCTTGAAGTGCCGAACCAATCTCACGTAGCTGCCGATCATGGGTGACGCAGATTTGCTTCAAAGAGTCTATACTCTCCCTTAAATCCTGTGCGTCCGCGGGGTCCATAGTTGGCCAGATTGTTCTGTCAGGGGCGCGACAGGAAGGACCCAAATGCAGGACGCGGGAGAAATTCAAAAGGCAGTTTTTAATTAGGGAAAAAACAAAGAGGCAAAAAACAAAAACAACAAACCAGGAGCAGGGCAGAAGAGACTGGAAGAACACAGAAAACAATAACAAACAAACGTCCAAAAACCGGGGTAAAAAGAGACATACAAAGAGAAAGCAAAATAATCCACAGAGAAAAAAACGGCAAAAAAAGTCCCAAAAAAAACAGACACGAAGCCAAAAGACAATCTGGCAAGGGATAACAGGAGCCGGCGTCTATTTATACACACTAAAGATGGCTGCCGCGTCGTGTCGGCGCCACACCGGAAGCGGAAGTTGGACTACCGGAGGTTGTATTACCGGAAGTGCACGCGCCGTCGGCTGACAGCCCCTGGTCAAATGATAATTCAATCAATATCGATAACTAGGAGTTTGTTGATAAAACTTGCTGTTAGTGTTAAGATGGTTTTCCCACTGTTTCACACACATTTCTTTGTCTGCTCAGTGTCTATAGAATATTTACGATGTTAGTCTGTAAGGTAAACAGGGAGTCCTTATCTGAACTCACACATCTCCAGCTAGTATATCCTCTTGTCTAAACTGGAAACAACTAGGTCAGGTTTCTTTTCTCTGTATGTGTATAAATACGTTCTGCTACCTGCAATAAAGGGAAGAAGAGAAAGAACATGCATTCTGTGTGCTGTGTATTTCTTCTTCCCTGATATCAGAAAGGCACCATGGGCATAGCAGGTCGTATGGAAATCCTCTCCAAGAATTAAGTTTCGTTTGGGCATGATAAAAATCTAACAGTTTTGGTGTCAGAAGTGGGATACTTTCAGCAATATCCAAAAAGGGAAATCACGCATCAAGGTAAGTTTTAAGATACTTCCTTGTTTGCGGGGATTGTCCCGTATGCCAGCCAATAGGGCTGCATATGTGTTCGTGTCTTGGTTATGCATTAATTGTTTAATGATAATTTCCTTTGGTGGGATGATTTCGTCGCGACATTGGTTTCCTCACCTTAGATGTAAGATGCAAGATTAGAAGACGTTTTTTACAGTCTGTCTAATATAGGCGATATTGTCTGAAGTATCCAAAAGAATCCACGATAATTTATATGCCCGAAAAAAAATAGATAAATGAAAAATTAATTGTTAAAAAAAAAAAAGGAAGAGAAAAGAGAAAAGGAATTAAAGAAAAACGGACATTTTGAAAAGACAAAAATTTTTCAAAAGCCAAAACAATCTTGTTTTGGCTTTATAGTCTATTTTTTTCTCCTAACTTACAAAATTTGTGATTCAATTGGAGAGATTGGATTACTTTTTTTGTTTGAAGACTGCGATCCCCCTGGTGCCTAGCGCAGCTGTATTGTCTAAGTGTTATGTGTTGTGTGTATCGTCTGTGTATTAAGTGTTGTGTGTCTGTTCTTTGTTCTGTGTAAAGAAGATGGTTCATGACATTTCTCGCTTATTGCCGGAAGAAAATCCCAAAGATTTTATGTATAGGAATTGTGCCGGTTATTAAACTAATCCTTATTTAGACCATTTGGCATTATGGAGTGAAACTGTGTCACATCTAGATACTTTTTCCTAGAGATTTAAAAGCTGCTAGAGGTTTCTACTATGCTCCAGGTTAAGTTAACCCGTTGTGCTCTGCACAAGGAAGTGGTGCATTCCAGCCTCAGCACAAAACTCAAGGAGGAGGTCCTAGGAAAAAGGGAAAGTTCATCTTTTAGGGAATAGATAGATTTCCAATTTCATGTCCTGTAACTCACCTTTTGCCTGTGGTGACACCGACTGGTACAAATCTTTATCATAGCCTTATAATAATTCCAAACTCGCCTTTAAACCTTTTAGGAAGAGATATGATGCACAAAATGGGAATGGAAATTCTGTTTTTTGAAACCAATGTTTCACTGTCTTTTTCTTCTGTCCTCATGCTCTCAACCGAGCCACAGAGGTCCTGCCTGATGAACCAAATTTAGGTGAAGTTAACCCTAAATTATGGGCCTCTCATAAAGATGAGGCAGGTTTAATCCAGGTAAAACCGTATCATGCACTCATAAAAACACACCATCCAATTTTTGTTAAACAATATCCATTGTCAAAAGAGAAGAATGTTGGCATTGCTCCAGTTATTGACAATTTATTGTCACAAGGTGTTTTGATCGAGACACATTCACCGTATAACACACCGATTAATCCCGTCTTGAAGGCAGATAAAAAATGCTGGAGACTAACACAAGATTTACGTGAGATTAATAAAATAGTTATTCCGTTAGCTCCTTTGGTGCCCGATGTAGCTACCATTGTTAACTCTATACCAGCGACTCACCTGGACCCGTCTTCCTCAGGGTTTTGTTGACTCGTCAGCCAAATTATGCTAAGCCTTTTTACCTCTATGTGCACGAACGTGGTGGTATGGCTGCGGGGATCCTAGCCCAGGAACACGGTGACAGATATCGCCCTGTTGCGTATCTTTCCAAATCTTTAGACAACATAGCACAAGGGTTGCCCTCGTGCTTGCGTGCAGTAGCTGCTGCGGCTCTGATGGCCTGGGATGCTGAGAAAACTGTGCTGTCACATCCTTTGATACTGTACACCTCACATTAGGTAACAGCTATTTTACACAACATATGACAGCGCAACGTAGATCTGGTTATGAGACCATGCTCTTGGCAACGGAAAACTTAACTATTAAGCCTCTTCTCAGCCGCATTCAGCTGTAGTAGCTCTGCGTGATTTGCTAGACGATATTGACTTAGATGGTTTTGACGACACACATGATTGCCTTAAACACATTGAACAAGAGACCTCTTGTAGGCCCGATCTTTTAGATACGGCCCTGGAAGAGGGGGATTGTCTATATGTAGATGGTTCATGTTCAAAACCTTCTGATGGTGTGTATTTATGTGGATATGCGGTTGTAAGATTACCTGATGTAATAGTTGAAGCTAAATCATTACCATACACATCAGCATAAGCTGCAGAGTTGGTCGCACTTACAAGAGCATGTCAGTTGTCTGAAGGTAAAGTAGTGACTATCTACACTAATTCTAAGTATGCTTATGGTGTTGTGCATGATTTTGCAGAAACATGGAAGCAAAAAAACAGCTGATGGAAAGCCCATAGCACATTTTAATCTCATAAGCGACTTTTTAAAAGCTGTTCAACTCCCTGCCAAAGTGGCCATAGTTACACATATGCCACCTGTAGGAAATTTGAGATACCTGTTGGTTATAGTTTACAGATTCAGTAAGTGGCCAGAAGCATTTGCATGTGCGACAGAGAATGCTAAAACGATTGTCAAAAATTTTAACAAAAGAGATCATCTCTAGGTTTGGTATTCCTAGTGTGATTGAAAGTGATAACGGCACACCTTTTGCTTCGAAGGTTACACAACTTTTGGCTATAAGCTTAGCAATTGATTGTTATTTTAATATTCCCTATCACCCACAGTCAGCTGGAGTGATAGAGAGAACAAACAGAACCAATAAGGAACGTATTACTAAAGCCTGCATTGAAACAGGCCGAAATTGAACTGTTGTTCTCCCGGTAGTACTCACAGAAATGAGAATGACCCCATCTTCAACAAAACTAACCTTTTGAAAGTTTTATGTTCTAACCTTTCCCGACCCCATGGGTCAGGGGACGCACTGGCATTTCTTCTTTAGGTAACCTGGAAGTGATGGTGGACGACTACATTTCTGCCCTGGTTGAGAAATTGAATTCTATCAGTGCTGATGTCTCACTAACACTTCCTCTGCCTACAGATAAGCCAACACACCTTTTGTGCCTAATCAGCAGGTCCTGATAAGAAGTCTGAAGCCTACCAAGGTCTGTGAGCCGAAGTATCTGGGTCCAGCGAATGTTCTAGCTGTAACCAGAACTGGAGTTCTGACTGATTATCAGCCACAGTGGATACACGCAAGCAGGATCAAAACAGCACCCACTTATTCTGTGCACTAATTGGTCTGTTGGCCTAAGAAGCCTACCTAAGTGAGTATTCAGGGCTGAAACAGTTGAGAGCCCACGGAAAGATCCTTTCTTTATAGTAGAAAGGGTGTTTAGCTTACCCTGATACCTGTTCTAGGTCTAAATTCTATAACAATATGTGCATAGTTGTAACTAGACTCCGAATTTATCTTATTCCCTTTTAATACATTATTCAGTAAGAAGAAACTGTTATGTATACCTTATAATACTGCTAATAGACATACTGAACAAGCACTGAGAAACAAATGTCTCATGATGTCTTGGAGAACGTGAAACAACTGCTGAACAAAGTTTTTTTGAGAAGATTAAGAGTTTGTTTACAAGTGTTGAACACTATTTTGTTTTAGGCTGTATGTTTTTGTTTGTCTTTATCTTTTCATTTGCAGTTTGTGTCACCAGTTCTGTTCCCCGGATGAACATCCTATGTTTTGGTGTGTGATGCTAAATCATAAATGATTTAAAGTGGCCATTGTTAGTGTTAAGATGGTTTTCACACTGTTTCACACACATTCCTTTGTCATTCCTTTGTTCCTTTATTAAAAATCTAACACTTGCTGATGTGATTGTACATTTAAAACAGTAATGTAGCGATGTACATATGCTATGACTGAGGCAGATTTTAAAGCAGATAAGGTAATGATCTGGAATAACTTCAGATTGTGGAATTAATAAAATGTATTAAGATAAGATAAGATAAAGATAAGATAAACCTTTATTCATCCCAGAACATTTAATTCTTACTGAATTTAGAATAAAAACAGTTGCTTAAGGGGTCTTTCTGGTTATCAAAATAAATATGAAAATCACTGACAATAAATGCTTAAAAAAATGTTTTTTTGCTTTGAATGTGTGACAAATATATATATTGTTTTCTATGTTTCAGAATAACGGGCAAGAAATATCACAAATACATTTGGCTGAACTTCCTGCAGAAATTAAGGACTGGGATAAAGATGATGCAAGACAATGGATTCTTGGATTAAAAGGTGTGGAAAATAAAAATGCAGAGATTCTCTATGAGCAGGACATTAATAGACCAAGTCTTCTATTGATGGACAGATCTACTCTTACCCAGATAGGCATTACGCTGGGACCAGCAATTCTGATTATTGATGAGAGAGATAAATTGAAGGCTCACCAGTCAAACCGCTCAGGAAGCCAGTTTGGTAATTCATGTAAACCCTATCCTTTTAATCAGTTCCATGCTGCCTACAGATACATGGAAAACAATGTACTTGATGTAATAGAAACAGGGAATCTAAACTTCATAGAACCATGTCATGAGTACAAAGCATTTATTAATTTCCAAAACGTGACACCAGAGGAAAAGCTGAAAAAGTTCACAGATGAGGTTTTTCGATTTGCTGCCGCTTGCATGAACAGTCGTACTAATGGTACAATTCATTTTGGAGTTGGTGATTTACCAGAATATGGTCATGGACAAATTTTGGGTTCTAGTGTTGAAGACAAAGAACCATTTGGTAATAAACTAGCATACATGATTAAGGGGCAGTTTGAACATAAACACACTGATACGGCAAAAAAATGCATTAAACCACCAAGGTTTGTTGAGGTTCTTGGGACAAACATGATATTTTCAGGAAAATATGTAATCGAAGTAGATGTTGAACCATCCTTCTTAGTTTGTAAAGACAGCTTCTTTTACATCTACTATGTAGACTCAAGAAAAGCAAAAACATCTAAAACTACAACTGATAAGAAGGATAGTGGTAAAATGTTTTACATTCGAGACAACAGCAGTAGCAGAAATCCTAAATCTTCCTCTACAAAATCCCCAAAGGAATACAATGAGTATGTTGCTAATATGGCACATCTTTCAAAGTTGAGGCATGATGCTGGAGAAAAGCACCTCAGTAATGTTAAATTGAGTGTGCAGGGTTCT
Source organism: Silurus meridionalis (assembly GCF_014805685.1). Classification (NCBI taxonomy): domain Eukaryota; kingdom Metazoa; phylum Chordata; class Actinopteri; order Siluriformes; family Siluridae; genus Silurus; species Silurus meridionalis. The sequence continues at coordinate 14,216,066 of NC_060886.1, forward strand.
AAGCTCTGTGAGATGCTCACAGGAGGCTCACAATCTTTGGATAAATCTCACTTTGAGCGATATGTACTAGTTGTTAATAAAGCCCATCCTGTTCAACTAGAATACCTAGGATTTCTTCTGGACATGAACCTAACAGGTGTTTTGGACTTTGATCCAGAATCTGCTGAATCTGGCTTGCATAAACGATTTGATGAGAGAACCACAAATGTTCATTTGCCTATGCAGTATAAAATCACAGAGCCAGTTCAGGATATTGCAAGTAAGCTGAAGCTGACCAGAGCCACAAGTTGGGTGTTCTGTAATGGAGGAGTAAAAGATGAACCATTCTCTGGTGTGGAAACCTGGCTAACAGAGAAAGGTTCTGGCATTCGTGATGTTGGGTCATTCCTTTGCCGAAGGGATGTGTTGCCTCACAAAAAATTTCTCATCATATTTATTTTATTGAGTGAGGTCACTGACATGCGTGATCCTCTCCTTGAGACCTTCAGTATGTTTTTGCAGGAGCTGCAAGGTACAGAGCAAATCCTTTGCATTTGTGAAAATAAAAGAGTATACGCTAACTGGAAAGATCTTATCGATAAACGATATGGAAAAGACATACCTAGAAGAAGCATTTATGAGCTCAGTTTTGCTGAGATTAATGGTACTGTCCTCAGTCTGTGGTCAGAAAATCGCAAATCAAGCAGATTTTTGCCTGCTGCTGGTGGTAAGGTTTTATTACCAAAGAAAGTGGAGGGCGACATGGATGCATTAGACATTTTATGTGTAAACCAATGTTAAGGAGGCAATGAAGACAAACTTGAACTTGAAGAAGCTTTTTACAAGGGAGGAAAGGTGTGCTGGTGGAACTTATACTTTTCAGAGCAACCAGGATCAATGCCGTTTATCAAACGAGATAAGTTTGACTACATCATTAATACCATCATTCCTGATGTGGGCTCCCTCAGACAAGCTTGTGTTCGCTTCAATGTATTGCATCATACTGGTTGTGGAGGAACAACTCTGGCCATGCATGTTTTGTGGACATTAAAAGAGAAATTCCGTTGTGCAATACTAAAAAAACAAAGAAGTTGGTGATGAAGATATAGCACAACAGGTAGTTAACTTGTTGACATTTGAGACAATGGAGCAGCAAACACGACTTTCAGTGCTGCTCCTGATAGATGACTTTGAAGACATTTAAGCTGTGAATGATCTCCAGCTGCACATTCAAAAGAAATGTCAGAAAAGTTTTTGACAAGTCTCCACAGGTCATCATTCTCAACTGTATGAGGGCTGACTCATAGCAGCAGACTGAAGCAACAGATGACACAGTATTCATTGGTAACAAGCTCTCTGAGAAGGAACAAATGTTATTTGAAAAAAAGCTAGAGGAAATTGAAAGGATTTACACAAATACTGAAACATTCTATGGTTTCATGATCCTGAAGAAAGACTTTTCTCCAGAGTACATACAGGGTGTTGTAAAAAATACACTGAGGGGCTTTGACTTTACAAAGAGAGATGCTCAACTCATTGCAATACTTGTACTCATGAATTGTTACTGTAAGAGTGCAAATATATCAGTCTCTATATGTGAAGAATTTCTTGGTCTGTCAACAAGGCCAGATTCAACTTCATGTAGGGTTGAAGATGGGTTTGGGAAGTTTTCCACACTTGTAACACAATGCACATCAACATTTGCTGTGGAATTTCAGGCTATTAGAGTAATTCACTGAAGCATGGCAGAACAATGTTTAAAGGAAATTACAACTACTTTTGAAACATACCAAGCAAAGATCACTGACATCCTACTGACAACAGATGTGTTTTACAGTTGCATTCAAGGAAAGGAAAAACTCATGCAGGACATTCGCAATATTTTGGTGAAAAGACATTACCCTGCTGACAGTGTCCAAGCAGATTTTAAATTTTCACCACTTATTCAAGCCATTGCAAAGGAGACTCCAGGTTGCGAGCAAAATATTTTGCTTAATGCAGCCAAACGCTTTGAAAAAGATGCAGTAATATTCCAGCTCCTTTCCAGGTACCACTATCTGAGGAAAGAAGACTTTCAAGAGGCAAAGGCTTGGGCAAAAAAGGCAAGAGATCTTCAAAGGGATTATTCCTACATTTGCGATACCTCTGCACAAGTAATTAAGCATGAACTGAAAAAGGCTATCAGTAATGACAATAAAGATGCAATTAAACCAGACAGATTAAATGAATATCTCAAAATGGCTGTGGATGCAACATCGGCTTTCAGAGAAACCCAAGAAATTGCTAGAAAAGAAGTTCTACTTCGATATAAAACAAAAAAAAGACTTTGGCCCCTATAATACTGCTGGTCGCCTTGGGGCGCTTCAAGTCGCTGTTATAGTGATAAAGATACTGGAAAGGATTCCATTGTTTTCATCCAATAATCATGATCTCAGACAGGTTCTCTCAGGTAAATTAAAAATACAAGAAATGGCAATCAATGATGCAAATAAGCGAAAGAATGCATCCTATTACCATTTTCTGCAGGATTTTTCCGACCTTCTGTATAACCTCAGAGACAACATAAAGAAGCACTTAGATTTTCTGGACAATTTCTTTGTCAACTTGAGCTCATTCTTCTTCCAAACAGATAACAGAGATTTCTGGATACAAGAAACCTTCAAGTGCTTTCAGAAGTATGTTAGCCTCTTTTGCAATTTAGATTCAACGGAATTGACTAAAAACAGGGCATTGACCTACATGGACAAGATTGAAAAAACACGACAATGGCTAGAAAAGAACAATGCTGATTCCTACATTGGACTGCTTAAATTTCTTGCCACAGAAGGAAATGAATCACCAAGAAGCAAAGCCCAAACTATTGAACATATTGTCACTCAGTATACCAAACTACAAAATGAAGGGGGATTAAAAGATGCCATTAACTTCATCTATGCAAATATTGTTCTAAGTAAAATTAAACCCGGAATCTCAGATTCTCTGGCCCCATGAGAAACTTCTTAAACTTCTCTGCAAAATACTTGAACACCCTGTCCCACTCAGTAACAGCTTAGCACTGCATTTTGTTGCAGTGATGATGCTATGGCCGGAGTCCAATGTCAAAAACAGTTCGCCAAGTTATGTGTCACAAATGAGAAGCTCTTTTTCAAATGAAATGATACCAGTATGCAATGGAAAGAGAGCAGCTGTTCATTTTTACCTGGGGAAAAGTGCAGGTTATTGTCGAATGATCACTCAGAATGATATTGATACATGTGTGAGCTCACAGCAGCTTGGAAAATTGCAAAATGAAAAGATATGGGAGAACAAGAAAATCCAAAATATGCTCCACAGAGTCACTGGAAGGATTTCTAATCATTGCATTATGGCAAACACATCAAATCCACATATGCAGGTTGCAGTTTTACCATTGTTCAAATGTCAGTTGTGTGGAAATCTGGGTGACAACGTTTCATTTTTTGTTGGATTTTCCATGGATGGCCCAGTTGCAGTTGGCATTAAGCCTGAGTCATAGGCTCTACACTCAGACTGTGTAATTCATGTCAGTGAGAAAACAGGTTATAAAACACCAGATGAACCCAAAGTCATCAAATCATAACATCATCATTATAAGGTTAAGTTTTACAGGCATATATAATATATTGTATCTAGATAGGTTAAAGAGGGTGTATCTGGCTAAATACAGGACAGATTAGGGCAGTTAAGCCAGTGAAGCCAGTTTATTCAGACTATTTTTGCATTTGATGTTAATATGTTATTAAAATGTGATTAAGATGTGATTAATGTCTAGACCTATAACTGAAACATGTCATACAATAAATTTAGCTTTAGGATTATTTTGTTATCCTGTACTGTTATGTCTTACATTTTTATTTTTTTTTACACCTTTCATATGGATGTATTTTGTATTTTGATCATTTGTTAAATGGGGTAGTATGGTCTTCATATCTCCTCTCATATATACATTGTGTTATATCTGTTGTGTTAAGGATTGAATAAAACCAAAAATGTATGTTATTTATTGCTCTGAGATTCTCAAGTGTTTTATCATTCCATCTTTCATATGTTCTTTTAAAAACATGCATAGCTCAATGCAATTTCCAACTACATAACAAAATCAATAAGTTATTTGACTTCCCTTTATTTCACCACTATAGGGGGATATAGGACCTGTTTGTGCTTCATGACTTCCACTCACAGAACGTTGACGTGAATACCAAATCAAAAAACCCTTATATCAAATATTCTTTACACTGTGTGAAAGTTATGAAATTGTTGAGAGCATATCTAGTTCTCGATCTAATTCTAAATCTAGGATTTTCAATATTTAAAACTCTACATTTTTTAAACTACAAAAAAATCTTTTTTTGTTGCTATTCTTTTTAAATCACACTTGCATTGGTGTGAATTTGAAAATGACAATGTTAAAATATAGATGAATATCATTAATTATTAATAATGACATATAATTAAAGGTAAATTGAGCAAATCTTTTTTTTTCAGAACTTGTGTGTTATTTTGACTTGTGTGTATCAAACTGGTAGCCCTTCACATGAATCGGTACCCAAGAAGTAGCTCTCATTTCTAAAAGGTTGATGACCCCTGATCTAGACTCTGACATTCAGTATTCCAGCCGAGGGTCAAATGCAGGGTGATTCTGGGATTTTTTTGATGGGGTGGCACATGGGTGACCAAGAACCAGTCAGGAGGGCCCATGGGAAATGTCATGTGCCGCAACAAATGTGGGGTTACATAAAAATGGACAGCACATCTTTTTATAAATTAGAACCATTGAACAGATAATAATTGTTCTACATCTACTTGTCTTTGAATGTATTGCTGCTGTGCCAGATTTTTTTTTTTTCATTTTTTCCCCCCACAAAATTCTGTCTAAAAATACAAACCGCTAACTTAATTAATATTACACAAATAGTATATTTAATAGCTATATTTTTATCTGATTAAAGACAAAATCATTTAAATGTGAAGCTGCCATGCACAAATGTTTGTTTATTTAATACAAACAGATATTTACTATTCTGCATCTTAAAATTCCAAGTGTCAGAACGCTAACATTATTAAAAGCCCACATTTTAGCATTTACCACATTACTGCAGATTATTTGGAAAAGTGATTTCAACTTTATTCTTTAAAACAACAGGATGAAATGGTACATAACGATTTTTATATTAAGCGGTGCATCACGGCTAAAAAACACCACTAAGCACTAGCTCTATGGAGCTTTCAACCTACATTCTATCTCTCTCTCTCTCTCTCTCTCTCTCTCTCTCTCTCTCTCTCTCTCTCTCTCTCTATATATATATATATATATATATATATATATATATATATATATATATATATATATATATATATATATATATCCCACACCGGAGATGTTAAACACGGATCAGTCTACACTGTTGAACCAAGCCATTAGGGTTGCAAAAGCCAGTGCACTCTTAATGCCAGTCCCAAGCTAGGATAAATGGGGAGGGTTGCATTAGGAAGGGCATCCAGACAGTGGAGGTTCGGGTTGGTATTTAAATGTTGGTACTTTGACTGGTAAAGGGAGAGAGTTAGCTGATATGATGGAGAGGAGAAAGGTAGACATGTTGTGTGTTCAGGAGTGGCAAGGGAGTAAGGCCAGGATCATTGGAGGTGGCTTTAAACTGTTCTTTCATGGTGTGGATGGAAAGAGAAATGGTGTAGAGGTGATTCTGGAGGAAGAGTTTAGTAAGCGTGTGGTAGAGATGAAGAGAGTTTCTGATAGAGTGATGAATGTGAAGCTGAAAGTTGAAGGATTGATGATAAATGTCACCAGAGTCTATGCTCCACTAATGGGCTGTGAGATGGAGAAGAAAGAAAAATTCTGGAGTAAGTTAGATGAAGTGGTGGAGAGTGTACCTAGCAAAGAACGACTGGTGATTGGGCAGACTTTAATGGGCATGCAGGTGAAGTGAACAGAGGTGATGAGGAGGTTATGGGTAGGCATGGTCTTAAGGAGAGGAATGTGGAAGGGCAGATGGTGGTAGATTTTGCTAAAAGGATGGAAATGGCAGTGGTAAATACGTATTTTAAGAAGAAGGAGGATCATAGGGTGACATATAAGAGTGGAGGAAGGTGCACACAGGTGGATTATATTCTATGTAAGAGATGCAACCTGAAAGAGATTGGAGACTGTCAGGTATTTGCAGGGGACAGTGTAGCTAGACAGCATCGGATGGTGGTCTGTAGGATGGTTTTAAAGGTGAAGAAAAGGAGGAGAAGAGTGATGACTTTAGAATTTTTAAGAATAAGGGAGATGTGCAGACCTGCAGTAACTAATGGGGAATAAAGTTGATCAATCACACCATGAAATTATGGGAAAGAGTAGTTGAAGCTAGGCTGAGAGAAGAGGTGACCATCTGTGAGCAACAGTAAGCTTTGTGTGTTTCCGGCTCTAGAGATAGTCTCCATGGACTATAATGTTTGTGGATGATATTGTGATTTGTGGTGAGAGTAGTGAGCAGGTTGAGAAGAGCCTGGAGGGGTGAAGGTATGTGCTGGAGAGAAGGGGAATGAAAGTCAGTAGGAGTAAGACAGAGTACATGTGTGTGAATGAGAGGGAGGGCAGTGGAGTGGTGCGGTTGAGTCCACAGAGACTTTTGTCTGACCTCGTCCGTCAAACTGTCCATCACCACTGCGAACAGGAAAGGGCTCAGAGCCGATCCTTGATGCAGTCCAACCTCCACCTTGAACCAGTCTGTTGTTCCTACTACACACTTTACTGCTGTGACATACTCATACTTCTCTGACACACCTGACTTCCGTATACAATACCACAACTTCTTTCTCGGCACTCTGTCGTATGCTTTCTCTAAATCTACAAACACGCAATGCAACTCCTTCTGACCTTCTCTATACTTTTCTATCAACATTCTCAAAGCAAATAATGCGTCTGTGGTGCTCTTACTTCGGCATGAAACCAATCTGTTGCTCACAGATGTGGGGGAGCCAAGCATATTTAGCACACTCCTACTCCATTTCTCAGGCATTCTTTTACCTTCCAAAATCTTGTTAAACAATCTTGTTAAAAACTCCACTGCCATCTCTCCTAAACATTTCTATGCTTCTACCGGTATGTCATCTGGTCCAACCGACTTTCCACTCTTCCTCCTCTTAATCGTTGCTCTCACTTCCTCCTTACTAATCCTATCCACTTCCTGCTTCACCATCTGCACATCATCCAACCTTCTCTCTCTCTAGTTTTTCTCATTCACCAGCTGCTTAAAATACTCCCTCCACCTTCTCAACACACTCTCCCCACCACTCAGCACAATCCTGTTTTGCCAATCTCTTTCTCCTTATGCTCTCCTGAAGTTCCTTCCTCCACCAGCATGTCTCTGTCTTCCTTTCTATTTCCAGATGTCACACCAAGTACCTTTCCAGCTGTCTCCCTTATCACTTCTGCAGTAGTTGCCCGATCATCCAGCACCTCTTCACCACCACCGAGCCCCTGTCTGACCTCTTCCCTAAACTTCACACTACAGTCTTCCTCCTTCAGTTTCCACGATCTTATTCTTTTTTCAGTCCTCACTCTCTGCTACTTCTTTTTTACATCCAAAGCCATTCTACAGACCACCATCCGATGCGGTCTAGCTAAACTGTCCCCTCCCAACACCTTAGTCTCCAATCTTCTACATAGAACATAGTCCACCTGTGTGCACCTTCCTCCACTCTTCTATGTCACCCTATGCTCCTCCTTTTTCTTAAAATAAGTATTCACCACTGCAATTTCCATCCTTTTAGCACAATCTGCCACCATCTGCCCTTCCACATTCCTCTGCTTAAAGCCATACCTAACCATCGCCGCTTCATCACCTCTTTTCCCTTCACCAACAATCCCATTAAAAGTCTGCCCCAATCACTAATATTTCTTTCCTAGGTAAACCTTCTACCACTCCATCAAACTCACTCTAGAATCTCTCAGAACCTGCCCATTAAAGTTTGCCCCAGTCGCCAATCTTTCATTCCTAGGTAGACTCTTCGCCACTGGTGAAATACACAATAAATACATGATAAATACACAAGATCCAGTGCTTGTGTATTTGTGTGCTTGTTTTCTTTCAGATCTCTTGATCAATTTTGATAAAGTGCTGCTTGTAGGAGATTTTAATATTCACGTAGATGATGTAAATGATGCCCAGGGAATATGCCCTAACCCTAACCACTAAACCTAGATTTGTCAATTTACCACGATTACTTACTCTCTTGGGGTTAAAACAAAACATCACTTGATTGACACATCGCTTTAATCACACACTAGACTTAATAATATGCCATGTCACTGATATAGATGTTTTATCTCAGAGTGATGACATCACAGACCATTACCTCATATTGTACACACTACCGGTAGAGCAAATTAGCTGCGTCTTACCATGTTATCGATTTGGTAGGACTTTTGTTCCGACCACTAAGAACAGATTCACGAATAACCTGCCTGATGTATCTCAATTTCTCCCTAAAGCCCTAAATGCTAATGATCTTGACGAAAAGGCTAACAACATAGACACTATCCTCACTAGCACATTGGTCACCGTTGCCCCCATCTGATTAAAAAGGTTTATAGAAAAACCACCTGCACCATGGTATAATAGTCATACTCATGCCCTTAAGAGAGCAGTCCGTAATCTAGAAAGAAAATAGAGAAAAACGTAATTGGAGATTTTTACAATTGCATGTAAAGACAGTGTGCTCAGCTACAGACAGGCGCTTAAAGCTTCTAGAGCTGAGCACCTGAGCAAACTTATAGAAAACAAGAAAAACAGGACTTTATACATTTCTTCACTGAAAATAATGTAAGTATTAAAAACACAATTAAGGAGGTCCAATCTGTCAGAGAACCACCAGCCATGCCTCTCTCTGTCACTCAATACTCTCATTCAGCCTCTCTCTCCTACTAATCACCTACACCTGTCCTACATTTACCCGTCCCCTTTATAAGGTTTCTATTGCCCTTCACTCATTGGCTGATCTACAGGTTACTGCCATAGATCACGCCGGACTACCTACTGCTCTGTTCCCTGTGCGTCCATGCTCCTGGCTATACTTCACTGGAAGCCCTATGTTAAGTGTGCCATTTTGCTCCAGTCACATCTTAAACTCTCTTGTGTTTGTATCTGTAAGATAAACAAAAACATTCGGTTTTACTCCCGGTTTCTGACGCCTGGTCTATCCGTGACAGGACCTCTGACAGCATCCCCTGATCCAATCTCACCTAAAACTCCACACTTACAATGCTTTACAAGTATAGGACAAGAAGAGCTGTACAATGTTATCATCAAAGCCAAATCAACAACATGTCTGTTAAATCATATTTCAACTAAACTAAACTAAAGAATTGTTACATACAGCTAGTGAGCCTTTTCTCATTATTATTAACTCCTCACTATCTTTAGGCCATGTCCCTAAACCTCTCAAGTTGGCAGTTATTAATCCCCTCATTAAGAAACCTAATTTGGATCCAAATGAACTATCAAATTACAGAACCTATTTCAAATCCTCTATTTAGAAAAAATGGTGTCTGCCCAGTTATTTTGCTTCTTGGAAGAAAATAATAATTTTGAAGAGTTTTAAACCCCATCATAACACAGAAACCTCTCTAGTTAAAATCACAAATGACCTGTTTGTAGCTTCAGACCAAGGCTACATCTCTCTGTTAGTTTTGCTAGATCTTAGTGCTGCGTTTGACACTATGGATCATGACCATCTCCTGGATCGCTTAGAGAATTACATTGGCATTCAGGGACAGGCATTAAGCAGGTTTCAATCCTACCTGTCTGGTTGTTACCACTCTGTAGACTTCAATGGAGAACTATCCAGGTTATTGCAAGTAAATTATGGGGTGCCACAAGGTTCAGTTCTAGGACCCCTGCTTTTCACAATATACATGCTTCACTTGGGACCTATTATTAGAAGGCATGGGATTAGCTTCCACTGTTATGCTGATGATAACCAGCTATATATCTCATCAAAACCAGACGAAACATTTTAATTGGCTCGGTTAACTAAGTGTGTTAAAAAATTTAAATATTGGACACATAGCTTTCTATTATTAAATTCTGATAAGACAGAGATTTTGCTTATCGGCCCAAAATCCAGTAGACAGAAGCTCCAGCATTTCAACTTGCATTTGGAAGCATGCAGAGGCAAAAATCCACACATTCTTCAGTTAAGTAGAAGTACAGATGCTAATGTTTTAAAATTAAAGTTAAAGTTCAAGTACTGGCTGTACTTTTTTACTCAAGTTAAAGTAAAAAAAAAAAAAAAAGAATGCTTTTAATACTCTAATCAACATGGAAATGCAGAAATATTGATGCTTTATGCAAATGTATGATTATTATTAGTGAAATCAAACTTAACATAGAGCATGAAGACAAAATATTTTTGTTAATGTAATTATGGTGTTTTAAATTACGTAAATCATCAGGACACCAAACTGAACTTTTGCTATGTTTCCACACGGCCGGTTAATGAGGTGATAATTTGCACCACCATCTATATGGATTACATAATAGGAGAATATTAAATAGATTATTTAAAGGTAGCTTTATTTCGCGCTTTCTATTCATATATTTATTATGTCTGTGAGGCAGAGGTGGCAAAAGTATACACATCGTTTACTTAAGTAGAAGTACAGATACTCATGTTTTAAAAGACTCCAGTAAAAGTTGAAGTACTGACTACACTTTTTTACTGAAGTTAAAGTAAAGAAGTTTGGGATTTAAGTAAAAAGTAGCCATTACTACTACCTGTTTCAGTGTCATGCTGGTAACTGAACCTCACATTATATTAATGTATTAATACAAAAACTGAATGTATCCAGGGCACCATATAGAATACAAGCAGAAAACAGACTAAGATGACTTAAAAATGAATATATATATATATATATATATATATATATATATATATATATATATATATATATATATATATATATATATATATATATATATATATATATATATATATATATATATATATATATATATATATATATATATATATATATATATATATATATATATATATATATATATATATATTTATTTATTTGCCATCACCAGGCCATTTCCCAGATTGTAGGGTTATTCCAGCTGTCCTTGAAAACAACTCAAAGTTATTATGTTTTATGAATGGTTTAAGGTGCGTTATCCTGTGCATTTTATTGGAGTTCAAACAGGAACTTTATAATTTATACTTCACCTGAAACTATCTGACTAAACATACGCTGGTGGGCTTTTTTACAAACAGCCTCCACATGGGGCTCATGCGGATGCTGTTTGTAAAAAAGCCCACCAGCGTATGTATTTTTTACGGAAACTCTGTGGTTTTAACGCGGATAGCACTTTTATGAAAATGTTTTATTCTTGTTTTATTGAGTCAGTTATTACTTTTACATTTGTGTGTTGGTATGGATCACTTAATCTGAAAAATAGAAATAGACTTCAGGGTATTGTTAAAGTGTGTGGTAAGATTGTCGGCACCACCCTGATAGATTTAAACAGTGTGTATAAAGCAAGGACTCTGAGGAAGGCCGAGTTAATGTTAAGAGATTCCAGCCATCCCTTGCAGAATCTTTTTATGTTGTTACCTTCTTCACGTAGATATTTTTTACCGCTTTGCAGGACAAATAGATTTAAAAAATCTTTTGTACCAGTTGCTATTAGGTTTTTAAATACTTAGATTATATATATATATATATATATATATATATATATATATATATATATATATATATATATATATATATATACATTTTTGTTTGTTTTTTTTTCCTTTTTTTTTCTCTCTCTCTGTACTGTTCGTTGTGTGTGTTTGGGATTGTATGGATTCTGCTGGCTGTGAAACAAATTGCCCCTCGGGGATAATAAAGTTGACCTAACCTAACCTAAACCTCAAATTTCAAATGACAGCTACATACTACAGAACATTAAGAACATTTTTATAAAAAAAAAAAAATAGCAACATGTGGCAGCATCCCTTATATAAAAGACAAACAAAATTGTAGGAAAAAAACGTAGATATAACAATAAAACGTTAGGTTACCTGTATGTGCTGTCTCAAATTTGACGGCGAATTCTTGAAAGCCAGTAGTTTTTTACACCGATAATTTCGAACATCGCCCTTATATATGGCCATGGGTGTTAAGGAATGTCTTTGTTTTTATTTATTTTCACATCAGTGACTCCCTCTGAATTTACATTAACCAAAACCTTGCCTTGCTCATTGTTAGCTCCACTAGCCTACGTCTACGTCTGATAGCCAGGAAATAATACACCAGTGATATGGTGAAAAGGCCGTGCAATGATAGAATGATGGGCTGGAAACAGCGCTCAATGAGAAGAAATAATACTAAAAGTAACGAGGCTGGTTTGAAAATGTAAGAAGTAGAAAGTACAGATATTTGTGTCAAAATGTAATGAGTGAAAGTAAAAAGTTGTCCGAAAAATAAATAGTGGAGTAAAGTACTGATACCAGAAAAATCTACTGAAGTACAATAACCAAGTATTTGTACTTCGTTACTTTCCACCTCTGCTGTGAGGCAAGTATTTACTGAGATTCAGGTTGTTTTATTTATGTTTGGGAAAAGAGATGACAGAGAAGGCAGAGAGCCTTGTTTTCTTTATTTTACAAAAGCACAGTGTTTTGTTGTTGTTATGAGTGTATACAAATAAAAGTAGACCCTTTACAGATTCCAATCTTTACGAATAAAAAGACTTTGTAATTTAAGTTCGTTTTCACATTATAAAGAAAAAAATTCCACAAAATGTGTGGTGGTTGTCCTGCATCATAATAAACAAGCTACAGTTAGTCCAGAATGCAGCAGCCAGAGTTCTCACAAGGTCGAGTAAATATAACTATATAAACCGAATCTTATTATTATGGCTACCAGTTAAGTTTAGAATCGACTACAAACTATTGCTACTTACCTACACGGTCCTAAATGGTTTAGCTCCCATGTACTGTATACATCTATTTATCTATCCAGTCTTCTAACACACTAAAATCCATCATGCGCCTTGAGGTCTCAAAACTCTGGACTTCTAGTAGTTCCTAGAATAGCAAAGTCCACTAAAGGCGGTGGAGCATTTTTACATTTAGCTCCTGAACTTTGGAACAGTCTTCCTGACAGTGTTCGGGACTCTGACACACTCTCCCAGTTTAAGCACAGATTAAAAACCTATCTTTTTAGCAAGACCTACACATAACACATATCATATCATAACCTTGTGCTCCAGTACATCTGATTAAATGCACATTATCAACTTGTGCTTGGTAATATCATGAACAGCAGCTACACTCATTCCTCTCCACTGCTTCTCTTTCTCTACCCATCTCTTAGCATCCTGAGGTTGTGCCAGCTCCAGTCGTGTCCAACCTCATGAAGATTATGGACCTTTTAAGAAGTAGACGCCGAGAGCTCAAGCATCCCGAAACATCTAGAGATGTACCAGCACCATTTGGATTCAACTTCATGTAGAGTTTGGACATTGGACCTCTTTAAGTGTTTAAAGGTTCTGGCATGGGGAAGCTGGTGTTGGATCTATGATGGTCTCAAATGTTGAGATATTTTATGAGTTGCTTAGTATCTCCTGGTTCCATAACGTGAAATGAATGTATAAAACTGGTGAAAGCACATTACTCACAATAAAGATAGAAAAAAGAAACCAGGTGTATATATCCAAAAACTTACCAAATATGTATATATCCACAAACTTCTATATTCCGCAAACTTCCTATCCTATATAGGTTTTTGTTCATGGCACCGAGCGTGCAATTGTGGTGCCATGAGCAAAAACCTTGCAATATAGAAGTTTGTGGATAGATACATATTTGGTCAGTATTACAAATTATAGAGATTAAATCATGTTTTTTAGACAAAATGACAAAACCAAATTAAATTAACAATCATCTTTTCTGAGTAACTCTCATTAGTATTTGTTCTTAACCCTGTTCTCTTAAGGCTCTCTTACTGCACTACATCACATCCTCACTGTATCTGTACAAACCATATCTGTTTTTTCATTAAACACATACACTTATATACTGTGTATCTATTCTTATTTCTTTCAAAATGTAAAATGCCTTTAGTATACTTTTTACTACTTTTTCATCTACAACACATAATACAGAGATTAAACAAAAATGTGGATGAGGCCCAGAGGACTAGTTTGAGAATTTTTACTGATAAATGTGCATTTTCTTTCAAGGAGGGCAGACAGATAAATCCTGATCCTGATCCAAGTAGTGGGCAAAATTTAGCTCTGCAGTCATACTGCACTTATATACTGCATCCACTTTATGTTGTTTGTTCAAATCCCAGTAGTACAGAGCTGCTTTGCTGGATCCTTAAAGAAACCAATTTTGTGTCAGATAAAATCATCAATCAGTAAAGCAAATGAAAGTGATATAATGTTTATTAGAAACTGTTTTTAGCACCACCCCATAACAAAAGCACCACATAATGTATATTCAGGAATGTTGTATACATGTAATAAAATATAAAATTGTGGATCAGTGCAAAATTGGTCACAATAACAGAGGGAAAAAAGTTATTATAGTGCAGTCAGTAACAGTAAACAGTTTTAAGATACGGGCTGATGATCTTTTCAGTTAGCTCCACTCTCCTTTTAAAACGTTGTCTATCAATTGCCATCTCCATCCAGCAAGACTCATCTTGTGCTTCCTGACTTTCGATGGGCCATTCCTCGAGTATATGGACAGTCACCTCCTTACTGAAACACACCTGGAAAGGACAATCACAGAGTGAAAAACAAACATGTCAACATGTTGTAACAAGAGAATACAGAAGAATATTTAGAAATCTCTAGTTTGTTGAAAAAGAGTTGGAAATAAAGTACATTTTTATCTTTTGTACATGCATGCCTTCCACGTTTACACTGTACATGTGATTTTATTTTGCATTTCTTGCCTTGTTGTAATTTTGTATATTTGTAATATGTCTAATGTTATCCTTATGTTCTTTATAAATTATGTCAGAGGTCATAGGAATTTATTCACAGAGTAAGAATTTTATCAAAATGGTCTAAGAGACCTTTTTCTTTACATACGACAAACTCGCTTCTATTAGGAGCATAGCGGTATTTTGGGAATACAGCATGTCACTGGATTCTTCCGGTATTACTGCATGTGTGCGTGTGAGACTGAGGATTATGTCTTTATTATTTTCTGATGCTCATTTCTAAGTTTCTTTGACTAACCCATAACGCTGTTGCCAAGAAAAATAAAAAAGCACGAGTTTTGGAAACCTGTCTGTGCTTATATGATTTCTGTTGGAAAACTGGAGTTAGTGCACTCTCCCTTCACCCAGACTCAGCGCACTACAACAGCTTGTATCTAAACAGTAGCCGACCAAGTAAGTCATTGTTCAGTCTTCCTCCTTCCTTTTACAACTACAGTGGTACCTTGCCGTACGAGTGCATTAATGTACGAGTTTTTCGAGGTACGAGTGGTCACTCAGTCGATTTTTTTGCTTTGTTATGCGAGCAAAAAATTGAGGTACGAGCTCGAGACGCCGCTGCTAAATGGTGAAGCGAAGCCATAAAGCGAAGATTGTGATGAAAATTTAGATAAGCAAAGAAGAAAAAGTAAAAATGTAAAAGTTTAGGGATACGTAGTGTACAGGAGTGATAGTAAAAAACGAGTTTTCCCTCCGCCTCCGCTTATCGCCTCTACCCCCCTCCACACACACACACCCACACCCACCCCACCGGCGTTTTCGTTAGCTCAAGTCGTCTCATCTCCAAGAAAAATACACTGAATAAAACCTTATTATATCTTTACATACTCTTTCTATTATGTTTTTATACAAAATTTGTTATTTAGAAATGTATATTCCAATTTAATTACATCAAACAAAAACGGGGTGTCATTTTGAGGGTTGGAACGGATTAATGCCATTTTAAGTATTTTTAATATGGAAAACTGATTTGATGTGCGAGCAAATTGAGATACGAGCTCGTACACGGAACGAATTAAACTCGTAGGTCAAGGTACCACTGTATTTCTCTGGGGAGTTTATCTTTTGTCATCGTCGTGCGCCACCGGTGGAAGTTTCACAGGTGAGGTGCGTTTTTTTGTTTCCGTTCGGAAATTTCATTGGTCTAATGTTATGTCGCTCAGTTTTTTGGCTTGAAGTTTGTGAAACCGGGAAAAACCCAGGAAAAATCCATAAATTAGCCACTTGTTGTTGTTTAAGACGCGGGGTTCAAAACTTGGTAGTGTAGCGGCTTATAGTACGAAAAAATACGGTGTTTTATATATATATATATATATATATATATATATATATATATATATATATATATATATATATATATATATATATATATATATATATATATATATAATATTTGGGAACATACACCTACATCTTGAAAAGTTTCTACATATTTCTTTGTAGCTTTAAAAGCATTTTTTTTGGTCGACATATAAATTACATGTGTTAATTATACGGAATAACTCAAATAACTGAATGCAACATTTTCACAACTGAAATTGTGACATTACTGTGTAGTCAAGAGCAACTAACTTGAAGTTAAACATCCCTTCTTCTGCTGCAAATATATTTAATAACCTTTTGTTGAACATAAATTATTACATTTTATAATGATTAGATATCATATTGAACATCAATAAATCTGTATCTTTTCCTATAAGAGAGAATAACCCATGATTTATTAGGGATGTGAAATTATATATATATATATATATATATATATATATATATATATATATATATATATATATATATATATATATATATATAAAAGTATTCAATTCACTTCCCTTTTTTTTCCACTTTATGTTACAGCCTTATTCCAAAATGGATTAAATGGATTAGCCATACATATACATATCTACCTTTTTCCCTGTTTTCTTTGTGCTTGATGCCTTTGTTTTAGTTTCATTAAGACAGACGAACACTGGATTATCGGGAACTTTGTTGTGTAAGGAATTCCAGAATTCTATGCTTTCTCTGGGATTTCCTGCATATTCTACATCAGACCAATCAGAATCAGTGTCCTCTTTCTTTTGAAAACAAAAAGGAACAGCATCCTCATCCTCACATTGATCACTGAAGTCTGAAGTCATTAATCTGAGTTTAGAAGAGTAGAACTGGAACTGATCTTCAGGATCAGTATTGTTTAAGGACTCCCATAACTCTCTGCCTTCTTCAGGCATTTCTGTATCTTCATTGTCAGATGAGTCAGAACATTCTTTACTCCACTTGGTTTCCTCTTTCTCTTGAGGACAATGAGGAACAGGGTTCTCATTCTCATCCTCACAGTGATCACCATCTGAATCCATTACAGCTTTCTCTTGAGGATGAGAAGGAACAGCATCCTCATCATTTATGCAGTAGTCAAGTTCTGAAGCCATTACTTTGGGTTCAGTAGAGCAGAAGTAGTGATGTGGATTGTCAGAATCACTGCTGTACAAGGACTCGTTGTTCTCCGAGGGAATCGCTAAAAACTCTGCATCTGAAAAATCTTCTTTCTTGTCCAATTCAGATTCCTCTTCCCCATCGTCCACATCATCATCACAGTAGCTATTGTCCAAAGATGCTATGACCTCCTTCTCACTATATTCTGTTTCACTACCATCACCACCTTTATCCTGCTCCTCAGGCTGACATTCAGGCAAGTCCGAGGGCAGAACTTTTGCCACAAAGAGCTGATCAGAATTAATCATTTCATTAATAAGGATTTTTGGACACAAATTAATATAAGCTATTTTGTGTTCACTGATCACGGCCTTGTCATGATGCTGATCAGGCAGGCTGGCCATCCTTTGCTTCCTTTGAAACGTGAATACTTCTTTTCTGGTAAACAAGAAGAACATGTTTATGTTTAGTTACACTCGTACAGTGATTTTCTGAGGACTTCACACAGACAAAAAAAGGTTTTTCAACACAGAATTTACATACTTTTCACCCCTTCTTTTGAATGACCGAATTTCATGGCTCTCAGTCATGCTTTCAGCTTCCTCTTGTGGCTTCATGCAGCAGAATAGGGAACACAGTCTTCTTAAAAAGGATGCCATTGCAGTCAATTTGAATATATTTTACTCTGTAAGAAAACATACGGTGTGAAATTACTATGAGTTCTGGTACAGGAATAGAAAATACAGACCTACATCATTCAAGAAAAAAGGTCTTTTATACGACGACACTACATATTATAGCATTAATGCAGCACTTGGTCCTACTTGGTATTAGTTGTAGGGGAACCCAGAAAATCACTCATCTACTGATAGTTTTCTAACAGCTTTTAAATAGGCTAAAAAAATACTTGAAAAGTATAAGAAGTTACTATAAAAAAAGGAAAAGAAAATGCTGACCGACAACTTTAAAGAAAATACTACAGATAATAGCATTAATGCAGCACTTAATGTTTTAGCGACTTACCGGCAACAAAACAAACTCTGAAATGACGGCCAGTCCGTCACATCACCACAAGAAACCCATGAACGCTTATGACGTCGAAGGTCTTTATGACGCGTACGTTAGAATCTTTAAGAGAGCATTCGTCAGTCACGTGGTAGTCAAAGTTGTAGGGTAACCTAGGCAACCGCTCAACTGCTGACAGTTTTCTAAGCCATTTTATATTCATTATAAACCGATATGTATTTTCTACTGATCTGAATTAAAGAGAAACTGATCACCGGAGCGGAGTGAGTCTTACCTCTGATGAACACATCAGCCAGTTGCCTGGTGCGCGCTCCAGTGAAGGTTTCGAGTTAAAATGCTGATAAGAGCGTTGAGAGCAGTCGCTGGTTTGGAATAAAGCGGTGCCATGATAAAAAAACAATCCATCGTATGTTGGTCCGTGAAAGTTTCTCGCTGCGCTTCTGCTTCACGTATTTCTCTCCACATGGCTGCCCTGTTTTATTCTACCGCCTCAACCGACCACCTTTATAGACAGCGATGCGTATGACGGAAGGGGCGGGGCCAAAGGGGCAGAAAACAAGCCTTAACACCTAAAAGTACTGCACAGAACTAATAAATATTTAATAAAACATTGTTTGATTTGTGCCGATTTGCGTCATTACCTACCATGGAAAGTGACATTCAAAACTTCATCCAAAATAAAAAGGGAAAAAAAAAATTCAGGTTTCATGTCACATATGAAAATAACATCAGATAACGTAACTATTTTATACTGTATAGGCAATGAAGAGAGCACAGAGAAATGTCCCTAAGAATAATCACATTAATTCCCCTTCTCTCCAGCGTGTACCTCCACCTCTCCAGGCTCTTCTCAACCTGCTCCCTACTCTCACCACAAATCACAATATCATCTGCAAACATCATAGTCCACGGAGACTCCTGTCTGACCTCGTCCGTCAAACTGTCCATCACCACTGTGAACAGGAAAGGGCTTAGAGCCGATCCTTGATGCAGTCCAACCTCCACCTTGAACCAGTCTGTCGTTCCTACTGCACACTTCACTGCTGTGACATACTCATACTTATCTGACACACCTGACCTCTTAATACAATACCACAACTCCATTCTCAGCACCCTGTCGTACACTTTCTCTAAATCTACAAATACGCAATTCAACTCCTTCTGACCTTCTCTATACTTTTCCATCAACATTCTCAAAGCAAATAATGCGTCTGTGGTGTTCTTTCTTCGGCATGAAACCAATCTGTTGCTCACAGATTGTCCCCTCTTCTTTTAGCCTGGCTTCCACTTCTCTTTCCCAAACTTCATGGTGTGACTGATCAACTTAACCATTTCGAATAAACTAAACTAAAGAATTGTTTCATACAGCTGGTGAGACTTTTTCTCATTATTATTAACTCCTCACTATCTTTAGGCCATGTCCCTAAACCCCTGAAATTGGCAGTTATTTATCCCCTCATTAAGAAACCTAATTTGGATCCAAATGAATATCAAATTACAGAACCCATTTCAAATCTTCCATTTAGAAAAGATGGTGTCTGCGCAGTTATTTTGCTTCTTAGAAGAAAACAATATCTTTGAAGAGTTTTAGGACCCATCATAGCACAGAAACCTCTCTAGTTTAAATCACAAATGACCTGTTTTTAGCTTCAGACCAAGGCTACATCTCTCTGTTAGTATTGCTAAATCTTAGTGCTGCGTTCGACACTATGGATCAAGACCTCCTGAATCGCTTACAGAATTACATTGGCATTTAGGGACAGGCATTAAGCTGGTTTAAAAACTACCTGTCTGATCGTTATCACTTTGTAGACTTAAATGGAGAACTATCCAGGTTAATGCAAGTAAATTATGGGGTGCCACAAGGTTCCGTTCTAGGACCCCTGCTTTTCACAATATACATGCTTCACTTGGGACCTATTATTAGAAGGCATGGGATTAGCTTCCACTGTTATGCTGATGATAACCAGCTATATATCTCATCAAAACCAGATGAAACATTTCAATTGGCTCGGTTAACTGAGTGTGTTAAAGAATTAAAAGATTGGACACAACTTTCTATTATCAAATTCTGATTAGACAGAGATTTTGCTTATCGGCCCAAAATCCAGTAGACAGAAGCTCCAGCATTTCAACTTGCATTTGGAAGCATGTAGAGGTGGCAAAATCCACACATTCTTCACTTAAGTAGAAGTACTGATACTAATGTTTTAAAATTAAAGTTAAAATTCAAGTACTGGCTGTACTTTTTTACTCAAGTTAAAGTAAAAAAAAAAATAATAATGCTTTTTAATACTCTAATCAACATGGAAATGCAGAAATATTGATGCTTTATGCAAATGTATGATTATTATTAGTGAAATCAAACTTAACATAGAGCATGAAGACAAAATATTTTTGTTAATGTAATTATGGTGTTTTAAATTACGTAAATCATCAGGACACCAAACTGAACTTTTGCTATGTTTCCACACGGCCGGTTAATGAGGTGATAATTTGCACCACCATCTATATGGATTACATAATAGGAGAATAGTAAATGGATTATTTAAAGGTAGACGTTTCTAACTTTCTGTTCATATATTTATTATGTCTGTGAGGCAGAGGTGGCAAAAGTATACACATCGTTTACTTAAGTAGAAGTACAGATACTCATGTTTTAAAAGACTCCAGTAAAAGTTGAAGTACTGACTACACTTTTTTACTGAAGTTAAAGTAAAGACGTTTGTGCTCTGACATGTACTTAAGTAAAAAGTAGCCGTTACTACTACCTGTTTTAGTGTCACGCTGGTAACTGAACCTCACATTATATCAATGTATTAATACAAAAACTGAATGTATCCAGGGCACCATATAGAATACAAGCAGAGAAAAGACTAAGATGACATAAAAAAATAAATAAATAAATAAAAAATACTAATAATATATATATATATATATATATATATATATATATATATATATATATATATATATATATTATTTTATTTTATTTTTTTGAATAAATTTATACATACATATATATTTATATTTGTTTATTTATTTGCCATCACCAGGCTTCACCAGATTATAGGGTTATTCCAGCTGTCCTTGAAAACAAATTATATACATATAGGGATTCCATAATTCTATGCTTTCTCTGGGATTTTCTGCATATTCTTTGTCAGACCAATCAGAATCCTCTGAATCCAGAATCCAGTGTCCTCTTTCTTTTGAGAACAAAAAGGAACAGCATCCTTATCCTCACTTTGATCACTGAAGTCTGAAGTCATTAATCTGAGTTTAGAAGAGTAGAACTGGAACTGATCTTCAGGATCAGTGTTGTTTAAGGACTCCCATAACTCTCTGCCTTCTTCAGACATTTCTGTATCTTCATTGTCAGATGAGTCAGAACATTCTTTACTCCACTTGGTTTCCTCTTTCTCTTGAGGACAATAAGGAACAGGGTCCTCATTCTCATCCTCACAGTGATCACCATCTGAATCCATTACAGCTTTCTCTTGAGGATAAGTAGGAACAGCATCCTCATCATTTATGCAGTAGACAAGTTCTGAAGCCATTACTTTGGGTTCAGTAGAGCAGAAGTAGTGATGTGGATTGTCAGAATCACTGCTGTACAAGGACTCGTTGTTTTCCAAGGGAATTACTGAAAACTCTGCATCTGAGAAATCTTCTTTCTTGTCCAATTCAGATTCCTCTTCCCCATCGTCCACATCATCATCACATGCTATGACCTCCTTCTCACTATATTCTGTCAAACTACCATCACCACCTTTATTCTGCTCCTCAGGCTGACATTCAGGCAAGTCCGAGGGCAGAACTTCTGCCACAACGAGCTGATCAGAATTAATCATTTCCTTAATAAGGATTTTTGGACACAAATTAATATAAGCTATTTTGTGTTCACTGATCACGGCCTTGTCATGATGCTGATCAGGCAGGCTGGCCATCCTTTGCTTCCTTTGAAACGTGAATACTTCTTTTCTGGTAAACAAGAAGAACATGTTTATGTTTAGTTACACTCGTACAGTGATTTTCTGAGGACTTCACACAGACAAAAAAAGGTTTTTCAACACAGAATTTACATACTTTTCACCCCTTCTTTCGAATGACCGAAATTCATGGCTCTCAGCTCTCATGCTTTCAGCTTCCTCTTGTGGCTTCAAGCAGCAGAATAGGGAACACAGTCTTCTTAAAAAGGATGCCATTGCAGTCAATTTGAATATATTTTACTCTGTAAGAAAACATACAGTGGGAAATTACTATGAGTTCTGGTACAGGAATAAAAAAAATACAGACCTACATCATTCAAGAAAAAAGGTCTTTTATACGACGACACTACATATTATAGCATTAATGCAGCACTTGGTCCTACTTGGTATTAGTTGTAGGGGAACCCAGAAAATCACTCATCTACTGATAGTTTTCTAATAGCTTTTAAATAGGCTAAAAAAATACTTGAAAAGTATAAGAAGTTACTATAAAAAAAGGAAAAGAAAATGCTGACCGACAACTTTAAAGAAAATACTACAGATAATAGCATTAATGCAGCACTTAATCTTTTAGCGACTTACCGGCAACAAAACAAACTCTGAAATGACGGCCAGTCCGTCACATCACCACAAGAAACCCATGAACGCTTATGACGTCGAAGGTCTTTATGACGCGTACGTTAGAATCTTTAAGAGAGCATTCGTCAGTCACGTGGTAGTCAAAGTTGTAGGGTAACCTAGGCAACCGCTCAACTGCTGACAGTTTTCTAAGCCATTTTATATTCATTATAAACCGATATGTATTTTCTACTGATCTGAATTAAAGAGAAACTGATCACCGGAGCGGAGTGAGTCTTACCTCTGATGAACACATCAGCCAGTTGCCTGGTGCGCGCTCCAGTGAAGGTTTCGAGTTAAAATGCTGATAAGAGCGTTGAGAGCAGTCGCTGGTTTGGAATAAAGCGGTGCCATGATAAAAAAACAACCCATCGTATGTTGGTCCGTGAAAGTTTCTCACTGCGCTTCTGCTTCACGTATTTCTCTCCACATGGCTGCCCTGTTTTATTCTACCGCAGGGGTGTCAAACACAGGCCCGCGGGCCAAATCAAAAACATAATTTCTCATGTGTTTATAATATTAAACTTTGGTTGTTCCAGATTTAATGTTTATGCAAAACTAAAGTTTGTTTCTATATGAAAAGGTTCAACATTACATATCTGGAGAGACAGAAAACATGCACAATTGCAGTCAATTTTTCAATAAATATTGAGTTTGGCCAGCGATTTCGTCCCAGTTTTTAATTTTGGCCCACTGTGAATTTGAGTTTGACACCACTGGTCTAGACCTATACCCGAAACGTCATACAATAAATTTAGCATTTGGATTATTTTGTTATCCTCTACTGTAATCCCTTAAAACATTTTATTTTACACCTTTCATATGGATGTATTTTGTCTTTTGATCATTCGTTAAATGGGGTGGTATGGTCTTCATATCTCCTCTCATGTATACATTGTGTTATATCTGTTGTGTTAAGGATTAAATAAAACCAAAAATGTATGTCATTTGATGCTCTAAGATTCTTCTCAAGTGTTTTATCATTTCATCTTTCATATTTCTTCTAAAAACATGCCAACTACATAACAAAATCAATAGGTTATTTTACTTTCCTTTATTCCACCACTAGAGAGGGATATAGCACTTGTTTGTGCTTTATGACTTCCACTCACAGAACGTTTGACTTCAATACCAAATCAAAAAACCCTTATATCAAATATTCTTTACACTGTGTGAAAGTTTTGAAATCGTTGAGCATATGTAGTTTCTAGGATTTTCAATATTTTAAACTCTACAGTTTTTCAAACTGCACACATGACACCTTCATTCCCACTCAATTTTCTTTAGAAGACCTTAATATATTAAATATTAATGATCCCAGATCAGCAATAGTTTATTTAATGTATTTAGCTTTACTGTATTTTGTCTTATGTTGTATAATGTTAAGCATCCTGTCAGTTAATATGTTTAAAACCTTAAGTTATTATGACATTAAAGTTCATTATATGCTACTTATTATACAGTAAAAGACTTGTACTGAGATGTTGCTTAAATGTCTCTAAAATCTGAGTTAGTGGAGGATCATTTGGCTGGCCGAGTGATTTTAAATGTGATTTGAAAAGATCAAGTGTCATTATAAGGTTAAGCTAAAATGAGAACCCAAAATGTAGGACTAAGTGTAAACATTTATTTCAATTTGTATTTAAATACATTTTCCTGACAGCATCCGCACACCATGTAACATCGATAAGCTCCAAAATGTATCCTTTATGTTTTTAATTAAAAGCTGTTTTAATGTCAATGAATTATTATTATTATTATCATTATCATTATTATTATTATTATTGCAAATTGTTTTACTTAATGAGGATGTTACATTCTTTTTTTTTTTTTTTTTTTTTAAGTACAATATGTTTTCTAGTAACAAATTCACAGTTAAGAGACATGCAAAATATTTAAAAAAATGTTACTGTGACAGAATTTCAAACAAGGAAGCCACTTGTGTTACCAGTTTAAAATTATAAATATTCTGGTTTATTCTAAATATATATGCAGACACACTTTGGGTCTTTCCAGCTATCTTGCTTTACCTGATGAGTGATAAAATTATATGATTATGAATGTTCAAATAAACAAACCAGTAACACCACAGACTAATTAGATCCAGCGCAAATATATGATTTATTGTATATCGGCTATTTGTGCAACTGGTTGTTTATTTCACTTTCACAAATATCTAGTAGAAATCTAAATCTAAATCTAAAATATTTATTATGAAATTAATATATAAAAGATTTATATACAAAATATAAATAAATCTTGTGCCTCAAAGCAAATGTAACTGTTAAATCAATTTTCCTGTTTTCACAAAACTTTTCAGCTGAATGCCTAGTAGTTTTGAACACATTTTAATTGACTCATAGGAATGAGTAAGTGAAATTATATTTAAAAATGAAGACTGAATAGCAACATCTTTCCAGTATGATTTATTTTTAACAACATGAAGTAAGTATGCCTTATGTATGTATATCAAAGAAAGTTTTTCAGTCTTAAATTATTTCGTCAGTGAGCCTGTGCCCATGATAGCTGATTTGAAAAAAAAAAAAAACACAGAATTTTTTTTTGATCAGTAAACATTTGTTTTACTGATCAAATCTCAAAACAGCACCAAAATCTGCCACGATGCACTATTAACTCTCTGGGGTCGACAAACGCGCCGGCGTGTTTTATTTTTATTTTAATTTTTTTATTCCTCATAGCTCCAAAAGGAACGTCTGTCTTCTTCTATTGTACAGATTAGAGCAATACATAATTTTAATCTTTAAAGGCTCTGTTTATATTCGTATGGACTTATAATAACAACCAAAACACTGTGCTTTTGTAAAATAAAGAAATCAGGGTGTCAAACTCAGTGTCAAATTTAGATTTTATTTTTATTTGACAAAAAATGATTTTATATAGATCTATTATTATTGTTATTAATGTCACGGCGATATGAAGCGCTGATAACACAAACTACAGATCCCATAATGCAGCGCTTCAGCTGTCTTAACGAACGCTAGACTACCTGGGAACATTCCAGCGTCAATCAAGTCGAGCTTCTGTTTATGTATTTAACTCTATTGTAAAGTTATTGTGAAATAGCGCCTCACAGTGGTGAAGAGAAAAGTTGATTCTGAAAACAGCCTTTAAAAACCGATGGGATTCTGAGTAGATGTTTACTGACACTGCCGGTAAACACGTGTATTACTGGAGCGAATGTGGCTGTAATTAAGGAATTGAATCTAAGACTAAACTACGAGACAAAACATCAGGAGAAGCTGAAAATCCAGAATGCAAAGCAGAAGATACAGAAAGTAGAAGAGTTAAAGAAGAATCTGACATTTCAGCAGACGTGTTTCACAAGAACACAATCACAAAGTGAAGCTGGTGTGAAAGCAGAGGAGAAATCAGAGTCACCTCAGCCGGTTATTTACTGAGGGAGAGTTTCTGAAGAGCTGCATGATGAAGCTGTGAGACATCTGGTGTTTGACAGGAGATATTTTTATGGCTAGCAAAATATTTTAAGTTATTTAAGGTTTAAGATATTTTTTTATAAAATGGCATAAATGCAAAGAAATCTGATTGTTTTGATTTGTTGTATTTTAACGTTTACTTAAAAACACAATTTTTATTGATTTGTTCAGGGTTTTTTTGCAGCATGTTCATATTTCTAACTTGTATAATTTTGACAGAAGATATTTTTATGGAGAGCTATTTATTTAAAGGTTAAGTTTATTTATTTTGGAATAATATTCCTGTCTGTTTTTATTTATATTTATGTTTCAAAAAACATTGTTTCAGTGTGTTCAATAATCTCTGTGTCAAAAACGTTGGTGACCCCTGCCCTAGACGTTTGACCTAAAAACCCTATAAAATATTCTTTACACTGTGACTCTAAAATTTAAAGCTGTGAAATTGTTGAGCGCATATCTAATTTTATCTAGCTTTTCACTATTTAAAACTCCATACATGACACCTTCATGCCTATTTTATTTATTTATTTATTTTAACTTAATATATATTAAATATTTATTTTCCAAGATCACAATTCGTTTATTTATTTAATTAATGCATCCTGACAATGAATATGTTTGAAAACTTTGACAATTACTAAAGTCATTTACTTGTCACTAAGAATACAGTAAAAGACTGATGGCAATAGTAAAGACTGATGCTTAAAGTGTTAAGAAAATGTTTCAAATATAAAGTTGTATGTGCTTTGACTCTCTTGAACTTTCAAATTGAATCTCAGAATTTCAAGGTCTATATTTGTTAGACACTGGAAAAAATGTTTTCTGACTTTTCCTGTAATCTGTAAGGTGGCTCGGGACACTTATAGTTGGATCTTCAATGTTCAAGTTTGTGGTAGTACCATTTGACTTGAGACCTTTTGTTTTGGATACTGGGATAAAGAGTGGGGTGGTGCAATCAGGTGATTAAGTATTGCATATTGCAGTAGACAGTTGTGCCTTGTAATCCCAGAAAAGAACCTGTGGCTGGCTATGGGTGTTAGAATTGTACATCAGAACATCTCATGTTGAGTAATGGGAAGAGCGATTTGATAAGCTCCTCTGCTCAGTGGTAATGCCCACTCTCTAGGAGACCAGACATCCCTGGTGTGTGAGGGCTCAGGGGTTTACTTTTGTATTAGCAAGAATGCATAAGTTAATTACATTCTGGTCAGAAGCATAGGACTTGTGATTAACATGTATTTTTAATGCTGCAAGGAAACTGGGTTTCTTTGGAATGGAAAACTGGGAGGGTGGACTTTATAAAATTGAAAAAGTGTGTGCTAGTGTAATTTAGGGAAATTACAATCCTGAACCTCGTAGGAAAACTCTACATTCGGGTGCTGGTGAGGAGACTCTGCCTGATAGTAACCTTAGGATTCAGGAGGAACAGTGTGGGTTCCATTTAATTTACACGTGTCATGTGAACTTGCATTTGCCTCAACCATTGAAGAAGTAAAAAGAACTCGGATGAATTGATTATGCCTGTATATTTTTTACATTCACTGAATAGTTGTAGTGTGTAGTTTTACTGTAAAATGTATTTTTTTTTATTGATTCTTTGTTAACAAACTAAGCTTAGCTCTTTAGAGGTTGCTTTTTTTAGCTGTTCAGATTTGTAATGCTGTTTCATAATACAGTGTATTTATTGAAATAATGTACATCTTTATTATATCTTTATTAGATTTATTTATACTAAAATCTATACTACACCAAACAGTGAAATTGTGGAAAAGTATATTTCTATCTCAGTGTCATAATTTCCATGTTGAAATCAAACCCCTTACCTTTCAAGTATGGGGAGAAAAGTTATACTTGTTTGAGGATCATAGTCATAATGAAAATTAGAAAATAAGCAGTTTTGCAGTCACTGTACAAAAGCTGTTTATTCGTTAGTCTTTGTCATTCTCCTTGCAATCTGGGTGCTCTTGGAAAATGTAGAAAGCCTAAAGGTTTGTCATTTGCCTCTCTTTGTGTAGAACTGTGCAATTAAATGTTTTCCTAAAAAGCAGTGTTCTAAGAAGAATCATTTTTACAATTCTAAAAAGAGGCTACTGACATTCTTCTTCTTCTTTCGGATTCTCCCATTAGGGGTCGCCACAGCAGATCATCCGTCTCCATACCCCCCTGTACGGTGCCCCGTCCTCTACATCTGCCTCTTTCAAACCAACTACCTGCTTCTGACATTAATTTATAAAATAAGCATAAGAATGGCATTACTATGTCATTAAAAAGTCCTACAGATAAATATTACTCCTTCCTGTCCTCATTTATAGAGTATGTTCCTTGTTCATACTCTTCAATTGATTGATTAAAATGATGTCGTCTTTAACAAAAACAGAAAATGATTGATAAATTAGAGGTGACCTCAGTTCAGTGTTTACAAAACAAAACTTCCTAATTTCCCTTTTGAAACAAAATCTAAACTGAATTTATGAGTTGTCTTCAATAAATGACCTTAACTATTGTACCCACAGAAAGTATTAATATAAAGAAAATTCACATTGATTTAAATTCATATCCATGCTTTTGCACATTATGTAATAATAAAATCACTCATATTTTTGTTTTGCTTTTATATTTTTCAAATCTGAGTGTAGGGAAAAAAAGGCATTGCTGCCACTTTGCATCATGATCAAAGTGAAAGAAGAGAAAAGATTCACTGTATTGACGTATGCTGCTCGATGTGTTACGCAATTTAAACATAAAAGGGTGTCCTGTTGAACTTGTTCTTTACATGTCTCATAAATTCTGAATTCTGACCCTTATATATTGACTTGCAAACAGTGTTCAAATTCAGACTGTGTTTTAATTGAAATGGTTTCCTCTGAGTGAGGTAGATTTATGGAGCCTGTCCTGCCCGCTGGGCTCATGACTCCTCTGATCTGCTTTTATTTCCTCACCCCATGACCCATGCATTCATTAGAAACTCCAGAATGGTCTCACTGGCCAAAAGCCAGTCCAATGATTCATTTTCTAAATGAAATTACTATATGTAACAAAAGAAACCTGCCAAGTTAAATTCTTAATCATTTATTTATTTATTTACTTATTTACTTATTTTCATAGATAGATAGATAGATAGATAGATAGATAGATAGATAGATAGATAGATAGATAGATAGATAGATAGATAGATAGATAGATAGATATCAAATGTTTAAATGGAGGAAATGTATTATTTTAAAGAAAGAAAAAAGGTAATTTGAATTTGATAGCTGCAACACATCTCAAAAAGTTGGGACGGGGCAACAAAAGATTTAATTATTAAAATGAAACGATTGGTGAAACATTTTGCAACTAATTAGGTTAATTGACAACAGGTCATTAAGATGATTGGGTATAAAGAATGTATTTTAGAGAGGCACAGTTTCTCAGAAGTAAAGATGGGCAGAGCGTCACCGATCTGTTAATGAACAAAGTGTGGAACAATTTCAGAATAATATTTTCTCAACATAAAATTGCAAAACATTCGAATATCTCATCCTTCACAGTACATACAAAGTTTCATAGTATCTGGAGAAAAAGAGACAAGAAAAAGGACAAGTAAAAGTAAAAATTTAATACTGGATGCCTGTGATCTTGAGTCCCTGCATTTAAAAGAGTCATGATTCTGTAATGTAAATCATTGCATGGGCTCATTAACACCTCTAAAAATCATTGTCTGTGAACACAGTTTGCCATGTTATCCACAGATGCAGGTTAAATCTCTATCATTCAAAGAAGAAGGCATGTGTGAACATGATCCAAAAATGCCACCATCCTCTCTGGGCCAAAGCTAATTTAAACTTTTCTGTGGTCAGAACTGAAATGTAATTTCTTTTGACACCATGAACACCATGTACTCGGAATGGTTTGTTATCAGCAACCAGTTGGAAAACCCGCATGACAGTGTGTGAAATGTAAGGCATCTGACCACAATGTCACCCTTCATGCTGAGATGTCCCAGTGACCAAAGCATTGTCAAGTTGTGTATGTAAAGGGGGGGTAACGATGAGCCTCAGATCCTGACCGAGGTCAAGTCTTCTGATTTAAAAAGAGTGCATTATGTACCATTTCCCTGTGATAAAAAGTCTTAAACAGGCCTCTCAAGGAAGACAGTTGAAAGTCTGCTCAAGTAGAGCACACTGTCTTATAAAGTGTGTTTCATTTAAGTAGATTTTAGTTTTGTCACATAAAGCTTTAATACCTCTGTTCTATTATATATTTTAGTGGTAGTACTATTCAACTGCTAAATCATTTCTAGCACTTTTATTAATGCAGAAATTGTATGTTTAGCCTTTTTTTCTACTGTATCATGGGAGAAATGGTGCCCTTAAGTATTAACTGACCTTTACACTAGGTAATGTATGTGTTTTGAGTTGCAGTGTGGGGTTCAGCTTGGATCCTGGATCTAGTTATGCCTAAAACATTTTAAGTGAATAAGCAGTTTTTCAAATATTTTTAGGTGTCCAGCCCCACAGGAAGCAGTTGCTTGTCCCCAGCTGTCTTCTGTCCCACAGAGAGAGGACAGCTGCATGCAGAATTTCTTGTCTGTTAAATGTAGAAGTAAACCTCTTCGTTGGAAATTAACATTTTTGTGACATATTTTAAGAAACCCTTTTAAATCAGGCAGCTCTGTATGCTCTTCCTGTAAAATAATCTACCACCTGTAATATGTGTCTTTTGTGCAACTCTTCATCATTACTATATCTCTGTCAGCTCTTGCTAGAGCTTATGTTTCTTACCCTCAGGCTATTTTTCCTTCATCTTTTCTCAAAGAGAATATGAAATTCCTGTGGCATAAGTAATTAACAGGGCACTGGATCAAATGAATCCTTAACAAAATGTGCTGTCAAAATGAAATCGTTTGTCAACTGCTTTGCCGCCACCTTCCCAGTCTTTAGCAGCTCTCCTTCCTTCTTACCCTCCAAGTGCAGAATTTTCATGTAGTTCTTGCATCACTTTGTAGGCCAGTTCTGCCACTGGTAATACTGAATACAGTGTTTGCTCATTATAGACACAACTCTGTATGCATTATGAATGCTTTATGTACCCTGGCTGTTTGGATGGTTTAAAGCAATGGCAAGGGCATGAATATACAACTATATAATATTTAGCACTTTTTATTTATATAAATTAATCTTGAACACTATACAACTATTTCTTCCCAATCCAATTACATTTCAATTCAGGTTTATTTGTATAATGCATTGACAGCTGTGATGATAATGATGTGTGTGTGTGTGTGTGTGTGTGTGTGTGTGTGTGTGTGTGTGTGTGTGTAAGTGATGAATATGTGGACACCAACATCAGAGTTTATTTTATATTAAAAATAATGTTAATGTTGACCTACTTCCCCACTTTCCTAATTTGAACACTGGGTGTCGCTATCATGTAAAACAAATGGCAAACGGTAGCCACCTTTTCATTTAACCTCCTCTTTAGAATCCCAATGACCAAAAAAAAGAGCAAAAAAAAAGTATATTAAGATTTTTTGACAAAAATTATTTTTGTGTTTACCTGACAGGTGATATTTGTTGAAATAAAAAACAAAAATAAACAAAAAACACTCTTCATGAGCCACAAGAGGGCGTGGTTAAGAGTGATATTTTTATGGGTAAACGACGGCGACACAAAGTAGTGATGTGAAGATCTTTTTAGTGACTTGGTTCTTTAAATTTCGTTCATCAAAATAAACGACAATTTTTTTGTCATTTAGTTCCTTTCGTTACTGTAATCATAAATTAGTAAATTGAAATGTTACATTTTTAATAAGCAGATCCCCTATCCCCTGTCTATACGAACTGCATAGCGTATATGGGAGTCACGTGATAAAAGAACGACCGACTAGGACCAGAAGAGTCAATAGTTAAACTACTAATTTCTGTTTCCTGTAGGAGATTTTGCGATACTTTGCTCATGTGCGTCCAGTAGAATATAAACATATCACTCTTTTAGACTACTCGTTCTTCTGAGACACATTAAAGACTCGTTCAAAATAAACGAATGGTTCATAATCGATCCATCACTAATACAAAGCTGCTAATTCCTGTGTTCAATAACTGATAAACATTTATGTATTATTATTGTTGTTGTGGCTAAACATTTGTTGTAGTCTGTTACCATTTATTCTGTAGTCTGTTACCATTTATTACATTAAATCATGGTGCATTATTGCACAGTATTTACTGTGATGTGGTCACAGGTGAGTATAGTGTATAGAATATAGACGATCTTGTACAATGGCTTTGATAACTGCTCAGATTTTAGAACTAAAACTACAGTATAATTCCCCGCTTTACCGCATTTCGGATCACATGCCCTCGGTTTATCTCAGAATCGTATTTGCCACATAACTAATTTGTTTGGCTGATTTTCCTGGTCTCTCGCGGATAGCATGATAGACCAGAAAACTTATAGGGAATTGTTTTTATGGAGTTTTATGTTGAAATAATAAAATGTATTAATAGACATATCATTATTAATTATAAAATAAAATAAAATGTTAATACAGTACAGTACTGTATACATAAAATATCATTTTTGGTGTGGTGTCCGTTTATCGCAGGCGGTTTTGGAATGTAACCACCGAGATAAACGGGGGACTACTGTATTCTGTTTATTAGATATTATTTGAGGAAACTTTACCCCTTCAAAAGTACTAGTGCTACACAATAACCAAAGGAGAAACAAGTGTCAAGCTCTTAAATCAACAATATATTGTGTTAACCATAAAAGTGCTACAAAGGATTATTTCTCATTGTGAAAAACCCTTGGTAATGAGTGATTATAATGAAGCCAACAAACCTAAAGCAGCAAGTAACAAGCAAAGCATGTGCATTTTACTTTTATTCAGTACAGTGTGATATGATCACTGCCCCAGACTACTAGATGCGGGAAATCTGCCAATATTTATTTACACAGTGCTGTCAAACATTCAGTAGAAAATGCTCATCCACCCATTGAATAAGTTTCTTGAATAAATGAAAGGTGTTAGTTGTGATCAAGTGGGACTGTTGTTTATTTATTTATATTTGTACAGAAAGATTGTGGCCTGTGACTGCATTGTTTTCTTTGTCTGACCTCCAACAGGAAAAAGTTTGGAAATCCATGCCCAGTAATGTAATAATAACAATAATAATAAAAAAATCTGTGCTTTAATGCACATAACATACAGTCATTATAAAAAAAAAGGAAAACAAAAAAAAAAAAAAAAAAAGAAATGAAGCACAAATATCTAAGATTGTAACTAAGTACAAGATTACATACAATTGGACAGCACTAATACTTTTTGCATGTGTCATTTTATTTTTGTAAAGGCACTTATTGACCCCTACTAGGTATACTGTAGAGGAAGGAACATTTTAATTTATCCTAAGCATGCCTGAGACCTTCCCCCTGGACGGCTATTAAGTGGTTCACTAAAAGTGAAACATATGGCTTTCTAACTTGGATATATGTCATCTTGACTGCATCCTTGTCCATTCCAATCTAAATGCAGGCATTTGGTAATGCTAACCTAAACTTTTGTAAAGTTTACTATAATATATCAGTGCTTTTATTTCATTAAAATATATGTACATATTTAGATTCTCAATGGACATAAGTGTCTGTTGTCACATATATCTATAGTGTTATTCATACAATGAAAAAGGTTAGAAATATCACCAAACACAGCCTGCTGAATGTCTTTCTCTTTGTTAAATGCATAAATCCTCAAGCCATCAGGTTTAAAAATTTACTTTCTTCTGCAAGGGCAGTTAACATAGAGCTCATATCACCAATAGCCATATTGCTGATCCCTGCAGGCACTGAAGGCAGTGTCACAGAGTTGCGTGGAGTAGTAAGTCGTGAGGAATTCTGTGAAAGACTCTGTAAGAGTCCAGGGCTCAGAGTGCCAGACATCAGGCTGGAATGATCTCCGTCGTCCAACATGGTATCAAAGTCTATTTGAGTATGACCAGCAGTTTGAGAAGAGTCCACTGTGCTAGTAACCTGGTTAATTCCAGGGGATGCCATTGTAGCCACTGTAGTATAATCAGCTTGACTGGCAGAAGGAGACATTGAGGTGTTATAGTCTATGTTGCTGTCTAACATTTTGATCTCACCCGAATAGCATACAGCGTTATCTCCACCGCAGGGATGAGTAGTTGCAGCAGGCCTCTTTGGACTGGCCTCAGAGGTGTTGAAATCAGAGCTTGTACTGGACAGAGAATAACCAGCTTGATGGGGCAAACTTGTACTTGACTGATGCCTGTTTGAAGGTTTTGGTTCAGGCGGAGGCCTAGGCTGAAAACCTCTGCTTCCATTTTGAAGGGTTGTTTGGGGCAGTGGCA
The DNA here is from genome assembly GCF_014805685.1 of Silurus meridionalis. Taxonomy (NCBI): domain Eukaryota; kingdom Metazoa; phylum Chordata; class Actinopteri; order Siluriformes; family Siluridae; genus Silurus; species Silurus meridionalis. Next base: position 14,250,948 of record NC_060886.1, read on the forward strand.
TATTATTCTGCTGGTTTTCCAGACGTAAGTAGCCTGACTTGTAATTCTGCGCTTCTTGATTTTGCAATGCCATGTTATTGCGTACTGGACCATGGTAGGTGTTTCCTGATGAGAGATTATTGTTGATTTCCTGTTTATAACCTTGGCGTGCCTTTGTTTGCTCATTGAGGTTCTGACAGGGGTTAAAATATAGCTGTCTATAGTGCTGAATTGGGTTTGTCCTCTGAGTGTTCCTCTGGGAGTAACCCTGCTGTGTAACAGCTAAATTCTGGTTGATTGGTGCTGACTGCTGACTTGACCCAAAGCTTTGATAAGAGCCAGTGTTCTGCTTTTGCTGGACCAATGCCAAGTTGCCTCTAAGAAGCTGCTGCTTTGTAAATCTTGTTGAGTTGTCCACTGTACCTGAGCTGACTTCATTCCATTGCACAGGCATGTGATTTTTATTCCCGCTATCAGAGTCTGTAAAAGGCTGCTGGGAACCTGGGCTAATTTGGCAGGGGGGCATTATTTGCTCTATGTCATTTATATTAGCATCAACCAAAGCCATGCGTCGTTGCCCATAAAACTGCTGGTGTTGCTGGGAGGTCTGGTTGCTTTTGAAAACTTGTGGCTGACCACTGATGTAGGCCATACCAGTATCCTGAGTTGAGCCAGCATGCTGGGACCTGAGGTATTGCACTACATCATCTGGAAGCACCATGTCCTCTTCTGTTTGGTCAGCTGCATCCATGGCCATGTTTTCCATGACAACATTTTCTGAGATGCTTGGGGGCCTCTGGCTGAAGGCATGACAATGCAAACTGCCATCAGAAAAGGTGTTATTTTGCAAGTTGACACCATGATGGTCATGTGGAGGGACACGAGAAGGGTTCATGCTGCTCATACTATTGTATCGCTGAACACGAGGCAGGGAGAGAGGATCCATAGTTGTCCGACGAACAGGGTCACTAGCTCTCCTTGGCATATTGCTTGGGATTTCATGAGGCATCATACCAGGGACTCCATAACTCATATCACTGCAGCGTCTCGAGGTGGATACATTTCGGGCTTGAAAAAAATGGGCAGAGTTCTCCTGAGAGTCATTGTACAAAGCCATCCTAGTCCTAAGACTCATACGATCCATATTGGGGAGGGGTGTTGGTGGAGCACCTCCAGTGGCTGCTGCATATTTTGCTTTCAACCGATAATGCTGGGCTGGGGTGAGGCTAAGCAAGCTTGGCAAAGCACCTCCGCCACACTGACTGGCTTCACTAGACCTGCGTGAAAGGTCGACAGAGATAGGATCGTAAGAGCCTGCAGAGCTTAAGTTGTTGTTTCGTCCTCCGAACTGTGAGGCCTCACTGGAGCGCCGGCTGGAGTAACAAGGTGAAATGCCTGAGGATCTGCGGCTGAGTGTGTAGGCTGAGCTTACAGTGCTCGTAGTACTATCTCTACGTTCCTTCAGCTGATTCAATACTGTAATTTCACAAAAGGGTAAGTCTCCAAAGCGTTGTCCTGGCATGCCAATACTTTGAGAGCCTGTACTTGAACTTTCCAGAAGAGAACCTGAAGGGGAGAAAGAGGCTTTAGCTTTTATTCAGTTACTGTCTTTACATGTTCACATTCTATGCAACTGATGCTAGTATACCTACCGACAGCTGGTATTGGAGGCAGCTTGGTGTTTCCGACGTGAGGAGTTGAAGTTGTCCAGGAGCAGGAGTCTCTCACTGTCTTCAGCTTTTCCTTCTTTATATGATCAAAATGTAAAACAACCCCCCTGTTTTTGCGCAGCTGGAGGCCTACTCCTGCTGAAGTCCCTGGAGAACCTGTGGAATCTACCACTGGGGGATCATCCAGATTACACAAGTCCCCCAAACTGCCTCCACTGTGTATGGCCATTTCTACTCCACTGTCATTGTTGGTGGTGCTACCAAGTGGTGACCGCTCACTGCTACATGATGACTGACCACCAGGGCTGGACTGATACATCTAAAATGGGTGGAAAACTCAGTTAAACATATAAATAATGACACCAATAAAGTTCATTTAAAAAAGGAGAAAGAAAGCAGTTTCTAATAGAATTGCAATATAGAATGTATTAATTACTTTATTGCACAGTCTGTTTGCTCAAAGCTTTAAGCTGCAGTGTTGTAAATGAGTTCTGACCAAGTCTAAACTAAAAAGTGCTTCTTGATCACAGTGTGATGGTTTTTGTTCAGTAAACACACACCCAGTCTGTGAATATTAATTAGATGACTTTTATCATTGCATTACAGAGGAAACTGGCAGCTCCCCAGGCAATGGTGGAACAGAACAGCACAGAGTATGGTGAGATGTGTGGAATAACTGCATAAACGCAGTGTGAATAGTATGGTTATCTACACATATGAATATATCTACAACATGTAAAAAATGTCAAAAGAAAGGTTACATGCATAAACATAAAATATTAATTGAGTGTTATGACCATACATTTGACATAATTAAACATAAAAAACACTGGAATCATGCTGTACATTTGTGGTGGATTGTGAAACTAATGCCTCACATTGCAGGAAAAGACAATATATAGATTGTGCTCACCTGAGTAATGTCTGTCCATAAGATTTAAAGCATGACAGATATTCAAGAGTCAACCCAATAAGTGTTAATAAAGCAAAATAGTATTAACGAGAACATTTGTACATGAATTCAGTAGTATGTACAATAACAGATTAATTAAATGTGGTACTAAATGTTCTACTGTGCTAGATTAGTACACTAATGTAAGAGAACAAATTATTATCTTACCACTGTATTTTCAGTCTTAATGGACTTGACTTGTAGGCTGTCCTCCACACCTTTGCTGGTGCTGCTGGCTTCAGTTGACCTCTCAGATTCCCTTCCTGCATTCTTAATATTGGTCTCATTTTCTCCACTTCCTTTAGGTGGATGGGGTTTTGTAGGAGCATCACCACGCTGCTTCTTTGTGACATGTGCTTCAGGACCATGAACTGTCTTCACATGTTTTCTGAGAGAGCTAGGGTCTGTGTAACGCTTTGTGCAGCCTGGGATCTTGCAAACATATGGTTTCTAGAGGTACATAGAAATGTAATATTGTACAATATATAAATATTATAAATATATATATATATATATATATATAATATGTCTGGTCCATGGCATTATCGCTTTTGTTTGTTTCTCTTGTCATAAATGAAAATGTGGAGTGCAAACAATACCTCATTTGAATGTGTGCGGTTCTGGTGCTTTGCTCGGTCTGAGGCGTTAGAGAAAGCCTTGTTGCAACCTTCATGTTCACATACATAGGGTTTCTCCCCGGTATGAGACCTCAGATGGGTTTTCAGGTTCTCTAGGCGAGAGTACGCTTTAGAGCAGCCTTCAAACTAGAAACAGGATAAAGAATAATTATCAGCATCATGGCCAATACAGATATCACAGGTTATCCACTATGTACACCGTCCATATCCTCATAGTTAATCTATGTTTCTCACTGACTGGCAAATCAGACAGGAAACATGTTAAGGATGTCAGGTTAGTCTGATAGGTCTTGGTATTATTCTTGTTTGAGTGATCTCAAACTTCAGATTTGAAGTTTTGAATCTGGTAGCTTGAAATGTATATGATGTTTGGAACTGAAGATTTCGATCAATTTGTTCTCCTCAATATGGTATTGCAACATATTCCTAAATTAATTTAAGGATGTATTGTAAGCTAAATTAGAATGAGCAAAAATAATAAGTGGCATATGCAAATAAGTTCTACTGAAAGTGTTATGGTGCTTGCCGGTTTGTTGCACTATACTGCAACACATTGTATTGCATTATTCTTTTTGTGAGACTAAGATTGTATGTGTTAATATGCTGGGAGAAATGAGCAGATATTAGAGTCCATTTTCAGTGGATAGAGAACCATTGAAGTGATTTCCCGTTACTTACAGTGCATTTATGAGGCTTTTCTCCTGTGTGTCGCCGCATGTGGACGACCAGCATGTACTGGGCTTTAAAAGGCTTCTGCTCTCGTGAACATTCCTCCCAACGACACACAAACTCCTTTTTCTCCCCATGGATATGATCATTATTGATGTGCTGTAAGGAGAGAAGCGTGTAAGAGATATCCTGCACTCGGACACACTTTGTTACACTGCAGTGACAATGGTGCTTTGAGTTGTAATTTATCTAATGGTATGGAAAAAATTCCTTCTCTCAAAGAGTCACAGAAATTCCAATTCATCACATTCAAACATAGTGTGATGGGGACTGCACTTATACATGCATGAGAAATGTGTAATCCCTTGGGTGGCAGACCTGGGATTGAATAGAATAGAATAGACACTGGGGGGAATAGAAATCCCCATTCTCACATTACCGACAAATACTTACACCTTTCAACTAGTTTTTTAAAAGCATGTTTTACTTAACTTAAATATACTACTATAAAGATAATTTATGTTGGATATTTTAGACTTAAAGACAATTTCTTTGCATTCTCACTCTCTTGCATTGTCTCAAGAGCTTCTGTACAATGCGTTTAATCTTTTTAAAACTGTGTAACATGCATGTGACTAGAAAGATACATCCAATTAAAGGCTTATGCTCTTTATTCTGAACTAAAGCTATAATTTAGAGCTATGGAGAATGATTACTTGCAACAAATAAAACCGAACAACACACCATATTTTTTTTCTTGAGGTGTGTAATTTAGTTTATATGGAAAGAGCCCAGATTAAAGCCTTAAGGACCAAAGGAGACTTGTAGGAAGGGAGGAGTAGACTTCTTTCTATGGTACCTAAATAATGACTCCTTCTTGCTCCTCTTCCTTTCTAATAATGTTATTCTAGGAATTAGAGTTTTCTTAATGCTAAAACTTTCTACTAAAATGCAATTATTGTCAGGCAAAACCCGGTTTACAACTGCTCACCTGTAACCACTTAAGACACAGTGTCTTTTCTTCTGTAGGAATTATTTGTTTTGAAGTTATTGATATATGCTGACATATAGACATGTAGACTATTTCAGACCTGCTCAGTTTAGGCAGCCAGAAATGGGAGGACCATCAGAGGGCCACCACCACTGACCCCTGAACCCCTGCTTAGCCAACGCTATTTGTGAGGAGCTGGCCAGGCTCCAAGTGTTTCGTCCTGCTGAAGAGTCTAACTGGCTGTAAGTGTTACTGTCATGGTGTAAAGCACAAGCTGTTAATCAGTGGGGGTTGTTGTCGGAGGTGCCACGGCTGGGGGAGCTGTGTCAGAGCTGCTGGCATGTCGACAGATTTACAATTGGGCCTCAGGCAAGGTCAAAGTCCAGGGGGATGGGGGAGAACAGAAACTGAGACCCTGAGTGTGATTGTATGTGTTTAATTTTAAGTGTCTTGGTGAGTGGAGATAGTTCCAGCCTAGTTGGGTGCACCACTGTGTGCATCTGTATGCTTTGTTAATTCCACATGTGACAGTGACAGGAAAAGAACAAGCCTGTCTGGCCTTTTTAAAGCTATTTTATCCTAAATTGTTAACTATTATTTCCTCTCATATTTTTTTCCACTTTTCTAATATGCACCCAGAGCCTGCACTGAGATGCTACCAAACCATCTGCTTATTAATTTATCACTTTGGGAAATTTTGACTTAGACTATTTTGACATATGGTTGAGCACAGCAGTGTCACTTACGTGCACCAACTGCTCCTGTGTGTCATATTCTTTAGCGCAACCCTCCCAGTGGCAGTTGGTCTCATACACTGCCTCAGGCTCCTGCTTGCACTCATCCTTATCCAGCTCCTCTCTCAGTTCCACGTGATCCTGTAAAAAGGGCCATATAATTAGTCTTTAGAACAACAAAGTGCTAATGTGTTAATTGTTTTATGTCATTAGTTGGTAGTTCGGAGCCCGTTGCACAGAGGATTCATAGTTGTGAAACTCTGGATGCAGAACTGTGCCACTGCAGGTGTTCACTAAGCACTTTTGTGAATCTCTTCCCTGTTTCTGGAGCCATTTTTACAGGCTACTTTTCTCTCAGAGTCTGGGAATGTTTAGAATGCTTTTGAGCTCTAATGATTCTGGCATTAAACTTAAATGGGCCAAACTTTCTCTAATGTGGTAAGCGAATGGAATGCTTTAAGGCCACATTTAATATTGCTGCCTGCTCACGTATTTTATCTGATAGCGAGTAAAAACTATCCTTTTTTTTTAGCAGCAAATGACAGAAGGTAAAGGATTGCCATTTGTGAGGATAACAAGCAGAAATGCAACCAAACAGCTTTCTTAATTGTGGATGTTGATATGATGACACCAAAATGTTTCCAACTGTGCTGCTATATTTCATGAATTTTCCCGGAGCTCTTAACTGTATACATCATACCACCACACTCACTACACAAGAAAGAGGGTAAATATATACTGAAGTAAAATGCAGAAAAAGGGGGAGAAAAATGCTTTGAGAAGAAGTAGATGTGCATGATCTCTTCTAAATCCTTTATGAGTTTCAGACAGGTTAAACATAAAAGACAAACCAATATGTGACCTTAATACCTGAGAACAAGGGGAAATGCGGCATGTCACCTCTGCCTTCACTTTTGACCTCTTGGTGATCATGGGATTGACCGTACTGCTGACTGCTGAGTCACCTCCTGCATTCTGGTTGCACAGAGTATAAAAATTAATAAAAAGTAAGGACCAAAAAGTCAAAAGGAGAGTGACTGTACTTATAAGTTTGGTAGTGCAGTTACTGCTAATAACATGGAAATTTTTGTTATGCATCCATATCCATTTTATCCATGTTAACATTCCATCTTTCAAAAAGCAAGTCATTTGGAGACTGAACAATTTAGAATGCCCTCATATGACTGAAATGCATTCATGAGATTATATATTCTCTCATAGCCCTAAGAGAGTGAGGCTGCAGACTTTTATCTTCAGATGAATTTCTTAACACGACACAGCGCACTTGGAGTAAAAAGTTCCTCCATAGAGAAAGAAGAAAAAGATTGGGGGCTGGGAGATATCTTCCAAATCCCACCCAACCACTAGAGTAAAGTGTAGGCCATGTTTTCCATAACTCTGCAACTGACAGGGTTTTGTTGAAAAGCAAGGGAAATGTGTTTCTCATCAATGCATGTGCGTGTGTGTGTGCTTTATAGTTCTGAAAATTAAATAGAATGAAAATGGATTTAGTGGGTGTCTGGATATGAGTGTGGGTCAGTGAGTTGGAGGAAGTTTACATTCTAGGCAGTCTTAATGTTTACATGGGCTTGATAGAGGAGGTGGAAGCAACACTTAGGATTATGGATGATGAACATCATAGCAAACGAAAGATGGCTTGGTCATTTGGACATGTTTATTGAAAAACAAGAACGTATATATAAGCAGGTTTTAAATTGCTTGAATCAAAGTTGCTGTTTTCTCATGAGATGACTCACCTGGTTGGCCTCTGTGGTAGGGTTGCTGCTGCTGCTGCTGCTGCTGCTGGTGGTGGTGCTGTGGGCTGTGACAGTTCCGCTGGGCTGCTGGCGGTTGATGAAGGAAGGAGATGGCTGGAGGAGGGGAGGTGTGTGGCCAAACGCACTTAGACCTCGGTGCTGGGACAGAAGCTGCTGGTATGCCGCATGAGTGATTGGGTGGGGGAATGTAAATGAGGGGCTGATCGGTGATGGTAAGGGAAGAGAGGAACTGTAATTAAAGCATTTTACGACATGTCGTACTCTGTATTAATTTGTGTATGCAAAACATTATACTTGAATTTGAATTAGTATTTGCTTATGATCATATTTTAACAACCAAACATAGTAGGCTTTCCTATACCTGATAGCTCCAACTGAGAGGTGGCCATAAGAGCTACTGGCAGTGGAGCTGGAGCGTGAGTTATTGATGTAGGCCACCAGAGAGTTGGGAGAGGTGCGTATCATGGTCTGCAGGTCGATGCTGGCATCTGACAAAGGCGAGATGGACAGTGCTCGCTTTCGGCTCAGCCTGGGTGTAAGTCTGGGGCTTGGAAATCGAGACACTGTGGAGGGGAAAAAAAGGGTACCCATAAACTCTCACAGATTGTTCTATATTCTTTACACCATCTTTCTCATCTCAGGGGCCATGTACAGGACAAGGGGAGGAGGTTTAATACCCATTATCATGTGCATCTCTCTCTCTCACTACTGCATTGAATAATTAATCAGCCGAGTCATTTACAGTAATTACACTGATACTAATCTTCCAGGGCCTGCATTACTGCAGCATGCTGAATAGAGGCAATTTAACAACTTTGATTTTAGAAAATAATTAAGGAGTAATGACATTGAGAAGGGGCACATAGTACCCCATTCTGGTGAACCAATGTTTGTTCTAGAACAGAAAACAAATTATTAAAGCTGATTCTCATTTGCCCAGTGGAATTATTGATAGCAGAGGGACTCTCCTTAGAAGTTTGTCCATAAAATCCCCACCATGTTTTATTCTAAAGATATAATGGCCTATTATCATTTGCATTCCCTAATGCAAATAATAATGTTCCCTAATATCTTTAGGTATTTTACAAAGCAAGTAAAAAAACTGTGTTCCTTAATTAAACCACATTATTATGCCCCTGTTAAATGCATAAAAGTGCATGTGTTTTTTGTTTCTCCAGTTGCTTGTTGATCAACAGGTGCTGTTTATAAGTAATGGATAAAGTAAATACAGAGCAGTAACAGAGCAACAAGCTATTAAATGCCTCAGGAGTCATCTCCAAATCTATATATATATATATATATATATTTTCCTCCACACAGAACTCCGCATAAACACGAAGAAAACACCTCCAGTCCTCCGATGTTTTTTGCAACATGAACACAATTTCTCATTTCCAATTTCCACAGGGAATTATAGGGCAGTATATAGACTGTAAGAATATTACATAAAAACAAATGTACCTAATGTAGTAAGGAGCTAGCAGTGATTGTTGTTTTTTCCCCCCAAATGCATTTTATAGTTAAGACAATTTGTCGGAAACTAACACAATTTTCAACAACTAAATGAGTTTTTGCTTATTTTCTTCCAAAGTTAGTGTTGCTTTCACAATTTAGAGTTAGCAAAGACAACAAATGAACCACTAGTATGCTTTCCTGCAGGTCTTTTAAATAAATATGTCAGGGACCATTAGAATTTTGTAAGTATGCTGAGTTGCTGGAACAGAAACATTCATGGTTGGCAAGACTCGAATCTTTTCAGGCCACCAGAAAATCCAAGCTAACTGGAAATTGCATCCATTTGTTACATTATACTATATAAGCACTGTAAGAAGTAAGATCTTTAAAGTGGTCTAAACTAAAACTTTGTTCTTTCACATTCCTGTGTTAGAGTATACCTGGGTGTGTAGTATGAAGCAGGAGCAATAAGCCACACTGTGTCTTGCCTGGCTGTAGTCACAGCCGTCCACATGTTCTGTGATTTTTTTATGAGTGGTGTGACTCTAATTTAGGGGTGTGCAGGCTCCTACAAGAGTGGGTTCCTGAAGCAGATGTGCGGTACTGTGTGGCTTTTTGGTGCCTGGTGTGACTGAGGGTGCCCCATAGCTGTTGAAGGAGATGGAAGGGGGGCTTTTCTAATTAGGAGCTGGTCTAATTATATGGCTTTAAAACAACAGGCACTCTCTGCACATTTATGAGGCAAGTATAGTAGGTATCTGCTTTACTGGGATGGCCTTTGTGAAAATTTTGAATAAAGTGAGTGTTAATTCTCCGTTCACCTGTCTTGCTGTAGACTTTCCTTTGTGTGACCCTGGCCTACTGCAGCCGAAAGAAACAGTACCTCTTTAACCTTTCATACTAAAAATTGAGCTGTAACTGACATAAAATATCAGTTTATACCAAATTAGAGTTCGAAAGAGTGACCAGGATTTACATTGTCTATGGGTGTGTGTGTTTGTGTGTATGCAAGTACGATGTGTAAGTATAGTGTGTTGTTAAATACACCCTCCCTACCACCATCCTCCGCCATGGTTATGCAGCCGGACACCAGACATTGGCTTTGGCAATTGCTATTGTTATAGGAGCTCGGTTCACTGTTGACTCCAGTGCACAAATGTGTTTACCACAAGCCCCACTTCTTGCCTTTCAGTCTCTTCAAGTGTTCTTCTGAAAACATCTCAATTAGAAACCCAGAAATGAGAGTTTAGCTAGGGCAGAGTGAGGAAGGGTCAACCAACACCGTTTGCTGCAAAGGCATTTACCTGCTCAGTGGAATAACTGAGCCTTTCTAGGATTCTTTGGTTTATTTATTTATTTGTTTCTTTCTTTATCTTTTGGGATCTTTACCATTCGAGACTAATAGCACTGCACTTGCACTAGTTTCAATGTAGCTACACACAAATCAGGCTGATGACTGTGGAAGGGAAATAGCTTCGCTATTTTGCTTTCTCTTTGCATGTTGTCCTGTTAGGCTTATTAGTGTAATTAACATGTTATGTGCACACTGTTGACACAGGCACATACTTGGCACTGAATTGGAGCATTCAACTGATGCACACATTAAGGCCAGTGCTAACTTCTGTCTTTGTTTACAGCCGTTTGTTTATTTTTTGCAAGCCTCATTGAAGCAAATCTCCCTGTTGTCCAAAAGTTGCATAAGAGCTGTGCAACGATTGTGCTTGTGTATATGAGACTATGTCTTAGCTAAGTATTAATTGTATATTGCTGTCAAATATGCTGATTACTAGAGCATAAAATGCTTACAAAGTAATTTTAACAGTTCTCTAGTTTAAGCCATTCTAGATGGTGTGTAGAAAAGTCAGGTTGTATGAGAAATTTACAGTACATATCATAATGGCTTTAATAGAGTCTACACTATTTTTTCATGTGTGCTTTTCTAGTTTTTAAAACAATGGTAACCATTTACAGTGAAACTCTACACTATTTACTCTCCTGTTGGCTAATATTGAAATGCAACTTATCAGGAAAACAGGCACGGCTTTTTGAGGTCACCAAGGCTTTGCTCTTGTGGTGGGTCTGCTGAATTGATTATCACATTAATTGATTTTTAAATATACATATGAATTTTATCAGCTCTCCATTCCAAGTCAAACGACAAGTTGTGCAATACATATTTATCAGCCCCTCACTCTGCTGAACGAGCTCCTTTATTTGGCGGTCTGGCCGCCATGCCATTAGCTGGCACACATGTTCAATGAGTGCCCTGTGTCTGTGGGCCAGCATGGAGAGCCTTGGACCTGTGAGTGCTGAAAGGGAGACCACATCAATCCAGTTTATGGAGAAGGCCAAAGACATGGTTGTAGAAGTAAAAAGCCCTGCACTGTGTTGGTGTTTGCGGGTGTTTTTTGTACAAACAGTTTCACTCCACAAACTGTGGCCAGACAGCTTGGTGGAGGCCTGGGCTTTTGGCCACAGATGCAGCTGCTCTCATGACCATCTCATTATGGTTGTGTTTGATTAGTGGACCGAGAAGTAATTACAACTTGCAATATGAGAATACTGGCGTGCCATCTTGATGGGAAAGCATGATAATTCGTGCAGGGCAGGCACGGAACCAATAAGGCATAACGTAGGGAGAAAACCCATATCCTCTGGGTGGTTGTGCAGAGCAGAGCCAGTGAAAGCAAATACAAATTTGCTTAACAGTCACCTTAAACCTTTAACAGATTTCCCCATCATTTACCTCTCTGCACAATATTAACCATTCATAGGGGTACATTTCATTGGAACCCTTTGGTTTGTATCAGAGCCAAAGTTCTCTTCAGATCCTAGACAGTCCTGCTTCACCTGAAAACACAGTCTACAGCCTGGACCATTGCTGTATGTTACAAAAAGTAAGGTGAAGACAGTCTGCACATCTTGTTAATAATGGCACACTAAGTGATAGTGTGTTAAGGAAATGTTGCCATTTTAAAAGAACAAGAGATCTCACAAGTATATTACTTGACAAATTGGCTCACATTACAAAACACCAGAAGCGAGCTACATCCCTGCCATAACACTGCATTCAGAAACAAAGTACAGATTACTTTTCACCCTCACACTAAACCTCCATTTAAGGTCATCGAGGATGTGGAAGGATGTTACTTATAGTAACAAAGCACACCTGTTGCATGGTCTGAATTAGAGGCCCGAACAGAAACACTTCATAAATTGCTGAGTGTACTTGTGTTTATAGTTAATTTGAGTGAGTCATGTTTTATACAAACACATAACAAAACATCCTGTGAGAACATCATGGAGCATCCTTTAACTCAAATCTTAAGACACATTTCTGGAGTGGACTTTTTAATCATAGCCCAGACCATGTTTTGACTGTATCACTCAACCATTAAATACTTAGGGCAGCCTATTAACAGAACAATGGCTAAAGTGTTACAGTTTTAGTATTAATATCAAATTATATTCCTAAATAAAGAAGGTTTTTTTTTAAATAGCTTCAGATGTGGATTAACCAGATATCTTTTTTTTTTAGAGTATAGGCTTCTTGCTCAGATCTGGTTGATGTGCAATTTAACAACAATTTACAACCTAGTCCTTTGATTATTGTGAAATAAATGTTACACCACATGTGATCCATTGAGGAATTGTAATAGGATACTCACTGTCCACAGGGCTCATGTAGTCTGGAAGATGCACGGCGGCAGCGGCAGCTGCTGCCCCAGTCTGCATGAGCAGCTCTCCATAGGGGCTGCGGTGATTAGCCATTAGATGGTAGTAGTCGGCTGGGTTAGTCCCAGGAGGAGGAGGAAGGCCAAAAAGACCTCGTTCTTTCAGCTGCTCATGTGTCACTTCAAATAGAAAAGCAAGACCCTGGTCAGTGCACTTACCCATATGATTGCAACCCATACACACTCGAAGATCTATCAAGAAACTTTGTGATGTAAAGCTAGTGTTAAAACTTGCACCTAGTAAACCATAATCTAAAGGTGTCAGGAATAATTCATATGAAAGTTTAGTGTTTTTCTTTCACTGGGTCAGATAATGATTAGTGCCACCAAAACCATTTCCTCATTTTCCTACATGAACAGTCAACTCATGTCCATACTAGTCACTGAAGAGGAGGGTGTTCCGGCTTGTTCCTTTCCCCTTGCCTTCTGGGTCGTTACTGCCACATCTGATCTATCAGAGGCAATTAGGCCACAGCATGGTAAAAGGGAACAGACGTGTGTTTGTACTGGATTCATGGCAGAACAAGGGCGATTATTTTCTCCACAGTTGTATCGTGGAGCACTGTCTCTAGAGGGGGATGAGAGTCAAAGAGCTGAGATTGTGGTGGAGTTTGGCCTTCTCAAGCCCTCAGGGGAATCTGATCAGCGGTCAGATCACTGCACTGGACTTCCCCACTACAAATTAACAGTTTGATCCACACATCTAAAACTGTTACTCATGAAAGCTGATATCTGACAGATCATGGCTGTACAAAGCAGCTGGCATAATGAATGCATGTTTTTTTTTGCCAGGGTATTGTAATATATTCAATATGGCTTGGAAAAAATGAAAAGAACAAAATCCATTTTTGAAACTTTATTTTTTATTGTGAAAGAAGAGGAGGCAGCTCGTGCTCTTCAGATTTTTCATTGCTGACTTGTCATTTAATCAGTTCGACAATCTTTTCAATGTTGCCTATTTATCTGTAAAAGCAAAAGCTATTACTGCCTACAGGCTGTAGAAGTTGATTTATCTTTGATTTGTCCTCCTTGTCCCAACTTCTTAACAGGGTTGTGAGAACAAAGCTGACAGGATGGGAGGTTAAATTTGGGGGAAATTCTCTTTTGGCTCTGTTTTCTTTACAGATTTCCATGGTTTCTTACTCTTTCCCACATTCCTTTTAAGAACAGGTCTTGAGAATGTTTTAGGTTTCAAAGAGTATTTGACAGGATTAATTACAACAACAGGAGAGATAAGCCTTTATGTAAACTTACACATGGCAAAGTGGTGTGACTGTCTTTGGAGTGTCTTTGCATTTGTGGAGAAAGGGAACCATTAGCTTTTTTTCCTCCTTAAGTATACCCAGTTTCTTTTATTGTATGCACTTAAAGCATGGCTTTATACTATAAACTCAGACACCATTAGTGCACATGATCACATGTGCAATGACAGAAAGAGGCGAAATGTGCTAGCCATTCATAATCCTTAATGCATTCCATTTTAATGTGAATAAGCTCTTTATGACTGTGCAGTGTGCCTTTCACTTCAGACTTACCATCCACTGGGCTGAGGCCTCGTGCTGCTGAGATGACTGACAGCATGGGGCTGTTGTGAACTGAGCGTAGGTAGGGTTCCATGTGGGGGTTGACGTAAGGATGTGGTGGGTTGAATGGGGACTCGCCCATTGCTGCAGCATGAGGGGACAATCGGATCAGAGATATATCAGAGATCACTGGACTTCCAGCTAATCCGGTGGGTCTAGAAATTTGGAAACAGTGAGAAAAGGCATTCACAATGAGGTCACAACTACACAGCTACACAACTTGCCGTATAACGTACAAGGTCAATGACAAAAGATTATAATTCTGCCCATACTATATGGGAAAAAATCTGAGCACTTTTCTAGGACACGTCAGAGCTATGAAATTGGTCATGTTTTTTTTCTTTACTACACCCACTCAAACTATTTTTGAAAGACTTTGGAATGCATGTTAGGCCGTGGGCATTGAGCAAGTTGTGACTTAGATGAGCTTAATACATCTGTTAATGGTCATGTCTAAAACATAGATCTTCCCAAGATAGACATGTCTATTTAACACATCCTAATTACTGCCCTGTGACTGAGCCCATTTGTAGAACACAATTTTAGAGTGGAAGTTTGGGATTGGCCCACAGATTGAGGTGGAGATAAAAATGTGTCATCTCTTGACAGGTAGCTAAATTCTCTGCCCACCCAGGGAAACCCAGCCAGGAAGGAGACAGTAATTGTAACACCTCCTGAAGGTAGATGTCTGCCTCTGTTTGATGTCATTCAGCATAGCCCCTTTAACAGCCTGAACATATAGATCTCACATTGAATCTTATAATCAAATTGTTATAGTGTATTTCAGGGTAGAAGGACACACAAAGACAATTCAAACAATTTGCTTGGAGGTCTGGGTGGATCAGCATGCTCCCATAATGAGAATCTGACATTAACGTACTAAAATATCGTTACTTAAAGGGGAAAACTTTATTACTTCAATCTATATTCATTAAAAACTCATTCAGATCTCACTATCAGCGACAGGTCATTGTTTAGTGTATTGTTTAGTGTTTTTGCATCACAACATCACAGCCAATAAAATGGTGTTTCATGTGATCTCAGAACTAGTCTGGCATTTTTTTTTATAGGGGCTTTAACAGATTAGACATTTACACAGACAAAGCAGACCAGTCTGCGTGTTAACATATGTTTCCCAACACTATTCACACAGAAACAAAATGACCTTGTTAACAAATAAGAGGCTGAGTATTCAGTATTTAGAAAAGAAGAAGGGAGATAGTGATGGGGCTAGAGTGTTCTAATGCCAATAAGGATATGTAAGGTTTTGGCTGCTATAGAAGGCAGCCATCATTAACAATTCTGAAGATGAACTAGACATAGAATGTGTGTATTTTACTGATGACTTGTACTATAATTTTTCTACAATTATTAATTGTCTATTTAAGGCATCATAGTCAGTTTGAATACTTGTCTGTGTCATGTCCAGTAACTGTTCTCTGTTACAGGCTTATTTTCTTTTTATTACCTTTTTTTTTTATATTACCTACAGGCATCTAAAAGGTGCATCTAAGATACATTATATTTGTACAGCCTTCATTTCATTCCCTCATTTATACCTCCTCTGTGTAGAGGCCAACCTGCATGCAGCCTGGCCCGAGTACAATTTCCAGTAAACGGCTGCAGACTACCAAACTTGTGCAGTGGCCAACATTCTGCCATCAGTCCCCTTGCAACGATAGCCATAAAGGCGGCTCTGTTCTGGCGGAGCTGAGAGAAAACAGACGCCCATACACAAAACACCCAGTACTCCCCTTAATTCAGCAGGAGGGGGGAGCTCTAAACATTAATGTTCAGCTTGCATTGTGGTTTTATAAACTGGTAAGATTAAGGGATTTTACCCCTTTTCACAATGAAATACTCAAGTATTCAAACTGTAGCATGCAATATTTTACAATATACTGTATGCTTGTATTATTGTATAGATTTCTGTAAGCCAGTAATGGCTTGATTCAAACACTAAATGTATTGCACTGACTTGAATCAAACTATTTACTGTGTGGATTATCGTGCTTCTGCTCGGTGCATCTACCATTTAAAAAATCAGCAATCTGCGTAATTTATATTTTTATTGGAGCTTTCTCAGCACTACACTGAGCAATGTACCACTAATGAGTAAAAAAAAAAAACTTTTTGCCTCTCTGAAGTGAATTATCTAAATTGCCATAGCTTTGTGAAAATCCTATATTTTTTTAGATGAGGTCTCTATATGCCTTTTCTGATTCAAGTTAGACAGCTCTTTATTGATATTTGCTATTTTTTTTTAACATAAGAATCAAAATATATTTTCACATACAAATCAGCAGGCTTGCATTCAAATGATGATGGACAATTAATATTTCTTACAAATTGCCATGGGTATTTTTTAAATGCCCATTTTCCTTTACTGATTTCATAGTTAACTTACAGTTATATAAATAATTTTATTAGTTTGTTACAAGCATATTTCAGTAGTCAAAAAGACCATGTAATATTACAGCTCTTGATATGAAACAAACCACTTTATGCTATCTCTTACAAACATATTCTGATGATTTGACCATACAATAACTACCCCTGCTTGAGGTAATTTACCGTATTTCAAATCAGCTTTCCAGAATGACAACACAGGAGGCTAATACAGAAACAAATTAGGAAAACTACCAAGTGGCTGTTTGAGTCTTAAATAATTAGCTATAATTTACAACTGTACCCATTGGGAATGATAAATGAGAGGCTCTTGTGATAGGACAACACTGAAATCATGTTTTTCCACCCTCTTTCAGACAAGATCTTACTTGACTTCCCTTTAAGAGAACTTAGTAACAGACATCCTATCCTAGACCATAGAGAGTTCTTAGGGCTGACACATAAAGATCCTAAAAAAGATTTGATCATAACACCACGGGTGGCTCCTGTCCATGTAACCCAGCTGGATGTGAGTTTTGTTTTACAATCACATAACCAGTAGTTTAAGGAGGAGGGAAGGAACATTCTTCTGCAATGACACCATTGCTTTGAGCTTTACCTCATTATGGTACACAGTTACAGTATGTTGAAGAACTATAAGTGCCTATATGAACAAACCTACAACTGTTAAAGCTTATACAATAAATATAACTTTTTACATAAAAACAGTCATTCAAGTAAATTGCAAATATATTCTAACTTCAGTTTGGCAGATATGTTTTTTACCAATTGGCAAGCAGGGAACATTCTGTCATCAAAACCTCTTTGCATCTCTGCATTCTGTCAGTGCTTTCTGGCATTAATCTTGCTAGCTAAGGAGATGTATTACAGCCTGATACAGGCATTGTTTCTGAAAAGTTTTTAATGTCTTTTATTAAGTGATAACTCAGTTCTCACAGCAAACACTATGACACTTCATGCTACATTTAATCTTAATAGCATGAACATTTTGCTGTATATGATGTGCTGTTTATGTTAAACCAATGGGGTGACCTCTAAATAATCAACATTTACACCAGAGTTAATGCATTGTTTACTTTTTAAATTGTAATGTTGTATATATTTACACTACCGTGGTATAGTTTGATGTAAGTTACTACATAAATTATGCTCTCACTTGTGGTTTATTTACATGAACCCATGACACCCCGTCTTTTACACACCGCAGTGTGCAATATACAACAGGTTTACTGGCGGCGCTATTTTGTATTTTGTGTATTTGTCTTACACTGTCTTGTGTTGTCTTGCACTGTCTTGTGTTGTCTTTGCACTGCACTTTATGTGGCGAGGACACTAGTCCTTAGCCCTGTGTTTTCTGTGATTGTTGTATGTAGCACCAGGGTTCAGGGGGAACGTTGTTTCATTTCACTGTGTAATGCTTCAGCTATATAGAGTATTGAAATGATAATAAAAGCTTTTTGAGTTGACTTGAGATGGCTACTTTTTCCCACTTGTACATCGTCCATCATATTTCATTAACACTGACTGAAAATAATGTGTTGATAATAACAGGTATAATTCCCAGTAGTAGCTGTGGTGAAAAGTGGAAAAACAACATTGACCTTAATCAGAAAAGTGTGCTGAGGTTGCTCTGTACCAGCATACTGTGGTCAGTAACTTCACCACACAAAAATTGGATATTCCATACTACAATGTTCAACTGCTTTTTTAGGTAAACAGAAAAGTGGTCAGTGTGAGGGGGTGAAGGAAACTGGGGTTTTCTCATTCACTCTTGTTGCAAAACCCTACAGTTGGTTACATGGAAACTGACCTGTAATCTGCTCTAATGGTGCTTTCTCCATTTTGAAGAAGATGTGAATTTTTTAATGCTACAGCTTTATTTGTAATGGAGAACAGTCTAAAGCAGAATCATGTTTCTGTTTAGGAATTCCTGTCAAAACTTTATATACTGAAAAAGGTCTGGACTATGAGCTGGCCTTTATAACACCTTTATTTTTTTCCTGTTTCAATTAAACAGATGCACATTTGCTGGTGTACTAAATGTATTGTCCTGCTTAATGAACCTATTTTGACCCAGTTTACATTTGACTCAAGAATATTTTGAAATAAAGTGAAACTAATCATATAAATCACTGCAAGTATCCCAGAAATTCTGGATGCAAAACAAGCCTAAATCATCACCCCTCAACCACCAAATTCTGTAGCTGGTATGAGCTTGTTTTCTTCCATACATGGTACATGATAATGTGCAAACATCTTCACCTTGGACTTATAAGCCCCAAAACAATATTGTTAAAGAACTTTGGTGGTTTGTTCAGATACGACTTTGCCAATCAAAATCTTGCGGCCATATTTATTTTGGAGAGAAGGGGCAATTTCTATATACCCATGCATGAAAGACATACTTGTTCATGCAGATTTTTCTCATTGTACTGTCAAGAACATGACCATTTTATAGGCTTACAGAGCCAAGTATGTATCACATGATGAAGCTCTTGGGTCTCTAACAGTTAAACAGTCTTACCTTGGACTGTTTTTGTTTCGACAATGACAACTGTCTTTGGGACTGTAGAATGGTGAATTTCAGTTTGTACATGGCCTTATAACCTGCCCCAGACTGATGAGAAGCAATAAATGCTTCTCTTGTCCATGACTGATGACTTTTCCTGTCCTTTATCATCCTTATATGATGTAGACACACATATAAGTGCTCCACAGCACCAAACTCCAAAAGTTTTGCATTTATAGAGATATACTTCTCTATGGTTAATTATTATTGTGCATCCCTTTAGTACCTGGCTGGGAATTACTCTCATAATTGTGGATATAGAAAGAAGGAACATTTCCCACCTGGTTTCTGAAATGGGTTTAACTTTTGGAATAAAATGACTATGTATTGAAATGTTTTTGTGTCAGATGAAATTTGTTTATAGAAGTTAGAATTGAAGACCACACAACTGTTATTTAGGCCTTGTATGTACTTTCTCTTTCTCATGACTATGTGTGTCCTATAGTACCCCCTTACTATGAAAAAACAAAAGGCCCATGACTCAGACTGAATCAGAATAGTGAAAAAGGGCCTATACAAAAAGTCATCTAACAAGGATGTTCGCAAGCTGTCAGGCTTTAGTCACAGTGTGATGACATGGCCAGCTCTGTTGACCATCGACGCTGTGCTTAATTTACTTTTCAAAATCTGTTGTAATTAGGTGAGTTTGGCACAGGCAAAAAAGCCGCTCAAAGGTCTGAATTAAGGGGCCACTGTCAAGTTCGAGTCACATTAATCAAAGCTGACAGCATTCAAAGTAAAAGAAAGTCTTCTCCTCTCTTAAGCCTTCCACATTCTGTGTGAAACAGGCTTGATGTCCCATAGGTGAACACTACAAATCACTATCAAATTTGTGATGTAAAGGTGTATGCTGCTATACTATTTTTGTAAGAAGAAAGATAAAGTAGGATTCAGTGGATCGAATTCAGCAGTATACAAGAATACAAAATAACTGAAAAGTATTTATAGCATTTACATACATGTAAAGATAGACTTATTTAGTATTAGTTTAACAGTGCCAACACGGCTTTGTTGAATTAAGAATTCTGTTTTAGGTTTAACTCAGCACTATCGGAAACAGGGACTGGCCCTACTCTGAAAGCTACTGCTGTTCTTGGTCAATTCTGAAGTGTATCTCTTTAGAAGCTTGCTTTTTACATTTTAATTTGTAATTAAGCTTTTATGTTTTTGTTTAAAAAAAAAAAAATTCTCATATGACCAATATTGAAATCTATCTATACATGCGTTAATTTCTGTTCCATTTCATGAAAGATGGTATTAAATGTGAAGTTGCCTGTGAATGTTAAATACTTAATGAACTTACCCATGCATGGCATGAAGAGAGTCTGGCTCATAATGATATCTACCCTCATGATGGCGCATGTCGACTGGGATTGGTGTGTGGAAGGTCGGGAATAGAGGAGGAGCTGTAAAGTCAAGGAAAGGCAGAGAGAGAGAGAGAGAGAGAGAGAGAGAGAGAGAGAGAGAGAGAGAGAGAGAGAGATAAAGACAAAAAAGAGAGTGGGTAAAGAAAAAATAATTCAAATAAGTGTAAGGCTTCAAGATGAAAAAAAACTAAACAAAAAAAAAGATACTGTTCAAATGAATTTCGTAAAGCATTAAGACTGTCTGTAATATATAATTACATTAGCAAATAGTAAAGATGGAAAAAAAATTGTGTTGATATTAGAGCAAAGGTTTGAATAAGCGATACAAATTTCCTGTCGATTTCTACACCACAATAAAGTATACTGTTTGCCAGAGAGTGCAGAGAGTATGACAGTACCATACATGATACCTTACAAATTTGTTGCTATCTGGTAATATACGAGCAAAGTCCTTTATTCTCCAGACATATGCAATGACTACTATAGGAAGCTAACTAATTAGATATTACATATTCACAATAAACATTATGGTGCTTACTCAGGGTTCTAAGAATTAATTAATGCATGTTCCCTTTTAATAACTTAATGCTTGAAACTTTTTAATAACATGATGAGAATGTTTTTTTCAGCCAACTGCATATTATAATTTCATATTGAGTGTTAGTTAACCCCCCCTCAATTATTCACTTTCAGTAAGCATTTTAGCTGGGTCCAACATGCACATGAGGTGAGTAAACACCATGCATAACCCAGGGGCAATTTATTGTAACCAGTCCGGTACGTTTTTAGGTGGTGGAAAACAACAGGGCAACTAGGAGGAAGCACATGAAAACATGGAGAGAACTTGAGAAATCTCAAACGAAAAGTAACAGAAACTGTATAGAACCAAAAACCCTGGAGGCAATGAGGTGGAGGCACTACCCGCTGTGCTGTCATGCCACTGCTCCATTATTTCAGAAATGAGAAAACCAGACTACAGACACATTCCATTCTGAAGGGAGGAACGGCATATTCAGACCTGTGCTTCAGAAAAGATGTACTCATTCCCTTTGCTATGAATCTAAGCAGCTCTACTTTCTATATTTAAAATCTGTGCTTTCCTTCCTTAGTGACTGAGTATCCAAGTGTAAAAAGGCTATTTTTGCGACAATACTACTACTACAATACAATAATGCTAAAGGTGCTTAAGGTCACAAATGTCAATTAGTCAGTTAAAACCTGAAAACTGAGAGCAGGGGAAAAGGTTTGCGACCTTTATCTCATTGGTGTAGAGCATTAAAGAGCAGGACTCTTTCAGCAGCTTGTATCACTCAGTGTTCCAGGCCTACCATTTCTGAGTCATAAGAATGACTCAGAAATGCATAACTTTTAGTTTTACAATACTTTTGGCGATTTGCTCTGTTTCTTGAATGCATGAAGCTTTTCAACAGAACCCTCTTCTTCTGGTTTCCTAGATATGTGTTGACATCAGAATTGATTATTTAATGATCACGTTATAGTTTTACAATGAAAAAAATTATACATCTTATTTACATTCAGTATAAGCATATGTAATCTTTTTTTATTTACTTTGGCTCAGTTTGGGTGAAATATTTTGGGCAACAATAATTGAATACTGCTGATAGGCAACCAAAATAAAAGTTTTTGGATAGCAAGTAGAGAACACAATAACGGTCTAAAAATATCTTTCCAAAATCTCCCTAATAAAATGAGAAACCTCCAAGATCTTTCAGTCTCTGTTTGTGTTTTTTTTTTCTTTTACATTATTTCTAACTCTGTCCTTTGCTAGTTGGAAGTAAGAGAGACATTCTTATGCCTTGTACAGAGACCAGGATAATGAGTCTCTCAGCTAGGGCTTTTGGGAGTAGGAGTATGTGCATGCATAACATCTTCATTCATGCTCAGGTCCATGTGTGGCACGTTAGTATGTCAGTTAGTCATGTGCACATGGGAGGTGGCCTTCAGGGGTGCATGTGTCATTAATGATAATGGAAGCTGGTACTGGAGAGTGTGCATGTTCTCAATGAACATTGTCTCAAAGCAGTTTTACACAGATAATGTTCTGTTCTTGTTCTCTCTCTCTCTCTCTCTCTCTCTCTCTCTCTCTCTCTCTCTCTCTCTCAAAAATGTGCCTTCTTCCATTATATAAATGTGTCCTACATATCATTACATTAATAAGCATGTTTTTTTTGTTAAACAACACATAATTAAAAATATGTACATTATTTATCTTATATTATGTTAAGTACCTGTGGAACAATATATATATATATATATATATATATATATATATATATATATATATATATATATATATATATATATATATATATATATATATATATATATATATATATATATATATATATATATATATATATATAGCAACACAAAGCATATTAGAATGAGCATGTTGTTGCTAGAACTACTGTCCAAGTCATGTGGATATCCAAAAACAATGCACACTTTCTGACCAGTGACATTATAAAAGATTCTGTGGTGCTGTGGTGTAAAAGGCTTTGATATTTGATAAATTTGGAATGGATGACTAAAAAGCTTACTGTATTAAAACACTATATGTTATAATAACTATATAACAATAAATGTCAAATGCAGTCAGAGGTTATTTTACCTATACCTCATTATGTTTTAACCTATAGGTCTAAAAATTGCAACTATTGCCAGCAAGAACTTATGATGAAACCTTTATGTTTCTCTACCTATTATTGTTTTTGCATATTAGTGTCATTTAATAAAATAATTATTTTAATTTCCCATATTAATAGTCCAACGGTGCAAAACATCCTGTCAGGGCATCGTGAGAACCAGCTAGATTTTTTGTGACAGGATTAAGTCAGGATCTGATCTCCTTTTAAAGACAATTCCAGGTGGCAGACATTAACATGGGGTGCTCTGGATCTCAAAGCACAGGAGAAACATTCACTTTTCATGTCCAAACGAAGCTGAGAGCAGCTTTGTGGTGAGAGAAGCTCATCCTCAGAGGAAGCACTCAAGAACAATAATAATATCCTGAGAGGCCAGGCTGCGGCAGTGTAATTAAAAAAGCTTTTCTGTCTTGCTCCATGAACAAGGAGGGAGTAAGCAAGGGGGAGGCAACTCAGACAGGAAATTCCAACAGAATAAACTGGCAAGGAGCCTAACAATACAGCCCTATGCCAACTACTATACACTGCATCTCCAAGCTGCCTTGAATCCTGGGAAGCTGCAGGCCAAATGGCAGCCTCTTTCAGATTTAGGCATTCTGAGTAGCTATTTGTTTCCCTCTTCTTTTGAAAATTGTATTGCATTTTTCTTTTTAACCTTGCTTACATGTAACCTCTAACAAACAGTTTGTTTTTGCTTTTTTCCCATTTTTAATATTTCTCTTGGTCCCTGATATCAGCTGTGGCAGCAGAAAGATTACAAGGTTAAGGGGAGTAACTTAAATCTTCTTTCAGGAATGAAAGGACATTAATTAAATTACTGTTCATTTAACACCCATATAATCTACCACAATTATACCATACATATTAATAAAAGTATATTTGAAAAAGCTGTATAGATTTGATTATGCTAACATTTATTTTTATATACCTGATGTCTATTTAAATCAGATCCTGTTAATGTTACAGGTGGGCATGTAGTCAAAGCAAGGCCTCAGAGATGACATCTTGAGAAACTAAACAAATGCAAGAAAACCTTAATTGTTTATGGTTTCTTATAGAGCACCAATTAAATATAAGCCTTGTTTCACATGATGGTCAGCAATGAACAAAGTGATTTAGCGATTGTCAATAAGCAATGACTAGTTTAACTCCAGTCATGGCTTAGTTTATGAGACCTTGTCATACATACAGTAGCCCCAGATGCTGAGGATCCTCAACAGACCTGTAAACCTTTCCTGTTAATGTTTACAAAACTAGGCCTTGCTGGCTTTTTTTTCTGGCAGTCTGAATCCATGTTGAACAACTGGCCAGATTTATACATTTGCGTTCACAATTTCCAGCAAGCTGCTGCCTCTAATAATGTCATGCAAACCTTAGTGAGTTTTAATAGCTCTTTTAATTAGCCTTAGGCAACATAAGCTATTAGTACTGAACAGCTGTGTAATAACGTATCTTGCTAATAATCTCAATGTATCAAGGCCTTATTGTCTATCATCTCAGACTTGTATGTTTCACTGCATGCTACCATGCTATTGCTGTAACCATGGTGCATAATACCAAAACAAATAAAAAAGTGTTTTTCCTAAGATTAATTACATATATGACTTAAAACAAGCTAAGTTATGAAGTTATTTTTTTTTACTGATTCCTAAGAGTATGCTTATACTAAGTAAACATTAAGGATCCCCAATTTTGACACTGAAACTGTAGGAATTGCAATGTCTCTCTACCAGTTTTGTGGGTAAATATTTACTAAAGACCATACACTGCCATCTTTAGTGTGTGGAACTATCCTCTGATTAACAATACATTTTTCATAAGAAATGAACTCATTGTTTAATATTTTTTGTAAGAACATTTTTACTTTACTTTTACAACTAACATAAAAGATGTCCTTGGACACAATGGATGTCAAACCTTCTTTTCTTGGTCACTGCTGTCTCAGCACTAGGTGCACTATAAAGCTTTATAATGGGAAGAATAGTTGTAGAGGAAGTGCTCTTTCAGATTGACAAAGCATGCTGATTCATCTACGGGAATCCCAGCTGGAGTTCACCCTGTGCTGAAATTCCAATGTCCCAGGACTTTGGAGATATAAAAGATGTTTGAAAACACATTGCTATATTCATAGATATAGTCAGGTTAATAATCCATTTACATAAAACTGCACACAACAATATAGACTAAAGCTAGCTCTAGCTCCAATTTCAGTCAGTTTTTAGGGAAGAGTTGTTTTACAAGAACAAACTAAAAACAGCTGCATATATACAAGATAATTTGCCTTGTTCATGGGGGTAAGAATTAAGACAGGCTTTACCCATCCTTTTTTATTTTAACAGAGAGCTTTCCTATTTGTTCCTAAGTTGTTATTTACAATTTCTTCATATGGTTTGTAATGTTTTTAATAATAAAAAAAAAATATTGTCTAATTTCTTTTTTCATTCTACAAAATACAGCTGTAATGTTTTTTTGTTTTTTTTTCATTTCATGAGACCAGAAATATTGCTAATATTTATTATGCAGGTCCCCAAGATAATAAGACCTTTTTTACACTGCAACTGACAAGATCATGTCCCACCAGTGGATGACCCTTTAGTACTTACTATATTCTTTGTCTTGTAAAATTTCAACGTATCATATGCAAAAATTATTTTATGAACTAATAGAATGATTTACTGTGTTTTCATTTCTAAAACATTTATAACCTAGTGTGTTGCTCCCAGCCTCAGCATGACTGGACACATAGATAATAAGGTCAAAAGAAACTCTAAGGAAACGTTACCCCTCAGCTCTTGTTTTTCCAAAGGAAGAGAAGATTATGCTCTTAATTAGTGCTTCCAAAGGGAAGGCTCAATTTACGGGATAGCAACAAAGCGAAGGGGGATGGGGAAGGAAGATGTCCAGCAGTCTGGTCTGGGGGCCCCCTATTACAGAAGGAAAAGGGGGTAGGAGGCTGAGAAGACCTTTCTTTACAACAATAGGGGTGCGATCCCCCCTTTATGGTGATTCAGAGTACACTGGAGGAGGCTCTAACTCTCAGCATGACCCATGAGTAAGGGGTCATGGAGGTAATGCCTACATCAAACGTATTCTTCCCCTACACAGCACTGTTGGCTCTATTGAATAAAAAAGATAAACAGCTTCAGTCAGCAGTATGGAGAGGGGGACAAGTTAGAACTAAAGGCTAAAGAGGAAAGCAAGCGGGGCAGAGTCAACAGTGGCATGAATTAAAATGCCAAGAACTGGCAAGCAAACAAGCACTGTGACTGTTTTTCTTCTCTAAAGTGGAGTGGAATTGCAGCAGTACAAGTCCTTCAGCTGAGTGTCTTACAACAAGAGACTGTTTTTTCCACGTGCCATTCAAACTACTTGTAAAAAAAGGATTCATGAGTAAAACATGATACACCATCCCCCACTAACTTTTGCCCTGGATCACATGATGTCTGATGGTGGATAATGTTGAGTTTTGGCAGCCAAATAGTTTTTGTGGGTCAATTATGAGTGCTGGGAAGTGCTCACTTTTTCTTAAAAAATGTTAGGTACACTGGAATTTTGTTTTCTACATAATGCTTTCATTTTCTGCTCTAGATGACACAGACATGACTGGAGTGCACACTTCTATTCTGAACATGACCGATTTGTCAAATATAATCTATATATAATAACCTCAATCCTTGTACCAGTCAAAATCCTGGTTTTGGTAAGAAATTGTTACTTATGCTTATTTTATATCACAGTCAGCTTGACACACCTGGCAGAGTGGAAAGTTTCTGCAATGTTTTTACAGCTTCATGGAAATCTATTCTGTAGATGTTTATAGTGGCAAGTGAGACATTACACTTAGTGTGTGTAAGCCACTTGCAGCTGATTTAATAAGCTACAATAATATAAGTAACATATTTGTGTGGTTCTTATTAAAGGGCTACTTCTCTATTTCTGAATGATGGTTATGAAGCTGGTGTTTCTTAATTTTACGAAAATAAAATGTTGACATAAAGGATTTTAAACCATCTGTGTGTGGCCATGAGAACAAAGCACAATTTCATGCAAAAGTTTAGTTTTGCTCCTTGCACTAACAAGAAACATAAATAAACTATACAACAAATTGCATTTGACCATCAGTGTTCACTATGTAACTTTTTGGGACTTTAGAAATATTCCATATGTCAAATCATATTTTATGGCTGCTGGCTTGTCAGTGCCAATGGAAGCATTACAACAGAAATGCCCAAGGATTCAGGAAATATAGTCCTCATGCCACACCTGGGTAAAGAATCCTTAGTGAAAAGACTAGTATTGTTTCTGGGTAGATGAGTAAGCCATTTGTCAGATCATTTTGTTGTGCAATAAATCGTCTGCAAGGTGTGCATTACATGTCCTTTCTGGTTCCCAGTTCTGCTGAAAACTATTCTGCTATGTCAGCACACTTCCGCCACTGTTCCTATTTTAGGTGTCATCCTGTTTACTCTGTTTTGCCCTCGGTGTATGGATACATGCAGCAAAGGGTCTTTTCTGTTAGGGTTCACCTCTGACCCAGCTTCCTTGGACCTCTTACATGGATTCAGGGTGCCGCAGTGCCATCATGCATAGTTCTGTGTGTATATTATGAAAATTCCCTTCATATCTATCAGACTGAAGATTTCAGGTTAGGCATTTCTAACATTTATTAATCAATTTATTAATATTAATTATATTATATAATAAATATTTATTAACTCATTAATAATAGCTAATTGTTAATTTAAAGTCATTTTATTACTAAATCAGGGTAATTAATCATTTCAAATGCATTTCAACATTCGAAAAGACAATAAAGACAATGCATCCACAGTAATTTGACAGGTGTAAAGTTTTACCACAAAAATGCTTTTTTTATTTTCAGGATTTTTAATAAAAAATCAATTAGGGATTTCCTAGATAGTATTTTTTGCTATTACCCAAAAACAAAATAATTTTAGCTGCAATATTTTATTACCATCTCAGTGTTTTCTGACACAAACTGTTATTAAGGTAACTGAGTTGAACCCAGGTAACGGAGCATTCAGTAAGGATGCCAGAACTCCTCATACCTCTGAAACCACAACTCAGTATTCAAAAACTACAGTATGCAAAAGTAAATAAACAGGGAGCTATGAGTAACACATGTAGCTTTTTCAACTTCATACCAGTTGAGTGGTCAGAAACTAGAGGTGTTGGTCTGCATGTCCCTCTTGATTAAAGTCTTTGCGTTTGAAGGCCAACCTGGGACTAAGAACCAGGGTCTGTATAACTTCAGTCACTGTGAGTGGCTGAGCCTCAGATTTTTCCAGGCTTTAGCTTTTATACACTGCAATGTTTGCTTTTTAGTCACTGATGACCAAAAAATACTGCATTTGAAGCAGGAATGGTAGTATAGACAACTTCCTTTAACTTAAGCTATGTTAATAAGTTATATAATTGTCATTATATTTATACTCATCAAACTGTTTAGTGAGCCCTTGTGCCCTGTTATTGGCAAGTTATCTTGAATAAATCTAGTCGTATCAGGATAGAAGTTTTTTATTTTGGGATTAAAGCAAACAGTCAGCTGGATTTTGTATTAATTTACAATACAAGGAACTCTTACCTCTAAGGCAAAGTCTGGACACACCATAACAGACACAGGTTTTACACTTCGTTTGTTACCTGTGCATATGTTATCTGTACAGGCTCATTTTGTCCAATGTATATGTTTCAGCCTAGAAATGCTCTCTGAAATATCATGAACTTAGACAGAAACTAAATCCACTATGTTTTTGTTCACACACTTGTTTAAGTCCTCTTGGTGCTCTTGTAAATATTGTCTGACGAGCAGAGGCATGCTTCTGTCTGGCCCTCGGAGTGCACTCTGCATAGGGCAATATTTATCTTAGCACAAGCTGCTAGAGAAGACTGAAAAGAAGCACAAGAGGTCTATGTAAACACTTCAGAAGGATCTAAGATGACCCTGCAACACGTTACTGAAAAGTACCAGAGTCCAGAGTCACCTCTGTTTCAACAGTATTATGCTAACTGCAGATCAGACCAAAGCAGGCAAACATCATATTGTGCAGTGAATGACTAGGGAAGTGGTGCTATGACATGTTGTGCTGTGATAGTCTATGAAAGTTGTTTGCTTTTCTGTGTTTATATATTTGGAGAATAACTATGAGGACTTTGGTAATAAACAAGTTAGTGTTAACCTGTCAATAGTCATCAATCCATATTTTGATGATTGATAATATAGATGATTTTTAAATTCAGATGTATTTTCTACCACAATACCATCGCCAGTTGAGTTAAAACACTGGTGTTTAGATTCATAAAATAAGACAAAATAAAAACTATACATATATAATTAATTTATGTGTAAGGCTTGCAAGAGTTATGTATCCCTGATAACAGGCCAATGGAATAGTCTTGCTCTGTGTTAAGAGATATTTGTTCCTACAATGGAAAATAGGCATTTAATGTAAATGTATGATTATTACTGGGATATACTATATATAAGCTGTATATAAAATGTAGTTTATAATTTGTAATTGTTTTTGTTACTATGTACACTAAACTGTTTGCCTTCCAGCCAATTACGTACACTTTGCATTAAAAACAAATCCAAGTTCAAATAGTTGTGAACTTTAAAAACTGTCATCTTAATGTCGTTACATCCAACCTCCGCTTAGCTATCAAAATGAAGAACATTCTTAATAGTGTCATCCTGTCAGTTTCTTTTGTATCTGCTCATTGCAATGACAATGAAATAAAATTAGGAATGAAAATTGCCATCAATTTTGGGGGCAACAGGAGTGAAGGTGAGAAACATAAAAGCTATGTGATGGGAATATCTGAAACAGGTGGAGAGCTCCTCTGGTTGAGTAGTTGCAGGCTGACAGTGAGGAAGAATTCTACATTGATCTCTGTCTCAGTTAAGAGGAGGGTCATTAGCACAAATAATACAGACATCACTTTTAGACACTTTAATTTGGTAATTAGGCCATTAATGGCAGTCAAACGTATCCTAAAGTGGAATGACTGTAGCAGAGAATGTGCTTTTATAATGGAAGGTATATCTGGCTTTGTGAGCATCTACTCTAGAACTTGAGTCAGATACTGTAACTAAAGTCTGTATGCCATTTTCCCATGCTTAGATAAAGCCTTTTACCGGATGTTCTGGAGTTATAAAAGTATCACTGATAACTGAGTACTCAGTAAAGGAAAATTGGTGCATTTCGTTTTTTGCCTTCAGGAAGTAAATGGTTTATAGTTTTGCACACCAGCCCTCTAGAGGATGTATGTTATGTCTGGTATGTTCTGTTGATAAATGTGGCCAAGTACCACATATTTTTACAGAATGAAGCAAATAAACTGTCATGTCTTATGACTAACCCCAGACCTTTTTGTCAAGATCAGTTGCAAGCATATAAGATTTGGGATAGTTTTGACTCACCATCATCACACAAAACTTTGTAATTTATTCCATGAACTTTTTCTTTTCAGTCCAATGACTGTCTTTAGAAAAGCTCGGATTTGTGGTGTTATACCACTGGAAACATGCACACAAGTGTGCATACATAAAAAACAAGGATTGCAACCTTCAAGATTTTGAAGACTTTGGGCAGAAGAGTGTACGAAAGTTATTAGACATTCTATATCCTGTGGGTGGGGTATCTGTATAAGTATCTGAAGATTAGATGATAAAACTATGGAACTGTCAGTTTCCAGCTAGACCTTTTCAAAGTCATAAGCAAGTGTGACATATCTAGGCTAGAATTACATTCTTTCATATTACATAGGCTGTCACTATGTCCATGTGTAAATATCTACCAGAGGGCTAAGGTCCCTCGTAATAAAATGCTTTAATAGAAACCCATAGGGTTTATGTTTTCTTATAATGGCTTTTGACTATCTTACAATTTCCCACACACAAAATACTTTTCAGGAAAGTACCATATTTCAGCAGGGATTTGGTTATGTTTTAAATGTGTACAATATTTTAGCAGCATTAACACTGAATTATTTGGTAACAGATACAAGATACAGATACAGATACTAACCTATAGCATATTACTAAGGATATCAAAAGTAAATTAGATTAAATTACATGGAGAATGCATGATACAAGCAAAATGCTAAACTAGTCTTTTTACCTTTCTGATAGGAACAGCATGGAGTTAAACAGTGTAAGACCTACTAGCAATCTGATCAAAAAGCGTTTGTACTATTCTTCAAAATAATCTCAAAGTTCAGTAAAATTTAACAATCACGATGTCCATGATGAAGATACACATGTGCCACAGATGTGCCCGCATTTAGTTTATTCTCCTTGATGGTAAGTGGTATCATATGGTGCTATTTGTCAAACTACTTTGCTTCCCAAAACTGAACAAGGCTCGGCATAAATGATAGCAGAGCGTGCCTATTTCAGTTGTACTTACACGTCTGATGTGGTGGATGTGAATGATCACAAAGATAAACAGCTGATGAAAGATTATTCTGCTAGTCTGGTCTATAAGAATATACTAAAATAAACGCTGATATGCATGGAAACAATGCAGAATTCCTTTTGACAGATTTATGAGTCATTTGACAGTTCAACTTTTGACAGCCAAGCAGTCTTAAATGACTATGGTTTTGCATGCTGCCACACACTGCTTTTTTTAGAGACATAAATGTTTCTATTGTATTCTTCATTACAAAGACACAGAGGATGTAATTGCAATTAGAACATGTCATTTATTTTGTAGGTCAAATAAAAGCTGTGCAGAAATTTTGTTTATGTGAAACACTTTACATGGCTTTCTCAGTATTTTAGTACTTTATTCTGACTAACCCCCATTTTCAGAGTGTGTATCAGAGTTTTTTTGTCACGTTAGTCACTAGGTAAATATTTTAAGGTTTTTTAAATGTGTGCTTCATTGCAGTCATTGTAAATGTCACAGGAACTATTATGCACACTGTGCCTAATGTGAAGGTTGTCAAGCTTGTATTATTTCTTCTGTCTGAGTACATTTTCATTAGAAACTACACAGCAATTTTACTGTCTCACTGCATTTGACAAGCTGTCATGTCAAATTTGCCTGAAGTGTCAAACGTGAGCTACTCAGATTCAGAGCAACAAGTAAAACAAGAGCTATTTAGATATGGTATTCATTTCCACAGCTAGGGAATTCCCACTGCAACAACATTTCAATGTCTTTCTCAGAGATCTGGCACAAAGATTATCCATAAATGACAAATATATAAATTCATTGTTTGCTTTAAGTCTTTTGACACATTATTTTTTTAATCCTGCCATTATGTATATATTCAAAAGCAGCCAGGATGCACAGCACTGCAAATATTTAGCTTTAGTTTTAATGAAATACCTTCTTAGCAATATAACAGGAAAAAAAGAACAACGGCTTGAAATGTCTGAAAGTATTTCCCTTGGTTGCAAAGTTAAATTCCACAGGTATACACTGTGCTACTTTAAACCAACCTGTCACCTGCACAAATCTTTCTCTCAAAATAAAAAAAAAAAAAGCAAAATCAAAACAGTGAAAGCAGATCTCTGTCTGGCAACCACGCAAAAGCCTGTGGGATGCTATATACAGCATTATGGCAACCAAATCTGATACCAGATTCAACATCACCACTCAGTTGATCAATGACATCTCAGTCAACACTGCCCCTCCTTTCTGTTTAGTCTGGTGGCTGGGCAGATTTAGAGTGGTACAGTTTTTTTTCTTGATAGGAAAAATATCAGAACCACTTAAACTCTAAAAGCAGGGGTTAAAATCTACAGGATTTTTAGGTGTTGTTTTGTGTGGGTGGAAATATGCTCTTTTTTCACTTTGGACTGTTTTTGGCAAGTCTAGGATGACTCCCTCTGGGCCCAGACGCCTCTGTGTCTCTACCAGCAGGGTGAGGCCCACCCCAACTGAAGAAAATCTTACCTGAAGCAGAATGCTTTTTGGCTACTGCCCAGGCTTTTGTTTAGCTTTAGCTAATGAATGCAGAAAGTGCTCTTACTAAACAGCAGGAAAACAGAAGGAATTGGCTTAGGAAAAAAATTGCACCTGGGGTGGTTTTTTTTTATCAGAAAAAAGTCAGCTTAGAAGACTGAATTTGCTCAGAAAATGTTAAAACCTTAGTTTGGTTATAATGAACAAATACCTTTCTAGCTCTTACACAATGGATTGATAGAATTATACAGCTACTACAGCATGAGTGTTCAGGTAGATAACTTTGACCTCTTTTTCTGACCGCCTGGGTGTGGTAGAATGATACAGATTTTCTGTGCGTTTCCACACCCAACAGCTCATAAACCCAATGTTTCTTCAGCTGCTGAGAGTTACCAGCAGGATGAGTTAATAGTTGGCTTCAGTCTGACTGCTAACTACTGAGGGCAAGATATGTTTCCGTAGTAATCAACATCAAGACATCTCAATTGTACACATGTAGACAATTGCATTATATAAAAAAAGAGATAAATCAAACACTGTGTAAGAGTCTGGTTAGGTTACCTTTTGATTAGGGTGGCATGTCTATTAAGTTAAAGTCAATTAAAAATACTAAACAATTAAACTCTTCACATTTATTTTCTTCAGAGTTATAGTTCTTTACATTTGAATATGTGCATCTGCTACCCCCATGTCCTCTCAAATATCCCCTAGTGTGTCGTGAGAATTTTAGAGCAAGCGTGATCCTTTTATAAAACACAACTGTCTTGAATAAGAAGGATTAGGAGGGGATTTCACTCCAATGACTTGAACTGTTTTTGCCAAACCCAACAGTTTGAGTAGATGTACAGTATGATGTCAAATTTGCATGTGCTCATCAAACAGTGCTAGTTAAAACTAAAGAGCTGTCTAAAGTGCTAATCATCACAATAATCATTTTACTACATTGTTAGCAGACAGATTTAGGCTTCATGTCAGTGAAGCTAAGACCTGATGCATATTTCTTCTGTTTATGATGATGTGGACGTGGCTCCATGCCACAGCATGTCACGAATATGGCTTGTTTATTTCATTGGTTTCATGCCATCGTCTCTGAGTATGTGATAAGATAAGATCCTCCCTAGATCCCCACTAAAGTGGAAAGAGTGGGATGAGCATGAAAGCTAGGAACAAGTCCGTATCTGCTAGAGTGGTGTGCTGACCTTGCTTTACTTTGAAGCCCAAGCCAAGAATGCAAAGTTTACATTGTGGGAAATTACCTGGGCCACAACACTGATTTGTCCAGAGATTTTATATTTGCATAGATTTGTACCTTGCCATCCATATCTAGGGTTAGGGTTAGGGCTAGGGTTCATAAACCATGACACCAAAACCAAAATGTAATTATATGTACATACAGCTAAACTACAAAAATGTGCATTTGATTTGAGGTGAATACTTCTGCATTGAAAATTAATGTTTTTTACCCATTATTTAAACATTTTCTCAAAGATTCAAACTTTACTAGGTGTAGCTCATCTGGAATATTGTATTAGGATTATTAGAATACAAAAAGATTCCACTGGTTATTTTGCTTACAATCCAGAGATGTCTATGTCTCACTGTTTCAGTGGAACTACACAGATACAAACAAAATACACAGAATTATTCACTATGGAATAATCAGCAACACCTAAGTATTTACTAGGCTGTCTACAATCTAATGTTGTATCTGTTTAAAGCAAACCACTGCATGTACCTGAGAGGTTAAAGTGCTTCTATTAGGAACATTTTATGAGTAAATGCTTATGCTTTCATTTCTATAAAACCATGGTGGCCATACTGCACACTTCTACTAGGCTTGAAATTAGAGGGTGTATCAGCGTAAAAGCAGACATGAGTTCTAAAAACAGACATGCGTCGCTGCATTGAAAATGCCAAAATACACCAACTCTCTTCTGTCCAAACAAATCTCATCTTCTCTTGGGCTTTGACCTCATCTCCATGAAAAATAAGCCTTCATTTGCAGAAACCACAATGCGCAACTAAGCACAATACACACATCTTGCAAGGTCACTTTACCACGTTGTGGGACTCACTGTAGTGTAATAACAGTAACATTGACTTACACTCATTATTTGGCTGAATGACTAAAACTTCTCATGTCCCAGGGTGACTGGCGGTCCACCATCAGCTGGGGTATTCCTCTGTTTACATAGTCGTCCCTTGCTGTTTATTTTGCTGGTCACACATTTTTCTATAAACCATTGGGGCTTTGGAGCATGTACAAAAATGACCAGTGCTTTAAGACTGTCCTGTACTTGTCTTTAAGAACACAGGCAAGTTCCTAGAAAGACATGTGGGGTTCGGTAGGCATTTCCCAAATGGTGTACAAATGCTGATACAACATTTTTTTATTTAGTATTTGTATATCTGTGATATTTGATATGTTGATTTAAACCTCTTATATTTTATTGATATGTTTTCATTTTATGGAATAACTGTAAGTAAAACAAATCAAGAAATTAATACTGTAACAATATTTGCCATATTTAATCTGACATGAATCACACAGTTACTGGTCAGAATGTCAGGTGTTCAAGCTCCAACAATACCAAGCTTACACTGCCCTTCAGCGAGGCCAGGGGTGGGGGGGAACCTATGCTTTGACTGCATCTTCTTTAGTCTAAACTACAGTATATGGCAGAATCTATATTTTCTAAAACAATAATAACAAAAAATATTCTAGAATATTTTATAAACCTGTTTTGTTCATTGGTAATGGCTAGTGAAAAAGTAAGGTGTAAAAGTACAAAATGTTAAACTTTACACAAGGAACATCTACTTGTATCATGAAAATCATAGTTTTACTCTGTAGTATGCAATTTTCCTTTTCTTTCCACATAGATGACTTCAGACATGTTCTTCCTGTCACGCTTAACTGATCTGCTGGCCTGACTCAGAGCGCTGATGCGGGTACTGGCTGACACCATGTTTTCATTATGGTGAGCACAGATGTGCATGTACATTGGAGACAACACATCCCACAGTCTCTTGCCTACACACTAGTTGGTGGAATTAGTCTGTTGACACAAGTTAATGTTTGTTCCCAAACGTTTTTTATCTTTTTGATAGTTAAATTGTTTATAATGTCCATTCCCAACTAAATTTCCACAAGGTTGCAATGCTGCTCGAGTGTTTTGAAGCAACAATATTAGACAGAATATACTTATAGGACACAGATATTCACACTCTATACAGATTTTAAAAGAACGTCTACCTGAAACAAGAGCACGTGAGGTTGTGGCTCCATACAGGGAAGTGAAAAACAGGAAGGGACTATCCCTGAGTCTGATGGTAGGATTAAGCCTTGCATGCTGGGAATGGCATGCCTTTAAAAATGAGGGGAAGAAGAAAGGAGTGGGAGAAACGAAGCAGGAATGAAAGGGGGGAGCTGTCTAATCCCCTAAAGCATCCATATATTGCTCCCAACTCCTCTCCCACTGCTTGTAAATGGCTTGGAATGTAACATGTTGTCTTTGGACCCCGTGTGTGTGGACTTCTCCAGTATGGAGAGATTTATGTGTGCAGACATTGCCTAAAGCACCCTCATTTTGACTTTTAACTAAAGGCTTTGAAGCAGCAGCAGGGCCTTCTGGCATTAAAATAATATCACAGAGATGAACTTTCATTTCAAAGTAATTTATGTATTATATCTTCCTGGGAGTTTAGTTGTATCTCTGTCAGCACTCAAATGTGTGTGCATATTAATACAATGTGCCTCAAATCAGAATCGGTTCTTCTATTCTCTAATCACAAACTTTTTTCCACATGCTTTTTAGTAGTATGTTTTGAAGTTGTGCAATATTCTTTTGAAGATACAAGATAACTGTACAAATATATTATTCATTATTTCCACTTATTTTAATCTTGGAAATCTGCCAAACAATTTTAAGTTCCAACATCAAAATGTTGGGGGGAAAAAACCCAAAACCCATGGGGCTTAATTCAAGCTAAATCTCAGGGAAAATGATGAGGACTTCCGCATAACCAGCCTCATTCCCTATATAGGCCACAAGTTTCACACTCATTTGAACTTTCCTCAAGTGTTAAAGAAGGCAGTGCAATATTCCAAACCCCTTGTTCATATTCTTTGACTACCAAGTAAACTGTATCCACTTTCTCATATAAACAAGGGCGGAAAAAACATGACAATCCTTCTGCATTTATTTGCCATATCTAATCTTTAAATCCCTTTTAGTGCTAGCCAGTCCCCCAAATGAAATTTAAGATGAGGAGAGGAGGGGGCAACTTGGAAGGAAATCAAGTTAACTGTTTATAAAAGCCACATGAATTAATCTTTACACAAATCCCCTTAGCTCAGTCATCACTGGGCCACTGCTGGCCAAAATAGTAGGTGTATGGTAGTGTCCACATGGAGCCAAGAACAAAGTGAAGCAAGGGTGCAAACATTTTGCCTAAAACTTGGATCTTGAATTAAACTCAAGCATGATAACTCAAAGTTCAACTGACACCCTAATCCAGCACCCCATCCATTTCTTAGTCACAAAGGCTTTACTGCAAACATGGATGCAAGACAGTGCTATAAATAATGTATATTCTTGGGTCACCTTATACCTTTGGAGAAATATACAGCTAGCGGCATTAAAATAAGAATATTTCCCACTCTGAAAATATATCTGTCCTGTCGAACAAAACAGTCAGTTCCAGATAGCAGGCAGCTATACCCCTGACAGGAAGAGAAAACTGGCCTGAGTCAATAGGCCTTCCTGTAATCTCCCTCCAAGTCTTCTCAGATATCGGCCATTAGGAGAGACAGTATTGATACACACAGACCACTGTATATGATTTGTTATTTCTGACTCTCTCAAGACAATACCAATACCAAGATGAAACAATTAATGTTTGTGTGTATGTCATGATGTTCAATTTGGGCAGAATAATGGACAACAGGATTGTATCAAGTATCAATTTCTTCAACAGAAAAAGCAGATTTTTGATATTGGTAATATCTGTTTATGCTGATTCTAATTCTAATACACATAAATGTAGTAACTGCAATAAGATGAATGCAGATTAACATTTTATTATTAGTTGTAAAGCATATGCTTTTCATACCACTCTTAAAATGTTGTTTTAGGTACATATTTGATAAGCTGACACATTCATAACCTTAGCAATGCAATAACAGTTAAAAATGTACAAATTAAAGTTAAAGCAGCATTGCTTAATTGTTGTCTTTTTGTACTGATGTTAAAAGGTGAACTCAAAAAGTGAACTTTAACATGAAAGGTTGAGTCGATTCTGATTTAGACAGCTAAACCTGTTGAAGATTTCTATTCTTTAAGGGCTTTTTACAGAGCCAAAGAACCATAGTGGTGGAAGGGCCTCATTTAGAGAAAGATAAGGAGGGAAAAAAACAGCACAAATCCCTTTCTCAGGAAGATTAGTGGCTGTCCTTTTAGAGTAGGCTACGGATGGAGCAGTTTTTTTAAGCCACATTTTTCTCTACCACTGGCCTAACCTTAGTGGATTCCCCCATCCCTGGGGCCACTTGCCGCATGGCTGAACAGGGTGCCCTCTGCCCTTGCCATCCCCCACCTACCTCTGATACTCACAGTGAGAGATAAAGTGCCCTAACTACTTCATCAATGCATTCGAAGTATATAAATGCAACAAACAACACATCCAACCACTTAATTAAACACCTGCATAAAGCTACATTCCAGCAAATATTTATTTTTTCTATGAAGTTAATTGTATTAATTCATAATTATAAAAAAGGGAAAAATATATTTCTACATTGACACCCACTGTCAAAGGGTGCACAGTGAAACACTTACACTCATATTTAAGGTAATGTCATGAAATATGGTGTTATTAATGCAATTTTTCTTCTTAAACTACACCTTTGTACCTTCTGCCTGTTTTGAGAACATGCTGCCTGTTTTGAGAACATGCTGTGGATCAGCAGAAATGCAAGTATTGATTCATTAGCAAGACACATGACACATGACACCTAACAATCTGAAAAATTAGCTGAATTCTGAGCCAAATGTAACTTTAAACCTAAATAACTATGCCAAAGAATACAGTCGGAGAAATGCATGGGCAGTGCACAGTACAATATAGGACACTGGAGCTGGAAAGTAATTACTACAAATTGTGCAATGTATTTTTTTTATTCTTGTACTATTTAACTTGCTAAGATAGAAAGTTAACTGGTACATAATAACTAATCAATAAAAAGAATAAAAAGTTTCTATGGAGCAAAACGGACACATCACAAGGACAATGTTCTTTAGGGATCACAAGTGTGGCAAAATAATATTTAGTGTTAAGTGTCTCACAAATATCTTACATATATTTTGCTGATTTCCAAATTTATCTTCAGTATTATTAAAACAAATTGCCATTGTACTTGAAAATCCAATTTCAACAGTGCCTTTATAACAATATGTAAATATATGTATACATATATGTGTAAATATGTATACAGGGACTAAAAAAAATCAGTTTATAAGAGTTTATTCTCTCAACGGTAATCATTGTATGATTTCTAAACAACTCTATATACTTTTATATACTGTGCATTTCCTAATAAACAGAAATGCTAAGCATTTTATTTTTGCTATTAATATATGTTTAACATTATTTCCTATAAATAACTTACACATTATAAGATAAGATATACCTTTATTCGTCCCACAGTGGGGAAATTTCTCTGTTACAGCAGAAAAGAAAAATAAATGCAAATATATATAAAAGAACTCACAATAATAGAAAATGATCAATTTCCTAAAAAAAATATTGCCATATTTTACCCCGGAAGATATTACAGTAAATATTTTGATATTCTACTTAACTGTGTAACAGACCTTCTGGTATTACAAACCCATTGCTATGGAATCAAGGTTTATGTCCTAAGTTATTGTCCAAAGGCAAAGCTTGACTAAACGGACCAGATAAAACTATTAAATGATTTTTTTTTTTTTTCAGGAACTATTTATTTATTAATTTAACCACATGTTAAATAAAAAGCTAAGTAACACAAATGACCACTTATTAAGAAACCAATTATTGTTCCATCAATGTCTTCTGGCAGGTCACCAAACCTTCCATTAAATAGTCTAACATGATAAGCTCTATTACTACTGCTCTATCTCTCTCTATCACTCTCCAGAAGTAAGAATTTATTCCTTCCTGATTATTCAATTGCCAAGTTTGTTTTAAATAATAATTTTTAATATTCATGTTTGTCTTTGTTGGCTATGGAGAGCCTGTAAAGCAACGTCCTATTTTCAT
This sequence comes from Silurus meridionalis, assembly GCF_014805685.1. Taxonomy (NCBI): domain Eukaryota; kingdom Metazoa; phylum Chordata; class Actinopteri; order Siluriformes; family Siluridae; genus Silurus; species Silurus meridionalis. Next base: position 14,291,385 of record NC_060886.1, read on the forward strand.
CAGCGTCCTTAACAATTAATGATCATTGCTGTCTGATGGCAGGCCACCAATCCCTTGATTAAACAGTAAAATACAAAGTTATGAAAAGGCCATTAGCATTTCAAAGGTCTTTTTGCCATTCTCGTGTTTGTCAGAGGACTCTGGTGGACGGTGTGGACCACTCTTCCTCCAGCTGCTTAAGTAATTTATAACATTTATCCCCTGGGGGCAAGAACAAGGTCTTTCAACCTCGTTAGTCTGGGTTTTTTTTTTATCAGACATTCACTGACATCTTTTAAACATGTGCTACTTTTCTCCTCTTTGCTTTATTCTCTCTTTTTGACCACTGAATCAAGTGTTAAATTGACAAACCTTTTGGAATGAGTCATGAGTGGGCATCTGCTAAATTAAAATGGTTTCATCATCTGTATCAAGACACAGCTTTTGTTAAAACTTTTGTGGAAGTCACAGAACAGTCTTTTTTTTTTTTATACAATTCATTAAAATTGATAACTCTTCTTAATGTCACCTTTAAAGCATTTGATCATCTCCTACTTACAATTTCAAGCATGAGTCTGGCTCACCTGAGCATATAATTTAAGACAGTTCTCTTACTTAATATGGATAGAGAGTAGTTAACATTTTCGATATGAAGTACAGTGTTTTTCAATAAGCTTTCACACCTCGTGACATCGTGGTGGGTGAGGGCTTCTTGGGAAGGTCAGAGAAGCTGCTAGCATCCAGGCCTGAACTCTTGCATTCCTTCTTCTCTGGGGCAGTTCTGGTTGTAGAATCCATGGCAGGAATATTGAGTCTGTGGATTATAAGATGAGAAGAACACCATCTAAATTGTATAGTGTCAGTGCAATGGTGCTGCTTATACACTTATTGCATTATATGAGGAAAAAAAAACAAGAAAAAAAAATCAAGTTACTAGCAAGTACCTAATAATGCATTGTGCATTTGGAGATATGATATTAGTACACAAACAGACCAAGTAAATGAGGAGAAATGCATCATTATTTCGTCACTACCCGCTCCCTCATTAACCACCATTAATGTGTATAGTTTAATGAGATTAGGTAGTCTACTGTAAATACTGTATACCCTAAAAACAATGTTGCAGCATAATGATTAAAAAAAAAAAACTAAAGAAAATGCTTTGCCCCTGAATCTCTGTCAATGCTGCACTTAAACGCCAGGCTGAGGGCAGATGACTTGGCAGTGTGCCGCTTGTTTAACTTTGTGGAACCTACAAGATTATCCTTGGTGCAGTGCAAACAAGTGGCGGTCAGGGACTGAAAAGAAGTGCCTTTTAGGAACCTTTCAAACACTGATGGTGTTTGCTCTGTAGCAAATCGGCAAGGCCGTTAAAAGTGGCTAAAGAACAGATGTTATCAATGATTTAATTGGTCAAACACTAATGTGTTGTGCTAATGTGTGTAGTACTGGCTATCCATAAATTAATAAGATCCCATGTATATAATACTTTCTAAACATTTGTGTATTTTATTAGAATTAAGTGGGCAAATAAGTAACACTGTGCTCTTTTGATCTTCAAGTTTACAAGATAAGTAAAGCAAATATTAACCTACATAAAATCTGGAAGGCTGCTGTTGTCTGGTATGCAGGCTAACAATCTTGTGCTTAAAACAGATGGTGAGGTAATAATAAAATTACAAGTGAAAAGATTTTAAACTTGCTGGCAAAGTCGGAAACTTGGATAGCATACAAGACTGGCTGTTCACTTTTATTGTGCACTTTACTGCTCTGAACTCTGTTTAAATGTGCTAATACGTCATGTCAATAAAAAAGAAATTATTGCGAAATCATTTCCAACTGACTCAATTCTGTTTGTCAAATGGATGCTTTGACAGACTAAAATGTTGATTTAGAGTGGAAAATACAATCTGTTAAATCTATGAAACAGCTTTCAAAAAGTCATATGTAATTTAATTTTGGATATTAGTACTTCATTGCAGTGATTTTAGATTTGAAACACCAAAGTTTGGACTACATGTTAGGTCCACAAGTCTTATATATTATGATTGATGTTGTAACATTGCAAATCAAGTTTAGCAAATGGCAAATGCAAATATGGTCAGCATATTTCAAGCGGAACATAGGCCATATTCATCACCTCTCAGTAATGCCAGCAGAAGATCTTACTGCCAAGGTAAGCTGATTCTAGATGGTTTGTTGGCCTTGGATGACATCTGTATTACTTCTTCCAAAAAATTTGCCATCTCCCATCCATGCCACCTCTTTGAATGTGTAAAACATTCTCTGAGTAATCTAAAGTCTCACAGATTAAGTTTGAATTTGTCAAAAGCACAATTATTTTACTTTGGAATAAATTAATCACTGAAGACAGAAACAATCAATTATAACAACTTGGACTGCTCTGAAATCGAAACACAGCACACTAAGCATCAGTGTTGTGGGAATTTGTTTCTAAATGCCAACAACACATGCCCACATCATGCAGTAAAGAACCAGGCTGAGAGTGACCCTTTGACATGGCTGTTGAAATTTGATTGAATAGTGCAGGTGTCAGAAACCAACTTGACAGGTGGTAGTTAGGGTAAAAGAAAGACCAGAGAGAGAGAGCACCTCTTTTATTTTTTATGGCTGCTCTGACAAGTGCAGTGTTTGAAAAGGATCAGAGCGTCAGGTCCACGTGTCACAGTGCTATAGGACCCTGCAGAGTTGGGAGCTAATCCTCCTTGGGAGTCTGTGGTCTGGTTCCCCTTATGCTACTGAGCCTTACCGTTCAGCCACAAGTGGCTAATATATAACCTTTTTCAGGCTTCCTATATTTAATCTCATCTTTGCATTGACACAACTATGTCACAACTACACTATGTTTTTAGAAAGGGTTAAGAAAAATATCTGCTTCCATATCAGCTTCAGAAAAGAAATATTTCAGCAATTTTTACCAAAAATACCAACAAATTTATAGGGTTTCAAAGTGTCCTATTTGCTTTTCTTATAGAAAATAGTAAAAAGAAAAATGTGTAAAGTATGGCTTTAGCAATTTCCCTTTATTGTTATAATCAAAAGGCCCTGGATGAAAATCTAACCTCTAAAAGAATGTATTCAAATGAACAAACTTTTCAGAATCATGCAGGAGATTTATAAAGATGACTACTATCTGGCAGAAAGTCTATTTATCAAAGCAGATACTCTTTCAGTAGATCAATTACAGTTATGGTAAATAGGTGCAAAGTATATTTTCTGACAATTTCAGCAATCAATAAACTCAATCTTAGGAATGCATGCATTAGGGTAACTCTAAATGTGCTCTTTTTCACATTTTAAATGAACTATTAGTTAAAATGTTTGAATTTCATTATTAGTTTTAGACTGATATCTTGTAAACAGGACATGGTGATGGTGCTACAGGTCCACCATGTTTCTTCTAGAATGTCAATGACCCTAAAAGCAGGTCAGGGATACTGAAGTTTCCTGCCATTAAGTCATCCCCAGACAAAGACAATTGTTTGTTGAGGTGTTAACATAGCATTATATGGAATGTCTTAAGAAAATACTATTGTTTCCAAGTACTTTGCACAATTATGGGTTTTTTTTTTCAGCTGTTTAAAACCAGGGGCCAGAAATATTTATTTGAATGTATTTTTCACATTGGGATTGTTTGTTAAATGGCTAAAATACCATTACATTGGTTAGAATAAAAAATGGTTGATAATGTTTTACGTACACTATGATGGCCTACTTTGCTTTTATGAAGCATTTGAACAAAAAATGTAAGAATATTTATTTAAATGATAATTTTATTGTAAGAGTATCCTTCTATTTTACAGAAATACCTTCTGTAGACAGGCATGCAGAAGTGACAAATTCTGAATTTCGGTTCATTGGAAAAACATTCAGGTTTATTCTGTACTTTGGTGAAGTCACACTGGTTTGGTGAAGTCACACTGGAATGGTTAAAATGTTTTTTAACCATTTAAGCACTTTTTCACCCTAGAACAGTTTAGATTTTCTTTGTGTTCCCAGTTATTTTTAGTGTATAATTCAGTTTGTTTTCTATTTTTTGTTAGACCTACAAGACCTGTGACCATTCTAAACATACCATTCTATACATACTTTTTTTTCCAAGATAATACACATTCATAATATACATCATTTTATAGGTTTTTTCAATGTTACAGATTGTAAGCATCAAGGAGAATTGATTTTGACATGTACTGCTGCCTTTACCCCCAAACTCACTTCTGTCTTACAGCACTAAGTAAGATGACTCAGTCCACAAGCACACAGTTTTTTCTTTTGCAATGAGAAATGTTCTATTTATTTGAGGCCAGTCCTAACCACTGTGGATGGTCAATCAATGTGCTTTTCCCCTTGTCAGTAACAGCATGAAAACCTTTAATCCAATCCCCTTTTTACTAGCCAGCATTTTCTCTGCTGTATATTACTGGTTAGAGTAGTATAGTATGTCAAAATAATAGTTTTAAAGAGTTACTGTATATTTGATGACATTCCAGGACACACCCAGACTATGTCCTTGAGGTGAGATACTAAATATACTGCAAACTTAAGAGATTTCAGTTTAGCTTTTGCCTTTCCTTCAATTTCAGTTTGGCTACCGGGAAGCAATATGAACATTAATCTGTGTAGCTCTGCTTTGAAAAGTGCAACTATTCAAAAGTACTAACACTGCTAGGCATTTCCAAGGCAGTAGACCTACTATTTGTGATTAAAAAACCCAAAATGTTATCATCAGATAGAGCTAGACAAAGGTAGACATTAAATTTGACTAAATCCAGATGTGCTACATGCTAACAGGACATGCTTTGAATCTCTTCTACACAAGCAAGCTTTTAGTTTGCATTTGAATTCCATTTGCTATTTTTTTTTTTAAATGTTAAATGTGAAAAATAAAAGGTCAAAAGACAACCAATGTCGAATGGATGAGCCTGCACTTCCCCCACCAGGCCCACATAAAATGCAATATCCTGTGGTTGAGCTCTTTGTGCCCCTTCAATCTAAAACAGATGTTAGCTTCACAGCCTACACGTAAGCATGTGGAGGAATATTTCACTGCAGTGGCTGCAAGAGAACACATAGCTATGTATATTTAAGGTGGTAATTAAATCATCACAACTTGTGTTTATGCTGCAAACAGGTTTTAAAATAAAGTAAAACTCACTGATGCTAATGCTGTGTAAGACTCTGAGGTCACAGCTGTTGATTGTCACATTACAAAGCACACAAAGAATTTGTTTCCTTTAAACACCATTTGTTCGGATCACTAAAACCCAGTGGTGTTGTTAGCACTTTCCTGTCACAATCTCAGCTGTCATTTCTCCCAGACTGAACCACTTTTATTAACACAGATGTGTAGACCTTTTATATGTAAATATGAAAACAATGCAGGAAAGCAATCAAACATTAAGAATCCCAATCCCATGCAGCCAAAATGTAGTTGGGAATAAGGTGTCAGGTTATAGTATTCTCTATTCATATTCACAAAGTCCCAAACAATCATTCTTTACGGTGACCCATGGTGTGGATAGGAAAGGCAACAAACCTGTAAATATGACATTATTATTATTGGTCCAATTTTCCATAAGGTTTCTGCCTCTCAACTAAATTTATTTAGATTACTATATGTCACTACTTATTATTTTGGCTTGTGTTTTGGAAATGCAGTCAACATTGCAGTTAATTAATAAATTATCAACTTTGAAAAACACAGTTTTTTTAAGCTTTGCACAACTGAAAAATTGAGTACATAATAGTCTTTCTGCTGTGATTAGATTCACTGACAAAACCTGTTTCTTTCCATCATAATTGTGGGATAAATTAATAAATGCATGAACAATTAACCAGTTTGCAAAACTACCCAAAATTAATTTTCTGAAAATGATTTAGCTCATCCTTCACAAACACTAGGCAATTAGCATTGCTTAAAATTTCAGATTGCATTCTAAACATTTCTCAACACTGTCACAATTGGTAAGTGTATTTTACCACACAGTGTGAGACATCCATCTGTCTCAGTTGTTGTCTAAGTTGTGATTCAGCAGTGTGTCACCTGGGAACAGGAAAGAGGGGCTGTGCAGTCTAATGCTGTGTAGTTGAAGGGGCTAGAAAGATACCAGTTGCTTGACACCCTATGCCAGTATGGTCTTTGATCCGATCACCTACAAGACAGATGCTCTGAAAAAGGTGTCCAGTTCAGCACCCTGCAGCATAAAAACCGTAATGAAAGTGTGGTATGGTCCCTATGTGTCCCTTTTTCCTAAACCCTTAATCCCTTGAGAGTGCTTGTTATTAGAGTGTATCAGAATGGTGTGTACATTGTAAAGCACTACATAATTTAGTTACACTAGACGTTGACAGATGATGAAAGAATAGCATATTATCTTGATGTTACTGGGTATAAAAAAAAATAAAAATTCCTTACTGAATGGCTTTAGCCCAGCATAGGTCCAGAATAGCGTTCAGTGAAAGGCCATAAGAGGGAGTAGATCTTTGTGTGTCAGGGTGTGGGACCGGCTGATTGCTAAAGATTACCACATGGCTTCTCCTTGCTCAACATGTACAACTCATCTCCCATGGCTGGAGAGGAGTCTGTGGCCTGGCAGTGATTCAACACTCATTTCTGATGCTCCTGCTCATCCTTTGGAACATAATGGGGAGATCCATCCGCCCACTCCATTCCTGGCAAGTCATGTTTGGGCTATGGGAGGCCACCCGATAAATCACAACTGGCTTACATTGTCTGCTGCACTTCCAATAATCCTGTCTTGGAAGCAGGAGATTTCCCTTAAGAAGTTTTTACCAACCTGCCCGAGGGCTTTGTGCAGTTCAGAATTGGCTTCTGCATCAGATTAGCACAGGCAAAAACCACGTGGAACAGTGTGCCATTGTTTGAGTCTATGTTAGTGAGGGAAACAGCAAGTCAACTTGCAGGCCATGAAGATGTCACCATGACCGTTATAATGATCTTTTCATGGCCGGTTGCTGTTACGTCCTTGCCCAGGTGAAACTAAACATGATGTGATATCCTGAGAATAAATTTTTTTGTACTTATAAGATGGCCCTCATGCATGGTGCTCTACAGGTGAACAGTACACTGTTATTTCCCACACTACAGATTATAGCACAATTAAATGTGATGTTAAAAGTTCGATGTGCCTTCAGCTTTATCCTTATTTCTGTCCTTAATCAGAAGTCAGAGTCAGAAGTTGAGCAATTGCAATGTTCATGCATTAGCTCATTCTAAAGTTCGTCAACCCAAGATTAACTGTATGAAAGACTGTTCTCACAGTTTAAAAATAAAATCTTTTAACTGCTTAAAAAGACATATCATTTTGGTAAAGTATAGTGTTTACTCTTGGTCAAGTAATGAAATGAATCCATCCTTCACACATTCTGCCTGGTCCTCACATGAATCGCAGGTTTGGGAATTGCTAGCATTGCACTGAGCCATTCATAGATATGACAGATTATACAAAACATTTTAAAACAATGTGAATACATTTTTTTTGGGGGGTCGCACACTAAAGTTGTAAATTGTGAACATAAAATGTAGCACAAAGTAAAATAGTGAAACAGATGGAATATTTTAAAAAAATAAGAGAAAAAAGTACCAAAATAGTGCAAAATACATGTTTCTGTTATTTAGTAAAAAATATAAAATATAAAAAAAGTAAAAACTCCACCTACTGTTACATCACTTTTTTCTCCAATGTTCTACGAAAATGCATGCCTTTGTAATCATATTATTTTTAGCAGTTTATTTTTAATTCCTTTATATCAAAGCGATGTTTAATTCTTAAATCAGATTCGTTCAGAAGGTTTTATTTTTTAGTCTGACAGTAGGGTCAGCTGCAAGGCAAATTACAGATTTACTTTAATGTGCTCATACTAACACATTACCATTTCTATAGTAAGGGCCCATTCACAGAGACTTGTATGGTGAACACCCAAAATAATCTAAGCCTAAAAAGATTATAAAAACTTTTTTTTTACAAAAAGATTAAACATAAAAGCAATGGAAGGAGTCTCCAGTTTACAGTGTAACAGAAAGCTGCTGTCCAAGTTTCTTTGCCATGGGCAGTACAAATAAAAGGTATTAACATAAACTTCTATTATGCACAATATACATACATGTTTATTAATGAACACATTTGTTGTTTAGAATTTTTGGCAAAATATGAAAGCAAGAGAAGCATCTGAAAATGCTGGACATCAATCAATATAATCATGGACAATTTACTTTGCATCAGGCTGCATCACACCACACCCATGATCATTTCCTATAAAAGAAGATAATCATGTTTTATTCTGTACCTTAAACTTTTTTAAGATATAAAAAAAAACAAACAAATGCTTTATTCTTTGTTTTAAAGACCCATACTTTTAAATTGACCTGACCTGAGATTGTCTCAGAATAAATCAATCAATAAATGGCAAATGGGTAATTGCAAGGAATGTGTTTTTCTAGATTTATTTGATGCCAAACAAACAGCAAACAATGGCATAGTGGCTGGACAAGTATAGGCAAAAGAATCTTTTCTGTCCTGAAAACTGGATGTGATGTGGTCTTAATTAACCTCAGCTTCTCATGTTAGAATGAAGCATATGTCTAGACAGGCCTGTGGCAGCAGTCACTAAAATGTTGTAATGGCCAGAGCTAAAGAGCTAAAACTCAAAGTTCACTCTTTGGCGAGTATAAAGGCATGTAAGGTGTAAGCACTCTTCACAGTTTCCTCAGCACTCTACCACCTTTTTTAGCTGCTGGAACACTGCAGATTTGTATGAAACACTGCTGTTTTGCTGGTCACTTAAGGGGCCCATCGATTCACATGGAGATCCAAGTGTACTTCAGCTACTTCTCACAGATTTGTCTAATAGATTTGAGATCTGACACTTACATTGTCCCAGACCCAAGAGTACCACCCCACAGCCCCCAAAAAAAAAAAACGGACTGGCCACTCCGACTCTGCAAATGGACAAAGATTTTCATTATGCCAGCTAGGTTTAAAAACCATGAAGTTGATGTGTGATCAGGTGCCAACATGTTGCAGAAATAAAAATTACACATGCAGGCTGTTTTTTTGCAATTGAACTATCATGCCACCACAGTTTGCAATGCCACCCCACACAAAGCACCCAAACCCAAATACAGCACAGTGAATTCACAACAAGAAATAAAAACCTAAAGTCAACAGAGGGAAGTAACTGAATAAATGTTTGAAATGAGTCAGAATTTTTTTTTGCCATTCATGCTGATGATTGATTTTTTATGAATGGTACAGCCTGGGACATGTTTAGCATAAGTGGATCTGCTGCAGGCTGAAAGAAGGAGAAGAGATACTTGTGATAAACAAACTGAAATCCTAAATAACTTTCAAAACAGTGCCAATATAGTGAGAAACAATATTTCGGATTGTAGTACACAATAACATTTTGAAATGCAGGAATGATTGTTTGTATGAACACACCACAAATGTATATCCTTATTTGGTTCTTATGTTAATAACTTTGTATTCTACTTGTTCCCATGATAAACTCCTAGAACCGCCTCTGTAATAGTAATATTACAATAATATGATGACTAGGTCTACCTTCTTTAACACATTTTTTTATTGAATACAGATTCCTGCTCTCTAAACACTGGACTTTTGTCACTATTGTTTGAATTTATATTGAACAATGTTAACTGCTTGCATGATGTCCTGACCTACGGGCATTTTAAATAGCTACTTGAATGTGACTTGTTTTCAATTATTTCTACTAATCTAATCCCAAATGAATGTAAATTAATGCATTATTTGATTAAAATAATACATACTATGATTTACAGCAATATACCTCATATATTCTTCCATTTTTTTGTTATCTCATGCATCCTGGTTTTTAGTGAGGTTAGTGGTGAACATTGGCAGGCAATGCAAAACAATAGCAGCTCCTTATTTACACTAAAAAACTACATGAGTAAGTGATCTAAAGACATTACATCACCTTTTATTGTTTGCTTCGAACACATTAAGTGAAGTTCTGCACTTCAGCCTGAGAGACTTTTCACTACGCTGTCACTTACATTTTCTACACCTCCTCCAGTACTGCCTAGTGGATCGCATTCATGTTTGTTTTCCACGCTTCCCTTTTTTTCCCTGTGTTCATTAAATTTTACACACCAAAGAGAGAAAGAGCGAGGCAGCCTTAAAGTAACGCACAGAAAAGCTGGCCTACGACATGAAAGTGATGCAGCCGTCCCACATCTCAGAGGCTCATGACCAGAGACCAAGCAGGGCTGAATAATCTGAATAGCCCATCATTTCTTTACACCCTTTCATTCGCTCTGTCTCTGACTGTTGGAACTCCTCATTCCACACAATAGCAAATTCACTAAGACCTTTCTTCTTATGCTAATGGTCTCAACTGGGCATCACATTAAATTTAGCACACCCAACACACACCACACACACAAACTCAATGTGTCTTTTACTTGAAAGTGACGTGCGTTATAAAACAAACATATATATGGTATATATTAGAATAGAATAATGTGAACTGCCAGCTTAAGTGTAATTTAGTGCAATGTGGCTGTCTATATGCATCCAGTGGTTCACTTTCTTAAGGATCCAGTGGTTTACTTTTTAAGGATCTAGTGGTTTACTTTCTTAAGGATCCAGTGGTTTACTTTTCAGTTTTGATTTAATAGGTTCTGGATGGTTTTTAATGTGTCTATCATGAGGTTGCACAATCTTGATATTAAAAAAAACCAACAAACAGAGAGAGACAGAGAGAGAGAGAGAGAGAGAGAGAGAGATACAAGTATCAGTTTATAAGTAAATAGCTCTCCAGCAGTTCACATGTTCAGAAATACAGATGTGTTATTGTATATGCTGAAAGCTATTCTCTGATCAGTGCAGCAGGCTGCATGTTCTGCAAACTCGCCCGACCGACCAAAAGTTTGCGCATCCAAACAAACTCCGGCGTGTTAGTTTTTCCGAAAGCACGGAGTGGAAAGTGAAGACTTGAGCTCACCTCGCGGCGCGGACAAACTTTAACTTCAGCTCTGATCAGAAGCAGATCGCGACTTCTCGCTTGCAAGCTGAACCGAAAATCCACTCATGGTCTTAAATCTTCAGCGCGCGGGCACTTTTTTTCCCTCTCCTACACAGAACAATGTGCTTCTTCTTCTTCTTCTTCTTTCAGCTCATATGCTTCATGCTTTTCTCCTCGGCCGTAATGTTCTGCAGTCCATCACGTAGACATCGCGCAAGTTTTTTTCAATAGTTGAGTCTTGTGAAAGAGATGCGGCGCGTGCGTGTGCGCGTGTGTGTTGGTTAAAAGACAAGAAAATAAAAAGTTGGTAGGTTGAAAAGTTTTCTGAGCGCAGACTCTGAGCCTCTGTGCTCTGCAGCGATCAAGATGTTGGAGTTGTTTCCAGTCTCTTACCCTCCCCGTACCCCCCCCCTCTATCTCTCTATCACCCCCTTCCGCAGAGTTCACTCACTCGCTCCTTCACGCTCCAGCCACTAAACCCGCGTCGAGACACTTTATAACGCGCCTATGCGCTGTGAAAAGCCTCACTACGCGTTATCACTACGCGTTCCCTTAGTCAAAGAAAATCACCCGAAAAGCATGGTTTAAATGTTGTTTCCTGAGCTATAAAACAGATCTGGTACACTGTTTAGTGGCTAACGGGCTAATAGTCTCTTTACTTACAGTTTCAGATTTTATTCCATTAGTTTCATCACACTATTTGATTTTGCTCAACTTTAAAGGAAAGCAGCGAATATATTACGCACTCCAGGCAATTTATTTTTAACTTATTGTGAAAAACGAGCTTCCACACCAAGGCCTGACGTAAACATTACCTCTTCCTGCAATTTAGACAGCTAAATTGCTTTAAAAAAAAGTTCAATATAACTCTAATGTAGTGAATGGATATTGTGTAACGTACAAGTCTTGCTACTACACTATTTCTGTTATAGGATGAGACCTGTTAAAGAAGCGAATGCATGTAATTTATAACCTGCCCTGGGTTATTACTGCCTTTAGATTGTTGTTGTGGTGCAAACGCTCCTCTGAACTTCATATAAATATTTCTCAGAAGTGGGCTTTTCTTTGTATAGGCAGTCGTTTGTAGATTTGTGAAGCATCTGTGACGCTTATGAACCACCATATAGAGGAACGTGTAGGCCGTCAATAGAATAGTACGTTTTATCAGATCATCATGTTCACTCATTGAAAATAATCATACTGTGCATCACATACATTTTTATTGTTGTTTTGTTAATCCTGAATCAGACTGGTGTTGTGCCTTTCACTTCACTTTATTTAGCTTTTGTTTTGTTCTTACAGTAGACATTCATTTATTCCTTCATTCATTTATTCATTCATTCATTCCTTCATTCATTCATTCATTCATTCATTCATTCATTCATTCATTCATTCATTTATTCATTCATTCATTTGTTTGTTCATTTGTTAATTCAAACACTCATATTTTTCACTCGTACCTAACCAGTTTAGGGTGGACAGTAGTCCAGAACATTGCAGTATTTGTTTTTATTACTACCATTGTGTTCATTTACATTACTTTTTCAATGTTTAAAGTGTAAACCTCTATTTATATAAATTCTACAAGTCTTCACCACTGAGAATTTTGCTGTGTTGATATTACAGCAGAATCAGAGCCTTTAACCCATAGTTCTAGAGACTGAATGATGTGAAAGACACACATGCACACATGCACAGAATATGATTTTTATGTCGTTGGTTCAAAGAAGAGGTGTTTTTCTTTGTGTAGAAAAAAGGTCTTTAGAAGCTGGTTGAAAGTGTCTTCTCTCTCCCTTGCTGCTGAGCGTATGTCCGCTTGAGTGCCTCGTCATAACAGGACTGACTACTGATTCCCACACTGTTGCCAAGGCAGCAGCAGTTATGATTTCCCAAACTTATGCAACATCTGATTTAACTCCAAATTACTTGTACCACTATATTTTTGTCAGCAAAATACTAAAATCAACATTGTGGTGTCAATCCTGTTTATGAGTGCACATGGCCTGGTCAAGCCTTAGGGAGTATAGCAAGTCACTTGTTTGGTGAATTATGCTTGAGTGATTTTGAGCAAGTTGAGCCCATGGGTCTGTTGCTCTGCCCGCATTGTGAATGACGGATTCTTACACCCAGACCGTTTGCCTTGTTCCTGTGCCAGCATGCCCTAAGGCAGGAATGTTAATGAGCATGTTCGTCTCTTCCATGGATAGAATGAAGGGAGACAAAATGTCACTCTCACTGTAAAGACAAGTGGATTGTATAGGTGTGGTTTGGTTATAAGATTGCTTTAACATGTTTTTCCCTACATTTTCATGATTTTTTTTAAGTAGCTTATGGTATTTGACAAATGAAAAATTAATGTGTTGGAATTTTTATATAAGGTGCATGGGCATGTTTCTTTCTTTTTATTATTATTGTGCCTTGCATTCTATCGAGTCATATAACAGTTTTACTCTATTTATAACTGCTTCTAAAACTCTGATGTTTATAGTTAACACAAAAAATAATAATTCTTTTTTTTTTTGGTTGTGTGCGCACATGCATACTCTTTTGCAGTTAATTTTGTGAAAGGGCTCTTTATTTTACCTCATATGCCTGGTAATTGCGGTTTCTTAACTCGGATACCTCCTTCAGAAACAGTGCTTGCATTGTCTTTATCTGCATATGATCTTTAAGCTCACACAGCACATTGGATTACTTTTACCTTCTTTCGTCATGTCTTATTTCATAAAAGTCAGAACACACACACACACACACACACACACACACACACACACACACACACACACACACACACACACACACACATTACCTCATTTCTTTTACTATAGGCCTATTGTAGTTTTCATGGATCCTAATCTTGGGTTACTGTCTGTGTGCCGTTTATGTGCATGCTCTTTTCCTTGTGGCTTCCTCTGGGTTCTCTGGATTCCTCCTGCCACCCAAAAACTTTCCAGTATGTAAACTGACCATGGGAAATTGCCCATAGGTGTGAAAGATTTTGCAAGCATGTATCTCTTATTTACCAGTCATTGTGTATTTCTGCTTCATGCCCAGCATTCCTGGGGTTAGCTCCAGATTCACTGCAAACCCTGACCAGAAATAAGTGGTTAATTTTTATTATTTAATTAATGGCAGAAATGTAAACAACAACAACAACAAAACTCTGGAACAAAATATATTAACCAAACTCGAAAAATATAGAACAAAAACGTAAACAACTTGAACAAAGTAATTGATAGAATCCTAGAAAAAAAGAATATAGAGAACATGGACTAAACACATTGAGATATTAAGATGGGAATTAAGATTAAAATGAATTAAAATAACATTCAGAAGATGCGTGTCTTAGTTCAGTTTTGAAATCTAAAATGAGGAGAAAGCAGGCAGATCTTTTGGAAAAAAAAACGTTTAAGAGCTAAACGCCCCCTACTGAGACCAGCCTAAAACACTTGGCTTCAAGAACGTTAAAAAAAAAAACAAGAACGATCAAACATGTAAGTTTTCCAGATGAGTAAAAAAAAAAAAAAAAAAAAAATGTTTAAAACTGAGACAATACAGAATGAAAAACTTGGAACCGTTAAACGCACAAAAGCAGACGAATGAAAAAGCAAATACGGTAAATGTCTCCATCTAGTGGTACATTACCGAACATCCACGGAATTTTCACGACAATTCAATCTTTTTCATTTTTATTCTTGTATTTAAATTTATTTTATTATTATTTTTTAAAAACTTAGTCCTTATCACCCACCCACTGTTTGCAGCTGTAGGCTTATAGACATTATATTAATATATTTACACATCCTTAGACCAACATAGGTGGTGTCAATGTTTAATGTATCAAATGATTTAAAGACAGCAGTTTACAGCCTTTCTGGACTTTTCTCACTTAAACACTTTGTTAAATTTTATGAGCCTTAAATGTGCATTTCATATAAAAAAGTGTTGTTAAGGTTTTAAAAAGTATAGAGTAGAATAACACATGTAGCAAAAATAGTATTAACAAATCAATCAAACGAACAAACAAACAAAACAACAACAACACATGTCTAGTAACATGCCCTTACTGTACATTGAACATAACTGCTGCTTTAAAATCCATGCATAGAGTCAAGATAATGTGGCACACTTAAATTTAAATTAGGTAAATATCCATTCTGTGAATAGGTGCCCCTGAGCTACTGTGATTGATGATTGACTATTTTTTGCAAACATGTTTTATGTCAAGTCAAGTCAAGTCAAGAGGCTTTTATTGTCATTTCTACTATACACAGTGGTACACAGTACACAGTAAAAACGAGATAACGTTCCTTCAGAACCTTGGTGCTAAACTAAACAACATAGAGCTACAACACAAAGCTACATAAAGTACATCGAGTGCAACCTAGTGCAAACAGTGCAGACAAAAAACAGTACAGACAGACAGTGCAGACAGACAACACAAGACAACACAAGACAAAACACATAACCCAAGATAGCGCCGACCAGTAAACCTACTATATACTCTGAATATACAGTACTGTGCAAAGAGAACTATAAAAACTATAACCAAGAGTATAAATAAACAGACGCAATGCAGTGCAAAAAAACAGCAGTAGCAGCAGTCAAGAGGTTCAAAAAAAGCAGGTAAACAGTGTAATGCGGTCATATATAAATAATAAATAAATGATGGTGGAATGGATTGAGATGAGTAATGAGTGTGTGTTAAGTTCAGGTTGAACAGTGGTTATGCTATCAAATGGTGCAAATGGTTGTGGGACTGTTTTGATTTTTTTTTTTTAAATAGCCATTTATGTGATCTTACTTGAAAATAAAAAAATCTAAATTATCATCAAGCAGATAGAAAGCCTATATTACCTTTTAACTGGAAAAGCTGGCCTTGTATGAACAGATTTCTACTATGGCAAAAAAAATTAAGTCCTAAAATAGTAGATCAAATGAGAGATAAACATGGACCCAATGGTAATGAACACTGCAGTAAACAGCATCGTTTTTAAAAGACCGAAGGTGCTATTAGGTAGCTCACTCATTCTAAGCTTCCGTTCAAGGGATTTGTATGACAGTGTTATTAGTTGTGAATACCGCAACATATGTCACTTTATGATCTGTTGGAATATCTGGGCACAAGTATGTACATGCACAGGGGGTTATTCAGAGGTCATTCATTGCCCCTAGTGATTAGAACGGGCTTGTATCAACAACTTGTATCAGCTATAAAAAAAGGTCTGACAATAGACTCTTTGAAACTTACAATTTCAAAGAAATATAAGGCAGCTAACAATGTTCTAAAGAGACCAAATCATGGGTGTACAAACTGCAAATGCTTCCCTTGAAAAAATCTAATTGATAACGAGGTTATGAAGCAGTTTTAAAAGTCAAGCATATATCAAACAGAGACGAACTCTATTTCTGAAAGAAACAACTGTCACAAGTCAACGCTTACTGACAGTGATAGTTTAGCTATCACAAACATAGAATTAAACCTTTTCTATTATTAATTATATGGCACAATATTCACAATTACCAAATAATATTTTCTCTGTCAGTATGGATTTATGCTTGGCAGGAAACCAGAACATACCTTCAACTTACGATAACACTGCCTGCTGTTACATACGGTAGGAAATCTCTAATTATAGGGGCAGCCATTTTGTGGAAATCCAGCTCACTATACAGCACACTGATCACTGACAATGCTCCCATGCATACTGTTAAAATGGTTTAAGAGTGGTTTGATGTACACAATGCTGAAAGGCCTTCTAAGATTTCCCAAACTATAAGCATCAGCATAGACTGCAAAATATATATTTCATTTTTAACCTTTTTTATTTAGAAGAATGTTTCATCAGGCTGCATGTGGAAGAGGAAAATATTGTTGTAATTGTTCTGCCTGTGACCATGTGGGATTCCTTCATATTCTCGAGTTTTCTCACAACTCTCAAAACATGGAAATTGATGGATTGGTTAACTGCCACTAGTGTGTCTATAGTACCCTGTGATGGACTGGCATCAGACCCTGTGTCAACAGGATTGGTGCCATATCCGCTACAATCTTGACCACAAATAAAAGTGTTTACAATAAGTAAATGAGTAAGAGAATGTTCCAACATCCAGCCATCAATCATTAAGGACATGTGTAAGAGCATTCCAAGTAGGATACTGTACAGGAGGGAAAGGGGACCTTACTGCTAAATATGTTGTTAATATCTATGTAGTTTTATTTATTTTGTCCACCCTTTTTAAATTTTATCATTTATACCAAGTTATATTTTTTCCTGGTTCCTGTACAAAATCCATTAATTGCATGCTGCTATTTCAAATATGAATTATTTTATAATTAATTTGTATTTATGTTTATTTATAAAGTTTAGCTGCTCCAGTATTAACCCAGATAACCCATTTCAGCTGCAGATAATTGCTGTGTTGTGCTTAGTGTGGAAGTACTGTATATATTATTATGGTGTAATTTATTTAAAGTGCTCTATGGATAATACTGTTTTGAACTATTCATAACATTTTTCCATTAATGAATTGGGTCCATGCTGCAGAATGGTAGCACCCCAAATAGGTCCAGATATGGTAAGTAGGCAACAAATTCAGATGTCATTAGTTGCCTGTCACATCCGAAACACAATTATTTCTCTCTGCGACAACACAATGCGACATACAAACAGACACCACAAACAAGTAAATATATATATAACTGATCTAAAAATGATAATATAGTTTCAATGAATGCTACATAAAGTGGAGGTGCTCATGTAGCAGTTGGAAACCTGAGTCTCTTTGGTGGCCTGAGTACTGTGTCATGAAATGGGCGAGTAGTACAGTATGTATTAGTTTCTACAGCATTCTTTACCTGGTTACTTGCATCAGCAGGTTGCACAGCCAATATTACATTTCATTATATTTGCAGCATTTGCCCTTATCAAGAGCATCTTACAATTATCTCATTTATACAACTGAGCAGTTAAGGGTTAAGGACATTGTTTAAGGGCTTTGCAGTGGTTATTGCTGGTATTTGAACTCACAATCTATTGATCGGAAGACCAACATATTAACCACTGAGATTCACTACCCACTAATTATAGATCCAAATTTTTAGTTACTTAATCCTATTGGTATCAGCTGCCCCAATATTAGTACCCTACTGTTTAGATGATCACACTGACAATCACTGGTGTGTAGAATATTTACAGCCTAGCACTACAGACCACATTTCAAAGATCACATATTTTTCAGAGTGTAGATTCTACTCTGAATGGTGTTTTTTATACAAAGTCTATGAATTGACTGCCCAGTCTAATTCAATGTACTATTGCACTCCAAGAGACATCTACCACCTCAATGTTGGATCTATCAACAAAATTGAAAATCAATGACTCATTCCTTATTCTCCATTTGATGTTGACTTTTGGATTGATTAGTCTACACATGGCTGCAAAGATGTTAATAAATCCCCTATACTCTTTCCTCCATCCACTCCCTCCTTGAAATGTAGACATTTCTTATTCTGAAGAGCTCAGAAGAGTTGTGTTTGAAGTCTGAGGTGTAGAGGGTCAATAAAAAGGGACAAAACGCAGTCTACTGTTTTGCCCTGTGCAACTTTGCACTCTTTTGAATGCATACCTTTTTAGTCTTATATACAGTGGGCAAAATTTTTAATAGTCTTTTATTCAATAGTATTTTATTCAAAAGACAATAGTTTTTTATTTTTATCCCCACTAATCAAGTGTCTACCCTTATAATAAATCTTACAAGGCAGAGCATATGGTGTCAAATGCATTTAAGAAATTTAAAATAAGACCCTAACAGTGGCTGGTACGCAAGTGGGTCTCATGATTGGCCCACTATAGAGCATAGCTGTACCAAAGCCTAGTCTTTACACTGTTATGTAGTTATTGCCTGTACTGAGACATGACTTCTTAGAAATTGGTACCCTTTTTAAGTCCAGGCTAAGTTGTGACACTCTTTTGCACCTGAGGGTGAATGTCATCCACGTCATCAGTTTTTTAAAAACTAGGTTAAATAGATTTAATTTAATCTAGTTTAAGTAATTAGATTCAATAAGCATCATTTATAGCATAACTGATTATAAACAAAACAAATTGAGGCCTACATCAAAAAGACCTGTATAATGTACCACTTTTTAGTAGCTTTATTGAAGAACAAGTTTGAATTTGAATCTGCAGAATATACAAATATGTTGTATTGGACATTTTAGTAGTAGCATCAGGAAGCAGTGCTTTTTTTGTGTCTTTATGTATGTGGTTTAAAAACACATAGCCAGACTGCCCAGAGTTAGATTTTGATGGGAATTCGTACTTAAATACATGTTGAGGTTAAAACAGGATGATGCATTATTCTGCATGAAAGAGTGCCATTGTGTGTAGACTCTTTGAAACCTAAATGAACCCCCATCTTTTTACAGTACAGATGGTATCACAAAGGGTGGCTTGATTTGTCATGCTAAAGTTTCCATGAAACCACTGGAAGTGTGTTTGGTCATTTAGGAGATGGTTAAATAGCCTGGTTTGTCATGGGAAATGTTTATGTTGTTTTGAGCAATGCCACCACAAAACAGAAAATTGAATGAAGGCAACCTGAAAGGATTACAGATTTGTAATAGCAGTAATACAATACCTAGTGTTGCTGAATGTGAACTTAAATTCTACTAAAGTATATACTGTTTTGTAGATAATTAGGGGGGCAGAATTAGCAGGGTGGAAATGTTGAAAAATGATAATTGGGATTTTGTGCAGTCTGTCAGTGACTGGGCTGATATGTTCACTGGTAACATGATTGCATGTCTGCTATCTGAACCCAGATTGCATCAGGAAGTTTACAGCAGTCAGACCATCATCTGTGACTCATAAAGGACTTTCTTCCTTTACTCTGCCATGCCGTGCTAGCAGTGGCTGTGCCAGAGAGCAAGACCTGACTATAAAGTCTCTCTTTGGTAATGACAAACTGGCACTCTGTGAGAAACGAAACAGAGGTCTCTGAAGTTGAGCAGTGACCTGGAAAATGTCTCCGGTTTTCCCGTAAAGTGTGGTTGTGCTTGGTTTGAGGTTTTGGGTAATGATAGAGACGTCTTCGTGCTGTAACTCTGAGCTGTCCTCACAAAGAGAGGTACTGCATGTGTTGTGTGTTGTGTTGCATGTCAAGTCACTAGATGGTAGCAGTTCACCACTTTGCATGATTAAATGCACTTTTTAAAAATTATTAATTATTAGTATTTTAGACAAGATTATTTAAATACTAACCCAGAAAGGTGTATCTTATGTTAAGCAGCACATACAATCTTAAAATTACTCTTTTTAGGCTGCTGGAGTTCAGTAAAGCAAAAACAGATAATTGTGTTAAACCACAAGTCATGAAGTTTGCTTTTTTTATAATAAATGTTTGTAATTGTATCAAGTGTGGGTTGGGTTTTCATGATAAATATACAGTATTTGCATTGTTATCATATAAATATTTTAAAGCATCACGCCATTTCTCATGGTTTCTTTTGTAATTTGAATGCTTTTCAGATAATGACTGTCATTCACCTATTACACAGTTCTGGTGTGTAATATATCTAAATCATACAGCTGTTATTTATACATTTGTGACTGTATACTTAACACATTCTGAGAAACACTAATCTTATTATTTGCATGTAAAAGCTGTCAAAAATAAAAATTACAGGAAGTTTTGGAAACTCCAATGACTAATCTCAGTGATCACAGCATGATTGCTAGTATTGTAGTACTGTCGTAAAATGTGGTAAAAATGTATTATTATGTTATGACATTTTTGAAAGAATATTTAATATTTAATTATTAAATATGAATATTAAGGAAGTAGATAATCATTATTAGATTCTGTGATTAAATTAGGAGCACATTAAGATGTTTATGCCTGTTATTTTATTATTGGATACATTTAAGTGAAACACTACTTTCCAGTGAAATATACTAGTGAATATATAACAGTCTTCTTGCATCAACTTGCTGTTTCTTCTTATCACAATAACAGTCCTCCCTTTGTTTTTTTGTTTTTTCTCCTCATCTTTAGTGTTTGTAGTGTCTCTTGTTCTGGTTTGGAGAAGACCCAAAGAACTCTTTGTGTCTTTGATTTTAGTTCATGGTGGGCCTTTTGGGATCAGGTCTGCAATTTTTCTGCATATTTACCAAAAGTAATGAGAATAAACATGTCTATCTTCTGTGGCATTCCGACAGTGTTGTGGTTGTTAACAGGTGGTTTGACCAGCTGCATGTCCTCAAAGATACCACAAAAATACCCTTCGGTGAGATTCCTTATGTGGATGCATCCTGTTTTCTGACAGAAATCTGTTTAGAGTTAAACTCTTTTATCTGGTAATTTGTATCTTACTTGATAAAAGACTTCTTTCAAAAGTATGATGAAGCTTTAACACATTTATAAAAAAAAAAAAGTGTTATCTGTATGTTTTTGGAAAGTGTGTGCATACTATATGGCATTAGGTTCTGGCCAAATCTATAATCAATTTATATACGGCATGGAAATAAAGCCTTGCAATTAAAAGCTTGACCTTCTTCCGTTTTTAATCATTCTTTTTCATGCGGGTTTTTTTTCATCATTTTATCTTTTATTATGCTGAGCTATTTTGTTTTATATATTTAGAATTCTTTGATATAAGGAAAGCTGAGCATGTGTCCTAGCTATAGATGCACCGATAAAACATGATGACTTCATGCATCATTGTTTTTTATCTTTCAATGCCTCTTTAAATGCTATCCAGCATCTCTCAGGTGGATTTCATCTATTCCACGGAAGGGATTCATTGTGATTATGCACCTTTAGTACTCTGTGTCACTAACAACACTGCCTCTGTCCGTAGCACATGACTTTGCACGAGGAGCAAAGGAGCACCGAAATCAGTAGTTAGGAATTCCAGTTTGAAAACATTGAAATTTCATTGTTTTTTTCCCCATGTCATTTCTTTTGGGTGTGTTTCTGAATGTTATAAAGGAAGCGTAACAATTATACCTGTTGCAGCTGTGTTTATATAGCATTAAAATAAATAGAACTCTTTTGCCTATTGGTCTTACAACTGCCCAGAGGCTGACTGGCAAACGGTGTTGTGATTCTTAACACTGGTTCTAACACTTGCTAGCTTAAAAAGGCATGTGCATGCCTTTTACAAGATTATGTAAGATTCAGCATGGAGACTTGATCCCTCTTGGGAGTACTTCAGAAAAGCAGGGTCAAAGGTCAGTGGTTCCTGCTTTTGTTATCAACCATAGCTTTACCACTAGACGAACAAGTTAGCCTTCCACTACTTTCCTCAGCACTCATACATTTTAGTTGCTTTGATAATAGGTTTTTGTAGAACAGGTGAATAGGTGTGTATGTGTATGCCTCTCTGTGCGTGTTTTTTTTTTCCTCTTCAAAGTTCAAATTTCTGTAAAAGTTTGCTCAAAGAACTTTGTATTTTTGCCCTGTCTAAAACACCAAGAAAATAGAGGTCAAAAAATTTTGCGGTGGCTTGTGCTATCTCGACATCTCATTCTTACATGACATAACATGCATGGATAGTGAACCACAAAAAGCAGCCTTAGTTTTATTCTATATATTTTAAAGTTTACTGAACAAATTATCTTGCATAAATGACTACCCTGTCAGTAGGTGTAGATGTCATCCTATGTTACTATCCTTCACACATTGCAGTGTGGAATTATAGAGAACTGGTCATACTGTGCACCTGGTATGACTGAATTATAGTGTGCCATTGACTCCTTAAAAGACCAAAAAATAAAAGTTCAGAATTGTTAATAAGTATTGTATTGATTCCATCATGAAATCGAATATATTGCGCCTGACATTTTCTTAGTGGAAAAATCTTAAAAAATGTTTACTAAGCAAACTAATGCTAATAAAATTGTAAGCAGGATGTCTTCAGGTGACACTCTTCTTTAAGATTCAGATGGAGAGACAAAGAGACCTAAGAATTCCAGGAATGCATTATAAACAGGAGCTGTAAACTGGATGGTCCAACTTGAAATGACCCGAAGCCTTCACTTTGCCAGCTGCAGCCATTTCTGTCATCACTACAGCTCATTTAATTTTTTTTTAAATCTCACCTGTTCACCTATATCTACAAAAGTGTGTAACAGTACTGTCGCAAACCTACCCTAACACTGATTACCGTTTTCAAATAGTATTCTGAATGCTAACAGGTAACATGATAATATAATAATATTAAGTATTTTTTTAATATATTTTTAAATTTAGAATTATTTGGTAAATAAGAAATACCATTAATAGAAAATGTACAAATATTGGCATTCACAAGTACAGAAAAATTAGATTTATACCAGGGACTACATTATTAAGTACTGAAGGCTTACACAGAAATAGCTTGTGTAATAGTAAATACTAAGTAGGTTGTGTTGTCGGCCAGAGCTGTATGATGTACTACTTTACTTACACCAAATCTGCAATCCAATTTAAATGCTACCAGAGTCTAGACTGGGTAATTTGTGAGGACAGCTACCATGATTTAAGCTGAAATTCAATTAAACGGTAAGTCAATCAACTGCCCATCCATAACTTCTATTAAACTGCAAATATATTTATTTTTCATTTCCTGACTGATAACAAAATGTAAACTAGTGAAAAGAATACTCCATTGGCCAAGGGGAAAAGCTGTTTTGCTTGTGGATTCATGAAAAAAAAAAATAGTATTATCAAAGTTAGAAGTAAACTAGGTGAACTCAGAATCCATCCATGTTAAAGAATTTTCAACAGAGAAAAGTGCAGTTTGCTTTTAAACAAGAATATCATATTTACTTGTGTCACTGCTTTAAGCAGCAGTTCGGTTTCCCGGGCTACTATTTTGCTTTCCATGTTAATTTTAAATACTGAAACATTGCTGCTTTTCAAGTCATATAAGGTAGTATCACAAAGTTTCAAGACTAGTTTTGTAAAACACCAACAGATGGCAGCACAAGGCTGCACACACAGTCACAGGGCGCACCAACGTTCATAAGATAGGGTGCCAAAAGACATTGCCTTGTGTACATCGGGAGCTGTGCAGCTGGTGCTATTCTAACCACGATTGCACTCTGTCACCAAGCTCTCCGCACACGTGAGTTTATTGCGGTAAACAACATGATCTCACTTCTGCATCCACCCTACTCGCCCGAAGATCCAACTTAAGGGTTGCTGTTTTGACACCATTGTGGAGATCCAGCACAAATAGCAGAAGGTGCTTGACATGCTTTGAAAAGAAGACTTTCAGGACACATTTCAGAATAGCCAGGAACGCTGGGAGCGCTGTATTTCTGTGCAAGGGGACTATTGTGCAGGTGATAGTGTGTAAACGTAGATAAATTATTTTCTTGTTAACAGAACTAGTCTTAAAACTTTTTGATACCATCTCTTATATGCTGCTTTTAAAATCTGACCTCATGTTTCATTTTGCAAAATACTTGGTAGTATTTAAAACTCACATCATGTGATGCATTTCCCATGGCAGAAGTTCAAAAGAGGTCTGTGGCAAAACCGACCTGGCAACACTTTAAAGTTTTAAAGTCTGTGTAAGTTAATTGACTGTTTAAGATGTACACAAAACACTCAGACAAGGTTCCTGTTCATGTTTAGTCTCTTCATGTTTGTAGTTTGTAGCTTTATTCAGTGTCTTAATGACAAGTAATTATTCCACCATATATTGCTTTGTGTTTAATGTAATTGCTAGTTGATTACATTATGTCATTATTTGTAATACTTCAAAACTATCTTTGCTGACATGGACTGAAAAAACTCTTGCTTTTTTGCTTAAAAACAGATATTTTCTAAATATTTATCCAAGGTAAAACTTGCTCACATTTTTCTTTAAAAGCCTATGATTTTCTATCCCCATATCCCATATCTATTTGAGGTGTCCAAGTCAAATGGTGTTATTTTAATGGTCAAACCACCTGCATTTCTGAGTATTGAAGAAAGCATGATGGCTTTTGTCAGGTGAAGAATGTTTTTAAGGACTTACAATAGTTGGGTCCTGTTGCATTGCTAGCATTGTTCTCTCTTGTCTATGGTGGTGCTGATAATAGGTTGAGACTTTGGTATTTTTAACAGATTTTTATTCTGGCTGTAATTTCCAGAGATTGCAATTTATTTCTTCTGCAGTGATAAGATGGGACAAGAGGAGTATAGAGTATGTTAAAAGAAATGCTCCCCCACCGCCCTACCAGAGCCCCTACAATATTTGTTCTTAAGTCTATCTAAAAGAGATATAGAGAGATAAGAAACTGAAAACGGCTAAGTTGTTTGTTTTTATTATGAGCAATTTTTAGGCTTAGCATAAATGTGTATCAATGGAGATATAAAACAGACGATTGT
Source organism: Silurus meridionalis (assembly GCF_014805685.1). Taxonomy (NCBI): domain Eukaryota; kingdom Metazoa; phylum Chordata; class Actinopteri; order Siluriformes; family Siluridae; genus Silurus; species Silurus meridionalis. Next base: position 14,316,783 of record NC_060886.1, read on the forward strand.
AATAAAAGCAAACAGTTTTGCAGAGTAGCAACAGAGTTGGACAAAGAAGCCTGGAGTAAACTATCCAAGAATGTTGATGTGTACATGAATGATTAGGTACATTACTTTTACTCTGCCACTAGCCTGTTAAAGCCCTTTATTGCCCAATAGGAAGAACACTGTACTGGCCAGAACTGGCCATGAACTTCTTAAACTTACATTTTACAAAACATAAAAAAATCTAATCTTTATTATTTATTTATTTTATTTTCATTGTATTTTCCTTCAAATATTATTGTTTCATTTATATTTGTTTTAGTAATTAATTTTCACAAAAACTGTATTCCTTTGCCACTTGGTATGCATGCCTGGTAAGAAAAGGGAAGGTGAAATATATTTCTCCTGGATTATTATGCTACTATTTAATAGTCCTGTAAAGCTTGTTAACAAATGAGGTACTTATGGGCAACTACTGTATAACAAGGTAATGTAGTTTCTTATTATAGGATATCATTTGGCTTTATGCAAATAAATTCATATTGAGCACATTGTGAAGGAAAATATGTCACGTGTTCGTCATAATGCCAAGTCCTTTTAACTTTTTCTGTTCTGAATAGGTGAACTTTTCTGTATGTCTTTTTGCAGATGACCACAATAGTAGTCGTGGTAGTGAATGCCTTCTTTTTTTATACAATTCCTGTTTCCCACAGGTCTCTCTGGAGTGGCCATATGGTGTTAGTTTACTAAGCCAAGTGATGGGTAGTGAAAAAGGTGGAGTGATACTGGAACTTTAACATAAGTGCCTGAAGCAAGAGGAATATATTTATAGAAAATGCTTCTTTAAATGCTGATGTGCCACAATATAGTGTTTCAAACATATTACTTATGAACACCTACTTATTTGCTCATTCAGCAGGATTTTTAACTGCCTTTGTCATAAATAATGTCAGATGCTGCTTTCGCTTGATGACAAGTAACCTGTTGATCTATTGTACAATATATTTAATGTTGTCTTTATTCTATTCTATTCTATTCTTATTATAAGATTTAGGGAATAATTGCTTACTTCAGATGATTACGGGCTCACATATTTATTTAGTTCAGAAAGGTGCATGACATATTTACAGTGAATTTACCAGTGAAACACACTCTGTTTGGTCAAGATTTAATATTACCCAACCGTTATTATGGAATTAACTCTGTGAAGTAAATCTCACTTTAAAATGGCACTTGTTTCCTAATAATAAAAATATTTTTTTTCTTTTACCTTTTATAATATTATCTTTTTTCTCTTAAGTTAATTATTTACGATTCTGTTTATTTAGTACGTGATGTTCATGCTAGTAAATAAGAGGAATCATTGCTTTGAATCTTTACTGGCACATTTAAGAAGTATAACAACACAAAAGTATGCACACATGGAAAGTGTTGTGTATCATCTACTGAATTTATATAATATCTAGGAACACAAGTACAGACTAATATTGAGAATGGCATGCAAGAGCACAGCCTACACACTTAGTAGCTGTAGTTTTTACAACAGTGAAGCAATCTCACTAAAGTGCATATCTTGACTGAACAGTATGTGAGGCATATGTAACGTCAGCTTAATCCTGACTGAGGGATTTGACTTGGTCAGCAGACTTGGATGACTGAAGCTGTTGCGTACCAGATGCCATCTTGCCAAGTCGATAGCTGGCCCAATTCAGCTAGACAAAGCCCTTTGCCATTGGTTCTTCTCCCAGAAGACAGCAGGGACCATTGCATTTAGAAGTAACAGGAGCTATAAGGAACTGTGCAATACTATGAATAAACCAATAAAAAAAGGGGACGTATATTCCAAGTCAGGTTCTATGGATTTTAGTTTATTGTTAAGGTGCAGAAGCTTCCTGGATCATTTAAGACTGAAATGTTTGTGGATTAATCATGTATTTAGGAATCAAAGGCAGTCTGTCTTTTTTCAGCAGACAAGGTAAGACTCTATTGTACCTGATATGCTTTGTTTCGTTATTAAACTTACCTGATTCCACTTCTCATGTTACATTTGACATTGCATGAAATGTTTATTACTATACTGGCTCTTTCTTTTACCTCTGTGAGGTGAAAGGGAGTGTTCAGGCAGGGTGTGAAAATAGACCTAATGTTCTGCAATCAGCGTGTCATGCTCCAGAAATAAAAGAAAACACTGTACAAACATGCTCAATGTCAGAAGCTCATTACAGGCAAAGGGCTGTTTCTACTGCAGCAGAGAGGAGTAGTAAATCACTCTATACCCTGAAGCCCTGTTTTCAGCCCAGCCCAGAAGCCGTGTTTGCCTTATCCATGCGTTGATGTGCCACTCCTCTAATGCTCCACATTCAAGCTTGCTGCCACATAACTATGAAAAGTAATCATAAAGAAGAGAGAAACAGAGGGACACATTCAGCCTTTTCACAAATACACATACACATGGACCTATGTAGGAACATGTCTTGGTTGGAAACAACATTCTTTTCCATCTTATAAAAAAAAATCTTGTAAAAGCTAATTTTAGTAACCCCCATTTTCTATGTCAGAATCATGTGTAATTTTAGTAAGCCCCTTTTCTATGTCAGTATTTTGTGTTATGCCTGACAAGGTATCAGAATCAGACGTGAGCTACAACCAGCCAGGGGGCTGAGCATCACAAGATGACATCTGTGTTTATAAACGGCACTTCTGATCTTAGAAACAGCATGTGAGCTGAAAACAGTCATAATTTTTCACTGAAGGTGATGAAATCCCAATGGGGATAACAGAGCAAGAATCATGGCTTTGTATAGTGATGATAATTTCTTGCTTTCTAGTGTACATTAAATGGTGCTCTGGATGACCCCTGAGGCCTTGTGTGCCTGTTTATGCATGAGGTAAAAGCCTCCCATTCAGACTTGCACAGGCAACCCAGTTAAAATTTAAGTTTATTTAAACAGCCCTTAAACAGTGGATTAACTTGCATTAGGCCCCAATCATGTGATCTGTTTTCCTTCCGAGCACACTCGCACAAATTCAGTCTGGCACGGTGTGCAGGTAGACACAGCTTAAAGAGTTATGGGTCAGGACACTCCACCAGCTCACCCAAACACTCAATGAGTTGCTAACAGTGTTGCATGCAAAGTCAACCTACACTGATTGATGCATTAGTAAAAGAGTGTCACATGATAACCTGCAGTGTCACCTAATTACTAACGACAATAATTGTCATTAATGCACACAGTATCTTAAATTACTCTAAACCACATTTGTGTTTGTTTGTAGATTGCATATGTTTAATTGTGTACCCTATAACTTAAAGCTGCTTAAAGATAATAATTCTTGGAATATTTATTCATTTATTATCTTGTGTTATCAGTTACAGCAATCACTTATGAGAATTATAGAACTTGTTCTGTATAATGTGTATTCATCCTTTCAGAGTTCTTAATTTTATTTTCATCAAATTTTCAATTAACATGAATCTGTATCAGACAAACCATATCGAAACCATTGCAGTCCCTATGTGAGAGGGACATAATCACAATTAGCATTTTGTGAATATAAAACAAATCAAATTTGAACAGCTGACAATTGATGTACTATAACTAATAAAGATGGCAGGCTAAGTAGGAGTTTGAATGGATGAATCATCAATTATGCTTGAACACTGAGAGAGTTTGCACTCTACACACTTATAATGGAGCCTTTTACAAAGCAGTCCATTATACTGAGCATAATTTAGGTTGTATTCTTTTGATGCCTGTTTCCTGCATGGTACACATTAGTGTAGTGTACACAGTGTGAGCATGATTCACTATAAATAGATTAATCTTTGTGATTCATTGTTAATATAGGCTGCAGAGTTAACGGTGCAGCAAATGTTTTTGATATACCAGCAGCTGAAATTTCTAAACTTCTTTCGAATTCTTTTGATCCTTGCAGTTAAAACCCTTTCCTTAACCAGCATAAAACTTTAATGGACTCAATCATTACATCTGAATTAAGGGACATGCACCATTGTCTTGGTGTTGGTGGCATCTAAAAAAACAGTGCTTTTTTTTGTTCTCACAGTGATAACATCTTGGTATTTTGATTTTCTCTGAGGTTAAATCTCAGCTCTCATAAGACCTTTCCATAGGTTCGCAGGAAGTGGATGAGCCCATCCAGTCTTTTTATCTAAGTTCATGTTCCAGTATCCACTTAGGGTGAACAAGTGGCTCATATAGAGAGGTGATCACTGACAGGATGCCATTGTGTGCTGAAGGTTGGCTTTTTAAATTATCATTAAAGTTAAAGGTTTCATTTTCTATTGATGATTGCATGCCAAGTGCATACTTTGCCTTCCCAGCATACAGAGGTTTTTCTGGTTTGGTTCTGTTCTTTATGTGGGGTACATCACTATGCCTACGCCTATAAGTTCCAGCTGCAGTGACTACACATTTAACAAAATAAATGTTTAGTCATTCGGTTGAGTTTCCACTCTGTGTGTTTGCTAGAGATTAGGAAAAAAAAAATCTTAAATGGTCTGATTATGTATTTTTAAATTTTTTTTATTTGGGAATTACTATGTTCACAAATATCCACAAATTTGAGACCCATAGTCTTACATAGGTCTTGTCAAAAATGCTTTGTCTTTACCGAAAAGCACCGACTGCTCATTGAGCTATGAGACAGTGGTGAGGTTAGTCACAGTTTATTAACAAAAGTATTCTTTGTTCATCCACCACTGTAGTATTTCTAGTTGTTTCTTTTTCCTGTGGTCAACATGTGTTCTTACATCGTATAAATATAATGTGTTATACCTTATATAAATTAGGTTCAGTTGTTTTTAAACATTTGCTTTAGCCATTCTTCAGAATAATTGACAATCATTACTCAGTGTTGAGAGATCTCCTCTTTCTTGATAATGATTTGTTTAATCTCTATTTTCAGCTCGAATTTATTTTTTTTAGGTTTTCTACGATAATTAATAAACACGACCTATGTTTTGGGTTGTTGTTTTTGCCAATATACAGGCACAAACAAACAAACACCAGATTTCATTACACATTCAGTGTCATAGACATCTATGACTATGCCTTTTGACAGCTCTTTTCTGCTCTTTTGTTAAGACTATGTATTTAAGTTTGTTGTAATCTAAGTATTGTACATTATCCAACTGGGCATTTGCATCATCATTATAATAGTTTCTAATAAGGGTTAGTGATAGAACCTTAGAATGTCCTATGAATGACAAAAGGTGGACAAAAGCAAAGAGAAAATTGATAGCTTATGTAGAAGTTATGAATCAGGCAGGACCATGGACCCATATTATACATTTTGTTTCTGTCATGTTTATATATATATATATATATATATATATATATATATATATATATATATATATATATATATATATATATATATATATATATATATATATAAAGAGTAAATCCGAATTTAGTTTCTAAATGCAGTCCTAAATGCAGTTACACTTTGCAGCATGGCTATCTCCGCATTACATTCTCAATGGTGAAGAGTGTAGTTGTTCTATAATGAGCAGGTAAAATGTAATCTGTCTTGTAGACTGGAAAGTGATTAAAGTTAGACTAAGTTCTGTCTGGGTCAGCAATTCACTTGACTCCTTGACACTCAGCTTGACTAAGACAAGACTGGCCTCATTCAGTGTCCTCCTCTCTTCCCCTTCCATGTGTTTAGAAAGATCTCCAAAACAAGCATACACTAGGGTAGAAATATATTACTAATTTTATGCCACCATTATTGAAGTATATAAAGTAAGGTTTTCTCTCAAGTTATCTCTGTATTTACTCAGAATGTTTGTTATTATAAGAAAAGACATTATTTATATGAAATGATTAAAAACTCTAATAAAAAAAAGAAAAACACAACAAAAAATGTCTCACTGTACCATGTACCTCTTAATAACACATATTTCATTGTATAGCCATGTTTAAAGTTAATATAAAACAACAAACATAGTGTTAAACTTTAAAATAATGAAAATAAATTACATTTTATAGCTCTATATCTTATAATTTTTTTCTATCAGTGGTCAGAGTTGTGTAGCTTGTGGATGATGTTTATTTAAATTATGCTACCTGTTTGTAGGAGTGGGTTTTTCCTGTGGTGTTGCTGAATAAGGTGCTGATGAGAAGTAGGCAGGGGTGCTGTGGACAGCTGGCCTGTCTTATCCCCTAAGTCTGCGCCTAAATTGGTTTTAGCAGTGCTAATAAAGCTGATTATCTCTCTGCTTCCAAGTCCCACTAACCCCAACACCAGGGCAGCTGGGGCTTTTGGACACTAACCCACCCTACTCATACCTCACAGCCTCCCTCCCTCTTTCTCCTTTTCTTTTATATCATCTTGATTTAGCCAGCTGCTGTTAAAGCTTTGCACAGAGGCCTCAAGTGCTCTATTGTATCATACCATTTTGTCACCATGTGTGTGTGTGTCTATGAGTGTGCTTGAATGTGCATCTAATTTAATTGCAATCATATTCTGGTACAAAATAGAAATAGATATATTAAAGATTTTGTAACAGAGTAATTTGAATAATTTTTTTTTAATAAAAACAGAGAGTGAACAAAATTCAATATTCAAAATATGCTCAGTGCATAATTTTAGTACTATCACAGTAGTGGCAAACTTTGTTAATAATAACTCCATAACTAGTTTGTACACACTATCACACTACTAGATTTGTTTATATATATATATATATATATATATATATATATATATATATATATATATATATATATATATATATATATAATTCTACAGAAGAGAGGATTGAGAGGACAGGGTGACGCATGAAGCAGGAGGGAACACTTGAGGGGAAGATCTACCATCAGCTTGACTGTCTTCCAAATTGCCCTTAAAGAAGGGGAACTGCCTAAGAGCAGGAAACAACATCAAAGCCTAGGATATGTCTCCACCATTTGTAGACTACACCACAATTGAGATATTCCTCCATGGTCTTTATGTTGAAATGTGATGAAGTGTATGGTCCTGGGCAGCAAACTCTGGCTAAAGAGGTTACAGTCAAATTTGATCATTTTAATCTGATCTTTCATCACTTTAGGGTATTAGTTGAAGCTGTTGTGTAGAAATTGGGCAAACTTAATTATATTGTGTAAATGACCTGCAGAACTGTGCGATTACTAAGTTTCAATTCCTGTAAGAAGGTTCTTTCTAATGTTTAATGATTATGTTATCAACCACATCCTTTTATATAATTTTTAACTGGCACAAGTGCTAATTGTTTATCTCTCTGATTATCTATGTTTAGTTATATATAAGGCAATTTTATACAATAAAATATTATATTGGCAACATTTAAATTACACAATTTAAAATGTATATACATGGTTTAAAACACTTTCAAAGATAAATATTATTAAATACATATTTCTGGATACAGCTTAGCCAAATGCAGTGTGCAATAGACTCAGCAGGCCATTTATTTTTGTTTTTGCTAGACATTTGGAGATACAGGTCTCCTCACCTTTGGGCTATAGACTGGGGTTAAGCCAGAACCATTTAAGAGAGATGATCAGGGGTCAAATGAAAACAAAACAACATTAGTCAAAACAATCATGCAGCATGTTATTCCGTTAGGGTCAAGGCATGTCAATTGTGGTGCAGCACAGAGTGGCCTGAAGCATGCCAGGAGCAGAGCAATATGTGAGGAAGCTCATTGTGCTAGTAATGGCCACTAGTAATGGCCAGTATGCTGTTTAAATAGGCCTAGACACATGTTCTCATAACGTTTAAGCACAACAGGCTAAAGAACAGTTAAATATTTAATTTCTGGCACTAATCCCACATGTCAAAAAAGTGTTTGTGATGTTAATTTTTGCTGTGTGAATGAATACAGTGTAGACACTCATTTAGATCTTAATGATAACCAACCTAGCTGATAACATGACAAAGCAGTGAAAATGAGAAATGTGACAGGAATTGTGGATGCTAGAGGCAGTGTAGTAAAGAGGGACACAAGTGTAACAAACAATTAAAAAAAACAATTTGGAAAATAAAATAAAGACAGGGAATAAATACATAATTTAAACAGATGATTGTAGAGTCTCAGCCCAGACAGTATTATATTATAACTAGGGTACTTTTTTCAAGACCACACAGTCTTACAGCAAGTGAACATTCCCACTTTAGCTGATATGTTTTGATTTATATTAATAATAAATCAGAATAGCTCCTGTCATAAGACATGTTGAGTGAAAAAAACTGACTGAAAAGCTCAGTGTTCACAATGTTCACAAAAAGAATATCCGCAAGTTTCCTCTAGAAAGGTTTCTTCCCACAGGTCAGGCATTTTAGTTCTTTATTTTTAGAGCATTCCAAGTGTGTGCGTGTGTGCGTGTGTTTGTGTGTGTGTGTGTGTGTGTGTGTGTATATGTGTGTATATGTGTGTGTGTGAGTATTAATAATTACATCGGTAGTAGATCATTACACGGATAACAAGGCATATGTTTCTGTGTATTACAGGTTTTGCAACTGAAAATCCAGCAACTTATCATTTATTGCTTTTCATTGATTATGTTAAACCAACATAAAGAGATTACTACAAAATATTCTGAGCATTCGGTTAACTTCTTTATATATGAGGTTTCCTGAAAAGCATACTGCCTGTATTGTTTTCTTCTACTTGCCACGTCTCATATCTCTTCTCACGTGGACATGCACACAGACTGCACACACAGTGGGTGGATCATAACAGAGATACATTTTAGTCTTACGGTTTCAAAATTTCCCCTGATTAAAATCTAAACTTTTGACTTATCTTTAATTATGTCATAGCAAAGCCTCTGTCACAAAAACTGCTTTGTTTTTTCTTTCCAGGGCATATGAACATAATCTGCTTGCCATAACCAGCCCACACTTTGAAAAAAATGATGTTAAAGCTTCTAATGTTTCACAAAACACATTCATGATGAAAGCAATGTTTCATACCTAAACAAGGAAGAGACAGCTAGGGTAGAGAATGTGCCCATATCAGAGAACAAAGCAGTTACCTCACTGTCACTTACAAAAATGCACCACAACGTGTACAACAGATTAAAATGCTTTTGATTAGGGAGATAAGATATAAAATATAAGCTGCACTTGTTAACTACAGGTTAACGTGTTTCATTATTGCACTGACAGTATTTGAATGTACCCATAAATAGATGGGTTCATATCTATTTAATTTTGATAGCTGAATAGGTCCTAAAATTTATTATAATCACTTATAATAACTACATATTTGTCAAAGTGAAAATATTAAGCTTTCTTGAAATGGTTACCCTTGAAAAAGGTTTATATATCCATAATTAGTAATTGAAAATATATAATACTGTGAAAAAATTCCTTTAAATATAGTGGAATACAATTAAAACTACCTACTAATCTTAAAACAGTAAAAAGTAATAATCTAAACAAAGTTATTATTTGGTGTGTCATTGCTTTGCCTTTCAAAATATAGCAATATAGAATCTTTTTTTTTATGTTTTTAAATTATTATTATTTTTTTGTGTGTGTAAAATGTTACAATCTCTTCTTACAAACAAAGATTTTTTGTATGTAATGTTTAAAAATCCGGACTGTTTTTACTAGTTTAATAAAGCAGAAAAAAATCTACCTGGACCCACCATTAAAGTCTACCCTGTGCAATAAGATTTTGAAAAATGTTCTCACTGTGTGCACAAGTTTTGCAGATCAATGACCTTTTATTTCACATTCTACAATAAAGCTAAGCAATTGTCATTTTTACAAATCACAGCTGGACTTGTCTAATTGAAAAAGGCCTGCAAATTATTAACCAATCAGGGAACTTCTGAAAAGGGAAGCAAGCCCATCATTATAAATTAAAGTAAGTGATCATGTTCTCTCATTTTGTTTTACTGTTAAGAATCTTAAATGAGCTAATGAGTGCTGAAGTGTTCCATGTGGTTCAGATGAACACATGTTTATCCCCTGCACTAGTGAATTTCATAATAAACTTTGATGTGTCTAATTGGAGACAGAAATGCAGACCCCACTTGCTGTAAACTGGTAAATTATCAATAACAAATTCACATCTCTCTTTATTTAAAAATGCTAAGGTAAAAAAAAAAACCCAACCAACAAACAAATAAATAAACAAAAAAAGGATTGTGTACAAAATAGGCAGGGTTTGTGATTCTGTTATTTAGAGAGAGCTCTGTTGTACTGAAAGGCAACAGGATATCCTTTAGCTTCAGGAAGGACACAGCTAATCAGGAAAACCACAGGCTCTAAATTGGGTCATTCTGCACACACTGCCCTTTTATACTAGATTGATCCCTATCTGATTAAGGCAAAGTCTAATTGGCAATAAACACATTGATTAATAAACTCTAAGATCCCTCAAAATGATTTATCAGAGATAAGATTTAAATAGCTTAATCTTAAAGATGGATCTGATCTTAAAACTTACCCCTGATTTCCACTTTGAAAAGCATGGTGGTCTTCACTGCTGAGGGTCCTGCATTATATTAATCCTTTGAACATTTGTATGCCAAACAGGATTCAAAGTTCAGCTTCAGTTACATGAGATACCAGTGGCGGGCAGTCAGGGCCAGCAAAGTCTTCTCTGCTGGCCTAAACACTATCAGAAGCACTGACCTACATTTACAACATAAATTCTAATATTTGGTCCATGAAATTGTATCAATTTATTCCCAACAGTTTATTCTCTTCATTTCATAGAGTTTCTCTTGGCTGCACTGCTTCCAGTATGTGTATATAGATGTTAAATTTTTTGTCCAATCAGATTTCAGCCTCTATATGCTGTCATGTCAATTTAATCTGCCCAGGGCCTTCAAAATCAATACTGCTGGCTCTTTTACCTTATTCTCTATTAGCAACAGGTCTGTTTCTTTAACAAAAATTTAGATTTCATATTCGCCTTACAAGGCCAGCTAGCTGGCCCAGAATAGCGTCAGCATGTTTCCGTTCTCTGATTGGTCAGAAGGAAACTGTTACAGCCAAGTTCGACACATCAGAGTTATGCTTACGGAGGAAAAGAAATTGATTTGGTCTCGGACATACTTAAAAATACGTTTTCAAGAAAAGCTAGACATCGTGAAGAGGTCAGCCAACCCTGAAGCTAGCTAGCGTGTCTCAGCCCGGGAAAGGTTTATTCGCCAGTTCCAGACCAGTGAATACGAGCCGTACCACTGGATTACAGCCTCTGAGGAGCGGTGCACATTATAAGTCTGCATCTCTGGTGAGTAGGTTGTATTTTATTACATTTTTCATGTTTTTGTCATTTTATTAGACAAATATTGATTCTGAATTGCTCCAGATGATGTAGGTGGCACAGTTGCGGTTGTAGTGTAAAGGTTTGGAGCTTGCTTTAGTAAAAATAGTATTCACCCTCCATTTGTGAAATTCCTCTCTTTCTGTAATGCCACGCGTTGTTATATTTCGTTTTTTTATTTAGTATTGATGGTTTCTATAATTGCGATATGATAGTGGTGGTATTAAGAGGTGGATTGAGTCAGGTAAGTCCTCACTGAAGGCCCAGGTACCAAATGCACAGCCCACCACTGTGAAATACAATAAGTCATTAGATTAAGAGCAATAGGCTTCTAGCTATATATATAGCTAGACAACAGCCTCTTTTGTTGCTTTAGAGCCCTGTCCCAGTCATGTTAAATGTTTCTCCATGGCCTGCCAGGTCAATAAACTTGCAGCAGTCTGTCTGCAGATGATTTGTTCCCCTAAAATAAAATTGTTCATGACTGGAAAGGAGGGTGAGGGGTCATCAGAAAGGGATTAGTTGGAGAGTGTAATTTTTCACCAGAATCAGAAACAAGTTACAGTTCCAAAAACACCAACGTCAGCACACATTGTCATAACTTCTGACTGAATTTAGTAACGGAAGCAGACTTATGGAAGAAATAACATTCATAGAAATCACTTCATTTATAATCACTTGTGTCCCACAGTGCCAGACAAAAAAGTAGACATTTAATGTATGCAGGAAATAATAGTGCTTAATCTGGTCCAATGGTGTAAATCCAATACCATACACTTACATTTGTCCTCATTTTAAGTGACAGATGATCATCATCTGTGTCTATTTTCAGAATAATCACAAAGCACAGCATCACTGCCAGTAAAAGGGATTTACGATAAAAAAAACTAGAATCCTCATGACAGTATGTCATTTTTAAGAACCTGGCCACCTGGTAAATATGAATGGGGGAAAAAAAGAATAAAAGTTTATTATCTAAAACCTTTGTTTGTCTCCTCCTGTTCAGCATTCTATTGCCCCTTGCAACCTTTGCCATACTCACCTGCTGCGAAAGTTATATTCGAAGTCTATATTACTATTCTCTACAAAGCCTTTGGCTAACAAATAGAATTGCAAATCTCTTGTTTGCTTCAGATCATAGCTATATGTTTGCAAGCCTTGTCATTATAAAAGCAACATATATCCTGCCATTGTGCTTCGAATGCACATTTTAAATCCCTGAATCTGTTCAACCTGTTCTCAACTAGTATTTCATTAAAGGCAGTAGTTTATGTTTCTATATAATAGTATCTTGCCTGAGGAAAAATTCAACCTGATCCACACTGCCAGTCAACAATCTCTGAACACCTGAAGTTTCTTGTTATTACAGTTCAATCACTATTATAGCCACAGAGCAAAATATTATGCTGAATACAGTAAGTGGTTAAATAAGGAAATGCATCTTTGTGGAATGTATTAAACTGTCACCTTCTGATACTATTGAAACTGCAATTATTTTTATCATTAAAGGCAGGAATGCTTTGAGGGTAAAGAAGTTAACCCTAAAAATATATAGAGTTCATACACAATGGTAAAGATTTTAGTCATTTAATGATTGTTATGAAAATATAGTACTTTCCACAAAATGTTTGATTAATAAAATTTAATAATAAACCACTTCTCATGTAATCTCACTTCTCATGAAAACAAGATTTTTGAAATATTAGGTATATTTTACTATCAATTTATTGTTTTAAGGTTGGTAATGGAGGTGAATCTACAACAGTCAGAAAGACATAGTCCACTGGACACTTTTACATGGCTGTGAAGTTCACCCAGAGGTGTTCAAAAGAAGAGGTACTTTATGGAGGCTGGCTTAGAACAAAAATGCATTGTAATGAATGTGGAGCTCATGTTCAGATTTGGCTCATGTGACCTATTCTTAGATGTAATGGAAGGCAGAATTCTGCATGCCCTCTTGCATAAAATGCTTGTCTATTACAGGGTCAATTATACACAAATATTATGGGGATGTGAACCTTCATGATTGCATGGCCTCCCACACAGGTGAATGATACTCAGATACGGATAATTACATTAGTGAATCAAACCTTGCAAGCTAGTACGTTATATGTAGTATGATACACATTTTACTAAAGACATACTATTAGTTAAAACATGTCTAAGGAATGTTTTGTACTCTTGTTCTTATATCTGACTCCCTTTTGTAGTTATTAGTGGAATGTGTGGAATGGAATTGCAACATATCATATGTGACAGAGCAATAAATGAGAAAAAATACTAACATGCTGAGACTCAGATTGTTTCAGGATTGTTAGGATTTATTTGAAATAATGGCTTTTGCGGTTGGTTTTATATATCCTCTGTATCTACCCAGTCATTAAATCTCACACTGTTTAGAGTGCTGCTTTAAAGGAGGTGTTTTTTTTGTGTCTGGTGTTTTCTGTAGTGCATGCAGAAGGAATGATCTCTTAGTGCATTCATTGACATTGTAGTGAAATGAAACCAGACTCTTGTACTCAAAATCTCTCACGTGTCCTCCACAGTGGCACGCGATATAATGAGATCCAATGTGAAGGACTTGCAGGTGCTTTCTGCCCCCTAATTCCCATACCTGGAAGGGCACCAAAGGGCATGGACACCCTACACGCCTATTGAGCAGCTCAACTTGTTGGCCCGGCCCTCTCTATAGGATCCCTTGCCCCACTGGCAGCTTGACAATGCGCATCACTATCACGGTACATCTATTCAAACCTGGGTGGGACGCACTAGCCATAAAAGCACCTGTCACTTTGATGGGAGTTATCATAAAAACACCTTTATGATACCAGGAAAAAAGACACAGGAAGTCTTCCACTCTTTGGAAGTGCTCAAATCCAGCTCTATAAGAGCAGATTGAACCATAGAAACTGAAGCCGCCTTTCACCTGTCATTATTCAACTTTGTGGAAAATGCATAGCCTTATGTGGAGATTGTAGCATATTTTCTTTGCCAGATTGTTGTCATCTTTATGTGCCCTGGAAAACATTTCAGAAATTTGTTCATGGTGAAAACGTTTGATGTTGGGGCTCCTAATCAAATGTTTTTTTTTTTTTTTCAAGATGAATACCTTTGTGTTTAATTGAACAGAGTGATGCATGCAGTCATTACGTAAGAATCACATGCTCAGTGGACTGGCCTTGTGACTTGGGCTGTTTCGACAGGCCCCACTGCATCCACTGTCCTCTTCTTCATGTTCATTGGTCAGGAACATTGCTTTCACTCTATGCAAGTAACAAGGTAATTAATTTGCTTCTTTTATTGCCATCTACAACATAATGCCCTTTATTCAGAAGTCTGGTTGTTGCACCATGTGGGGTTGAGATGCAGTACAAAACCTTATAAGTCAGTTTGAGGCATCACTTTGTATTTATTCTTTAACTCCAGCTTTAAGTGTAGCTGAATATTCAGAGTAAATGAAATAGAATATATTGTTGCTGCAATTTAATATGTGAATCATAATTGTACCATGTTATTATAAACTTGGAACTACAGTAATGGAGATTTAAAGATGTACTTTAGTAACAAATGTGTTTTTGTTTAACACTCAGCAATAAAATCATTCAGCCTTACATAAAGTAATGTGTTTTTGGACTGTAACATCATTTATAAGGTCTTACATCGAATGCTGCAAAATGTTTTGTATAGTGTATTTATAGTGAATTTGTTCCAATGTAAGCTCGGGAAAATAGCAGGAAATATGTCATCATTCTTTTTAGTAGTGTAATAAATTTTGGCAGGGTAAAACTGTAACGATCACCCTAAAATAACAAACTCTCTAATATCCCTTAGGAAACCAAAATATCTTCATTTAGAACCTGAATAGTCACAATATATACACAATATGCATCTATGTCTGTCAGATGTCAGAGCCGTTTGTTTGATTGTGGGAAAAAAATGAATGTCATAAACTAGCTCATAACATAAAAAGTGCACAAATGTAGCATTTTATTTGGAGGAAAATGTTTTTAATCATGTTTTTAATGTTCCCAAACAAGGTGTGACCTCTCAGTGTTTTACTTTCCTGCTATTAAAACTTTGTAGGGTTTTAATACTGAGCTCTAAATTTCAGCACTAGTATGATTGCAAAAATGGACACATTTATGTACTAAAACAGTGTGACACAGATCAAGTGGGACGCATTTATTTACAGACAAATTATTTTTTATTAAAATCATAAAGATGATTGTGTTGCATACATGTTTAATTCTCAATTAAACTCTATAATAAGTTCAATGTTGCCTTTATTCTTTTAAATACAACAAAATTGTCTGTCTTAAAACCTATGGAAGAACAATGCCACAAATAAAAACGTAAATAGTTGAACTTCATGCATGATTTGCCCTGGTTAGTTAATTCGATTTATTTTTCAATTCTCTAAATGCAATAGTTCTAAAAAGAAGATGATTTTAACAATGCAAGATTCTAGTAGATCCTTGTGAATCACTCGTGTCATATAAATGCAAGTTAGTGCCTCATCATCTGAACCACAGAAAGCCTGGGGCCAGCTCCTTATTGGTCCAAAAACGATGGATTGTGTGCTTGAAATGTTAGAGGTCTTAACCTTATTGACCTTTCTGGACCTGGCCCCTAATACATGTTGCCTCAATAGCAGTAACAGAATGGTTAAACATATGTCAAGGGTAATCAAGGTTTACATGCACCTGACCTGATATAATCCTCTTTGAAAAGGCTTTCCAACTGTTTACCATTGTTCACAATGACTATGCAAGTAAAGAAGCTTCACAAGGTGCAAATGATTTATTGGCCCTATAACCACCACATAAAATATCCCTTGAACTTCAAGTAAAGAGAACAAATACAAGGAAAAAAGGTACTCATGAGCCACAAGCACTAAACTTCACTTAA
The DNA here is from genome assembly GCF_014805685.1 of Silurus meridionalis. Lineage (NCBI taxonomy): Eukaryota > Metazoa > Chordata > Actinopteri > Siluriformes > Siluridae > Silurus > Silurus meridionalis. Next base: position 14,332,942 of record NC_060886.1, read on the forward strand.
AAAAATCTTCCTTAACTCCAAATTTTAATTCAATGTAATATATTCTTTATAAAAGAGAAAGAGTGAGTGAGTGAGAGAAAGACAGAGAACCTGAGACAGAGAAGAACAATGTGATGTTTTATGTTGTTGCATTCATTCTTGCGATCAAAACTACTTTTTTTTTATTCTATAAGCCCTGCATATGAGCATTCATATATAATCTTGGCTTTCCAGAATAAAACACAGACTCACAAACATTCAGCTTCAGTATAGCATTTTCATGGAGACTAGCCTTGCATGTCTGCCAACGGTCATTTTAATGCACTGAAGGTCAAAGGATTAGTGCTGCTCAGGTCACCTAACTTGCACCACATTGATAGTATGAATTGTATAACGAGGTCAATGAGGAAGAGCTGGCAGTGCCTCAGTGTGAGCTTTAGCCCCCTCCCTTCATCTCTTAGGGCAGCAGCAATCATGCAGAACTTATGTGAACACTGCAACATGTGAGCTCGTCGATTTAAGGATAGGATATATGAATGACAATAGCTTAAACTGAACATAAAACAGTTTAATATATATATATATATATATATATAGATAAGCAGATTTATATATATATTTTATATTTTATAAATATATAGATTTATATTTATTTATATATGTGTATATGTTATAAATAAATAAATACATTATATATACTAGAATATACCAGCAGTAATCTTACAAAAAAGCAGGCTTATATTTTCATGTACCAAAAATTTTATGTTTCCTCATTATATTCCTAACTTTACTTGCACCTACCAAGTTACTGAAACATGATTTCAGTGACTTCTCAAGATGTATTCCTTTCTTGTCACATGCACTTATGTCTGCTAAGGAAGCCATTATTCATTTAACTATTTGTAGGCTCAGCCTTGGAGATATGCATGAAAAGCCTATCTAACCAAGTGGACTAATGGCTGAACACACCTACCTGAGCAGAGAATCAGTTCATTATCTGAGCCAGCTGGATGAGCAATTAAAGATAATCTTGTATCAGCATTTAAGAAATCACCATGGACCTTACAAACAGTTCCAAAATATTCATAGCTTTAAATGTTCTACACCAAGCATAATAAATGTACTTAAACAATTTAATTTTAGTAAAACTATACCGATAGCCTATATTACATATACACATGTATATTTAAGATATTTTTAATTTTGTTCTCATTTTGTTTATTTGAGTGTTTTGTAAAACATATAGGAACCTGTTACACATTTTGCCAATGGGTGTTGGACTTCTTCCAGCACATTTTGAGGAAGTTTAGGCCTGTTTCTTTGAAGCTGTACCTATCCTGCTGAGTCATTCCCTCAGGTCAACATTTGCTATCAAAGTTGTTGGAAAGGTGAGATGATGTCACTGTTATGAAGCTCTCTGGGTGCTAAAGAAGACAGAAGAGAGAGTGGGTCTTGAATAGAGTGCAAACCTGATGTCATGTCTTTTGAATCATGACTTTTATCTGTTCAGAACAATGCCTGTGTTCTCTTCTCTTCTCTTCTCTTCTCTTCTCTTCTCTTCTCTTCTCTTCTCTTCTTTTCTTTTCTTTTCTTTTCTTTTCTTTTCTTTTCTTCTCTTCTCTTCTCTTCTCTTCTCTTCTTTGCTACAACCAACATGGGAATATCCAAATATATGAATGGACTCCATGTATCTATTGTATTCATACATGTATCTGTAGGAATAAAACCAGTCTGTGATTTTCTTCAATTACTAAAATGAGGTAATAATCAACTGTATATGCATTATTATGCATTATTAATATATGCATTATTTTTTTTAATTAGTCCACAGCCGAAGAAGGGGCACCTTAGGACATTGTGAGCATGTTCTTCAAGGTTTCTCTTGCCCTTTCCAGTGTAAACTAAATTCCAAGCCATTGAGGGAAAATTAATGTGCATATTCTGTGCTATTTGATCCACTTTAGAAGAATATAGATCGGGTTTCTGTGGTTGCAGCACGAAACAATTTGTAAAGAAATAATCTGTAAACAACCTCATTCGTTTAACCTAAATTGAAAGGATTCTAAGAAAATCCTTGTCAGTGGAATTCTTTATTCAGTGTTTAACTCAATTTAGTGTAAAATCTCTTACTGAATTGTAGATATAAACTAATTAAAACAGCGTGATCTCTGAGGTTTACTGTTAAAAACAATAGCAGTAGAATAATTGCCTAGGAAAATATTATTTTAAGTTAAGTGGCATGTATATACCTTTACAATACTTCACTAAACCACTTTTATCTTTTTATTTATTAAATAAAACAAACAAAACAGTACACACCACTGAAAATCGGATGAAGTTCATTTGCAGCACAGTTTGAAAAAAAAAAAATTGCTAATAATGTTTTATGCTGATTATTTTTATCTGGTTAACACAACTTCAATTTTAATCTTCATTGCTTTTTAAAAATGTTTTAGTAAGTTCTTTCATGCTGTACAAAATATATAGAAGTATAAGTAAAAGTGGGGTCTATTAAAAACTAGACATAAAAAATTATCCAAAACAATTAACATATACAAACAAATAAAAATTTGAAAGCCATAGTTCACAGTAAATATTGCAAAGTTCCAGTCCACAGTCAATAGACATACTGCCCTTTTATGTGCATCCATTATTTATTTCTGTGTCTGAGATGTGCCATATAAGCACATCCAGTCTAAAATGCTTAAATGTAACTTGAATCTACTTGTGTCTTGTTATAGTTTTAAGGTCAAAATTAAGCAGCATCTACAGATTAAAGTAAACTTGATGACTGTATTTCCAGTATGCAATGGTCAGGAATTCAAATACTCATGTTAACAAACACAAATATACATGTTAAACTGTATAACTAACAGTACATACTTTACAATGGCATATATAGTATATAGTATGCAAAAATATTTCTTACATCGTCAGCCAATCATGTTATACAAGGCATCCAGGTCTTCTTCTTGTTTAATCCGTGTTTCTTATCGTTTCCTAATTTGAACAATGATCTCCGATTCTTTCATGATCCAGATAGAAATTTATAATACTAAACCAGTGGTTGTGGAAAGACCCCACAAGTCTCTATAAAAATTATTTTGGTTTGATTAAATATTCAGCCTTGGCCCTGCAACCTGTAGCCACAAGCTAATCAAAAACTTTAACGGGGCTTCCAGGGCAACAACAAAAACCCTTACAATTATTTGAAATAAATGTTTAGAGTTTCTTGTGCAGCATGAGACAGTGGCTTAATGCAGACATCATGAACATTGCCAAAATTAGTATTGTGCCTTCTAGTCAGGATTAAAAACAGGACTTTAGAAGACATTAAAAAGACAATATTAAAGGGAGCACTGACAAAAAGAACAAAAAGTCTAAGTGTTAAGACTACCAATTTTGAGCTAATCCCAAAATGTTTGTTTACATAGTGAGATCAAAGACTTAAAGGGTAGAAATCCTGTTACTGATCTCTTAAAAAACAAAAAAGATGTGAGCTTGTGTCTAGCTATCTTCTGATGTGTCTAGCAATTTTCTAATTATAGTTTGACATAAATAGTACTGTTACACAATTTGAATCAATTTGGCAAAGTGGTGTTTAATTTATTAAACAGATTAACAAATGCTTTATGAGACATAAAAAAATGTTTTAGTAGATTGATTATTTGATTGATTCTACCTATCAGTACATTCTTTGTTGCTGATAAGTAAAGTTAAATGCTACGAGCTCCTTCTTCTTTAATCGCACAGTGATTACATGATGCTAATTTAATAATTATACAGTAATGTCAGTAGTTCTTATAAGAGCTACAACATGCTTAGATAAGAAAGGTACATTGCTACTGAACTGTCAGTATATTTGCTATCTGAACACGATGTGATGGGAAATCCCTGCTGTTCCTTTCCTTACATATATTTTCTTTTAAGAGGTCCTGGTGAAAGACAATATATGCACTGTGGTAGATCTCATCTTTACCCTACTCAGCAGTGTTTCATCACTAAGCAAATTTCTATTGCTTGCTTATTTCCTGTATCATTTATTTATATGTCACTTGGGAGAGAGAGAGGTTTTGCAAGAACAGGCAAACTTCCAGCCATAAGGACTGTGCAGGTGTATGAGCAGCCTGGCATGTTCCACTGTGGCTTTACCAATTAGCCATGCTTCAATACCATCTCGGTCAGAGGCCACTGAGGCTGCTTTAGTCACCCTATATTATCCGATTTCAGGGTGTAGTAAGTTGCCAAGACATTAATCTGCTTCCTAATAAATATGTCATGCTCCTATTATTCCAACACATAAGGAATTAGTTACAATGCCACATCATAGGGGATGTGCAAGAACAGAGAACTGATCATGCTCTGCTCAGAAAATAAACTCCATTTGAAGTCAGCATGTTGAATCATGGGACCATCAATGGAGACAGCAGCTACCATTTGTAAACAAGCTGGAGATTAGTGGAACTCATCAGACTTGGGGTTCAAAGCTGGAGGCAAAGAGCAAAGTCCACAAAGGAGGGATGAAAGAAGTGCAGGATGCCACTGAAAAGAACAATAATCACCTGCCTCTAAGCTAACCTGCTGTTAAATGAGGGCCATGCGGGCTAATTTGTGTCCTCCTGCATCCACTGAGTCAGTCCCACATTTTCACACCTGAGTATGTCAGCACCGCATGAGTAGGGACGGCACAGGTGGGACTTAATGGTCAGGAGTGTAAAGTTCAACTGAGTTTGCTGCTTAGCTTTGCAGTTTCACAAGCAACACTGCTTCTCACTCAAGAAGGATTATGTAAAGTTAAATGCATCATATATAATAATAATAACACAAAATTACCTTGAGGTGTAAGCTAGGATTATATAGCTCAAAATATCTCTTGAAAACATTAAAGAAATTGCTTCCTGGTTGACTTGCCTTGAAAGACTGGAACGCTCTATGGCTTAGATGTCATAGATCTGCCCCGGGCAGCACGCCTGAAACGCTCCGTCTCCCCTGAGTACTAAACACCTGGCGCTCGTTAACCATGGGCGATTTAAACATGCCTCAAACTCATCTCTTTGCAAAGTCTTGGTTCTACTATAAACTTTTGCCACTCCGTTGCTTTGTATTGTCACTTTTGCCCTTTATTTTTGTTCCTTGCTTAATTGTTTTGTGTTTACACAATATATTGTCTTGCATTAGTGTCTGTCAGTGTGTCTTGTGTTACATCAGAGGAGAGTTTTGAAGTAGTTACCTTTACTTCAAGGCTCTTTTAGGTCACTCTCCCTTAGATATTCTCATCTCTCAGTTAGGTGATAAAAACCTCAGCAAACACAACTGCAGTGTTTGAATAACGACCCTTTTATTGACATGCTTCCTCACATGTGGTTTCGTCATTATATTACATGTGGTTAACCAAAATAGATCTTAGATACAGCAGACTGTGGTTAGTGTTGTAACATTATTTTGTGCAAAGTGCCATTTTCCTAATTATCCAGTTTGGGTTATGAATCAAAAGACATATGGAGACAACATTATGGCTTTAAGTTTTGTGTTTCTCTTTGTGTTTCTTTTGAACATTTGATACTGTTGACTATTAAATACAACATTTAATTTATTCTTTATATAACCTCATTGAAAAAGCCCACTAGCCCTCTAGCTCTGTAAATTACACTTGTACTCTGGAGCAGAATTAAAACAGGTGCTTTTAGCATATACAAATTCTTAAAAATGCTATTAATCGTGCTGTAAGATGTAGTATGTGTGAAGTGATCCCATTGTTACAGCACAAAGCTAATATTATGAATGTGACCTTTTCATGAAGGGAAATTTTGGACAGTGCAATCAAGGCCTGTTCGTTTGTTTACAGAGATATTGTTCATTTACAGCTTTACAAAGGAGCACTTGTCAGTGTCCAAACACATGTCACAAAAATAATTATGTCAGTTACTCTCTGAGCTAACACTGATAACACATGCCAGTTCATGTTTCCCAGTGTAAACTTACTCGCTTGCTGAGTGTTTGTTATTGACCCATACTGATGTGAGAGTGTCCAGGGAACAGACCTCTGGAGCCTATGCATGGTCAAGGTTGTGTCAGAGAGCGCTTTGCTCACACTCAATCGGAGGGAAAATGCATTGGTGCTGACATGGCTTTGACAGACGAGTTTCCTTCAGCCATAAAGCCAATTGCCTTTAACCATGAGCCTGCACTATGAGGTGATCAATTACAGTGTGTTTTTCATGCTTCTCACAATGGCTTCCTGCTGTTGCTTTGCCATTAAGTCCAATGAAGCACAGTAGCATGAAATTGCCCCATAAAGCATGTTGGCTTAGAGAAGTGGAAAGTAACAACATTGTGTCATGTCATCAACACAACAGCTGATTGTTATGTGTTCCATCATCTCACAAAAGCCCTAACAATCACTAAGAATGTAGCAGTTTTGAGTTTTCAAGAGATCAAGATGAATGATATATCCATTTTTATTACAGAGGAGCCAATAATATTTTTATGTTGTAAAGCAATTATAGTAACTTAGAACAACCTTTATAACCCTTTGGATCTTAACAAGGCAGATACATTAACCATTAACATAAAATTCAAGCATGGGTTGATGATATTTAAAGTCAGGTCATATCTTGTAAAAAAAAATAATTTAATGGACTCAAATGCCCCTTATCTGCAGAAAGGGTACAATCCCGTCAAACTAATATATCTAGGGCTATAAGGTATGTGTTATAGACAGAGTGGTGACAGAGCAGCATCTTAGGAAACAATTCTTGAACTGTTAAATGAGTATAGGACAGAAATCATAAATTTCATTTGAACTGTGTCCAGGGAACACAGTTGAACTGTGTCTGCTAAATGCATAAATGTAAATGTAAATGTAAACTGTAATCCTAATATCTTTGGATACACTATTATACACAAATACACAAATTATACTATTATACTACTATACACAAATTCTTAAAAATGCTATTAATCGTGCTGTAAGATGTAGTATGTGTGAAGTGATCCCATTGTTACAGCACAAAGCTAATATTATGAATGTGACCTTATCATGAAGGAAATTTTGGACAGTGCAATCAAGGCCTGTTCATTTGTTTACAGAGATATTGTTCATTCACAGCTTTACAAAGGAGCACTTGTCAGTGTCCAAACACATGTCACAAAAATAATTATGTCAGTTACTCTCTGAGCTAACACTGATAACACATGCCAGTTCATGTTCCCCAGTGTAAACTTACTCGCTTGCTGAGTGTTTGTTATTGACCCATACTGATGTGAGAGTGTCCAGGGAACAGACCTCTGGAGCCTATGCATGGTCAAGGTTGTGTCAGAGAGCGCTTTGCTCACACTCAATCGGAGGGAAAATGCATTGGTGCTGACATGGCTTTGACAGACGAGTTTCCTTCAGCCATAAAGCCAATTGCCTTTAACCATGAGCCTGCACTATGAGGTGATCAATTACAGTGTGTTTTTCATGCTTCTCACAATGGCTTCCTGCTGTTGCTTTGCCATTAAGTCCAATGAAGCACAGTAGCATGAAATTGCCCCATAAAGCATGTTGGCTTAGAGAAGTGGAAAGTAACAACATTGTGTCATGTCATCAACACAACAGCTGATTGTTATGTGTTCCATCATCTCACAAAAGCCCTAACAATCACTAAGAATGTAGCAGTTTTGAGTTTTCAAGAGATCAAGATGAATGATATATCCATTTTTATTACAGAGGAGCCAATAATATTTTTATGTTGTAAAGCAATTATAGTAACTTAGAACAACCTTTATAACCCTTTGGATCTTAACAAGGCAGATACATTAACCATTAACATAAAATTCAAGCATGGGTTGATGATATTTAAAGTCAGGTCATATCTTGTAAAAAAAAATAATTTAATGGACTCAAATGCCCCTTATCTGCAGAAAGGGTACAATCCCGTCAAACTAATATATCTAGGGCTATAAGGTATGTGTTATAGACAGAGTGGTGACAGAGCAGCATCTTAGGAAACAATTCTTGAACTGTTAAATGAGTATAGGACAGAAATCATAAATTTCATTTGAACTGTGTCCAGGGAACACAGTTGAACTGTGTCTGCTAAATGCCGCAAATGTAAATGTAAATGTAAACTGTAATCCTAATATCTTTGGATACACTATTATACACAAATACACAAATTATACTATTATACTACTATACACAAATTCTTAAAAATGCTATTAATCGTGCTGTAAGATGTAGTATGTGTGAAGTGATCCCATTGTTACAGCACAAAGCTAATATTATGAATGTGACCTTATCATGAAGGGAAATTTTGGACAGTGCAATCAAGGCCTGTTCATTTGTTTACAGAGATATTGTTCATTCACAGCTTTACAAAGGAGCACTTGTCAGTGTCCAAACACATGTCACAAAAATAATTATGTCAGTTACTCTCTGAGCTAACACTGATAACACATGCCAGTTCATGTTCCCCAGTGTAAACTTACTCGCTTGCTGAGTGTTTGTTATTGACCCATACTGATGTGAGAGTGTCCAGGGAACAGACCTCTGGAGCCTATGCATGGTCAAGGTTGTGTCAGAGAGCGCTTTGCTCACACAATTCCTCACTATTTTTCAAATACTTGGACAAAAAGTACTATTATTTCATAATAATACACATGTACCTCGGTATACATTATATGAGCAAAAATATTAACAAAAGTATTATATCTTTCACAAAAACAAAGATGTAACCTGTTTACTAGACAGTGGTAATGCAATTACTTCATTTTTCAGAATCCATTTTTTGGCAAATTTTCTGGTAAAATTGAATCAATTACTAAGTCATAATAATAATAATAAAAAAAATGTTTAACAAACATTCCTCATTAAAATATAGGACAAGTTGGTGCAGAATAGTCATTTATTTGTATGCTTGTCACAGTTATAAATATTTTGTCTAAAAGTTAATACTATGACTGTGATTAACAATTTAATTTAATTTTGTTGACCATTTGTAATTTCATCTAGCTCATTGTAAAAAAAATAAAATAAATACATAATATTTAATTAGCAATTTTACAGGCTGACAGGCAAATAGTGTAATAAATTATTTAGATGAGGAATTTGAAACGTTTATCAAAACAGGGATTTTTTTACTTTACACTATTATATATATATTTGAATCTTTGAAATTTATATTATTATATTGGCATGCCAAATAGGAAATAATTTATGACTGATATATTTGAATAGTTCCTACTTCAATGTGACTTGATTTTCAATGTTCACATGGTGTCTGTCATACAGTCAGTGTTATGTGTCCCATTATTAAGGTAAGATCATAATGAAGAACTTATTATATGATGCTTCAAAATCAAAAATCATAAAAATTACATCATAACCTACTGTACTTAGCATGTTAACAGACACTAAATCCACAGTAGAATGCATCCTTAGATGCTGGCGGGCTCTATGTTCTTCTCTAGCATGGACTCCTTTGAAAGCCTGGCCGAGCTGACCCTGGACTCTGAGCATTGTTCACACAGCTTGGTATTCCCTTCGCAGCATGCTCCAGCCACTGAAGGATGGGCTTTTAGGACCGTGTCCCACTGCTTGTCTGATTCAGGTCCTACCCTTTTCTCAGCTCTCCACTTCATTCAACCCTATCCTAGTTCTAACTTTAGACAGGAGCAATAATTCTTAATATAACGTTTTTTTTTCTTAGCCTAAAGCTCTTGTACTTTTGTTCTCTAACTGCTCTCTCTCCTCTTACCTTGCCTGCACCTTTTGCTCTCATTAGCTGGAATAAGCACCATGCATGTCAAGTATCATCATTTTAAGAAAGGCTGTTTGAATGGGAGGCCCTATCTGGGCTACAATGTCCCCTCTTTACTTAAGCAAAAAAGTCAAAAGCTGTCAATCAAAGTCAAGTCTAATTCTGGTGGAGAGCATGGAGAGTCTGTTTTCATACTGGTAGGGTTGTTAGGGTAATTGTTAAGCACCACATAGCCCCCACATATTGCTTTGTGTTCTATTTTCCATGTTCTGTTGATGTAAGCTCCTAAAAAATTCTATGTGCTGTAGTACACATTATTTTTTTTTTACATAACTATTTAGAGAGTCTGTTTTTTGTGTTTACTTAGCAATCAAGTTGGTTTCAGTTCCTGTTCTTAAGACAGGTATGTACTTTGTCAGTATTAGAGCAAATTCCGAAGTGCTTTACTGACAGCACTTCAGGCTATGAACAACTTTATTTACCAAATCCAACCATCAACACAAATAAATTTTTTATTTGTGATACAGACCATCAGACACAGGGCTTGCAAACCGGTGACTTATCCACATTGGAATCAGTTGCATGTATTTCCATGAAATTGCATATTACTGTAGTTAGTTTGCAGCTAAATAACATTTTGTCTTCTTTACATAAAACTTTTTAGTTTGTTTGTTTTTTTAAACAAAATCAAAAACATTTTTACAAATGGCAATAGTAATATCAGTCTCACAATCCTATCATCACATTGATCAGATAACTCTTTGCAAAGAAATGGCTGATGCCAACTAACACGCTAACACACATGAGCACAAATACACAGGCAAACACACACAAACACACAGACACAAAATTTGATCCTATTTTCTTTCCTACATTTTTGGAGCCTAGTGGGTTCCAAGTGACGCGATGCATGTATTCACAGGCAATGATCCTTTGGATACTGCATAGCTCACTCAGAATGTTCAAGGCTAAACCTCTGCTATGGAATGCATGCATGCAGAATTTTCCTAGCTGCGTGTGTTGTTAAAGCATGTACACCGTTCTTTGGATCTTATCAGAAATCCCACCTACATAGTGTTGTTTACAAAACTCTCAGATCTGTTTGCAGTGCTTTTTGTGAGTTAAGAAGTATCGGTAAGAAAACTAAAGAGGCAGTAATTTTTATGTTGTAAAGCAGAACATTTTTAATAATAATTAAAACAATTTTTTTTTTTGTTAAATATATAGACATATTGTTAGAATATATAATATATAGGATATAAATATATGTAACTTTGATTTATTTTAGAGTAGTTAATGTGCAGCTTCAATAAAAGTATAGATTTACTGTCCTCTGAAAAAACTTAACATACAGCCATTATTGTCAAAATAGCTGCCAACAAAAGTGAGTACACCCTAAGTGATAACAGTTGTATGTTATTTAACCATGCAAGGCCACATGTCCTATTCATCATGTTCATGTTTTTGTCTGTATGACAGGACCATACAAATTGGTGTATCTTGTATTAGAGCAGTTAAAATGTGGTGCTTTTAGTGCAATTTTCTCATACTGACCACTGGATGTTCAATATGGAACCTCATGGCAAATAATCTCTGAGGATTTGACAATTAGAGTTGTTGCTCTCCACAAAATCGTTTAGGCTATAAGAAGATCTGTAACACCCTGAAAGTGAGTTACCGTACAGTGCCCAGGGTCATACAGAAGTTTTCCAAGACGGGTTTCACCACCAAGGATCCATCAAAGAAGGTGAGTCCTCGCGCTGTGCGTCAGGTGCAGAAGCTGGTTTTAAAAAACTGATGCATAAATGCTGCCTGCATTGCTTTAGAGGTTGCAGAAGCGGGAGAGCCGCTTGTCAGTACTCAGACCATATGCTGCACACTGCAACAAGTCGGTTTGTCCCAGAGGGAAGCCTCTTCTCAAACTGGCTCAAAAGAAAGCCTGCAAACAGTTTGCTGTATTCAACCTGTCCTTGAGCATGAATTACTGGAACCATGTCCTGTGTTCTGTTAAGACTAAGATAAACATGTTCAGATGGTGTCCAGCATGTGTGGTGACGCCCTTGGTGAGGAGTAGCAAGAAAACTGTGTCTTACCTACAGTCAAGCATGGTGGTGGTAGCATCATGGTCTGGGGCTGCATGAGTGCTGCTGGTACTTGGGAGCTGTGGTTTATTGAGGAAAACATGGACCCCAACATATACTGTGACTTTCTGAAGCAGAACATGATTCCCTCCCTTCAGAAGCTGTTTTTCCAACAGAATAAAAACGACCTCAAACGCACCACCAAGATGACAACTGCCTTGCTGAAGAAGCTGAAGGTGAAGGTGATGGAGAGGCCAAGTATGACTCCAGACCAGATTTTGTATTAAAAATATAAATAAATAAATGTAAAAGAGGCTAAATTAAAACCTTCTACCCACATTTATTCACTACGTCCTTTCTTTACTCAGATTAAAAAATAAATAAATAAATAAAACTCCACCAAAAGGTAATTTATAATCACTTTAAATTAGTTTTACTGATTCTCCAAGTCACATATCAAGCACCAAAATCCTCCATGATGCACAGACGCATAGCAAAAGTTCTGTTTGGTGTACTGATGATTTACGTAATTTAAATACAAATAACTTACAAGAATATTTTGTCTTCATGCTCTATGTTGAGTATGGTTACACTAGTAATAAACATAGTTGCATAAAGCATCAATATTTGTCCCTATGTCAAGTCAAGTCAAGTCAAGTTTATTTGTATAGCGCTTTTCACAACAGACATTGTCTCAAAGCAGCTTTACACAAATCAACAGTGATGGTGAATAGTGTGAATTTGTCCCTGATGAGCAAGCCGTGGCGACTGTGGCAAGGAAAAACTCCCTTAGATGTTATGAGGAAGAAACCTTGAGAGGAACCAGACTCAAAAGGGGAACCCATCCTCATCTGGGTGACATCAAGAGTTTGATCATAAATCTTTCAACAATACAGAACACTGGACAGTGAGAACTAACATGATTTCTGGAGTATAAGATTATAAGTGATGTTCTTTCTGCAGTCTTATACAGTCTATATGGTTAGTAGCTCCGAGTTTTATGAGCTCAGCATTTGTGATCACCACAGATCCAGCATCAGCTTCTCCATGCCAGAGCCTTTAAACACTCCAGGAGGTCCAATGTCAAAACTCCACACATGTAGCGGGATCCAAATGGCACTGGTACGTCTCTAGATGGTTCGGGATGTTTGTGAGTTCGGCATCTACTTCTTCAAAGGTCCGTAATCATCACGAGGTGGGAGGTGACTGGAGCTGGCCAAACCTCAGGGTGTCTCGGGATGGGGAGAGAAAGAGAAGCAGTGGAGAGGAATTAGCGTAGCTGCTGTTCATGATATTAACAGCACAAGTTGATAATGTGCATGTGATCAGATGTTCTGGAGCACAAGGTTATGATGTGATGTGTGTTATGTGTAGGCTTTGCTAAAAAGATATGTTTTTAATCTACACTTAAACTGGGAATACTGTATATATATATATATATATATATATATATATATATATATATATATATATATATATATATATATATATATATATACAGTACAGACCAAAAGTTTGGACACACACACACACAAACATTCAAAGAGTTTTCTTTATTTTCATGACTATGAAAATTGTAGAGTCAAACTGAAGGCATCAAAACTATGAATTAACACATGTGGAATTATATACATAACAAAAAAGTGTGAAACAACTGAAAATATGTCATATTGTAGGTTCTTCAAAGTAGCCACCTTTGCTTAGATCACTGCTTTGCACACTCTTGGCATTCTCTTGATGCCTACTTTGAAGAACCTACAATATGAAATATTTTCAGTTCACTTTTTGTTATGTATATATATATATATGTATATATGTATATAATTCCACATGTGTTAATTCATAGTTTTGATGCCTTCAGTGTGACTATAATATATATATAGTACAGACCAAAAGTTTGGACACACCTTGTGTGTCCAAACTTTTGTCTGTACTGTATATATATATATATATATATATATATATATATATATATATATATATATATATATATATATATAAGATGATGCAAGTTATGTTTATGCATGGTTTGGGAGTAAGATTTATTTTTAGTCTTAAAGTAACTGGCTAAGAGATGAACATAGTGCTGTGCATGCAGAGAGTCAAAAGCACAAAGGAAGTCCTCTGTCCACCATCAGCTGTGCAGGGCCTCACCAGTGTTTGTTGATTTGTCTCTCTGAGATCTGGGCCCTCGCCTGGTTTGTGTCAACACAGGCTGCTGTTGCGTCCATTGATTCCAGTCCTGAATGGGGACTGATACAAATATATACCTGTTACAATGGCTTTAGTGTTCTCTCTGCAAAATATTTTTGCATTATGTGTGGCTGCACATAATGAAAGTAAAACATTTGAATTTGTATATATTATCTGACTCGATAAACCCCAAGCTAATAAACCTTCACCATTTATGAACTCTTTTTCTAAATGTAAAACTAGATGTACAAACTGTAGCACCATTTCATGTGGGCAAATCAAAAGCGCAGGTGTCTGGGACAAACACATGTCATGCCCAAGCCTTTTATTTTATATGTGCTGCTGCCCAACAGACGATATAACCAACCAGGGTAGGAAAATAAATCCTACCCTGAAAAAGTTGACCTTCACAGTGATGCAACACACCCGATTGCTGTAACTATAGCACAAGCTTTCGTATGCTCTCTCCCATTGCACTACCCACAGACAATCTATGTCAGAATCAGTAACACAGATGTATAGGGAAACCCTAACAATTAGTTCCTTCATTTTACTCTATATCCTAAACACCTTTTTTTCTGCATTGCTCTTTTTCTTCAGCCTTTAGCCATGCCTGTCAATGTAGTTAACAGAGAGTTTTATCTAATAGAGCTTTTGGGTGTGACCTCGAAAAGGTACATACATATAAGTAGCTATTTAAATCTGCATAAGAAGGTAAAAGTATTTTACAGTTTGCCACATATTTGTGTAAGCTTCTTAATGACTCAGCATCCTCGCTACACAGTATTAACACAAGGCAATTACTTGTTTGTTTTAGGTAGGAATTTGTGTATACTGATTAACACGAAAACCTTGCAGTCAGTGCAGGAGCCAGGAGAAAAACCATTTGTATTTACATTTCCTTGTCTTCTGGGGCATGCATCCAGTGCATTATTCTTAGTATTCTCTAATGGTCAGATCTGCTATTTGACAGTCTGTAAAAGGTTGAATTGAGTTGAGGAAATATACAATGGTTGATAAATCTTTGTGGGGATTCCCTTTTGTTTGATTTACATGCATGTCCACCCACCTCTGAACAAGACCTATTCATTCTACAGCCCACTGTCCCTGACATAGAAAAAGCACAATGGTCTCCCATTCTCTCATCATCTCCAAGTCTGGACAAGCCTTGAAGTAAGAACATCTTGTTTTCACCTGAAGGCATTGCAATACAAGATATAAAGCAGCATCAGAGGGAAATTGAAACAGAATTGCTACCACCTATTTGGACATACACACAAGTTGAATTTTTTAGACCACAAATTAGTACTCACTTCAAATAAATGAGTATAGTCATGCATTCCAAAGACAATTCTAAAATATCTATTCCACCCTAAATACATAGTTTCATCATGTACCCATCAGATCTGGATTTCACATGCTAGTCCACCACATTACAGTGGTCCCACCTCTATTTAGAGGCTCCTCTGTTTCTATCTATGACTCATAAATTATTATCCTAAGAGCACTGGCCACTCCCAAGGCCTGAGCATTGGCACACCCAGGGGAAAAAGTCTGCCTATCGCTCCCCATAGCCATCAGTATGCATTTATTTCCCTTTAAGCACAAATCTAATCTTGCCTCTGGCATGGTACTCAACAACATGACCACTTGCTTTTGCTCCTACTAATACAGATGCGGTCAACATCAGGAAGTAGCTGATATATTGTAGATGTTTTTTCTCCACCATGGAACATTAGGTAATTGAAGTGGAATCCACCACCATTACCTCAGTCATGCTCAGCATAGCAACTCACACCCAAAAGGTACCTTATTAGGGCAATTGGCTATGTCATAATGATTATTGAAAAAAATATGGCATTAAACTTTGACATGTGGTTTCTAATTCCCAAGTGGGAGTGAGATTTGGCAGTGGTTTTGAGCTTTGGTTACAGTAGAGTGATAGATAAACATGTTGGTACACAGGAATGCTGCCTCCTCATTAAATGCAATCCAGGTATTCTTTTCTGTATAAGTAATTCACGAGAAGTTTCTGGATTTCTAGATACGTAGGGAGTGTCTTTTAAAAAACAAGACGAATGCTCTAGGTAAACCCAGATATGACTTAGATTTTGCAGATTAACGTTTAGGATCAAGAAAACCTCGAGATGATAACTGATTACTCATATGTAGTATCTGAATAACTTTGCATTTCTTTGTATTTGTACCACTGTTAATCTTCCAGGGATATCCCTGCTTCCATTTACTCCTGTTAAAATGTCCCCTATACTGTAATATCTGGCCCAGCCCTCGGGAATGTTCAATATGCACCTGAAAATCAAAGTATTTATATAACTTTAAATCACACAAACAATGGCCTCTCTGATATAACAGTCTTTTGTTGTCTGCTCTCAGTCAACAGTAGATCTTTTCCAGTCCTTCTCTGCACTGTTTGAACCCTGCCTTTGACTATGGAAAAACCTAAGATGCTATCAGAGCCAGGGCATCATCATCATCAGTCATCAGAGAATCACACACTCTGTGTGGTTCTAGTCACGTTCTTTACTCTCTGCCCTGTAAGATTCATTTGAATGAAGTGATAACCGCAGACTTTGACTCACTGTTTACCCTCTGGCTCTAAGGTTAGATGGGGAAAGCCTGGAGTCTGACTGTTTCATTATTCTTTAACTCTCTCATGAATTCCATTGAAGTGATATATTATTTATATATATATATATATATATATATATATATATATATATATATATATATATATATATATATATATATATACACACACATTACTCAAGACTCATTACTTTAGTTTGAATCTATTTGGTGACATAATCCATAATATTATATTTTTATATTCATAGCATATTTTTTCTTCTCATTGTGTGTTGTTTTCAGCCCATCAACCTATTTCTTGTTATTGCACAGCTTTTTTAACCACAGCCACTTCCACTGGTCTATCATTTTCTGGCGCTCACACACACCACAGTCATAGGCTAGTTTACAAAGCTAACAATGAGCGATGCAGAAGGCAACAAGAAGCATAGTTAACGTGGCTGAGACAGAGGGAGTCAGCGATGTAAACATGACTATGAACAGAGACATTCCTGATCACTTCATTATCATGATCTTTGCTCTGCTTGTACCTATTACATAGTAGTTGTTCAGCCGGGATACATTCATTAGATAAAAACATTTGAAATTCTTTTGTATTAATATATTATTATGATGTGAGGTCCAGTTACCAGTGATACTAAAATAGGTAGTAGTAATGTCTACTTTTTACTTAAGTACATGTCATAGCCCAAACTTCTTTACTTTAACCTGAATGAAAAAAGTGTAGTCAGTACAAAATTTTTTACCAGAGTCTTTTAAAACACAAGTAAAACATATTGATACTGTTTGGAAAGGTCAAGGGTTCAAGCCTCGGTATCGCCAAGCCGCCACTTCTGGGCTCCTGAGTAAGGATCTTAACCCTCTGTGCTTCAGGGGCACTGTATCATGGCTGACCCTGTGCTCTGACCCTAGGTTCTGAACAAGCTCGGATATGTGAAGAAAAGAATTTCACTCTGCTGTAATGTATATGTGACAAATAAAGGCTATTCTTCTACTTGAGTGAAGGACGAGTGTACTTTTACCATCTCTGTTCTGTTTCCATTTCCCTAAATATTTTATTAAACTCAAGCCACATTTCTATTGGCCTATACCAGTTGGCTCAGGTGATCAGCAATGTTGTCTAAAACCTTTATGATTTCTTTTAAGTCCATTTTAATAACAAAACCTGTGGTTTGATTAATTTAAATTCAGTTAATAGAGCTATATAGGTCATATGTTAGGTCTTATGTTTAATATTTTGGCACACAGATTATGCTAATGCTTAATACACTATCAAGAGGACATTTGTACTCATAGATTTTAACAACTATTAAATAATATTAGGCTGATAACTGTAAGCTAATGTGTAATACCAGTACTCTTAGAACCTTCATATATAGAACATACTCTATTTGCCCAAAAGTATTAGAACACTTGACATTTACTAACATATATCATTCTTCCAAAAACTGTTACCACAAATTTGAAGGCATACAATTGTGTAGGATGTCTTTGGATGGAATAGCACTAAATTTTCACTTCACTTGAAAGACCCAAAATTGTTCCAGGATGACAATCCCTATGTGCATAAAGCGAGCTCCATAAAGATATGGTACATGAGACACTTACATAAGGTCATCCAGTGCTCTATCAACATGTCGCTTAGTAAATTAGTACATTTCATTAATTCACATAACCTTTTCAAACCATGTGATCAGACTTTTTCTATGTGCCATTGTTGAAGGGTTCCCTTTTAACAGGGGTGTGTGTCATCTTAAAGTAAAGTTCTATTAGTCTTTCCTTTTACCTGAAGCCATTTCTGTCCTCATTGAAGCAGTCAGCAGCATCTTGAGGCACTCCCTCCCCCTTCCATTAGTATCTCTGTTTTTGTCAAATCTAAAAGCCCTCAGTGACCAAACAATAAGGCACCTGAAAAATAACGAAACTCACGTCAGTCTTGATGAAACACACACATGCTGATGGCATTTTTTTAATGTACTCTAAGGTGAAGCTGCCGCCACACCTGAAATCCCCCTGAATGGAATTTCCCTAACTACACACATACAGATACACTGCTAACTCATAAGCTCCTATTTCCTCAGTTCTTTCTTGGTCCTGGAAGATCAGAGAGACAACTCGCTTTGTCAGTTAACTTGAGTCCAGAGCAGTATGGCTGCTTCATTCACTCTCGTTATTGTCACTGCCTCCATCAGCGGTTTTAGGCTCTGCATGCACCGCGTCACATGAATGTGTGTAGAAACTCTGCCTGGCACACAAAAGGCCAGCTGTTTACCCTCTTCTACATTTACCTTCAGTGAACAAACTACTCACTACAGTTTCAATTTAAAGTTTAAACTAGCCTTATCATTTAAAGTGCTGCCATGAAGATGTCTTGCCTCACCAAGACATTTGACAGCCCATTTGACAGTACAACAACAACAAGATGGCCAGTTGTATATATTGACAGGACACAGAGATTATTGACTATGTCTTAGATGACAGGCAGCGCTAAAAAGGTGGGGGAATAACTATAGGCTTTCAGTTGCAAAAAATCAGTCGCCCTTTTATGGCACACTATCAGTTCTTTCAGAGCGGTAACTCTGCCATCGACTCCCTATGGAGGTGGCCTCTGTCGATCCCTGGGTCCTAGCCTGCACTAGGTGAAGTGGGACACAAATGGAGTCTTTGTGGCCCTCAGTATACTCTAGTGGTCCAAGAGTCAAAAGGTCACCATAAAGGGAGGGTGTGTGCTAGGGAGGGGGCAGTGTGGGGTGAAGGTTTAGAGAGCAGAAGAGTGAGAAACACAGATTTTTGGTTGTTTTCACATTGGCCAAGGAAAATGTATAGGTCTTGGAAACTTTCTTTAGACATGCCATTCAGGCTATTAAACCTTTTCATAGATTTATGATGATGAGAGATGAACTGCATGTTATAGAGTTTGCAGGGCTGTGAATAATTCAAAGGTCATTTTCCTTTGGCCTTGGTGATTTGAATCCTATTGACCTTTCAGCAAAGGTTCCTAACGGAAACCAAATGGTAAAGTTGGTCGAGTAAAGTCATCTAAATTTGTGTAAAGTAATTTCTTGCTGTGTATTTAAAAGTGTAAAATATCCAAGTAATGGACTTTATGTCCATAGTCTAATACAAAAATATTTTGTGGCAAGATTTGAGCCACTTGCATCATCTAAAACTGTTTGCTCTAAGCCATTAGCAGGATTTTTAGTCACACTTTTTATGATCCTGACTAGAATTGGACTGTGACCTTTGAAAAACATTTTATTGTTTTAGCAAATACCCAATAATCCTTTAAGTCAATTAACAGATCTATATGTTTTTGTTTTTTTTTTAGAAATGCTTAATTCTTTCTTTCCAGGTAATTATATATTTTTGTAGGTAGAAACAACACCAATATTTATCATATTTGGTGAAATTGAATGGATATTTTAAAAGTAAATTCAATTAAAAAATTATTTGGACATTGACAAAGCTGTATGCTTACCATAATATATTGATTTTAAAATTAAACATAGGAAATTATATTATAAATATGATTATACATAATAATATAAGCACTTTCATTAACATGAGGGTATTAGTATCAAAAATGGGTAAAGAGTGTAGAAATTAAAGCAAATTCGTTAGGTTCAACAGATTTTTTAAGAACCAAAAGTAATA
Organism: Silurus meridionalis; assembly: GCF_014805685.1. NCBI lineage: Eukaryota > Metazoa > Chordata > Actinopteri > Siluriformes > Siluridae > Silurus > Silurus meridionalis. The sequence continues at coordinate 14,353,199 of NC_060886.1, forward strand.
GTTCAATTGACTGGTTACTTGTTCTATTGCAGTTTGTGTTAACTCATTTACAAGTAATCAGATAAAAGTACTAGAGTTGATTGAAAATATGAAATGCACATTTTAAACAAATTTTAAGCAAAACATTACACATGGACAAAATCAACAATTTAGAACAGTCTTTAAAAGCAGAATTGCACTGATGAGCTCAAAAAACACCAAAGGGCCAGAAAACCACAGAAAACAATTGAGGTAGATAGCAGAACTCTTTCCCTGGTGCTCCAGGAAGCATATCTTTGACAAAGCCAACAATCAAGAGAATACCAAAATAAATACAGAGGTTTTGCCACAAGCTGTAAACCAGAAAAGATACATACCAGTTTAGCATTAGCATCTTTTAAAAAAAGCCTGTTCTGAAACAACCTCTTATAATCCAAAATCAACTTGTACCTGAATAATCAAAAGGCAGAAAATGCTCATGATTCAAAGCAATCTAATCTTTTGGCACAGGCAAGTATGGTGCAAATAGTATTGATACCCTTGAATTTTAATAATGATGTGACTGCTAACAAAATCAGCAGGATGAATTTTAAACTGGTTTATATGTGGTGAGATTCAGCCAAATGTTTTCAAACTCATTGGTTAACAGTTCACAGTGAAGCTAAACAATGTCCCAAAGCATAATTCAGAAGCAGCCCAAAGGAAAATATGTCAAATGTTTTGCCAATCATGTAACCTGAATCCAACAAGACTAAATCACCAATTGAAACTTGTTTAGAACATGTAGAACATGATAGAATGATGGAATTGTATTGGGTTTTTTTTATATTTTAAAAATAGTAAATAATAAAATGCAAAAAAAAAAGGAAAATGCTAGTAATAGACAACAAAATGCAAAGAGGTCTGAAAAAATGATAATTAAATAATGGATTGTTATTTACTCACACAGACATATAGATACATACAGATTCCATTTTGAGGAGGACATTGAGGGTTTTGGACCAAGTGTTTGGTTTTGCTTGCAGTTAAATTCTTATATAAGAGCAAATTTTGTGAAATGTGTGTGAACAATGAAAAACAAAATGGATTGTATAGAATAAATAGAATGCATATGCACATAAATCTCACACGTTATTTGCGTGCATGTGTGTAGGAGTATGCTACTGCCACAAACAAAACAAACTCCTCACTGCATTTTGAAGTGAAAAGGTCCTTCAATTCCTTGGTAAGAGTGAATCTGTGTGTGTGTGTGTGTGTGTGTGTGTGTGTGTGTGTGTGTGCTTGTGTGGGTGTGTATGTGTATGTGTGTGTGTGTGTGTGTGTGTGTGTGCTGGTGTTTGGCTTCACAAGGTAGCTAGGGGGCATAACTATAGTGTCATTAACATTCCAACAGCCATGCCGACACCGCTAACTCTGCACTACATGATGAGACAGCTCAGTCAACCTCTATATGATCACTCTTTCTCTCTCTCTCTCTTATTGACACATACAACCCCAACACGTGCATAAACATGTGCCTGCACATGCACACACACACACACACACACACACACACACACACACACACACAAATATTGTCTCTGTTTAGTAGTAGTAGTAGTGCCAGAGGTGACTCATCCCCTTTTTGTTGTCATGATTTAGATGTCTCCTCTGAATATCTTAAACATTTCACACATTTGTTCAGTTTTCAGATGTGGGAGAGCTAAATTCCAGATGATTATTCCACTATGTCCTAGGGTTTTGGATGTGTTTTGGAAGACTTGCTTTGCGTCACTCAGTGAAGGCCAGTGTGGCCAGTGTGGCATAAAGTGTTCCTTCATACCAGCTTGTTTTTCGTAGCTCTGCCTTAAGGGTCTAGAAAAAGGCAACAGATAAAGAAAGAGCTGGGAACCCACTCTGATGTAATCATGCCGTGTGGCTACATGTCGACAGGTAGAAAACCTTTTGCTAACAGCTGAGAGGACACCGAGAATGACAAACAATATCAGAACTTTTTGTTCAGACATGTACACAGTGTATTTATGCCATATCGTATTTATGCAGCTAGTTAAGTCAGAAGCCATAACTCTTCAATGGAAAAAAATCTTTGGAACAGTATCTGCATATATTCTTATTATAAAATTGAAAGAAAAAACTCATTTTCAATCATTTTTGATATCATTAAGAGTAAGAATTTATTTTAAAGTTACAAAATATTTTACGAAAGCTTCTTTTATTTTTACATAAACTGTACAGAAATTACATGTTGTACTGGTTGACTTTGTACCAACAGCTAAAAATAAGTTTCATTACATAGAAAATTAAGAAAGAATTAAATATGAAAGGTTTGCTGTACAAATAAAAAAAAAGTATCAAGAGCTGAAAGGGAAACTCTGATGTCGTACCCTGACACAGTGATTAGGCTTCTTAAAGAGGATAAACAAATATTGTACAAATATTGTAACAGCCTTTCCACCATATTACAATAACTATGATATTGGCCTCTTTGGTTCAATTATACGGTACACAGAAAATTCAGTTGCCTATTATAAAAATATTTTTTTCCCCACAGCATTTCGTTGTTGTTGTTGTTGTTTGTCTTTTAATATTTCTGCAGCTTTTCAGTGCAAAAATATGAACATTCATCCGCTTTGAAAAGAAAGCGAAAGACCTTTCAAGTATTTGATAAAAAGTTAAAGATTAGCAGAACAGAACACTTGGTCCGGACCAGGATTACTATACATTGCATAGGTTATGCGGCACTTTATATGACTAGGACTGAGTGAGGATTGGGGTAGGTGCACCTCTTGACAATCCTTTTGAAGGCATTTCAATAGGCAAGTGCTTTAAATTGTGCATTTAGAGCATTTTTGTCAAGTGCTGTACTGCCAGCTGGTCAGTAATAATGCCTCCACAGAGCACATGGTGCTGACAGCATTTATGAGACACTGAAGTTCACAGCCAAAGAACTATAACATCACACTTCACCTGTTGGACCTTGCGTCGTGGTTCAGCAGTCTGCCACATGGATGGTGCATTAGCAGCATGAGGGAAAGCCACTTTGTTAAAGAATTGTCCAAAAGGCTGCTAGCAGTTTTATGTAGCCTACCCGTTTGATATGGAACAATGCCGCAGAAGATTTTAGTCGTGGTACTGGGAATGACTTGAGCATGAAAGGTGATGCTATACATAGTTATTGAAAACTCCACCTCTATGGAATGATTTGTCACTGTTTTTGAAGTGCTGATGTTCTGAAGTGTAAAGGACGTTGTAATGTCAGTGCTTTCACTAGTCTCGGAAGGGTTGTTGCTCAGTCCTCAAAGCAGTGGGCAGTACCAGCTTGTCACAGGTAAATGTACCTTTCAGTTCTGTTGGAGTAAAAAGGACAACATCATATTTTCACCTAGATACAAAAAAACCTCACAAGGTTTGGTGATTTTCATACCTTTCTCATTTCAATGTCTTTGTGTTTGTAGATTGTAACATAATTACTCCTGTCATACAACTGACGATCCACTGCTCCATGCACACACAGTAGTGTGCAATTTTGCATTTTGAGTGTCCTTATAATAACATGTATATGCCTGTGGTACGGGCCCATAAATATGTCACTGCTGTTGTAATGTCCTTTGATTACATTGAAAGTCTACAATTCCCTAAACAGCCTCAGGCACAGCCACATTCCTCCACAATCATGTTCGGAACGTCCCGCTTGACAATGTTGTACTCATCGTCAAAGTAGAGCATGGACATGGTGCTGAGCTTGGTAGGAATGCAGCAGGAGTTCACTGAGCCTGGGCTTATGCCTCGCATGCGGTACTGATTGACCACAGCTGTGTGAAATGAGGATGCCGAGCCCGGCACTCCTGCCATGTATGCCGGGCAGTTGCCCTCGCAATAGTTGCCAAAGTAGCCAGCGGGAGCTATGATCCAGTCATTCCAGCCTATGATCCTAAAGTCAATGTAGAACTGCTGCCTGCAGCACAGACCACCATGGTTTCCATCGCACTCCAAGCCACGCTTGTGGATGCGATGTTTCCCCTCGGCTTGGCGTGCTCGCACCACCAGGAAAGGGCGGTGCGAGGGATCACCTACGTCCACTAAAACCGGCGCCACTTTGGCTATGTCACAGCCCTCGCAGTGCACATCCAAGTCTTGTCGACGGCCACCTTTTCCTAATGCCACTCGGACTGCCTCTGACAATGGAAATGTGTGCCAGCCACTGCGCTTCAGCTCCAGCCGCTTCTCAACCCATTTTTCTTGACCGCCAAGCTCCTGGCAATGCAACCTCACCGTCACCTTCCGACGCACACCTTTTTCCAGGCCTCCAGGAAGAAGTTTGAAGTACAGCCATAGACTGGCCTGCTGCACATACAGGTTCTGGTTGCCCTCATTGGAGATCACAAAATAGAGGCTGGACTTCACAGAAGTCAGGTCATCTATAGGAAATGGAGGGAAAAAGCATTTATTGAGGCATGTGTGTTCATTTTATTTTAAATAATACCATATATAGCTATTTGTGCCTAAGGTAAATTGCTCCATCCTATCACAGCCCTGACAGGTTCAGATTTCTCAAATGATCTTTTGTTCTCCCTTTCATATATCACCCGGATTGATGGAGAGGCTGCAGCAGCACAACATTGGGCTTAGGCCCAGTTGGCCTAGCATTGTAGGCTGCTGATGCAAGGAAGTAGGGGTGGATTGTGAGTTCTGCCCTGGGGGGTTCATTGAGTTCACAGTGAGCGTAGTGAAAAAAAAACCCACAGCTCCTGGAGCCTTGGAGACTGACAGCACAATGCACTCTGTGAGGTATTATGGGACAGCCTAGTATTGAGCATGTGGCCTCTGAATAAAAAGGATGATCAGGAAAAATAAGAAACATTTGCATGACACAGCACAGTATTCTCAATACTGTTGTATTCAGCATGTAGCCAGTGTTTGGAACAGTTCAGGATGCAGGCCTTTTTTTCATTTTTGAAAAGTTCTATTGAGCCCACAAACACCTAATTGCTGATAGCACCAAAGTGATGGATGGTATAATTAATCATATTTTATTTGATCTTTTGGTTGAAGTCGCAGAGCTGCTTACGGCTGGCATGTGCTGAATTGGTTGAATTACCTTGTTTGCAAACTGATTAGCTGAGGTCAGTGTCAACAGCTTGCCTCGGAAGATGGCTTGTTTCTCTGACAGCCTGTCTGGCCCCATGTAGCAGTGGCTTTATGTGCACTCAGCCCTGTCCAGACTCGTTTGCCTGCCTCTGCTCTCTGGCAGGAACCCAGTTTCTCGGCAGTCCCAAAGTGGCACACAGTTAAAGCTCAGGAGGGACAGAAAATAGAGCCCTGGGGACATCGTATCAGCTGTTAAAAGCTGTGTAGCAAAATATGAGCAAAATAGATTAGCAAACAGTTCCCCTGAAACTTTCTACCTCATTAACTGCCGGCAGACCCTGAGGTTGTAAATATTCCAGCATTACCTGTGCAATAAAGTGCTCTACTGCCTGCCTCAACAGATCCTTCTTAAAATAAATGACATGCACAGTGCAGACTGGTCTGACTGATGGAACAACCATGTCCACTAGTCTGTAGAGTTCCTCTGCACAGGAAAGCAGGAAGGGAGGTGAGGTCTGGAAAGTAGCCACATGATCCATTGCCCACATGCTGATTGGGCGTGCTTACTTTCAGCTGAGCTGAACCACAGATGGGCAATCAGCACTGTCTGGCCAACTTTACAGGAGGCAGAGGAAAGAAGGGTTGATTACCGGCTCTCATTAACACTTTAATCCCTTATGGAGCTGCATGTGACATTCCTTTCCGGTTCCCCTCCAGTTTCCTGTGATCTTAGGAGGTGGTGTACAGATGAAACAGGCCATATACCTGAGTAAGATGTAACTAATCATTTAAGACAACAATACAACAAAAATTTTAAAATGTCAACAAAAAGGTGGGGAGGGGGTAGAAAATATTTGGAATCTAGTACTTTGCTATCTTGTAAAATTGACTCATTGAGTTTATCGAGTCTGTTTATCAGCAGATGCCCCGGTGGCCCATTGAATTTACTAGACTCTTAGTTAGTTCAGTCTGTTACATTTAATACACCTTTTAGACTACAAGCTGCCCCACCACTGCATACATGCGTGCAGATCAGTGAAGTGCCAATGCCGCCAGTGTACCCTACTCTCCTGCAAGAATTCTAAAACAAATGTCAAACAGTAAATGGAAAAGTGGTTACATAAACAGCAGCCTTCTTCTACACCTCACTAGAAATTGCTCTCATGCTGGATTTGCTTCATATGAACTGCTTAGTGCAAGAATTTGGGCTGCTGTCTGATTAGCTTCTAGCATCCTACCGATCTCCTGATACTGTAGAATCAAATTTCCAAAACAGTATCCAGTGTCAATAAAACAAAGATTTCCAAGGGGCTCAATTCAAATGGGGTTTGATTGGCATGATGAAATTGCAGGTCCTCTTGCAAACTTCTGAATACATGCTACACTGAATAATGTCAAATAATAAAGCCTAATTTCCCATGCTGGACTGGAAGTTAAGAGTTCAGCGAGTCCGAATAGCTTCGGACAAATGAGAAGCACACATCTCTCGCTTCGCTCCTGTGGCTACGGGACACCAAATCCTTCTGAAACGGACCACAGAACAGAGTTAACAGAGACATAAAGCTGGCAGCTGTTCTCACCTGCATGTTGGCAGGTTTCAACCTTCTGCCCTTTTAGAGTAGGGTGTGATATGTAAGCAAACATTCTGGACAAACCATTTAGACCACTGGCCCTTGCTAGGTGAAGAAAATATGGTGAGATTTCTATTTTGAGGCCAGCTTTCAGCCCGCAACTACAGTGATTTGCTGACTTATCTCCTAGGTGTTGTATAGATCAGGGGAACTACACAGGATGAGCACATCTAAAAGCTCAGTGGAGGAGTGTGCCACTCACTGCAGAATACCTTGGGAGTTTGTCCCAAAGCCATGCCCTGGCTGGCAACCTCCACTCTGGGGGTTAGCGCCAGCTGGCCCTGAGGCAGAAGGGGTCCAGAGAGCAGGGACCAAAGCCAGTTTCATGACACAATGCAGCTCAAAGGTTCAAAGGTGTCCTAAATAATGGGTGAAAATGCAAAGAGGCCTAGCTTTGCTTTGATATTTTAAAAGCATTCTTTCATTCTTTGCAGAACTGCGATATGAGTAGACCCCCCCACTATAGCCTCTGCTCCCCCACCGCACAACTCAAATGTCTCATGCATTATTCTGAGTGATTTCTTTCTTTCTTTTTTTTTCTAATGTTGACATATTGGGTTTAACAGGAAAGCACAGTGACCTCCCAATAATTGCTATTCCTTTGTTCACTTGTCATAAGTGTGTTTCATTCAATCTTGGTGGTGAAAAGAAGTTGTCCAAGCTTCTGTGCTGTGCAGGTATTTAGAAAAGGAGATGAGGGAGTCAGGCTGAGAAACATTGTGCATCATCTTTCATACTACAACCATCATAAGTGAAGAAATGTAGCAGCCTGATTTTCAGTCTTCATCATATTAACAACGATAAGAATTCATTATTAAAAACGTTAACCTGTCTATCCAGATGAATTATAATGTTTTAATCACAACTACATTTTATTTAATAAGTAGTGGTGCCACTTCAAACTTTTATTTATGTTATTTGAAATATCTTATCTAAACGGTCACAGTAGAATATACCTAATTGGCAAAATGTGTGAATATATGAAATTAGTTTAATAGAGAATTGTTAATAGCCGTCATTGTGATCTGGTGTAAATATATTGGATCCTGCAGAACAAGAGATTTTCATTCTGATATCCACCTCTATGGAATTGTATGATACTTTGTGAATTATTTACATGTAATTTAATGTAGTTTATGTAAAATAGCTGGAAAAATGTAAATTAAGAATAATTAATTTATGACGCAATATTTTGTCGATAGATCTAAAAATCTAAAAGAAAAAAAAGTAAAAAAAAAAAAAAAAGTAAAAAACAAAAACAAAAACAAGTCCACGTGCTGAATGGTGTTTTGCAACTCATCTCCGCAAATATTATTCTTGGGTTTTCGATGTCAAAACTGAGGGATTAAAATGTTTCAGACTGTGTTATACAGTTTGAAGATTTCTACATACCTGACTCAGCGAAGCTGATAATTTCTGACGTTTCCTCTTGCGCCTCGTTGCTGTAAGCGGCTTGGCCGTCTAAGCTGGGAATCTCGAACCTCCCGTCCGCCCGCACTTTCCCGGCGTGGAGCTTCCTCAATGCCGTGACCATGGCCGCTTTGGGGATCGGGTGCGTGATGTTGGGTCTCTGTCTCATCTGCAGTCTGCTCAGTATATGCCTCTTCACTGCCTCCAGAAAGTCCGTGTCCATCGCGTCTGGAACGTCGGGACGGCCGAGGCCGCATGACGCGCACGAGTCCCGGGGCAGCGCAGAGGTGTCGCTCCCGGCGCCCCGCACTGACAGCACACAAACCATTAACCAGCACATCACCCGCACCATTAGCTTCATCTTTTCTCCTTCTCGTCTACAGGCGATCATCTTTTAATTCAACAGACCGGGTGTTTTGAGTAATTTCTTTGCTCTTTTGCATTCACAGATCCGTCGTGCCAGACAAATCGACGCTGTGCAGCCACATGAGATATTTAAACAACGTGTTCATAAAAGTTATTGAAAAAAGAAAAATATTTTCTTGAGAACGCACGTAAGAACAATCTGAGTTAGGAAACGGTCCAGGCTCCCAGAAGTTGTCTTGGAGAAAGCTCCATACGTTCTGGTTTTATTGAAGGATGGAGGTGGTAAGAAGAGATGGGCTTGACTTCGAGCATCCAAACTCAGCCTCAGGCTAGATCAGTGTACGTTCAACCTACACGCCACATTTCGCCCATCTGTTTGACATATCCTCCTCCTAAAGACGGAACAACTCATCCCACCCAAAAAACCAAGAGTGCAATCAGAGTCCGAGCGCTAATCGAATTCACAGATTAGTCACTAAAAGTACTAAGAACTGAAATATTGTCCTCGATTGGATCGCACCTTCTCTTCGTCCAGGTCCTCTTTTGGAATTATAAAAGACTAGAAAATCCCAAGCTTCTGGCTGATGCATAACCTATACGTATTACGGGCTCGATGTCGCGCTTTCTGTCCTTTCCTCAATGAAGTAACCTCTAAAGCCGTCTCGCGCGGAAACTTTTTTTTATACTTGAAACCACGTGGGCTGAGAGATTACCTCTCTGTGGAGTATGTAAAGGCGAACACAGCATCAGCTGCCGATCCATTTACTCCTGCCTGTGATGAACAACTCTAGTGGCAAGTCGAGCTTAAATACTGAATAAAGTGTAAACGTCACATTGTAAAATCCCTTCCTTTAGACGCAAATAAACACTGAATAAAGTGTCAACGTCATCCTGTAAATTCCCTTCTATGTGCAACAGCTTATAGAATGATTTCCTGGAAGGTTTTATATTACGTTCACAATATACTATATAATAATGTGAATGTAAAATGTATCAAATATCTGGTTGAATTGTATGTACATGCGCATCTATCTATCTATCTATCTATCTATCTATCTATCTATCTATCTATCTATCTATCTATCTATCTATCTCTATCCATCCATCCATCCATCCATCCATCCATCTATCTATCTATCATCGTTGTCAATCAAAATTTCCTGAAATTATTTGTAAGATGTATTTTTTCCCACATCCCCGTGTTTTTAAATTGATGCAAATTTATCTTTATTTATATACCCTCTTTTTTTTTAAGAAAGCACTTCTGTTTCATGCAGGGCTTCTATTTTGCTTTGGTGCAGTGGCGCCATCTCTTGTTCATCTGTAGTATGCTCTAATTATCAAAACATTTTTGTCTCTCTCAACATTGACTTAATCAAGATACAAACTTTACAACTTTAGATTACTCGGTTCTAATTTATGTAGCTTGTGTTAAAAACAGTTCCATCTTAATGCACAAAAAACCCCATTCATAATATACAAATGTTATCTAATTACAGTGTAAACATACTGAATGAGTGCATCTTTATTATTGTAAGAAAAAAAAAATCTAAAAAAATAAAATAAAATAAACAAGGGAACCTGTTGAGCAAAAGGAATATGTTGCGCAAATATGCATATACACTGAATTTTCTCCCATAGCCACAAAACACACATCAGTAGGTGGATTGGCTCTGCTAACTTGGCCCTGGATGTAAATGAATATGAAATTATGAAGGAGTGTGATCATACTACACTGGCTTCATAAATAAGTATAATGTACAACACAGACAAAAGTTAAAGGCTGGGAGTAAATAATATAAATATTAAGATCTCCCCATTTCTCTCTCTCTCTCTCTCTCTCTCTCTCTCTCTCTCTCTCTCTCACACACACACACACACACACACACACACACACACACACACACACACACACACACACACCTTAAATCAGCTTTGTAAATAACAGTCACTAGTGTTTGAGCCATATGATGTACACAAAGTATGATAAGTACCCTATATTAATAAACGTGACCATAAGATTACATTTGTGCTTTTTAAAATTCCATATTTAGTCCCATGTGAAGTTATAATCATTCTCTAGAAGAGAGAAGGTTTTCAACTTGATTTTGGAGTCTGGTTCTATGAAGATTTCATTCAGCCATAAAGGCACTATTAAATTACTGCAGTAAATGATACAGGGTTAATTCGGCCTGTGGTGCAGTCAGTGTTCCAAATCAACCCTAAAGTCTTCAATAGGGTTGAGAGCAGAGATGTATAGCAGGCTACTCAAGATCTTTGACTCCAATCAATGTAAACCATATTTTCATGAAGTTCGAATTGTGCCCAGGAGCATTTTCATCCTGGAACAGTTTTTTGTCTCCTAGTTCAAGTGAAGGGAAAATGTAATGCTACCCTATAAACACCCTATAACATTGTGCACCTTCAACTGTGTAAAAACAGTTTGAGTAAAACCCCATTTGGCTGTAAATGTCAGGTGTGTCAATACTTGTGTCTATACAGTGTATGTCCTCGTGTAGGAAAGTTAAAGAATTTCTTTTTTTCTCTTTGAGAAAAGTAGCATTTGCTGGTATAAAACATTTCACTCACTCTCAGCTATCTCCCATAGTCATTTGCCATACTGAAATGGCAGCTTGTTCTTTTAGAGGTTTACCTCCCAATACAAGTAGCAAGTCAGGCATTGGAACCTCCACAGGGTCCTCAGTTTCATTTTCAGAATGCTCATCATCCCTGCTCTCTTGAGTAACATGGTTTTCAAAGGTAAGGCAGTTCCCATATACCTTAGTGCTTTTTAAGCCAAGATGCAAATTCTGAAGCTCTATGTCCTCCTCAGGTTGCAATTTTAAGGGTCTGGAGGGGAAACACTTGTTCTTGAAGGGTCTAAATGTGTTGTCCTTGCTTTTTGTTATGGAAAGTTCAATGCTAGTGGTATTATTTGGTGGTCTAGGCTGGAATTTAGGGCCAAGACCAACACAGCGGTGGTGAATCCGGCATGGAGCAGTGGATCCATGCAATGAAGGCAGCCTCTCCCACATGAGTGTGGTAAGATTGAGACACCACAGGCAGTTTGTGGGAGCAGTCGGGGCCTCTCCCCCACCAAACAGCAGCATGCTGCCCTTGTACACCACAGCAGCATGGCCCATCAGTTTAGAGGGTCCTGAGCTGCACATTTAAGCAAAGAGGCAGAAAATCAAATGTTAAACATAATCTTATTTGTATTACAGTGTTACAGTGCTGCATGCTTTCCAATGGAATATGACTATTACAATGATTTTCAAAAAATAATTAAATTATGTCCAGTAATATATGTACAGGAGGTTTTAGCATGTGCCATGTGTTTAGTCATGAGATACACTATATGGACAATAGCATTGGGCCACCTGACATTTTCAGCAATTTGTGGTTCTGTTACCACAAAGTTGGAGGATCCCAATTTTATAGGATTTATTTGGAAAAAAAGCAAAGCCTCAATGAAGATATGGGTTGGAGTGGAAGATCTTGAATTGCTTGATATAGAGCTCTGACCTAATCCCTTCTGGACATCTCTGGGATGAATTAGAACGCTGACTGCACTCCTCACCATACATCGGTAACTAATTTTACGAATGTCCTTGCTGCCTATTGAGCAGAATTGCTACAGCCACATTCTATAATCTAATGGAACATCTTTTCAGAAAAATCTAAGGTTATTATAAGAGGTTAAATGTAAAATGGGCTGTTAAAAAAAAAGCACATACAAATCTTATTTACAGGTGTCCACAAACGTTTGTCCATATAGTGCATATCGGTTTTAGATCTTTATATCAAAGTAATGCAAATATCAGTAATGAATATGATCTACCAACTAAACATATAACAGTGAACAGTAGCCAACAATTACACTCAACACAAACTGTAATTTTCAAGAAGGAAAAAAAAAAACCCACCACTACACTCATTATTATCAAGCTCTGACACCTACTTTTAAGTTCTCTTACTTCATCTTATCATTGTACCATTGCACTTAGTGGATAACCTTACTAAAATACTTTGCTTATCCTAAATCAAGCAGTCAATAAAATGATGAAATCTAGCCAGTTTTAACTTCCTTTGTTTAAACAATCACTTTGTTTACTAATGTACGTTTGCTAATTGTAATAATCAGTACAAAATGCTAGATTAGACATATAAAATGAGCAAAACACTAGCAAATTCTCATTGTCAGAACTTTTTATTATTAAAACTAAATCATTGGTACCATTTTGCCTTCAACTATAATATACATGATTTTTCTGTTGAACTCATTTGCACACAGGAATATTTTTAGCTATTATTGAGGATGATCATATGATTTTCTTACGTGGTTCTGATGCAGGTCCAAGTTTGACTGTGATAGCTCCATCTCCACAGGTCCCTCTGCTCCTTCAGACCTTGCAAACCACCATACAGGTACATATAATCTTGGTGGGTTATGGCAGAGTGGCTATGCCGAGGTCCAGGACCCACTTGTGGAATACTCAAAATTGACCACAACCTGGAGTCTTACACACAGACACAAGGTCACATTCAGTGTAATTGTATGCAAAAAGCAGGCATTTAACATGGCAGCTGCAATAGAATGTTGGGTATCATAATTTGAATATCATCTTGTCTACTAGTTGTTTATCTCATCTGCTGGGTGTGAAATTGTCATTACTGCAGCTGAAGGCACAAGAGAACAGTTGACTCATATTTCACAGTTACTAATGACTAAACTTTTGAGAAATAATGTCTGGCTCAATGTTTGTGCACTAAATTGTCCCCGAGTTATAAAACCAAGTATACTGCAAAATGTTTGGAAACACTTGGTTTTGTTTATTATTTATTACCAAAATGATTCAAGAAGGGTTTTTTTTATTTTTATTTTTTATGAATTTCCAAATAAATGGTGCGCTCATGTATTTTAAAGTAATGTTACAAGAGGCTGGATTTTCCCAGCAGCTACAGTGGTAGAAACTGTGACTACTCATTATATATTACAGGGAAGAAAATAAGTATTTGAATACCCTGCTATTTTGCAAGTTCTCCCACTTAGAAATCATGGAAGGGTCTGAAATTGTCATCGTAGGTGCATGTCCACTGTGAGAGACATAATCTAAAAAAAAAAAAAAATCCAGAAATCACAATATATGATTTTTAAACTATTTATTTGTATGATACAGCTGCAAATAAGTATTTGAACACCTGTCTATCAGCTAGAATTCTGACCCTCAAAGACCTGTTAGTCTGCCTTTAAACAGTCCACCTCTGCTACATTTATTATCCTAAATTGGATGCACCTGTTTGAGGTTGTTAGCTGCATAAGACCCCTGTCCACCCAATACAATCAGTAAGAATCCAACTACTAACATGGCCAAGACCAAAAGAGCTGTCCAAAGACACTAGAGCCAAAATTGTACACCTCCACAAGGCTGGAAAGGGCTACGGGGAAATTGCCAAGCAGCTTGGTGAAAAAAAGGTCTACTGTTGGAGCAATCATTAGAAAATGGAAGAAGCTAAATATGACTGTCAATCTCCCTCGGACTGGGGCTCCAAGCAAGATCTCACCTCGTGGGGTCTCAATGATCCTAAGGAAGGTGAGAAATCAGCCCAGAACTACATGGGAGGAGCTGGTCAATGACCTGAAAGGAGCTGGGACCACCGTTTCCAAGGTTACTGTTGGTAATACACCAAGACGACATGGTTTGAAATCATGCATGGCACGGAAGGTTCCCCTGCTTAAACCAGTACATGTCCAGGCACGTCTTAAGTTTGCCAATGACCATTTGGATGATCCAGAGGAGTCATGGGAGAAAGTCATGTGGTCAGATGAGACCAAAATAGAACTTTTGGGTCATAATTCCACTAAACGTGTTTGGAGAAAGAAGAATAATGAGTACCAGCCCAAAAACACCATGTGAAGCATGGGGGTGGTAGCATCATGATTTGGGGGTGTTTTTCTGCACATGGGACAGGGAGACTGCACTGTATTAAGGAGAGGATGACCGGGGCCATGTATTGCAAGATTTTGGGGAACAACCTCCTTCCCTCTTTTAGAGCATTGAAGATGGGTCGAGGCTGGGTCTTCCAACATGACAATGACCCAAAGCACACAGCCAGGATAACCAAGGAAAAGCATATCAAGGTTCTGGCATGGCCTAGCCCGTCTCCAGACCTAAACCCAATAGAGAATCTTTGGAGGGAGCTCAAACTCCGTGTTTCTTAGCGACAGGCCAGAAACCTGACTGATCTAGAGAAGATCTGTGTGGAGGAGTGGGCCAAAATCCCTCCTGCAGTTTGTGCAAACCTGGTAAAAACTACAGGAAACATTTGACCTCTGTAATTGCAAACAAAGGCTACTGTACCAAATATTAACATTGACTTTCTCAGGTGTTCAAATACTTATTTGCAGCTGTATCATACAAATAAATAGTTTAAAAAAATTATACATTGTGATTTCTGGATAATTTTTTTTTAGATTATGTCTCTCACAGTGGACATGCACCTGCGATGACAATTTCAGACCCCTCCATGATTTCTAAGTGGGAGAACTTGCAAAATAGCAGGGTGTTCAAATACTTATTTTCCTCACTGTATATGTCCAGTGTAAAATAGGATTAGGAGCCCCACATTTTTATTAATTCATAATTTGTATGGTCTTTACATGCTTTCTCATAAGCATCAGCACTATCGCAGACAAGTGGTTCGTGCGAATTTGGAAATGAGAATCATTACTCATTTTGGTGTGGGAGAGTTTGGCTCCAAGCATATCGACAGTCACATGCTCAAATTCAAACCATTTATCTCATAGTTTGATTTTTGTTCACGTTTCTTCTTGTAACCTAATAATACTAACCCATATCAAATCTCCAGAATTCCTGTGATGCCCCGCGCATGTCAATGTATCCACCATAAATGAACATGCAGGATCTCAACACGACAGCACTGTGTCCTTTCTTGTTGGCTGGCACCACATTCTAGGAAATAAATAGAGCAGGCTTATTTACTCAAAATCTTTAACGTGTTAGAAAATACATTATTTGAACAAAAGTATGTGGACACCTGACTTTTCCAGGCAAACGTGGTTCTTCCCATAAACTGTTCCCACAAAGATGGAGGCATACAATTGTATGTCTTGTAGTCTTTGGATGCTGTAGTATGAAAATTTTCCCTTTCACTTAAACTAGGAGACCCAAACTTGTTCCAGGATGACAATGCCCCTGTGCACAAAGCCAGTTCCATGAGATATGTTTTGAATGGGATGGCAGTTAAGATCTTGAATGTCCTGCCATACAGCTCTGACCTTAACCCTATTGAGCACATTTGAGATGAACTGGAATGCTGATTGGACCACAGGCCTCCTCGCCCTACTTCAGTACCTGAGTTTCCTAATGGTTTAGTTGCTAAAACACACATCTCCAAGCTCTAGTGGATTATCTTCCCAAAATAGTGAAGTGCATTGTAACAGCATGGGGACTGAATGTGGAATAGATAATTTTATAATCTCTTCAGCTTCCCAGGTTAAGAGTCTGGGTGACATCCTTGATAGTACATTGTCTTTTGAAAAGCACATGAACAGTATTACTCGGTCTGTGTACTTCCGTCTACGGAACATCGCTTGTCTTCGTCCATTCCTTACATCCAATTCTACAGCTAATCTTGTACATGCTTTACTAACCTCACACAACTTCTATTTGGGTTACCTCCAAAACTTCTTCATAAACATCAATTGGTCCAGAACTCAGCTGGCGTATAATTACTAGAACCTCCTCCATCGAGCAGATCTCTCCTGTTCTTTATCATCTACACTGGCTTCCTGTCAAATATCCAAAAGACTACAAGATCCTGCTTCTCACTTTCAAAGCTCCTCATAATCTTGCTCCCTCTAACATTTTTAATACTTGCATCCCAAAGCGCACGCACAGATCTTCATTTCATTTTCTGATCAATTTGAACAATTAAACAGCTGTTTGTCTTGTTTTTATGATTAGCACTCAATTGTATGGTGTCTGAGTGTTTTGAAAGGTGTCTAAATAAAATGTATGGTTGTTATTATTATAATATGGATCTTTTGATCAAGTGTCCACAAACATTTGTCAATAAGATATATTGGATATCTTCCTGTCTCCTTTAAATGTAATTTGCTTTTGAAGGTAACGAGAATTTCAAATGCTAAACTTTTAGTTGTAATTACATGCAAAAGGTAAAAACAAATATTGCAGTTCAGGAAAGTCTGTAGTTTTCATAAAGTCATATAGTTAAAAAGATAAGAATTTAACAGTATAAAAGATTTTTCCCAGTCTGCCACATATTTAACTATGCAAGCATCTTTATTAACTTCTTATGAATATCTTTCAGATGTTTTGTTTTTTTTTTTTTTTTTTTTTTTTTTTTACCTGAGAAAGTGGACTTTGTTCTTCTATGTAAAACCATAGCTCCTTGGCTGCAGAGAGCAATTGCAATTGGATGTAAAAATGAAAAGGTATGAGACTGGGTGAAAAAAATAATTAAACATTCATGACTGGACAATGTGGTACTGTGTGTTTTTTTTACTTTAAAATGTTTCAAATGGTTTATTACAATTTATATTGATAACTCATGCATGACAGTTTCTTTTGCTCATTTAGGATCACCTGTGTCAAACAACCAAAGAGGTGTTTTTGAGTCAGAATATGCCGAATCCCTCAAGCCTCCGAAAACATAAAGGACACCCTGAGAAAGAATTAACAAAACAAAACAAAAAAAACAATTTGGGTAAAAGCAATGCATTATCCATTATATATCATTTTACTTACTGAGTCACTTCTAACCTACAATATAAGAAAGCATTACATCTTAATACAACAATCAACACTAATAATAATAATTTAAAATCACCTGATGGGGGACCATGCTGTGTTCCTCCAATTCATCAGGTGCATTATCATTATCACAGTCCAACTCCAACCACTTGTTACATACTAAAATTTCACAAAAATATTCATTTCATTTCACCAAGCATTTTATCCAACATAAAATGCATCTTATGGTGTGAGCAGTAACGATGACTTACACACATTGTATTTCCAGAAGTCTTTTAACGAATGCTTCCCTCTACCTCCGAGCACATACACATTCCCATTGTAAGCACAAATAGCATGTTTATAGCGGTCACATGGTGCAGGAGAAATCTGAGGCACAGGAGTCCACAGACAGGAACTGGTCTTCGTGCTCATACTAGGCCTGTGAGAGCTTCAAAGTTCAATCATTCCTAGAACAAAAACGTTTGTTTAGAGTCCACATATGGAATATGTGAAAATATTGTACAAGAACAGAAAACAGTTCACACCCAAAAAGGCTTTCAGCTGTGGCAGTACTTACAAATCTTTATTACAGGTAATACAATCAGCTGGCATGTGAGATACAGTCATGTGTTTAGATAACATTAAAGCAATCTTATTGCTATTGTTAAACAGGATTATGCGATACCTCCCACCCCAACTACACTTAATGTAACTCAAGAACATCCATGTATCTGTAACACTACTTCTTTAAACATTTTATAAATGCATTAATTACTGATGTATTTAACTGCATTTGCATAATCAAGTAGAAACATTCATAAAGAGCTTTTTTTTTTGCCTCAATATCAGAAAGAAGAGATTAAACATGATTCACTATAATGCTATATTCAATCGTTCAGTGGGTTGCTAAACCGGGACTATACATGGCTCTCACGTGAGCACTGCAATCCAGTGGAATTAATTATGCACTTTTTAATAAAGAGGTGTCGCTAACAAAAATAATGAAACTGCTGGATTACACTGTACAGAACACCAAAGGTTTAAAGAATTAAATACCCACTACCAACACATTATTGTGTAAATGCAAAAATCGATATTTAAGTTAATCATTTAAACATGTACACCATTTTGGCTTTAATTTAGAGGTTCTACATTTTCTACAAACAAAATATTACATCCAAGATGAGATTCTTCAGAGACCTACTTGATAATAAAATACTGTAATCTGGATTACATCTTAATTTTTTTTTAATTGGCTAGTCAAACAGACTAATAACTATAAGGACGGACATCATAAAACTTACAACAGCTTTGATAAGATAAGCTGGAGTGAAATTTTTACACTTCAGAAAAATAAATTACACACCCCCAGCTATGACTCACAAACAGTCCAGCACCCACCGTGTGAATCATGTCCACTTCTAATGGAACAGAGGAGTGTTTTCATCTCATGATAACAGAAATACAGTAGAGAAAATGTGAAGAATGATTCTACCCACATGAGGATGGGTTCCCTTTCCAGGCTATTTCTCACTTTCTTTTCCAATTTACATCTCGGCGAGTTTTTCTAAACTTGCTCGTAAGGGACAAACATATAGGGACTCATTTATGATGTTAAAATATATAGTCGCATTCTATTTCATTTTGTAAAGCTGCTATGGGACAATGCTCATTGTTAGAAGTGCTATACAAATTAAATGGTATTTAAAAAAAAATTATTAGTCAAGTCAAGAAGCTTTTATTTTGTCATTTCAACCTGATGCAGTACACAGTGAAATGAGACAAGGTTTCTCCAGAACAACATAGAGATACATAACACAACATAGAGCTACAAAACAGAACACAGAGCTAGTAAGTTGTCCTCACCACATTAAGTGCATCGTGTGTAACCTGGTAAACCTACTGTATAATATTTTATATGGTACAAGGTGCAAAAGAGATCTATAAACAAGAGCGTACTTATAAAGCAAACACAATGTTGTGCAAAAACATCAAGAGTAGCAACTGAGGTGTGCAAAACAGCATGTGAACAGTATATGATTATAATATAATATAATATTTTATAATATAATATATATCTATCTATCTCTCTATCTATCTCCCAAAACCTAATATCGCATTGAAAAAGTGAATGACCCCTAACAGTGCTGTATAGGTGTGTCAGGCTAATTATATCCCAAGGGTTCTCAGATTAATTTTGGTGTCCAAGGAAGTCTGTGTATAGACTTTTATTTAATAAACCCTATTTATGATTTGTCTATTTATGAACATTACTCTGACAATAATTTTTTAATTCAGGTTATTTACAGACCTGCTTGTTTTTGTGTTAAGGTTTGGATTAAACAACTACATTAAAGGGGAACCAGTCAAATAGACTAATACCACTAGACCTCACTAAAAATATATTGTTTAAAAAAAAAAATTATATATCTATCTATATATATTATTATTTTTTATTCCCCCCCTTCATAGGTAGATTAAGAATTACCGGGAAAAACCACTTGGTGTGCAAATACACACTGCTAACTTCTAGGAGTTTAGTTTGAAAGGAGGTGTTTGTGGTGTCTGTGCCTTCAGCTTTCACTTTCACCCCGTTTGAGCGGCTGTGTATTATTTGGAACCAGGGCCCCACAAAGATCCAAAACCTTTTCTATCTACTTTATTTTCATTGTAAAATAATTCAGAAAGATAACAACTTCCGCCTGTGTCAATATCCACCACATGTTTCAGTTTTTTTAATGCATCGATAAATGAAGCTCGCACTGATTCTGTATAATGAGGAGTTATGTAACGATTTCACTATTTTGCAACGATTAAATTAATAATGACGTAATATGTATAATAGTGTTATATACATATTATCGTCATATACGTAACCACCCCAAACCCCCAAACCCCCAAACCGCCCGTCCGTGGAAAACGGTGGTGTCGGAAAGTTCAGGGGGTGGACACTAGTTTAAGGCAGTAAAAGACTTGCCTGGGCAGTTGAAGAAGATCTCCGGTCCAGAACACACGTTTTTGAAGCCAGCCGGGTGTGACCGTTATCGCACCGACGACATTCCTTGCGGCTACTAGCTAGCAATTACCGCTACTTCAGCACAGGGTTTACTCATCCAACTAATTTAGAGCTATCGGCGGAGATCATGTGACAGGAAACACACTGCTAAGTCTCCGATTAACTAAAATACCGTGCTAACACAAACCCTTTCACTCTGAGCACTGAGTATAACTCAACTGTTTGTTTTGCTCCCATTAAGTTAATCTTTCGCTTCAGTTCGCTTTCCGTGTTAAACTCTTTCCTTTGCAAACGAGTCGACTCATCAAACCGGCTCTTTTAAGTGAAGACTGAGAGTCGACTCGCTTATACGATTCCTTCGAAAATACAGGCCACGCCGTTAATCTGGGCGTGGATTTTTCGAATTGGACGCTATACGTGGCGAAAAAACGCTTTTCAGCGGTTTACGTGCTTGAGAGTGAAGCACGGTTGGTCCGATTTAAGACAAAATAACAATGAGCCATTTAGGAGTCGTGTTGGTAAGAAGAGCCAAATGATGTAACTCCCTGGGAAAAATAACTAAACAACAAAAGCATTTCCATACCTACCTGCATTGGGCTTTTGGGAAAACAGGCGAGTGGGCGGGGCTATGCTTTTAATGTAAAGTCGGATTAATGTAAAACATTAACTTCATATTTAGGTTCTTTTTTCTAATTAGTCAAAATGAATTGGAAATGACTATTTTGTCATTATGAAGTGAACTTTAACACACCTAATCTTTAATCTATAATATTTCCCCTTGACTCGTGCTGAAGGTAATAAAAAGGGGACTGTACAAAGTACAAAACAGAAAAATATGTACGACTCCTAAAATCTTTACATTATTCAAAATGACAGTCTTATTAGAAAAATCACATTTTTGCTAAACATTTTCTATACTATTAGTTTAATTTAGAATATTGTCACACCTGTGATTGTAGGTATGAGGCCACAGGCTGCACGGTTCATTTAATAACTTTATAAATAATAAACAAATATTCATTTTTGGACATAAAATAAATAGGCTACTGCTCAATACGCTGTACTTCCATGCTAAAGGAGTATCCAGTGGACATGGCTTCCCTTAATGTAATCTACAGAGCTGTAATTTATTAAAAGATTATAGTCAATTAAATTGTACCTTTTTTTTTATTATGTATTGTTTTGATAATTGTTTGTATTGTATTGCAACATGTCCAAAAAAGTTTTTGCCAACATTACTGTACAGAAAAAATCTTAAACATAAATATTTTTCCTCAAACCAATAAATTATCTTAAAAATTGGCAATGCACTGATGGCAAGCTACATTACATCAAGTCTGCTATAAATTAATGACTATCACTCAACTTTAGTTTTAAATACAGCTATAGCAAGGCCATGTACACAAGATGCCATAATGGACACATGAGACTCACACATGCTTTAATGTTAAACAGTGTAAAACCCCCATCATGTGACCTCTGTAAAGCAGACATGATAATTAAACATATAATAATGGATTGTAATACTCAAACGACATAAGACAGAGATTTTACTCAGAAAGAATGTATATAGGGGATTTCGCAATGATTTAAAGAAAATACTGTATTAAAATTAAGGACTTCATTTAACTATTGCTGTGATGTCTCATCCTATCAACATTGAACCTGCCATGACAATAGCCATTGATTTCGGCATGGCATTTAAAGAACAATAAACAAACAAACTAACATTACTGGAGTCAGTGGGAGTCCCAGTGCTGTTATACAAACTAAACACTTTTGGCTCGTCCAGTGAAGTAAGTGGCTCTGAACTAATGAAAATACTACCTGAAAATATTATCAACAAACATCTGTTGCCTCTTATATTGTAGATACTTTTCACAGGTATAAAAGTAGAATAATTAGCACAGAATTCTTTGAAATGTCTAATAGTAAATAATAGAAATTGGAATTGACAGTAGATTTAAAGATAAAATCAGGAACAACTTTCCAGGAATGGCGATATGACATTTCAGTGCACTTTATTTAACTTAAATAATGACAATAATCACCATTCCAGGATGTCAAATAAAGGGGAACCAGCTCCTGCTCCATC
Source organism: Silurus meridionalis (assembly GCF_014805685.1). Taxonomy (NCBI): domain Eukaryota; kingdom Metazoa; phylum Chordata; class Actinopteri; order Siluriformes; family Siluridae; genus Silurus; species Silurus meridionalis. The sequence continues at coordinate 14,375,564 of NC_060886.1, forward strand.
CCCAAAACATCATAAACATGCCAATTTCACTTTGCTGAGGATTAGAGAATGTTTTTCTTCATCTTTCTATCCGTCCACATCGATTTGAGTGTGTTTAACTGAATAATTAAAATCTTAATGAGTTTTTTTTATTACTATTTCAAAATGTAGGCACATTACCAAGCTGAATATAATTTGCACAATAATACATGTACAATTCTCCCTATTTAAAGAAACTATGAAACTAGTGTAAGGAATATAAATGACCAACAACATGACAAGATACCTTTAAGCTTACTTATATTTATCAAAAAGTACCATTTCCTTTCTGATATATTACAGTCACCAGCAGAGGGCATTATACTTTCATTTAGATTTTTGTCACAACTTAAACAGAAATGGGAATGGGAATAATCGCATTTTACGCAGTAATATAAAGACAACAAAATATTAATGTATGCATAGTTTGTGTAAACAGGTAGGTGGGTATGTAAGATTCAGTCTGTATACAGTACATGGTAATATACAGTATACAGTATGTAGTACGTGTTCTGAAGTCTAGAATTTTGAGCATGATCGAAACTGCAATGTGAAATAATACCTGAGGCCCTTTTTAAAAGAAATATTGGAGCAGTGGTGCATGAAGTACACCATTCCTCTACATGAGTTAAAAATACCTACATTTCTACTGCATACAAAAACTACATACAAAACTACTTGCTTTTGACTGTGTTTGAGTACCAATTGTAAAAGTTCAACACCCCATTCTCCGGCACATACGTTTTTGTGGAGAGAGTTTTCTATTATATTTTATTTTCCTAGTTGTAATATTTTTATAGCACTAGCACATCATGACAAATTCATTGCATATTTAACCCATGATACTTGGTAATAAAGATTATTCTTAAAGAGGCACACAGTGAGAGTACTCGTACTCTACTGAAACTCTCGTGAGAACTGCGGGACTGTCTCATGACATGTTATCATTAACATCAAGTCAAGTCCAGAAGTCAAGAAACTTTTATTGTCATTTCAAACATATATAGCTGATGCAGTACACAGTGAAACGAGACAACCTTTCTCCAGAACTCTGGTGCTACGTAAAACAACATAGAGCAACATAACAGAACACAGAGCTAAGAACTAAAGTAAGTTGTCTTCACCACATAAAGTGCATCGTGTGCAACCAAGTGCAAACAGTGCAAGACAAAGACAGTGCAAACAAACAACACAAGACAGTGTGGGACAAATACACAAAACACAAAAATAGCCTGACTAGTAAACCTACTTTATAATATGTTATTTATAGATAGATAGATAGATAGATAGATAGATAGATAGATAGATAGATAGATAGATAGATAGATAGATATAACTTTATTGTCATTGCATTGTACAGGTACACAGCAACAAAATGGAGTGCAAAATGTAGCAATTGTGCAAAATATAGATAAAGTACAGAAATGGTTCTAGGGCTATGGCATTGAAGAGGAATGTGCAGAAGTGAAAGGTTACAAGATTATTATTAAGAAGTTAGCTAAATAAACAGTCTAATATATATATATATATATATATATATATATATATACATACATACATACATACATACATACATACACACGTTATATACACAAATGAATGAAATGTTGGGCAGAATGTACAGTAGGGATACAAAGAGACATAGATACAAATAGTGCGGATGGAATGAGGAGTAAAAAAGATATACTATGTAATATGTACATGTATAGTACTGAGGTTATATACAGTGTTTTGTTTTGTTTTACAGTGATCTAGCGGTGTAGTGTAGAGTTCAGTAGTGTGATGGTGGATGGAAAAAAGCTGTCCCTGAACCTGCTGGTTCTGGTGCACAAGTTCATGTATCTCCTTCTTGATAGAAGGAGGTTAAACAGTTTATGACTGGGATGTGAAGATGACAGTACAATGGGCAAAAGAAGGAATTAGAAACAATAGTGTACTTGGAAACATGAACACAATGTTTTGCAAAAACAGCATGTAAACAGTATAGCATGATTAAAATAATATGAGTGGTCCTGAAGTGAAATGAGTATTGGTTGAGTTCAGGTTGTAACAGTTCAGTAACACAGTTTAGTGAGTGTGTAAATCTTGTACAGTTCTGTGTGTTGAGGAGCCTGATGGCTTGAGCGGAAAAACTGTTGCACAGTCTGGATGTGAGGCCCGAATGCTTCGGAGTAAAGAGTGTGTATGAGGGCTGTGTGGGGTCGTCTACCATCTGTTTACGTATTCACTTCAAACTTTATGTTTTACTGAAATATAGTGGAGTAAAAAGTATATCACACTTTAATCGCTTTACTATGGAGTAAAACTTATTTATTCTCTGATAAAGTTCTACCCAAACTACCTAGAAACTTTTTCTGTACACCAGTAGACTATAAGGCTTTTACTGAACTGGAATCAGCACCAACACATATTAACGGACAATAATCATTATTATTCCAACCACAAAAAGCTTTTTTTTTTAACCCTACTTTTGGCCACCACCCAAAATCCAAAAGAATTCACTACAATAGTATGCCACCTATAGTACACAGTGATTCCGGATGTAACGAATGCGTGGCCTCGACGTCACATCCGGTCCAGTTTCCGCTCTTCCCTGTGCTGGAGGGTGGGGTCGCGCTTTCAGGGGCAGCCGCTTTTCTCTGATACAGGACTCGAGCTGTGTGCCTTTCAACAAACGATTAATGCACGGAAAAAGATAACACTACGACAGAGGAGAGGGCCGAGAAAGAGTGTGGTGAGCCTTTGTTTTATTTTGCTTTCAAAATCATAATCCTGATCATCATGTTTCTTTAACACAACTGTCTATTTGAACTACGTGACATTGTATACTGCTTCGAGGTCCACCCTGTTGAACCGAATATCAGCAAACTTAATAAACAAACAAACAAACAAACAAACTAGAAGCTGGTAACCCGTTCACGCCCCTAACAGGATCTACTGTCTATTTTATGTTGAAGAGATGAAGGTATGTTGTTCATCATTGCAGACCTGATCATTATTGGACTTTAGAGGCTGCTCTTGGTTTTAGCTAGTGTTTTTCCTGTCATATGTAAATAGTATGGCAGTGCTAATTATATATTAGCTACTGTGTGGTTAAAGGGTGTACAAACACTTATATAGTCAAGAGCCATATTTACAGGAAACAATGTAACACAATGGCATTATTAAGCTACCAATCCTCTCAGCATCCTCTGACTTAATTTAAACAAGGCATATGGAAGACATAAATGACCATTGAGGTGTATCTACATACATACATAAAGTTTGCATGTGTAGCACAAATATGGTAGCTGCACATGACATGTGCAAGCTGCTTTGCCATCTTTGCATGTTAAGAAAATCAAGTTCAGCGTGGAAATCCTTTTCTCTGTCCACACATTCGCCTCTCTTAACTTTCTTAAGTTTATATAAGTATATTTTATGCCCTTTCCCCCCCCTCTTATCTCATGTAAGATTAAAACCTTGAAAGGTGAACAGGTTGGCCCATATGCACCTTTATCTAAGAAAAGATCTGTTTGGCTTCCAGATCCTGCGAACATTTTACTTCATGTATGAATACATAAATATACGAGTCTACATGCTGTTTCTTTATATGCGCTGTCTTTTTATTTATCGTCGGCAGTTAGTGTAGTAGAAAAAGGTCATTTGCTGTTCCTCAGGAAATGGTGAGCACTTGTTCTTTATAGACAATAACAATCTAGTGTAAGTGTGCTCTTTTTGTTTGTTAGTGTACATTCTGTAGACATTTTTAGCTTGCAGGTTTAAGAAATGCTTTTAAAATGTATTGCACTAATAAATACAAATCATCACAAATCTTTGAATGTTATTTTAATGAATACTGTCTAATCTTCTGTGGTGTGTAATTTCCAACTTGTGAATTTAGTACATAACCGAACTGGGAGCTCTAAAAGCACCCAGATTACCGTTTGAGAGTGTGTTGATGTAGAGGAGTGCACTCATGCACAGTCAAACATAGATGACACACACATTTCACATTAGACAACATTTTCAAACAGACCGATAGATTATGGGATTGCCCCAACAGGAAACTCAGGTTATGTGCCACTCAAATGACTGCTTTTTTTTTATATACTCAAAAATAAGTGTGTAATGGTGTTTAAAAGACTTTTTTGTGTGCCTGAATTATTAAAACATCATTTAGTTTTAAAATGTAAGCATGTCACTTGAGGCACTGCATTAAAATGATCAACTCGGTTGCGCAAAAAACATAAGCCTGCTTGAGTGAAAAGCGATTAAGAAAATTAGTGTCATATTGAAGATCGAAGCAAGTTCATTTGAATTCTACAAATTGTGATCAGTCATTCACAGCAGCAACATATACATCCTTTTGGAAACTACATGTTGCCTGGCTTTATGTAACTTGTGGGTGTACTCCTGAAAACAAGCACACCCATGCAGGAACCAGCCCAGCTGTTTTTATTGGCAAAATGCTATCAGTTGTGTTCATCTTAATTTTTTTAGATTGAAACTTTCTGAAGTGGCAACGACCCAGAAAGTTGAACTGAGCACTACATAGATACTTTTTTTTTTACCAATGCTTTAAACCATAATTTAAGATAGTTACATTAAAACATGTAATAACCCATGTATCACATCTTATTACAGTTAGTCTTTATTCAGAACCCCCATTTGTATGTTCTGTTCAGGAATGTAGCCTGATCTTCCTATTTGTGCTTTTATTTAACTGCTCTGAAAACCATATAGATTGTGTTGGGTGGATTAACATAATAAAATTACATAGTTACATAAGATTTTAATGTCGTACAATAAGATTAAATACACAATGTCTTGCCTTTGTCACCTGGTCAGTTGTCTATCACAAAAACACTAATCATTGGGGTAGGCTAGCTTGTTATTCCTGAGTCTGTTACCCATAATGTGGGGTCACTGGAACCGACCCAAATACATTTTCCACAGCTCTAGCTTGCAAGGTCATTCCATGTGACCAGTGATAATCTAATTGTATGCATTTTCCCATTGTTTCTCCAGATCTGGTTTGCTTCAGTTTAAGCTTAAGGCTGACTGGAAAAATACAACCACTTCTCTTTTAATGCTCAAAAATGACAGCCAATCTCTTTACTATAACGTTCACTCTGACTTCCACTTTTTTTTTTTTTTTTCTACAGGTATTTTGTTACATGTCGCAGCATGCAAACTTTGTTCCTTTTCAGTCTTTTGAACCTCATGTGAGGTTCTGCCTCTAGAAAAGGAAAACTATGAACCTTTTCGTGAGAATTGAGTTTCTCCCACATTCAGTAAATTCATTTCTCTCGATTTTTTTTTTTTCTTGTCAAAATATAGTTGGTTTCCAATGGCGTGTTAGTCTTGTTTACAGTATAAATTAAGTATTGTCCTATAGCTTGTTTACAATTTCATGTTGTCAGTTCATTCCACTTAGTTGCAGTCTAACAGAGTTTGTATGATGGTGCATTTCATTGAAGGTTTAGAGATGGTGAGGTTACAGCATGAAATGTGTGAAAGATGATGACGAAACCTTAAATAACGTCCTCATATTTTCCTCATATTCAAGGCGGCTTTTCTTTTCTTAAAATGTGTATAATTTAGGAAAACGCTTAGTGTCTGCCTGCTACAAGATGATACTTTAAGACATTTCTGTGACGTTTCAGAATATATAGGTTCGCAAACAAACTGACAACAGGAAAAAATTTTATTGTGCTAAAATAATTGAACAGTGTTATAAAAATGTATTGCTGTATTAACTACATACACTATATAGACAGTGCCTGTCAAAAGGTTACATATGCATGTTCCTTTTGTTTCTATGCAATAAACTAGGCAAGTTAACTGTGTGAAGATTTACTTTGACCAAACAAACATGTAAATGTATAGAAGTTTACCTTTATGAATAACAGCTTCAAACACTCTTGGCATCAGTTAGTTTCTCCAAACATTCAGGTGGTTATAGTTATTATAGTTATTTCTAGATATTTTTTTCTCACCATAACATCATTTAGGTCCAGTGACTGGGCAGGACATTCCATGATAACGTTCCAGCCGATTGTTTGCTCTCTGAATAACACTGACAGAGCTTGGATGTAAGCTTCAGGTCATTGTTTTGTTTTATAGTAAAGTTGGTTCTAATGAGCTGCAGTCCAGGCAGAAGTACATGGCATTGATGTATGGAATGGTAACCATGTTGACTCAGTATTGCTTTTACCCCGAATGAGTCTCCAACCATTGAACCTCCATGTTTGACTGTGGGTATAAGGCAGTTTGGTAACATCAATTCTCCTGTTCTCCCTCTTACATAAGTTCTTCTGTTGAAGCCAGTCACATTTGAACTCATCTGTACACAGTGCGTTCTTCCAGTCATTCACTGTCCAATTCTTGTTTGTTTTTGTCTTTTAGCTGGATTGTTGCATATGAGCAAAGGTCACATGCGAGTGTCTCAAAAACGGTAATAGACTCGGTAGATCCAATCTTTTGACAGGCAGTGTATTTTATATCCTTATTTATCATCATATTGATGATATTCCTACTACAAAGACTTAAATGTCTGAGTATTAAAGGGAAACAATATTGGTTTAACTTTGAATAATTGGTGCTTTATATTTGCAAAAGTTTGACTGAGACTGTGCACAGGGGCAAACCATTCAATTGTAAATATTGTACCCAGGTTCACCTTCATTTCTGCTAACATTTAATCTCTCTCGTTTTGTAACACGAAAGTCATGTTTGAGATCAAAATCTATCTGTATTTAATAAAGCTAGATTAAAGGGTAATATGCCAATAAAACAGATTTTATTAGCATATCGTTTGTGAAGAGGAGGGTTTATTAAATTTAAAAGTAAAAAACAAACATAAAATGATACATGAAATATATTATGAAGGTTTTCATAGTGACTGTGTGTGTTTGAGAAATAAATGTAAAAGAAAGAAGTTGAAAGAAAAGCAGAATGTGCTAAGTATACACACTTGATTAGGCAGAATGTCAAGTTGAGGATGTTGAAGAACAGATAAGAGGTGATATGTTAGTTATCTGGCTTGTGATTGGCTGGTCAAATGTTTTGCAGGCGTATGTAGGGGTGTAGTGTGTGTTGACTGTAGTCAGATCAGAGGAAGTGAGGGATCTTTTGTTAACAGAATATATTATATGACTGTCAGTTTAGGATGTTTACAGGAGGCCTTTCTGGAAAATTGTAAATGGAATGTTCCTAAGTTTGACCAGTGAAGGACTCAGCAATAAACCAATTAGATTGGCTTAAACAGTTAAAAAAAAAAACCACAATGTGAATTTAAGTTAACTTAAAAAAACATTCCTAACACCATGTTACCATTAACCATGAACAATATTTTTACACTAATGGTCCACCACTAATGGTTTGGGTTTTTTGCTGAAAGAGATTTTAAAAAAGATTAAAAAGTGGTTAAGTGTGGCATTTCTGTGTTTCTTTTACATTAGTGATTCTTGCAGTATCTCATGAAATTATTATTAATAAAAAAAGTATTATGAAGTATATATTGTACAGCATTAATCACTCATAAAATTTGGTTTTAATTTTCACTAGTCATAAAAACAAACAAAATCACAACTCATAATAAGAAACAAATTATGATAAAAAAAACTGAAGGGAAAAAGCTGTTATAATTTAGGCCATACCATTCTTTTCAGTGATGCTCAAAAAGCCATTTGTGTCCAGGCCGAGATGGTTAGCATTCAGTGATGGCAGTTTCCAGTGCTATGAGAGAAGCATTACTGAGCAGCTATTTTGTGGCTAATACTAAAAACTGATTAGTAAATACATTTTAGTTTGTTTTACAGTAATATTACATAATCTGTCCAACACCATATATTCCTATTGGTTTATTTCCTCCTTATTTCTAGTATTTGCTCTGATGTGGAGCATTGTGCTGTGTAATAGAGTTATGCGATGTAAAAAATGAGAATCCCAGGGTTTAGCTTTAAAACTGAAACATGACTTGGAGCAAGCTATTATGGAAATCAGGATTATGCTGACTTGTTGGCTTCTCTCTGTGTGCACTGTCGGTAGCAGTGTGGCAACCATAATTATCAGTGCTGTTCACTAAATTCCCGACTTGTTTGAAGCTTTTTAGAACAAGGAACACTCCAAAATAAATAATCAGCTTTCTATGCTGGAAATCAGCTGAATTTAAACATTGAAATGTTCTGTAATGTAACAAATTCATCTAATTGCAGGTTTTTTTTATATATATATTAGCATTACTACTTATGATATACTTACAAAACTATATTATACTCATGACTATACTAACATGAATACACTATACTAGTGTCTATGCTAACATGACTATTTGTGAGACATAAATAATGTTGGTATGAGTGCAACAGTAAAGATCGGACTATGATCTTGGTAATGTGTATTCTTTGCTAATAGCAAGAGGGGATGTGACCTCATGCAAAGGGAATTTTGCCTCTAGTGCAAATTAGAAAGAGGATGTTAATGCTGAGGGGCCTTGGCCCAGTCGTGCTCCTGTTTTCTCCATAATTTTGATCAGGATGTTTAATGCAAGCCAGCTAAATAAAGAGAAATCCATCTGGTTCCCTCAGATATTTCCGTTTGAACAGCCTGTCCCCTCTCTTCCAGAATTATTGGCATCCTTCATGAAAACATGCTTAGGAGTTTTTTGAGCTCAAACATGCAAATATTATATAGCTTTATTCAAAAGGGTTTTGTAGAAATCTTGGTTGACGTCTCCATATAAAGCATTTTAAGGTTCTTCATATTTGGTTTTACATGGTTTTGTGTTTTTTTTTTAACCATTTAGGTACTGAATTGGTTCATCCTCTTGTCAAAAGATGCCCATTGGCACTCTTGAACCTCCTGGGAGAGGCAGGTTTTGGGCTGAAATATGCAAGCATTTAACGAATTGTGCGATTTGTGAATGTTTCAAGAATGTTAGAAGCTCTTAATTTTTTAGCCGAACTATTTTTCCCGGATTTATACAGATTTAATAGATTTAATGTAACGATTCAATTAGCCTTGGAATGATTAGTTCATCATTCAAAAGATTTCTTTAGCATTCATTCCTCTTCAGTAAACCCTTTTTTTCCTGGTCAGGGTCAGTGTGGGTCATAGTCTATCTCAGGAACAAACTCTTGTTGGGATGTCAGTTACACATGTTCCTTGTTTTAGCATTAACCAGTTTTATGGAAGTCATGAAACTGTTTTGTGTCATTAACATTTGGGTGTGAATAATACAATAGAGAAATTATGTTGCACTACTCCAAACAGCAATAATTAAAAAAAGAAAAGTCGTTAGTGAAATTTGCTTTCATTCAATAAGGATAGTAATAGTGACAGTTAATATTCACTTCTTTATACTTTTTACACTGTTACGCATTTCGTTTAATTACGGTTTATAGTATATAGAAGTGTTCTATCTTTAATAGACAGTCACCTGATTAGCTGTGTGTCCTTGCTTTTATATCTGCTCAAGCACCTGACGTGCAAAGTGATTGTACCCAGTGTCATTGCTATCTCTGTGTAGAGAAGAGGGTGTGAGGTTAAACAGGTTATGTTTGCCACACGCTGACGTCAGAAGAAGGAAGACCGTATAAAGCTTATTTTAAAAATAGCACCCACTAAAATGGTTAAAAAAACACAGTAAAACCCCAAATTCAGACTCCGGCTTAATAAGTGGACAATAAGCATAGATGATTTTGTTGATGCCAAACACGCTTAACACTCATAGAGGCTCAGTGGGATGTTTCTGTGAGAGAGGGAGAGTTGGGAAGAAAGATGAATGTCATGGGCTGCTTGCTGCGTAGCCTTTGGCGATCTGGGAATCCTAATGAATTCCTTTATTTGGGGGAAGGGTGGCAGCATTTTTATTTCAGCAGCATGTAGTGATTCGGGGAACAGAATAAAGTACCATATGTAGGTCGCAAATTCAACCCTATTGCCCTCTGTTCATTCCTTACTAGAGTTTTCCCCTGATGGAGGCAGTCCTGGAGTCATGGCCTACTTGGTGCCATTGTCTGCAATTAAAGAGCAATATACTTCTAACTATACTCAGTGTGATGTCTGGTAGGGTTCTGTCGAAGGTGTAGAGGTAATGCATCTAATTAGAGTGTCCTGCTAGTGGTTGGACCAGTTGGAGCAGGATCATGGCTCAACCCAGGATTGTTCTTGTACCTGTAAAGTTAGTGCTGACTGTGCGTGTGAGGAAGAGCGAGCATGCATCAAAAAGTGCCATAGCCAGCAAATTTCTGGTGTGGTGTTCCTGCATGAGGTTTGAGCAGTTTCCTGGTGAGGTCCTTATTGACTTCAACAATGCCAAGCACAATAGCTGGAAGCAATGCATCAGGGTCTCATTTCCTGGGTAAAGAGCAGCAGTGTGAATAGGTACTGGACACCACATCCTTGAAACCAACAACTCTGTTTATTTCTCAAACATGTTATATCCCCAAGGTTTAAATAAAATGATGTTGGGTTGAACAAGAGTTATGAATGTTTCCATATAGGACCACTCTTAAATAAACAAACACGTGCACACACACACACACACACACACACACACACACACACATATATATATATACATATATATATATATATATATATATATATATATATATATATATATATATATATATATATATTATTATTATTATTATTATTATTATTATTATTATTATTATTATTATTATAGAGAGAGACCGAGAGAGAGATGAGATGCTCCCTACTTTACGAACATTTACTTTCGTGGACACGAACAAACCAAAATATATAAAACGAAGGAGAGTTGCAGCTAGCTAGTCATCGACCGCTACGAGTCTACACAATGCACACTGGACTAGGGCGAATACATTTTTTAAAGTTTATTTTTTTTAATGATTATTAATTTGTAAAAAAAAATTATTACTTAATACAAAATACAAAATATTGTATACAGCATTTTGATTTGTTTCAGTATATTTTATTGTTTACTTGATAGTATTTATAGCTCTTATATTAGGATTAGGATATTAAAACAAACATTTATTAACTATCAACTGCTTGAATTAAAAGATTCTGGGTTAAAATGTTTAAAGAATAAGAGTCATAGGAGGGCAGCTGTGCAAAATGGCAGAAGTAACATAAGTGTTTTCCTGAAGGTTTTTCCTGATGTTTTCAAAACTGTAACACTGGACCTCATTAATAAATATTTAGTAAAGGCATGTGTCAATAATAGTGTATTCCAAAACAAACAACAACTTTCTGTTAAATTTAGAGAAGTTTTGAAAATGTTGTTTTATTTCATACTCTCATGTTTTTTTTTTTATCAACCCTACAGTGCAAAGCATGTTCCTGATAGCTCATTTGCATGTAGTGACGTCCACAGCACTTCATAAAAGTTCAAGTGCACAGACAGCTGGAAGCACAGAATGAATAAGTAAAGTCTGGCAGACAAAAATAGAAGTCATGTTGACTCACTTCTGTGTTTTAAAAGAGTATATAATAATTTATAATGTTAATAATATCAATCTCTCAGCTGAGGCAGTTGTTTATGGTTTATGGCAATGTACAGACACACCATTCTGTCATCCTTCCTCAGTTAGAACAGAAGAAATGGCAATATTTCCGTTGTAATAACTGAAAGGTGAATTTAGATTTTCCTCAATTTAAGGTTTACTGTCTTTTTTTCATAATCGCTACATTAATATGAATGAATTATGATTTGTATGCTTTAATGACATACCCATAATATAAAATCAGGTTTACACAGATTTTCTTCATGTTATTCGTAGTGAGATTACATGAGGATGTTGTTTTGGATAAATGCTACTAAGCGCTTTTATAAGGTGTGCTGGATTAAATGCAAAAATAATTAAAATAAGCAATTTATCTCTGCAGTGCATTCTATATTCAAACATAAAATCCAGGCAAACTGTATGAGATGAAGTTAATTAAATCAGTGTTTACATTAGTAACTGTTCATACGGGCAAATTGCATACACACGCTCAGGAGCACAGGAAGACTGCAAATGTTTTGTTGTCCAACGCTACAGGATTTTAATGAGTAAATAAATTTCTTGTGTAAATGGTCATGTGCATGAGATGAGTTTGATAAATGAGGCCCACTTTATTAAAAACCCACAGAGGAAACCCATTTACCCATTTAACCAGCAAGAAGCTCTAAATTGTTAAATCTGCTTTCAGGTTGAATACTTATACCATGATGAAATTTTATTCTGTCTCTCCTCTTCTTCTCCTCTCATGCAAGAGCAGATTTTAAACAGGATGTATATATATATATATATATATATATATATATATATATATATATATATATATATATATATATATATATATATATATATATATATATATATATATATATATATATATATAATATAATATAATAAAACTCACGGCTTGAAAAATTAGTGAGTTCTCATTTGTAACCTGACTAATAGCAATATATATATATATATATATACATTTTATATAAAATTATATATAAAATTATATCCAAAATTATATATATATATATATATATATATATATATATATATATATATATATATAATATAATATAATAAAACTCACGGCTTGAAAAATTAGTGAGTTCTCATTTGTAACCTGACTAATAGCAAGTTGCGGATTATCTTAAAATGGGCAGGAATCCACAGTGGGACCGAATGTTAAGGAACGTTAGGATTCACATGTAAAACTTTGTTTTCACTAACAAATTCCATCAAATTTTTTAAAACGCATTATTGTATTAAAATGATTTGTGTCCAAAATTCTTGGATTTTTAGAACTCGCGTTTCGGAACTCGGGGATTAAGTCTCAGAACGTAAACCCCGGTGAGTTCTGTGAGACCACTGTGTGTGTGTGTGTGTGTGTGTGTGTGTGTGTGTGTGTGTGTGTGTGTGTGTGTGTGTGTGTGTGTGTGTGTGTGTGTGTGTGTATAACAATCATGTGAACGTATTAAAGCCGCAGTAAATTACGTTTGAAAACAGAAGTTTACTATTATAGCAGACAAATGCTATATAAAGAGAATGTAACGGAGAAACGTTGCAAGATAAAAAAAATTATTTAAAAAAATGCATTAGTGTACACATGCATTTGCACAAAACACAAGTGACTAAAATGTAATCGTTTACTGCTGCTATTTGCCTCTTTTAAATTTAGTGTTTGTTTGCAGCGTTTTAACTGAATCCTTCACTATGTCGCGAGCGAGCTGATTGTGTAACCTGATACTCACGAATCACCACAGAAAAGAACCAGAATACAGTTTACACAATAGCACTTCATTAAAATATTCCACTTTCACATGATGAGGATTCTACAGTTTTTGTTTAATGTGCTGAAGTTTCACCTTCATCTGTGACACCAGCGTGTTTTCTTTTCATGTGCTCGTGCATCACTGTGGTACTTCCATCCCACACAAGCTCCACTTTGCATAACTTGCAAGTGCTTTGTTGCGTTTAATATAAAATGCTCCCACCCCTTGAATGACTTGGGACGCACACTTTTTCCTGGTGCTGGTTGACCCTGTATTTCTGTAGTTATCTTGCCATCGCGCTAAACCCGTAATTTGAGCAGGCCAGCTAATCCATATTGGCATTTGTTGACAACCAAATTCATTATCAATTACTATCGATTTTGTCGATTAGTTGTTGCAGCCCTAATCTATATACACAGTGCAACGGGAAAGTATTCACTGCGCTTTACTTTCTCCACATTTTGTTATGCCTTATTCCAAAATAGATGAAATGAATTATTTTCCTCAAAATTCTACAATCAATACCTCATAATGACCACGTGAAAGAAGTTTGTTTGAAATCTTCGCAAAATTATTACAAATAAAAAAAAATAAAAATAAATCATCTACATAAGTATACACAGCCTTTGCCATGACACTCAGAATTAAGCTCAGGTGCATCCTGTTTTCACTGATCATCCTTGATTGACTTGATTGGAGTCCACCTTTGATAAATTCAGTTGATTGGACGTGATTTGGAAAGGCAATGAGAGAATGTGAGAAACTGCCAAAAAAATAGGTGTGCCAAGCTTGTAGCATTATCCTCGAAAAGACTTTGTAATTCGTGCCAAAGGTGCTTCAAAAAGTATTGAGCAAAGGCTGTGAATACTTATGTACATGTCATTTTTTGCTTTTCTTTTTACATAGTCATTATGGAGTATTGTTTGTAGAATTTTGAGGAAAATAATAAATTTAGTCTATTTTGGAATAAGGCTGTAACGTAACAGAAAATGTGGAAAAAAAATGTTGCTCTGTGAAAACTATCCAGATGCTGTGTGTGTGTGTGTGTGTGTGTGTGTGTGTGTGTGTGTGTGTGTGTGTGTGTGTGTGTGTGTGTGTGTGTGTGTGTTACGATACGTACGATAAAATTATGTATAAAAAAGGAAACGCTGGTGTCACTGATGAAGGCGAAACATAAGCACGGTGAGCAGAAACTGCATTTCTTCATGTGAAAATGGAATAGTTTAATGAAGTGCTATTGTGTTTGTTTGCTAACTTCGGGACAGTCGCACTGTTCTGACGTAACTCGCAAACATCAGGTCAGGTTTAATCTATGTATCGATCATTTAATTATTACACAAAATTAAATTACATATATATTCTACATGCTTAGATATTCACAAATAAACTAAATGTGTTTGTTATGACAATTTTTGTGTAAAAAAAAAAAAAATCAAGTCAAGTTTATTTCTATAGCACTTTTCACAACAGACATTGTCTCAAAGCAGCTTTACAGAAATCAACAGTCAAGGTGAACAGTGTGCATTAACTCCTGATGAGCAGCCATGGTGACTGTGGCAAGGAAAAACTCCCCTAGATGTTATGAGGAAGAAACCTTGAGAGGAACCAGACTCAAAAGGGGAACCCATCCTCAATTGGGTGACATCAAGGCTGTGATTATAGTCTTTAAACAATGTTGTATTATAATTTTTTTAAGCATGGTGAACTTTTTTGTGAACTTACCATTTGCAAAATAAAATAGAAATGTGGATTTACACAGATTGCTTTGCCTTGCATACTCAAATGCTGTTATTAGTTTTTGTTTGTTTGGTTATTTTGCAGAAAGAAACAACCTGGCATGAGTGCATTTGTTGAAAGGAGGAATTCACCATGCACTCCTCAACAAGCAGCTACTATAAGCTTTATAATGTCTAAATTAAAAATAGTCAAACGCAATATGTGGCTTTTGCATTTTTTAAGTAAACTTTTATACATAAACCCTGAATAATCTGATTAATCAAAATAAATTAATACATACATAAATAATTGTCAGATTAATCGATTGCAAAAAAATCATTAGTTGCTGCCCTAATAAAAAAAAAATGTTCTCACACACATTAGGGCTGTTGAAGAATAACACGTTAATGCAAATTACTTTTAACGGCACGTTCTGAGATTTGATCCTTGGCCCGCCTCATAGTTTGGGAAGTCAAGTTACGAAGCGATGCAGCAGCAACGTTGTGTGGATAGCAAGAAGAAATGGATAAAGCAAGGGGTGCTTCTCTTGACAAGACTGGTTCTGTATTGCACTTCCCACTGTTATTTGCACAGTTTATTTAGCCTGATAAACTGATATTTTGTATCACCCTGTTTTGATCTCACTTAGCAGAAGTTAATGTTTTTGTGAGCCTTTATATTTTACCTTGTATGGTTAGGGAGCAGAGGTGATGGGTAAGTATGGTCGTAAGGAGAGGAATGTGGAAGCGCAGATGGTGGTATATTTTGCAAAAAGGATGGAAATGGCAGTGGTAAATACTTATTTTAAGAAGAAGGAGGATAATAGGGTGACGTATAAGAGTGGAGGAAGGTGCACACAGTTGGAGTAGTGTTCTATGTACAGATGCAACCTGAAGGAGATTGGAGACTGTAAGGTGTTGGCAGTGGGCAGTGTAGCTAAACAGCATCGGATGGTGGATTGTAGTATGGTTTTGGAGGTGAAGAAGAAGAGAAGAGTGAAGACTTAAAGAGGAATAAGATGGTGGAAACTGAAGGAGGAAGACTGTAGTGTGAGGTTCAGGGAAGAGGTCAGACAGAGGCTCGGTGGTGGTGAAGAGGCGCTGGATGATAAAGCAACTACTGCAGAAGTGAAAAGGGAGACAGCTAAAAAGGTACTTGGTGTGACATCTGGAAGTAGAAAGGAAGACAAAGAGACGTGGTGGTTAAATGAGGAAGTACAGGAAAGCATAAGGAAAAGAAATTGGTAAAACAGAATTGGGATTGGCAGAGAGATAAGAAAAGTGGGCAGGAGTACAAGGAAATGCAGAAGCAGGTAAAGAGGGATGTGGCTAAAGCCAAGGAAAAGACATATGGGGAGCTGTATGAGAAGTTGGACATTAAAGAAAGAGAAAAGGATTTGTACCGATTGGCCAGGTAGAGGGACCGAGCTGAAAAAGATGTGCTGAGAAGGTGGAGGGAGTATTTTGAGCAGCTGATGAGAGAGAGAGAGAGAGAGAGAGAGAGAGAGAGAGAGAGAAGGTTGGATGATGTGGAGATTGTGAAGCAGGATGTAGATAGGATTAGTAAGGAGGAAGTGAGAGCAGCTATTAGGAGGATGAACATTGAAAACTCGGTTGGACCAGATGACATACCGGTAGAAGCGTGAAGTTGTTTAGGAGAGATGGCAGTGGAGTTTTTAACCAGATTGTTCAACAAAATGTTGGAAGGTGAGTGGATGCCTGAGAAATGGAGGAGGGGTGTGCTGGTACCGGTTTTAAGGAAAAAGGGAAATGTACAGACCTGCAGTAACCTCAGGGGAATAAAGCTGATCAGTCACACCATAAAGTTATGGGAAAGAGTAGTGGAAGCCAGGCTGAGAGAAGAGGTGACCATCTGTGAGCAACAGTATGGTTTTATGCCGAGGAAGAGCACCACAGACGCATTATTTGCTTTGAGAATGTTAATGGAGAAGTATAGAGAAGGTTGGAAGGAGTTGCATTGTGTAGTTGTGGATATAGAGGAAGCATACAAGAGGGTGCCAAGAGAGGATTGTATGAGGAAGTCAGGTGTGTCAGAGACGTATGCGAGGGTGGTGCAGGACATGTATGAGGACAGTGTGACAGCAGTGAAGTGTGCAGTAGGAACGACAGACTGGTTCAAGTTGGAGGTAGAATTGCATCAAGGATCGGCTCTGAGCCCTTTTCTATTTGCAGTGGTGATGCACAGGTTGATGGACGAAGTCAGACAGGAGTCTCCGTGGACTATGATGTTTGCGGATGATATTGTTATTTGTAATGAGAATAGGAAGCAGGTTGAGAAGAGCCTGGAGAGGTAAAATTACACGCCGGAGAGAAGGGGAATGTAAGACATAGTACATGTGTGTGAATGAGAGGGAGGGCAGTGGAGTGGTGCAGTTGCAGGGAGAAGAGGTGATGAAGGTGGATGAGTTTAGGTACCTGGGGTCAACAGTCCAAAACAATGGAGAGTGTGTTAGAGAAGTGAAGAAAAGAGTGATAGAAGGGTATCTGCAAGAGTGAATGGGAAAGTTTATAGGACTGTGGTGAGACCTGCGTTGTTGTATGGTTTAGAGACAGTGTAATTGACTGAAAGACAGGAGATGGAGCTGGAGGTAGCAGAGTTGAAGATGCTGAGATTTTCATTGGGAGTGACGACGAATGACAGGATTAAAAACAGGTTTATTAGAGGGACAGCACATGTAGGACCTTTTGGGGACAAAAAAAAATAGAGGCCAGATTGAGATGGTTTGGACATGTGCAGAAAAGGGACATGGGGTACATCGGTAAGAGAATGCTGAGGATGGAGCCACCAGAAGGGATGAAAAGAGTAAGGCCAAGGAGGAGGTGGCGAGGGAAGACATGCAGGTAGTTGGTTTGAAAGAGGCAGATGTAGAGGACAGAGTAGTATGGAGACTGATGATCCATTGTGGCAACCCCTAATGGGGGCTAAAACTTTTTTTTTTTATAATTAAAATTATACAAAAAATTAAAAATTAAAAATATTTCTATAAATTACATTTAGAACAGAAGAAAATAGTGTGATTAATATCAAGTGTGTGTGTGTGTGTGTGTGTGTGTGTGTGTGTGTGTGTGTGTGTGTGTGTGTGTGTGTGTGTGTCTCTCTACAGGTAGAAGGTAATTCTGAGGTAGATCAAGTGTGTGTGCAGTAGTAGAGACCTTCAGATATGGCAGCCAACAAGGGGAAAAGTCAAAGCTCCTTGATATTACACAAGGTCATCATGGTGGGCAGCGGTGGTGTAGGCAAGTCAGCCCTTACACTCCAGTTCATGTATGATGAGGTAAGCAGTCATGTTAAAACACTAACTCATGAATGTTTGGAAATTATATGGGATTTAGGTGGGATCCTAATGACCTAAAGTTGGTGGACACCTGACTGTTACATCCAGCTGTGTGTTTTGTAAATGTTTTTTCAAAATTATTTCCCCTTTACTGTTTCAATAACCTCCATTTATGTGGGACGTTTTTAAGTAAAGTTTGGAGCGTCGCTGTGGGAAATTTTGCCAATGTAGCCATAAGAGTATTAGGGAGATCAGGTAATGATTTTGGCTGAAGAGGTCTGGGGCGCAGTCAAAGTTTCAGTTTATCCTCAAGGTTTGTCAGGAATCTGTGAGGGCCATTTCAAAATGCAAAACTGTCTTTATGGAGCTAAGTTTGTGCATGAGGCATTGCAGTTTTGCACCATATTTGGGCCAACTGCTGTCAGTGAAGGGAAAATGTAATGCTATAGTATGTAAATGTAATTTAGCCAATTGTGTGTGTGTAGTTTTGTGGCAGCACTGTGAGGAAGAAACAGTTATGGGTGTGATAATCAGTTGTCACTTGCTTTGGCTATGTGTGCACTTACATATACATATACATTCTTGACATTAGGATATCTATATTTTTGCTCATCAGTTTGTTGAAGACTATGAACCTACAAAAGCAGACAGTTACAGAAAAAAGGTTGTACTGGATGGGGAGGAGGTGCAGATCGATATTTTGGACACAGCTGGACAGGAAGACTATGCAGCCATCCGAGACAACTATTTCCGCAGCGGAGAGGGTTTTCTGCTTGTTTTCTCCATTACTGAGCAGGAGTCTTTCACAGCCACAGCGGAGTTCAGGTCAGTATTAACAGCACACTTTTGTGATTTGGGAATAATGTCGTCTATATTTCACTTGAAACAGTTTAGACACATACTTTTCTTTCATGGTCCAAGGCTGTTTGCACAACGAGTTTGCTATACTTGGTCAAACACGAGTTCCATTTAGGGAACCGATCTTTGCACTGGCGTGTCCACACTCCTTGTATTTTAGAGTGGCACTTAGTCATTTCACATTTTCCAGCAAATGTGACATGTGAAATTGCACAGTCCCTGCACCAAACAAGCTCAAAATACGTCCTGGTTATAGACTTGCCAAAATGCCCTAGATTTCTTATGGGATGTATGTACAGGGAACAGATCCTGCGTGTTAAATCCGAGGAGGATAAGATTCCTCTGCTGCTGGTGGGGAACAAATCTGATCTGGAAGAGCGCAGGCAGGTGTCTGTTGATGATGCCAGAGCCAAAGCAGAGGAGTGGAATGTACAATATGTGGAGACATCTGCTAAAACACGTGCCAACGTAGATAAGGTTAGTCTGAGTAGTTATATTTTACTTATATATGTTTTTTTCGTACCCGACAGTCTAATAAGTATATGTTAATAAAAACGTTTACTTCCAAAGGTATTTTTCGATCTCATGAGAGAAGTGCGAGCCAAGAAGATGTCAGAACATAAGGACAAAAATGGAAAAGGGAAGAACAAGAAGAACAAGAAGAGCTTAAAGGAACGGTGCTGTTTACTTTGAATTCCACATGGACTTTTCATTTAACAAATCTACTTTCTACTCTGAGGAACATTAGGATTTTTTTTTTTCTTTATTGCAATCAATCCATATTTAGTGGTGGGTCATCAATGTCGAGGCTTTACCTAATTTACTTTCTCAATGCAAACAATCATTTTTTCAGTGATCGATGACCAGTGGCTACTTTGTGAGAAAAAGACTGTAGCACTTTAGGACTAACATGGAGGTGACTGACCTGTGCCCAACACTAAGTTTTCTATCTTCTATCTTGTTTAATTTATCTTAATTTCACAGCTTGCTTTCAGCCATTTGCTAGATAATTCATATATTTTTTTATTTTGCAGCCTTATTTGTTGCTATGCATTAATGTTTTGTTTATTCAGAAATATATATTTTATCCCTTCTGCCTCTGCGTAGTAGGGGTATTATGTATCAGGGTTTTCTGTCCATCTATCTGTGATTCTCGTTAGAAGTATGTTGTAACGGTATTTCAAGTATACAATTTGGTAACCGGAAGAACTCGACTTCGGTGGAGGCATCTTTAGCAACATGTTTCTTCAGATTAAAGGAAATTGTCAATGCTTGTCTAAAAACCACATATTACTGCATTTTCTGCACAGACTGAAAATGTACATTTAATAACAGTATGTAAAGGGATCTTAAATATGCATTAGACATTTCTTGTACACAAACAAGGCTTCCAATTTGGAATGGGAAAATGTTTAATATCACAAGATCGTGCCAACACTCTGTGTATTCTTGATGCCTGATTCCCATTTAATTCAAACTGCATTCACCCAGTTTGTGGCAGCAAATACAGGACCATTAAATGCAGTCACATTCAACAACACTATTTTCTGAGTAAACAGCAGTTATTGTTCATTAGGGCTTGGAATGATGCTGAAATGATGCTCAACTTTTCTGCCACTAAATAAGCCCAGGTTTGGAATAGGAGAATTTACACTGCCCCTACTGGTAGACTTAAATACTTCACAGTCAAAACAGACTCATCATCTGGATAGATACTGCTTTAAAGTTATTGCCTTGATGTTTGTTTTATTGATATTTTTTTTGTAGAAATATGCTTCCTTTTCCACCATTACACCCCACCTGTCCAGTATAAATGTGCCATAAGAACTCGTGCCAACCTAACATTATGAATATAACAATGACTTCTGACTGAACTTTCGGTGGACTAATTTATGTGGCTTATTTTATTTACTTTTCTAACACACACACACAGGTCCACCAATGATATTCTTGAAATTGTTGTTTTATATCATATTAAAGGTTCTGCCCTTTCAGAAATGTCCTGCAATTTGTATGATTGTTTTCCACTGGATTATAATCAATATAATACAAAGTATGTTGCCAAATAAACACATTGTATTTCTCAATGTAGTCTTCACTTTAGTCAGAGTTTAATGTTATTGCTGGTTTGTAGAATTTCTTCTTCTTTTTATTATTTGATGAATGCAGAAGGAGGATTTAGTGCAGCATCATTCATTGATTTCTCTTCATCTCAAGTCAAGTCTAACTCTAGTCTAAGTCTCACATCTATTTCTAGTTGTAAAAATCCCCCCACTACAGTAAGCATGACTTCATGCTCACAGTCATGGATGCATACAGTAGGGCCTAAAATTAGTTCACATGCAGGAGAGCTTCAAAATACAAGCTTTTGACTTAATTATTCAGGAAAATGAAAAGGATTTGATCCAAATAGTAGTGTACATTTCTTTTTTTTTTTTTAAAGAATCTTAAATAATTTGCATGCATCTTGATTACCATTGGCATGAGACATGCGAAATATATTGCTCAGTTGTATGATGGTTTAAAACTGCAGAAAAATAACTTTCTGTGAATTTGTGTGTTGTGGTTGGATTATGTTACAAAATTGATTTTTGTAACATAAAAGGCCCAGGAAACTTATTTGTGGTTTGTGGATTCTGGTTATTTATTCACACTACATGACTCTATTGATTGTTTAGAAAAGCCTTTAAACGTTTTTCATTAAGTAAGGGCTTTGAACAACAGGTCAAAATTCTTAATAAATACATGCAGTTATCAAAATAATAATGTCTGACTTGTAGCACCAGCGTATTGAAGGCCTGTAACACATATCTGTGGCCACCGGGGGGCAGTCATGTCACACAAATGTACTGGACATTTTGAATTATATTGCTGGTGAGTCTTCGGTCTCCTTGAAGTAAATTTATTTTCTCATGCTGCAGCAAATGGTCATATTCACTCGAGCTGGTACAGGCATCATAAACCTGCTAAGGAAGCAATGATGTGTGACAAAAACCTTTTCTGGAATATTCCCCATGAGTATTGCATGCATTTACACAAGTAATTCAAGTCAGTCAGAAGCCAGGGATATTTTTATCACAGTAATTGTTGAAAAGTTCACACAGTACATTTGTGTGTAATGCAGACTTCAAGATCAGATTCTAGACACACAACTACAAATGGTTCTAGTCTAACGGATTTACTTTAGTATCAAGAGATACTGCAGTATGACTTCACATAAGTACTATTAATGTGACTTGTCAGTGGTTTATTAGCTGGCATGATGCTTTAAAGCAAGATATCCATGACAATGTTATAACCACTTAAGTTTAGAATTGGCATGGGTTATATTTGTCTGCTAATGCCAACCAAAATGAGACTTTAAAATGTATATGTAGATTTATATGATTTAAAGGCTATAAAATGTAGTTACACAGCCTTATGAACGCTACCCAACTAAATCATTTAACCTCAGGTTCAGTTTTAAAGATCAGCTGCATGAGGAAACCCATTCCCACAACTTGCCAGACTTCCAAAAAGTTTGACTGCCAGTGGGTTTATCTTGACTGTCAAGCTGAGGTACCCATATTTCATTAGATCAGCCACAGGTAGCAGAGCAGAACACACAGAACACAAATGCCGCCATTTTCTTTTTGCTTGGCTTGACAGGATGACCTTTCATTTCAACAGAGCCCTTTGTTTGCTGACTGTTTCACGCACCAGATAAAGCCCTTGATTCTAATGAGGTTCTGGTTATTGGAGCTCAAAGCATCTTCAAGATATTGTGCCATTTTACATTTGAGTTAGCCCTCAGCATGGACAATTCTTCTGAAAAACAATAAGCTGCAATTTAGCTTTTGAAAAGAGCTCAGATAGCTTAGTTAACTGCTCTTGAGTGCTCTCATTGTGCAACAAGGTGTGCTCCACAACAAGATGTGATATGAATGTAATTGTGAGAAGAAAAATATCCAGTCATATTCATAACTTTGGACCATGATGTTTAGGCAAAAATGCAAAAACAGCCAAGCTGTCAGGTGTTTAAGCCATATGCGTGCATCTAGATGAAACAAATTCAAAGAGTGGGGGAAAAGCCCTTCAAATACCCATAAGACGACATCCTCTTCAAAAATAAATGGTCCCACAGTACCTTCCAGCTCTACCCCATGGGACTTTATTGATGTAGACCTAATTAATCCACACACCTGAGCTCAATTGAAATTCTGAATATTTAGGCTTCCTTATGTGCAAACTCTGTACGGGTTTGCACATTTTATTTTAAGACATCAGAGCCTATTTATAAAACTTTCTGCTTGCATAAAAAGTGCAGAAAATATTCTGCAGTTATATTTTGATAGGTGAAAAGTATTTGGTCTGTACAATGTAGAAAGTTTTAAATGCATGTAGTAAGTAACTTCTTGGACATTATGCATGGGGTGATTAAATAGTCTTATTGATAACCACAAAAGCTGTACCAATCCAGTATTTTACAATTTACCTAAGAAAATCAATTTTTAACCTACTTACTGAAATGTGTTTTAAAGAACACACTTCCTTCTATGTCTAAGTTCTACAGAACACAGCAAACAACATCTAATACTGTTTAAAAGAAAGAAAATGGACCAACAGTGCATTTATAAAGTATTCAGACCCCCTTCAGATTGATTTTTCCCCTCATTTTTCTACACTTAGTGCAAATGTCAAAGTAAAAAGAGAATTCTAGAAATTTAATTTTTTTAAATAAAAAAACTGACTTAATTTGTGTACATAAGTATTCAGACCCTTTTCTAAGTATTTAATCAAAGTACCTTTGGCAACAATTACAGCCTTGAGTCTTTTTTGGGTTTGACCCAACAAGCTTTGTACACCTGGACTGGGGGATTTTCTGCAATTTTTTTTTTGCAACTCCTTTCAAACTGGGTCAGGTTGGAGGGGGACAGTTGGGGGACAGGTGGTGGACAGCCACTTTCAGTTTTCCCAGAGTTTTAAATCAGGACTCTTGCTGGACCACAATCGGACATTCACAAAGTCGTCCCAAAGCCACTCCTGTTTTGTCTTGGCTTAGGTCTTGTCATGTGCTTAGGGTTGTTGTCATGCTGGATAGTGCACCTTTTCCCCAAACTAAGGTCCTGAGCTTTGTGAAACAAGTTTTTATTAAGGATATCTCTGTACTTCTCTCCATTCTGATTTTCCTCAACCTTGCCATTTGCTAAGTCCCTGCATAAGAAAATCACATCCACAGCACAATGCTGCCACCATCATGCTTCACTTTTGCGATGTTTTGGGAAGATGAATAGGGGTGCCAGATTTCGTCCAGATATTTAAAACTGAGGCCAAACCATTTGAAACCAATCTTTTCATCAGAACAGAGATTCATTTTCCACACAGTCTGAGAGTCCTTCAATAGGAAACCTATACAGACACACTATAGAGCACATACAATTACCCGAGTTTTGGAAGAATCACAAAAGCTGTAAGACAGCAGTGTTACCCACTTGCATGTTAAACAATAATAAAACACATTCCATTAGTTCTAATATTATTCAAATTCTCCAAAAAAAATTATCCTCTAAAGTTTTGTGGCATTGAAAACCTTTTTACTTTTAAGTCTGATGTGAATATTGGCTCTAGAGTCTATTGAGAATAAATCACCGACTAAAATCGACCAACTTTTTAAACTACATAGACTAATTAACTATACAATTTTATAATTATTACAAAAGAAGGTAAGGTGTGTTTAATGTAATGACTCTAAAAAGCCCCCCACATTTTGAGAAGGTTCAAGATTTCAGACATTTCTCTGATGTTTGCCAAAAAAATGCTGTCAATTAATATTACTGTGATAACCTTGGCTTCATCTTATTCACAGATCTCGTCAGCTCACCTGGTGCCTGTCAAAAGCTGGAGGTGTTTAAAGAATTTTCAGGAATGAGGCGTGGAATATAGAGTCTACACATTTTAACACTTGAAAATGTGAATATGCTTTTAAACTTAATATAAATTAAGAGAAAATTATTAAAGCTGTTTGCAACATTTCAGTTTTTTTCTTCATTAACTAATAAATAATAAATAATTGGATAAATAAATAATAAATAATTGGAGGGAATAAATGAACAACCAAATAAAAGCAGACTGGTTTGCCTCTTAATAAAACAATAGTCATCAGAATAATTCAAGATACACTGATGAAACCAACTACCACTTTTAAGAGGTAAACAGTTGTACACTCTAAATTGAAAATCATATGTAGGCTTTTAGTAGTTACTCACTTATTGCTTCACGTTAATGCTAAAGTTTGTCATGTTCAACTTCTGCTTGTCTTTCTTTATAATCGTTCATATTTTTAATAACTTTAACAAGACTTTAATTATTATTTTTAAACAGATACAGATGAATAGAAAGTAATTGAGTAAATGGAGCCACTGACACTTCATGCATTCCCAGTTCAATGCACTGCCATTTTCCTTTAAACTCCTACTTCCATAACTAAAAATTGAGAGAACCCTTTCTTTTCAATTACATAGATGAGTAGCTCACCACAATGATATGGGAGAAGCTTTTAAATGGGTACTGATTTAGTGGAATTAAGTATGTCTGAGGTATATTCATTTTTTTTAAGCCTCTGATTTGAATAACATACAACTGCCAAGCAATCAAAAAGTGTTGTTTGTTTTAACAAGAAAACCTTTTTTTTTTTTTCTTTTTTTCGACCAGCATAAAAACTATATATGCAGAAGTAATTTTAGTATTTCTTACCCTATTTTGTAATGCGATTTTGTAGTTTTGTTGTAGATGCTCATTTTATGAACATTACTTTTCCAAATAAAATATATATAAATAAAAACAATTTAAGAAGCAACATTTTCCATGACAGACCACTTCTCACACAAACATAGAATGAAAGCTCCTGGGATTTCCATGCAAAGAAAGAAGAACTAGCAAGTGTGACAGTCAATTTCTTTAGAAGAACTCCAGCAGATTCTTCAAGATTAAAACTTACCAGCTAATTTCCATATAAAACTCCACAAGGTGTACCTGAGACTGCTGATGTAGCTTTTTTTAAATGCAAAGGCTTGTTGCAAATATTGACTATTATTGTTTTATTACATTTTGCTTCTCTTTATTTTTAAAGGCATCTTAGCTTTCTTAGACTTTTGCTAAGTGCACTATATATATAAAATATTACACTACACATTATACGTATTAAATCTGACGTAATTTTAGTAGACAGTCTGCTAGAAAAGCAACAGGTTTGAGGCTACAATGAGCAACATGAAGAAATTGGGAGAAGAGAGTATTTGGGCCTTTCTTAAAGTCTGTTTCTTAGATGAATAAAGCAAAATAAATGTAATGATTTCTGACTACACAAGATCTACAGCTTGGCCAGAAGGCCATTTCTTGACTTCCATCCATCAGCACAGATGCCCTAATAAGGTACACTGCATTTTTTCCCTGATGTTATTACACATTTGCTTTTCCTGCTCACTTCTTAGCAGAATAAAAAACAAAAACTGACGCATATTTCTACAACCGTTAAATAAATTTTTTAATATAAATATAAATGAAACGTTTTTTCCCTCTTGTATGCAGTATAATTTTTGACAAATGTGCTGATGGTGTAGCGTTTTAACCCGTAGTAAAAAATTTTGCTTGGAGAAGGTTAGGGACTGTATTTTGTGGATTTTCTCAGGAAAGCTGACTTTCATGTTACCCTTTTTAATCAGCTTGTTGCTATGAAGGTGATGTCCCATAGTTGATTCCAAAACCTGACAAGCCCAAAAATGAACTACATTCCATTTCTGAACCTGGATTATTCTTTCCTTCCATCACAGTTCTCCTCAGTATGAAGGAGGCAGTATGACCCACCAACATATTCCATGTTGCACCCTCCATGAGACAAAAAAAAATTGTTTCCAATAAAAGAGAATTTATGTGTTTTGCATTTGTTTTATGATTACAGATTTAAAAAAAACAAAGTTTTAATGTTTTATTATGATTTAGCCACCTAATTAAGATCAGCTGCATCAATCAATCTTGCATCTTCTCATATTGAGGAAGAAGCAAAGAATTTTGAAGCATTCACATTAGCTAGTAATCTACATGAGGAATGATGGATATTGCAATTTATACCATGTAAAAGTATACTTTTAATTTACCGTGTGACTTCACTTAACTACATGAAACCAACACTCCAACTTGCTAAAAAACAAAAAAAAGCCACAGTAAAAATCATTATAGAACTTCTAATAGTTCCCACTTCAAATACAATTACAAATCACCATTAAAACCAATAGTAAATGATTTACATTACATAATGTATTTGTGTACATTATTAAATCATTATCAAACCAAACAAACCATTGTCAAATCTTATGGGAATCAATCAATCAATCAGTCAATCAATCAATCAATCTATCTATCTATCTATCTATCTATCTATCTATCTATCTATCTATCTATCTATCTATCTATCTATCTATCTATTGATCAGATTTTTGTAGTTTCCCAAGGCTAATAAACGTCCTATTCGTATTATGGTTTTCGACTCTTGATCAAAGCGTGACAGTGTGAATGTAGAAAGATACAAAAAATTTAAATGCAGCTAATGGCTGAGCATTTATGTAATGCACACTGTGTAAATAAATAGGCAGAACCTCTCTTGCTTTGCTTAATAATTGTTGTCTAACAGTAATGCCCTCAACATGGTTGGGAAGAGGGGAAAAAAAATACATTCAGTACATCGGTGCTTCAAACCACTGCATTAGATAAATCTAAAATCTGTTTTTAATGGGAATATTGGCCCCAAGGTATTACAGGGTTTACAGACAGGTTATACTCCTATAACACAGCAGAGCTAGTATTTATAAAATCTGCAGCATATGAAGCATTAATATCCAGTGTTTAATACATCATAGCATACAATGATTGACTGACCTTTTACTACATTAGACACAACTCTGTAATCTCTAAAATACCTGAACATTTTTTGACACAAACTCCTCTACTGGGCTGATTAGATAACAGAGACTTGAGACTGCTGATTGATTCTTTTGTTGGATTTGTCTTTAATCAAGGCGAGGAGCAAAGACCAGCTGAGCTGTTTGAATATTCTTCATTAGCATTTCATTGTTCATGTATCATGTATGGCCTTGTGTTAACTCTATAAAGTCCGAACAGCACTGCTGCTAAAAAAAATATATCACCTACACTGAAAAAAACAGTGTGTTTTTAATGGTCAGTGCATTTAGAGATTGCTTTTGAATATTACATAGTGCATTTAAAAGCATTAAAATGTAATACACTACATTGTACTGATTAACCTCACATGAAGGCGAAGTTTGTTGCTTTGCATTTTAATGTTTTGCATACATCTTTTCCTTGTCTTTTTGTTTTCTTATGTGAGCTCTTCTATTTAGCATATTCTAAATACTCACAAATGGTCTGGGGGGAAATATGTACCAGATCATAGCCGTGCTCTAATTAAGTGACATTACGCATGTCTGTCTTTTTTTATGACTGTGGCTGTGCATCACTGCAGTACAGCCGATAGAAATTTGGAAAGGATTGGCTGTGTGCTGCAATATGTTGGAGTTGTTAACATTACACATGGAATTACAAATTCCTATTACAGCAAACAGCCAAGCATTATGGACAGATCTACAAATCCCATAGGAGGTCATTATACTGACTCTGAGCTCAACCTTCTGTGTGTTTGTGTATGTGTGTGTGGAGGAGGGAGAATTCAGATTAGAACAGAGTTCGAGAAAGAACAGTAAGAAATATTGTGGTCAGAAAATAAAATTAACATGATGCTATGTTTCTTGATAAGTTGCTGAGTGACTGGTGATCATATAAATATATCATGGTAAATTAAGAAGATAGATTTGCTGTAAGTGAAAAAAAGCAGCCATTGTACCTCAGATAACTTGGTCACATTTATGATCACTCAATTGTTATTGCATTGTCTGTGCAATTAGCAATTTATATAAGCTTTACCTTTCATGGAACTCCTTTTACATGTTTGTAGCAGTTTCTTATGGTCTTTAGCTTCTTATTCAGGTTAAGATTTTCATAGGACAGTGCTTTTTTAGTTTGTATTAGCCCTTACATGTTAATGCTATAAATAAAAAGGAATATTTGCATTTGCTTCTTTCTCTTTACATGGCAAAACGTGAGAAACAGTTTAGGGAAGAACCACATATGGCTGGAAAAATCAATTGTTCAAATCCTTGTCCAAATAGTGTAGTTACATTATGAAGTCTGTTTTGTTGAAGTCAGTCAGTCACTGATGAAGACTTGAGTACAAATCTGTGGCAATTTCAATCCAAACATATCCATATAAGTGTTACCATCCACAGTACTCATATGTATCTTTGGGTTGCCCACATGGCACAACCCTCAGACACAGCAAGTGGTTTCCAATTGACAAGAACTCCAACCAGAACTAGATCATCAGGATGGATCAGGGAGGTCCAAAGAGCAGAAGTGGGCTTGATCATGCGTATTATTACGAGTACGGTCGCGTCTCGTGGTCGGCACGAAAAAAAAAACTATCAACACTAAAAACGATACGTCCGTGGTGTGGACTGTTGCACCGGCAAGCATAATGTCACATTCTAGTTATTATTATTATTATTATTATTATTATTATTATTATTATTATTGGCTGTCAGATAAGGATATGTATTAATAATGTAATAATATTCAAGTATACTGAATACTAAAATGTGCTTTTTTTATAAACAAAATATGATCTTATTTTCAGGCTTATTTTTAGCTCGACAATATTTAAGTTAGTTTCAATATTTTTGGGTAAGCTCTCAAATTCAGTTATATACGTATATAGAATGTATAAACAGTTATACAGAATGCCTATGCAACATCAGCAAAATCTTAACAAGAAAAATCTATCTTAAAAAGATTTATTTTTCTTCTGAGAATAATTAAAAATATCTGATGGTTATCCTGCCAAATACACGATAGTTGAGAGGCATCAAATTGTAAAGCTGAAATGCCATATTCCGCCCAGTGGAACGTAAGTGTCAAATCAGTCTTTTTGCTATTTTCACCATCACTTTTATCTGCATGCAAAGATGTTATCCATTACTGTGCAAGCAAAATGTCCTGCCACTATAGTTTTATAGCTTCTGGTTTGCTTACTGCAGTGAACCGTGTGTACAACAGTCACTGTGCTCGCTGAAGTCTTAATTGCCTGTCGCAGTAATCTGTCGGCTTGTTTGAGGAGCCTGTGACAGCAGTGCCTTTGAGAGATAATCACCTGACTGATAGTGGAGCCCTGTGTGCATCTGTCTCTCCCTTGTTGCTGCAGGATGATAAAGAATTAGCCTTTCATCTGGACTTTGATGTCTCCAGCCACTGCTCGTGGGTTGTGGGCAATTGATCTCACAAAGAATTTTGAATAACTATATTGGTATCAAAATGTGTTGTGCAGTTGAATTTTATTGCACAGTCTCACTCAATATTTTACCTCAGTAGCATTTCTTTTTTGGGAAATGTACCTTGATGGGGTTTAGTTGTCATAAAAGTTAAAACTTAACATAAGCATGTAGATTGTTATGGATTTGCTGAAGCAACCACTTGTATATTTTACTTGCCTTTCTGTTAGAAATAAACTAATTGTCTCTTGTCTTTTTGGTCACAGATGTTTCTTAATATACTCCTTAAACTTCTATCATAAATGTGCAATCTGTCTTTCATAATAACTCCCTGCTGTTGTCTTTTATAAGATGTCTTTCTATGAATAATTGACCCAAAGCATTTATGACATACAGTACATTACAGCAATTAGCAAACCTCACCAGTTAAAGATCACATCATTCCAGATGCTTTGGGATTGTTCAAAAATAAGCTTAGGTGTTAATCATGTGTAAAGTCTTACAGGATGCTTTTTATCACATGCTTAGAAATGGTCTTTTCATCTCACGATACTATTCAGAAAGGGGAGGGAGGCCGCACTGTGGTCTTTCCCAAAGGTTCCATCGTTGGCTGCTGCTGCTCAGTGATGCATGGCACCTCAACAGACTTAAAATAATTGTAGGTTATTTGTTGAATGTGACAAAAGACCTGCACTGGGGCCAAGTTCTGAAATATAAAATGGAATGGTAAGGTGTTATATAGGGATAAGTGGAGATGACTTTGACTGTTGACCTTGACCATGCAGTGTAATAGAGGTAACAAAGACCATTCATCTCTGGCAAGAAGCACAAAAAAGAGGGAAATAGTTATGCAGCACTGCTCAAATGTTATTTACGGAAGATAATTTTACCTGAATTTAATGCAGTCCCTTAAGTATACCTTCACAGTATACATGGCTATCTTGCTAAAATTTATTTTTGCATTTTTTATTCATTGATCTTCATTAACCACTTTATCTTGGACAAGGTATCTAAACACACATATTCAAGTTAATGTATCTACCAGCCTGTGTGGTTTTGGACAGTGGATAGAAATCAAAGACTCTAGTGTAAATTGTTGAAAATGAATAGAAAATTCCTTTATTCAGTCTAAAAGAACATTAAATCAGTCAGCACAAAGTTTCCCCGCTTTTTCTCCTGCCTTGCAAAAAATAAATTGCAGAACACTATGACCTGCCATGCTTTACTGGACTTGGAGAGTTGTTTTTGGGATGATATAAATCAAAGTAACACGGGATTGAGCTCTAGGCTTAGATGTATTTTATTGTTTTTATTAGCATGTTACTGCAATATTTTTAGGTCTGTCATGAATCACATGTCTTACTAGCCATTGGCTGATTTATTATGTGTTACAATATGTAATTATATAGTTATTACTATAAAATGAAGTGCTTACTAGATTTAGTTCATGTAAAATAGCTTGCACTTTATTTATTTATTTATTTATTTATTCATTTTTTAACAAAGATATTGATTTGATCATAAAGTAGTGAAAATTTAGTGGCTTTCCTTTGGGTTATATAAATTTTGATGGACAAAATCAAGCATGACTGAACCTCTTATCTAATTTCTAATTAATTATTTCATGTAACACCACAAAAATGAAGGAACATACCATTAGCATTTTGAACCCAAATAGATAATTAATAATGTTCCTACCTGACAGAAAAATAGAGCACATTTCCTAAATAATTGTCCCCATGGCCCCAGGAGGATTTATTTAGCCCCCACTTAAGTGACCTGTATGCAAATACAATGTCAAGTATGTATGAAGAGAAGAGACTTGTATAGCAAATAAAGAGGAACGACTACGTCTGCCTGAGAATATGAGTCCTTGTCTGCTAGGCCTGTGGTAGATAAATATAAATAAATATCAGAAATGGCAATATAATACAAAATAAATACTGTTATCTGCAAAGTATTCAATATTTGTAGATGCTGTTTTTCAGCATTGCTAAAGAAAATAAATAATTTGAATAACTGTTATAGAAATAAAAATATTTAAATAAACATATTTAAATGCCTAACAAACTATTTACAGCAATATATCTCATACAGTACAAATTATTCAAATTGCCACTGCACAGTATCTTTCATGAAACTTTTTTCACAGACCATACTAATGTATGAATGATCATTTCATTAATTTAATTTCATTCACATCAGTAGTTTGATATGCCATTAGCTCTTGTCTCGAAGATGATCAATCACTATCAATCAAACATCATTAAAGTAGGTTCTTGGCTCCAAGCACGGGTACTAATTATATCTAAACATTGTTGAAACTCTATATTGACCCTAAGAATTTAAAATTACTTTTGCTCATTATAGTGGGTTTTTTTGTTTGTTTGTTTTTACATTTTCTCACAAGGAACATTTATTGATTGCTTTTTTTTATATAATGGGATTTGTTAGTCCCTCCAGCAGAAATGGCTTACTGATCAGAATCATAGCAGAATGGCCAGACAGGTTCTAGCTGGCAGAAAGGCACTCTTTACATCTGTGGTGAGCATTGCAGAATGAGCATGTCAATCTGTGATGTGCAGAAGAGCACATAGAAATGAGATAGAGAACATTTAAAGAACAGTAGGAGAGGTGTTCCTAATAAACTGGTTAGTGGATTTTGAGGTAGAAAGCAATCTTAATTATGATCTTGCATAGACTGCATATGATTCATCACCACCCTTCTAAAGAGATCATGACTTTAGGAAAACAAAACCCTTGGAGATAAATAAATGCATCCTAGTCAAGGTCGTTCTTGTCATTTGTTGGAGCTGAAAAAGCATGAGTAGTATGATATGTCACTGAAGACACAATTGCCTGAGGAAAGATGGGCCTTTTAATCATCAGGGACCCAGTTCTCTAGTGTTTCTCTTGTTGCTGCCACACACTTTATCACACGGCTGAATAAAAGACTATTTGCATATTTGAAAAATCCATAGAAATGGGGCATGGAACCATTCATTGTGAAATGGGACAGTTTGTGATGAAATCCTGGCAGACCAACTGTGCACAATTTTAATGCATTGCCATATGTCTCAGAAACTTTTTGGGCGCATTATTAATAATTGTTTTTATTTTGTTTTTATGCTTTGCAAATGGGAAGAAATGCAACCCAAAATTGGAGTTGTTTGAACCTAAAAGCAGAAGTTGTAATTGCACCCCAATTTAAGATCATAGCTATTAAATGCAGTGGCGGGCAGTGCATTTGGTACCTGGGCCTTTAGTGGGGACTTATACGACTTAATCCACCCCTTAATACCATCTCTATAATGCCGCAATTAAAGAAACCATCAATACTATACAAAAACGCAATATAACAAAGCGTGGTATTACAGAGAGAAACCCAGCCATTAGGGGGGGCACAAGCCAGTGCACTCTTAGTGCCGGTCCCAAGCCCGGGTAAAGGGGGAGGGTTGCGTTAGGAAGGGCATCCAGCGTAAAACATGTGCCAAATCAAATATGCGGATCACAAATGAGAATTTCATACCGGATCGGTCGAGGCCCGGGTTAACAACGACCGCCACAGGTATCGTTAGCCGACAGGGTACCGGTGGAAATTGGGCTACTGTTGGCTGAAGGAGGAGAAGGAGAGGAGGAAGTCGTCTACAGAGACGGCAGGAAAAGGAGCAGTGTAGGAGAGTAGAGGTTCATGGATGTGGTGAGGGAAGACATGCAGGTAGTTGGTGTGAAAGAGGCAGATGTAGAGGACAGGGTGGTATGGAGAAGGATGATCCGCTGTGGCGACCCCTAATGGGAGCAGCTGAAAGCAGAAAAAGTGGTATTACAGAGAGAGAGAGAGGAATTTCACATATGGAGGGTGAATACCATTTTACTAAAACAAGCTACAAACCGCAACTGTGCCACCTACATCATCTGGAGCAGTTCAGAATCATTATTTGTCTAATAACATGACAAAAACATTAAAAATGTAAATAAATACAACCTACTCATCAGAGATGCAGACTCATAATTTGCACCGCTCCTCAGAGGCTGCAATCCAGTGGTGCAGCTCGTATTCATTAGTCTGAAAATGGAGAACAAAAAAACTTTCCCGGGCTGAGACAAGCTAGCTAGCTTGACTGACCTCTCCTCTCAAGATGTCTAACTTTTCTCGAAAATGTATTTTTAAGTATGTCCGTAACCAAATCAATTTAAGATTAGGCGATGTAGGCATAAAAAAGTGTTTTGCCAGTCAAATTGGCTGTAACAGTTTCCCTCTGACCAACCAATCAGAGGATGGAAACATTCTGACGCTATTCTAGACCAGCTAGCTGCCCTGTGAGGCAAATTTGAAATCTGATTAGTTTATTTCTTAAAGAGACTATGGTAAAAGGATAGCAGTACAGGCTTTGAAGGCCCTGGGCAGATTAGATTGACATGGCAGCACAAAGAGGCTGAAATCTGATTGGACAAAAAAATCTAACATCCACATACACGTACTGGAAGCAGTGCAGCAAAGAGAAATGCTACGAAATAGATTGTTGGGAATAAATTAATAAAATTTCATGGAACAAATATTAGAATTTAGGTTGTAAATGTACGTCAGTGCTTCTAATAGTGTTAAGGCCAGCAGAGAAGACTTTTCTAGCCCTGACGGCCACCACTGACTAAATGTATGTGTAATTTACATGTATAGTATGCATATTAGTATATAAGATGCTAATAGAAATTAATTACAAATGCCAAAGTGACTCTATGTATTGTGAAATTCTTTAGATTGTGGATGCCACATGAGTTTTTATAGAATGTTGAAAAATAATAATTTTTGCTAAAAAAATGTTTTAAACATAAATGCCATAAAGTAGTAAAGCTATATTATTAATAATTGTATAATTGATTTCAATAAAGAAAAGCAAGGAACAGACAAACAGCATTGAAATGAACTGTAATTTCCACACTATACACTTTTTAAGTGAAAATGGCTCTTTAATATTGTATCGTTTGCTCAAAATATATATGTTTATCTTGGTCATAGCTACTTGTGCTGAATTCATTAGCATTAAAAGTGCATGCCACTGTCTCAAGCAAACACCTATAGGGGGCAGTCATGTACTGCAACCTCATTGGAAGGCCATGTACTTGAATAAACAGTTGCAATGACAACAAAGGCAACCTTCCAACAAATGTGCACCAGTACTTTCTAATTTTATACATATTCTTAGTATGATAAGATCATATTTCTCATTCATTCTTTACTCAGATAAGATGTAAAAATACTAAACGTACAATATGATGGGTTTTTTAAGTCAGTGACTACACTACACTCCTGTAATACATTTTACTTATAGAGTTTGGGAAGCTGTTACATGATTAATATTTATACAGGCAGAGGATGGAATTTTATTCTGTGTCACTCTGCCTCGTACTGGTGGGATAATTACATATTTATTTTTCACCCCAGACAACCCCACCTCACTGAGACCAGTGTGGGTAAAGTGATTGTGACAACTGAATAATGCTTACTAAAGAGAGAATATGTTCTAAAATATGTTTTCCAATCAACATATGCAATTTTAACGCTTAATTACACATTCAGTTTGGCAATGCATGAAAAAAATTCACATTTATTTCACATTTAATTTCCCAATAAAAGTAGATCACATCGGTGTATGTATGTATGTATGTATGTATGTATGTATGTGTATGTATATATATATATATATATATATATATATATATATATATATATATATATATATATATTTTTTTTTATATATATATATTTCATATTTAGAATGCACATATAATGGCTAAGTGCTATACATGGCTTGCAGTAGGAGAGTGAGATGCTGTAATTCAGTGTTACAACCGACATTCAGGATTGCTGACATGGAGCAGATATTACTTTGAGTTGCAGTTTGGGAAGCGCAGTAAGAATAGTGGAAAAGCTGTCAGGTGCTTTTGGAGGATAGCTTCTGTAGTTTTGGGCTATAAGATGCTGCTTGACTCGGCTCACTGACAGCTCATATGTTCACACTCTGCTTCATCCTGGAGCCGTCTGTAGGAATGCACTAGATTGTATTGGATATCTGGCCTGGTCTCCTAGGAAACCTGGAATAACTGGCAATTGGCTCTGAGTTCTCTTCAAAGATGCCACACAGTCAAAAAGTTCCATTTGGGAATAACTGGCTGCAGAAAAGCTGCTGAAGGCCTTTAGATCTTTAGATAGAATTTGACTCAAACTGGAGATACAGTCTCCTGGGTGGTCATTGCTTTAAACGCTGAAGAACAGAGGCAATCTGACGAGCAGTCACTAGAAAGAATAATTTATTCATAGTAAGATTTGCTTTTTGTAATACTGAACATTTGAACAGTTACAGGAGGATGTTTCTATATGGCTAAAAGGATTAGTCTCTGCATGAAATGCACGGAAAAGCATATAACTGTACTGCTGAGTGTATTTTGGCTAGGCTGTGAGCTAAAAAAAATTTGACCTTCATGAGTCAAAATACAAAGGAGGTTTATTTGAGTAAAGCAAAGATTGAAAGAGATTGTGACCAGTGTGGTGGGTAAATGTGAGAACCCAGCCATTATGGTTGCACAAGCCAGTGCACTCTTAGTGCCGGTCCCAAGCACGGATAAATGGGGAGGGTTGCGTTAGGAAGGGCATCCAGCGTAAAACGTGCCAAATCGAACATGCAGATCACGAATAAGAACTTCATACCGGATCGGTCAAGGCCCGGGTTACCGACGACCACCACAGGTATCGTTAGCCAACAGGGAATCGGTGGATATTAGGATACTGTTGGCCGAAGGAGGAAAAGGAGAGGAGGAAGATGTCTACAAAAACGGCAGGAAAAGAAGAAGTGTAGGAGAGTAGAGGTAAAGAAAAGAGTGCAGGCAGGGTGGAGTGGGTGGAGAAGAGTGGCAGGAGTGATTTGTGATAGAAGGGTATCTGCGAGAGTGAAAGCGATAGTTTATAGGACTGTGGTGAGACCTGCGATGTTGTATGGTTTAGAGACAGTGGCATTGAGTAAAAGACAGGAGGTGGCGCTGGAGATAGCAGAGCTGAAGATGTTAAGGTTTTTGTTGGGAGTGACGAGGATGGACAGAATTAGAAATTAGTTTATTAGATGGACAGTGCATGTAGGACGTTTTGGAGACAAGGTGAGGGAGGTGAGATTGAGATGGTTTGGACATGTGCGGAGGAGGGACATGGGGTATATCGGAAGGAGAATGCTTAGCATGGAGCTACCAGGCATAGGAAACGAGGAAGACCAAGGAGGAGGTTTATGGATGTGGTAAAGGAGGCTATGCAGGTAGTTGGTGTGACAGAGGCAGATGTAAAGGGCAGGGGGTTGTGGAGATGGATGATCCGCTGTGGCGACCCCTAATGGGAGAAGCCGAAAGAAGAATAATAAGTGGTGGGTAAATGTGAGGGAAATGGATAACTAGTTAAAGAGATCTGATAACAGTGAACTGACTACCAGTGAGCACCAAGAAACTAAATAACCATTAAATCACTGAAAAATGAACTATATATTGACAAATTGACCCATGTTTGCTTTTCAATATCCCATTACAAATGTATTCCTTAATTGCTGTTATAAATACCTCTGCCTATCTGTGAAGACTTTCTACTAAACTTTGAAACATGACTGTGGGGATTTGCCCATACAGATAGAGGAGCATTACCAAGTCAGGCACTGGTGTCAAGTAAGGAACACTGGGACACTGAGTTTTTCTACTTCATCCTTGTTGATTTATGCCTTCATAGTTCTCTCTTTGTGCACAGGGTGAATTATCATGCTGAAATAGATTTGAGGCCCTTACATCCTTTTGTTTGGGTTTTGGGACTAATATATTGTATATGTGTGTGAAGGTCAGGTATCATTTGGCTAAATAGAGTATTAATTTTTGGAAGAATATCTATTAAGAAATTATACTGATTAGGGCTTTGTTTTAGCCACTGACAATAATACAAAATTCAAGTTAGTTTAAATAACTTAGTTCTGCATGTCTAAAGTCAATTGATAAAATGTATTATACTGTCTAAGTTAGATGCAGTAAATATACAAAAACATCCAGTCTAGTCAATCCCAGATATAATATTGATCACCTGATTCCAGGCTACACTAATTTCCAATTTCATTGCTAAGTATATATATCACCTCAACTCTATATGAGGTTTTTCTTTTTTCTTTTTCATTTTCCTTTTATATTTTTTAACCCTTATAGTTTTTTGTTCCTGGTTTTTGTCTTCTGCCTACAACTTCTCTTTATAAGCTTGCCGATTTGGATTTGTTGGAAAAAGCATGCAGCTTGCTCCAGTTCCGTTATACTACCAATAAACAGATAGTAAAAAGCTATAAGATTATATTAAGTTGCCAAGTGGCTTTGCCATTTTATCAGAATAGTCTCTGGGTTTTAAGGAGTCTGGAAGCCTTGAGGAAGGAGCTGTTGCACAGTCTGATGGCAGAAGGGTTTGTATGAGGGCTGTGTGCTGCACACAGTGCTGCAAGCTTTGTGGATGCAATGCATGGTGTAAATGTCTGTGATGGAGAGAGAGAGAGACCCTGGTGATCCTCTCAGCTGTCTTACCTAGCTGCTGCAGGGTTTTCCAATCTAAAACTGTAATTTTCAGACCAGGCCCTGATGCAGCTGCTCAAGATACTCTTGATAGTCCCCCTGTAGAATGTGGTAAGGATGGGTGGTGGGAGCTCTACATTTCTTAGCCTTTGCAGAAAGTAAAGACACTTATAGGCTTTCTTGACTGTGGAGCTGGTGTTGAGGGACCAGGTGAGGCCCTTCTCCAGGTAAACACCAAGGAATTTAGTGCTCTGGATGAGCTCCACAGAGGAGCTATTGACGTTAAGTGGGGAGCTGTTGCTGATATGTGCTTTCATGGAGTTAAAAACCATCTCTTTTCTTCACATTAAGGGACAGTTTGTTGGTTCTGAAAGGTCAAGTGTCTGGTCTGTGCTACACTAGATTATATCTGGGTATTTGACAGAAAGAAGCACAAGACACTGATCAGTGTGGGTCGAAAAATATATCTTAGTCATCCACTTACAGTATAGATAACACAAATACTCTGTGCCACGATCCTTAAACATTCATATTCTTTAGGATAATCCAGGATCTTCTCTGTTATAACTGTTGACTCATCATGGTCTGACTGAGAATTTACCAGACATGATTAATATAGACTGACTGCATGCTTCATCTCAAGTCCTTAGTCATGGGCTTCCAAAGCACCATTTGAAGAATTTCAGTTTTTTGATATTCACTGGTTTGCATGCACTGTAAAGCATTAACATTCACACATTGGACATCTTTTTATGTGAGTGATAGGTAATATAGTAGGCACCCCCAGTAGCCACTAGTGTGGAAAAGTCATTGCTATTTGCTCACAGTGTAAATCAATAAAACTCTGTTCACTATTCGAGACAGCAACAATGTCCCTCTTGTCACAAAATATAATGTCAGCACTAAAGAGGCATATTTGTTCATGGGTTTTATGACATTATAACATTTAGCCAATCACTAAAACTTTCGAAATGACAGAAATGCTCAACACTACGGCACATCAAGATGGATCCTTTTTTAAAAAAAATTTATAATTATATAATACAGTATTATATACAGTAATTCAGCAATATGGTATTTTTTACTCTCAAAAGTCTGTAAAGCTGCTTGGAGACAATGTCTGTTGTGAAACACGCTATAGAAATAAACCTCACTTGACTTGCCTATTTAGTGACTCTAAAATGCTTCTAAATGCCATTTTTTAATATTAGATTACGAATGATCCTATTGAATATTTAAATCCATGTCTAGTAGTGGAGCCAAATCTACAGTCCAAATATAGCACTTACTAGTAAAAATAATACATTTACTTTCATATAAATTTTTTTGTCCTCATAGAAGTGTAACATTCACTTCCTTTAACAATTTCATTCCTATTTTCCACAAAATTCCAAAGACCAACACTTTGTGAACGTTCAGATAGATATTTAAGATGTTATTTTCTTGATAAATACAGTCTGTGTCATGAAAGAGTGTTGCAAAATGCTGGCAGATCCTATATTGGCTCTCTATCACAAGATGTGACATATACAAGGTGGTGGCAAATCTTGAGGTGCTGACAAAATGTGCACTGGACAAAACAGGACAAATTGGCATGGCAGATATGACAATTCTGAAGGTGCTTTAGGGCAGTGCTAGTAGATCCCATTGGGAAATGTATTTCAGGATCAAGTACTGTATTACTAACTAGTTAAGCCTTACATTGGCCCTGTGTTACAGGTTATGGCAACAACCCAAAATAAAAATAATGTGCTGGTTAACCATGGAAAATGGATGGAAAGGAGCCACAGCACAACATGGACAAGTGAATGTAATTAATATTATAAATTTACATACAAAATGTCTTGACTTTTGTCTTGACTAATGTACTTGTAAATATGAATAAAAACTGTTATATCTACTAGGTTTTGCTTGATGTCCTATTTAATGTCAAATTGTTAAATAAATGAAGACTTTGTTCAAGCTAAAAATATATAACTGCTCATTGAAAGGCAAAATATATAACAAGTTGTGGAGTTAGCAGTTGTAGTTCCCTTTCATGAACTCGAGCTGTGTCACAACGCTTTGGGAACGCTTCTGCGTTGTCCGCACTCTCAATCACGTGTGTAATTTGTCCAATGGAAGGCACGGCGTTACTGGCAGGGTGACGTCATGACCAGAAAGCTATAAAACGAACATGGAGTAAAGACAGTGCCAGCTTCTGTTTGTATATGAAGCGATGTTTGTATATGACCTCGCAAAGAGTTTCGAGATGGGGGCTTGTCCCTTTCTCCGACCTTACCTGCCTGGTCCAGCTCCCATTCGCAGGCATTGTAGCGGACCAGGAGGACTCGCTGCCTCCTTTGAGGCCACTAGAGCTGCACCAGGGCTTACCACCAGCTCTAGGCATACCGGTGGTCAGTCTCCAGAGACTGATTCTCCTAAGAGACTACCAAGCAGCCTGGGAAGTTCTGCCAGACGTGTCTCGGTTGGTCCTGGGCACTGTACAGTGAGTCTATACAATTATACGACTATATAGACGCTGCATCCCCTTCCCACAATGCCGGCATCCCTGCAGCACTTCCTTCTCTTCTACAGAAGCTGGTGCCGGCTTTACTCCAAGTGCGTTTTATAGCTTCCTTCGACAGTGACATCGTGCGTTCCATTTGACAGATTACACACGTAATTCAGATCGTAGACAACATGGAAGCATTCCCAAAGCGTTGCAACGCAGTGTCTTGTTCCCTCAGAGAACTAGGGTTACATACGTAACCTAGAAACGTTTTCTTTAATCAGTAATTTTTAGTAAACCTAAGAACGTTTTTCAATTAGAATTCCAGTAAAACTAAAGAAAAAATGTAGAATGTGTGTAAATGCATAAATGTTTAATATAATGTTCATTTTCCTGTCTTTCTGGTGAAGGTGTGCTTATGTAGTAAGAAACATGCCACCTTTTGACTGTGAAAAACTGCTTTAGTAGTATGTTTGGTTGCCTTGTTGTGCTGCAAGCTGTAGAGATATTTTATCTTTATGGCATTTATTCTAACTTGCTGTGAATGTATCAAAAAGGATGCACTAATGACTGTAATGAAATTATTTTTTTCAGTGTCGTGATAAGCTATTTTACTGGCATTGATGTTACTTTGATCTACATGTTGGGAAAGAAAATTAGAGACTTCCATGTCTAGAAAGAACTGTTAACTTTCTTGTATATGACTTAATATTGTAGTTCAACAGTGTTTACACACAAGGCAAATCATTTTAGTCCCTACACAGTCCCAGTTTTTGTAATTAATTTGGTAACAATTAGGTGTAAACACAGAGAAGAGCAGTAAAAGAGTCAAGCTAGGAGGACTGCATTATTGAGTGATGTGATTAAATAGGCTACTGCAAGATCCTATCAGGTCAGCACCTCTCATGCTCTAGTGTGCAGTGCACGCATTCAGTGACATTTTAATAATGAGATTCAATTGATGTTTTTGTGTTAAAAATAACCAGCTGGCTGACAAATTTTCCAGTAGCATTTTTTGTCCTCGGACACCTATTCCATGTTAGTAATGTGATGGTAATTTGAGAAACAGTGGAGCTTTGGATGGATTTGCAAGTATTTCTAATAGAAAAATGTAGGTCTTGGCAGGTTGTACAGCAGACATACTTAGACATTAGCTATGCAGACATTTTACACCAGCAAATTAGATCTCTAAATTAAATCTCTTTACTACTTACAAAGGTTCCCAGAACTAAGAAATTGTTGTAAAATAATTGTGTTTTAAAGTCTTTTTTTTGGATATTTGCTCTGCACAACTATCAATACCAATTTCTGAATATGTTCTGCCAAGGGAATGTTTACCCCATTTACTTCAGTCATTCAAAACCTGGTAAAACGCATACCCAGCATCCTCAACACTTCGATTAGCTAAAGGTACTATTGCCTGTTTACAGTTCTCAGCATCTGTCCTATTTTATCTATCAGTCAATTTAACTAATTACCAAGAGGGAAGAACTGCAGATGCATGGACAGTTGTTCAGTGGTTTAACACTGAGATGCACCCAACAGGAATCTGAACTATATTCTATTCAATTTATTCATCATCAAACACATTGGTATTTTTTATCCAGTTAGTTATGTTTAGTCATTTATGTCCCGTAGAAAATATTGGCCTCTTAATAAAAATATTAGGGGTGTCTTTACCTGTTTAATCCCAAACTTTGCCCACCTATGTAAATACATATGATATATCCAATTAATGTCTTATTTTTTTATAAATCTATTTAAAAATGTAGTTCAATGTTTACTTTGAGGTAGAAAACCAGCTAAAGATAATTTGGAGGGACCCTGTGCTACACATGAGAGGACAGAAGGTCAGTGTCACCACCAATGATACCCTATGGAATACCCAAATATTTACCACTGTATTTTTAAGAAAGCAAGAGAAGATATGCCACAACCACTGCTTTAAAATATTTTTTTCGATCTTTACACTATACTGGCAAAACTTTGCAGATGCAGATGTAGAACATCTCACTCCAGAGTTGTTGCCTACTTTGCTTTTATAACTGCCTCTAGTTATTCCCGGAAGGTTTTTGATTAGAAATGTGC
This sequence comes from Silurus meridionalis, assembly GCF_014805685.1. Classification (NCBI taxonomy): domain Eukaryota; kingdom Metazoa; phylum Chordata; class Actinopteri; order Siluriformes; family Siluridae; genus Silurus; species Silurus meridionalis. Next base: position 14,419,213 of record NC_060886.1, read on the forward strand.
AAGTAGGAAATTGCTCATTCAGCCATGGAGCAAAAGTGAGGTTGTACATTGATGTTGGGTTAATATAGCACTCAGATGTTGACGTCTTTTTCAGGTACATGCTTACAATTTCCATTTATTTTAATTCAAGTGGCTAATAGTGTATAAAGTCCGATTCTGATTTAAACTCTGATGATTATACATTCAACAGGTACTGCTATTTACATACAATTATTTTTAAACAGTATGAAAGTATCATGACTAATATTTCAGCATAGCCTGACCTGACCTTGGTCAGCCTACACAAAGTTTGCTAAGATTGAAAAACAACCACAAGACTGCGACAGATGACTTTGACTTGTTACCATTAAAGTTTTTTTAAAAAGAATTTAACATTGACCCAATTCATGTCTCCAAGTCTTCTCTACATTTCACATGACGTGTATTTAACAGGATAGTTGGTAAATAAAACACCCAATAGAAGAAAAAAAGCAGAATCATGTGCACAGCCGCTGCAATATATTATTCTAGTCCATGAAGCAATATCATTTACGTTCCTTTGACTTCTGTATTATTACATTTCCCAGCTGCGTTTAGTGATAACATTTATTTTGCAACTCAAAAGTTAATACACAATCCTGCTGTAATGTGCTGATCAATTCTGAAATGCTAAATTTTTTGTTGAGATATTTAATGTGGGATAAATAATAAAGCTGAATATATTCCAGGTTTTACGGAAGAAACAACTAATGGTTAAAAAGACTGGTGGGTAAAGCCTTTTATTTGTATGCCTATTCAGACTTTTAGTTCTGCTTTGAAATAATGCAGACTCACACTGAGAGCTTGAAAGTGTATTGATCACTCAAGAAACAAGTCCAATCCAACTCTGTTTTGAAACTACCTGGAAACAGAGAAACAGCTACGGCTACCCATTAGCTGTATCTCTCCTGAGCTGAGCAAGCAAATTCTGTTATGGGTGAGAAAACAACTTCTGTAATGCTTTTCTTCTTTTGTTCCTCTCTAAACCACTTCCCCTCTGTTAGTATGTATACTCGTCAAAACACCAGTTTATCTTAATTTCTTATTTTTTGTTTCATTTGCAGTATATGCTGTAATTGCTTCTAAATACTTTATTATGATAACAATCAGTCACAAGTGTTACGCTCTTTGTTTGTTATTCAATAGTTATTATCAGATAGTTGTCTGAGCCCGAAAGAAAAAAAGAAAAAGAAAAAAATTACAATACAGTATAGCACATATTATTTTCCATTTTTATTTTTCATAGGTATAGCAAGGAGATTTGACTGGTGCAATGCTTTCTTAGGGGGCTCTTCCAGTGCTTCATCTAGAATTTATCCCATGGTCACACCAGTACCTGTTTAGAAGCTGAGCTAAAGTTTAAGCCTCCAATGAAGCTGTGAAGTCAGACAGCAGAGCATGTTGTGTGCTCTTGACACCTGGCATGGTATAAATGCTCAGAATGTTGTTTGGGTTGCCTTTGCGGCTCAGTAACAGGCCACTGATCAGGCCCTCCTTCTGGTTTGGACAAAAGGAAAGGCTCTCCTCTAAGGACCAGCCTCTCCGTATGGAGTGCCGGAAGCTGCTTCCACAATATGTAGGTCCCTACAAGGTTGCTCCGGAAATTAACCCACTCCCCCCCACTTGGTGGCCAGGTCATTGGACTAAACCTGTGTGTGCATGCACATACTGCCCAGTAATCAGCTGGATACCCATTCTGGGTGTATTCCTGTCTCATGGCATTGTATCCATATTCATCAAAGAGATGAACCTCTTGTGAAGAAACTCTGAGGAAACCTATGGGAACTGGATCAAAGTGTGGATCCTGAAGCTATCAGGCAGCAATGCTAACCACTATGTTACTACAGGTTATTACTAATCAAAAAAATAGTTAGTACTCCAGCAACTACGCTAGAAACTAAAGCTACTAGACAAAAAAGTTAACTTGTTGTATTGTAAGTAAGGATTGAAACATTGGGAAGAAAATTATTTTTTTTTATCTTACACTAATGCTTTTTCCTTCTGTTTTGTAGGCAGACCGTATAACAACTCAGTTGATAAATATGACAAATTGTGATGCTCCTTACAATTTAGCAAAGAAAAATAACAAAACCTTCAATAGACAGAACATTTGAACATACTGAGGCAGATAACCAGCACTGAAATTCAGATGCAGATACTAACTGGTTAGAATCATCACATTAGTGGTGCAACAGGTAGTAGAAAATGTCCTACCAGTTACACTTTAACTGTTCTTATTGTACTTTGACCTCTAAGAAGAACTACTGAAAACATTTAAAAGACCACATGATCAGTTCAGATGACCAACATACTGTATATCTTCCACAATTAAAATGCACTTGATGAAGGGTGAAAATACTTAACATCTTTTATTTCTACTGAGAGGTACTGTACATTTTAAATTAAAGACATACTCCATGACCCTTTGTCTCAAACCATTTAATTACAATAGTTAAACATAATTAGTTAGTAGTGCCTTAAAAATTCATGTAGCACTTAACGTTGACATAATCCTGATTTAAACAATTAATCACTGGCCGACATTGGGAGCATACTGAATAAACCATTAGACTTCAATTCACAAGTGTTGTTCTTCTCTAATCCTAAATAAAACTGATTACAGTATGTAATACTGTAACTAGCGAAGAACACCTTCAGCAAGTTTTATAAGAATAGTTTTATAAGAAGTATTTCAGCTGAATGTTTGGAATAAACAAACTGTCCGAACACCAAAAATGTGTACGGCTGTTAATGATGCTAAGGGAGATATTTTAAATGAAAATAAAGTTGAACATTTGTATGATTATATATTTTGTCTGGTCAAAGAAAATATATCATATTAAATTAAATAGTTTTTTCATATAAAAAAGAACAAAACTAACATGCATGACTAAGTGTTTTCAAATGTTTGACAGAAACTTTATATTTATTTATTTATTTATTTATTGTTGAAGGAAATAAATACTTTAGACTAAAGAACAAATTTCTAGATTCATATTTTTATTTATATCTTATGGTGCAAAATACTACATTAAATCACCAAACAAACCAGCCAACCAACGAAAGTTAACTTTCTATCAGTCTGTGGCTAAAAGTATTCTCGCACCATAGCTTCCCCTAATAATCTCATGTAAATATACTCTCCAAAATATACTTTGCAGTGGAAATTTTCACTTCTTTAACAAATACAATAATTTACAATTTTAAAAAGGAAGTTTTTTCAGAGTAGTGTTTCTTTAAAAGATTTGCAGTCACAGTCCCTTGTGTGTCTAGTATAAGCTCAAACAGCTTGCTCTGATGCACTTTTCCTCTTGTTTTTACAATATTCTACCAGTGCGGTCATTTTTATATGAAAGGAAGCAAACTGACAAACTTGCCATCAGTGAAAGATGTAACGGCAATATGTCAAACAGTGAGTGTTCTCTGTCCTGCCTCATTGAACTGAGCAATCTGACTTTGCCAACAGCCCACTTTGCTCTCAATCCAAACCAACGCCTACTAAGCACAGAAACGGGATTTGTTAATAGTGCTGTCTCCACATTGTTATGCCATCTGTTTCAAGACAAGTTGTCAAGGGGAAACAGTCTGTTTAATTACACTGATTACACTTTTGCACAAACACACACACACACACACACACACACGCACACACACACACACACACACACACACACACACACCTAAACATACACACACACACACACACACACACACACACGCACACACACACACACACACACACACACACACACACACACACACACACACACACACACACACTCTCTCTCTCTCTCTCTCTCTCTCTCTCTCTCTCTCTCTCTCTCTCTTTCTGTCTTTCACACACATCTCAGACAAGAAAAAATTATGGCTTGTCTCCTCTGGCCAGCTTTTAGTAAACTGCATTCTGTTCATAACATCTTCATGTTATCTGAAATCTTTATGAATTGTTGGATTTTAATGTTTGCTTTAAAGACTAGCTGAGGGCAGTGGATAAAAAGTATTGGCTAAAGGAGGATACAATAAAAAAAAAACACATTTAGACAACAAATACATTCTTGATTTTGTGATTGCAGCACATTTAAATATTGTTTGCTTTCAGCTTGATAAGAATGAGATTAAATCAAATCTAAAGTTCATTTCACCTTTGGGGAAAAATATATTTATATAAAAATGTGCATAAACTGAATAAAACTTACACAACACTATAGATAAAATGGAACCGTTAAAAGAATCAAAACATGCAGGGCTTTGTAGTAGTTGCTACACATGAAAGGATCAATTCATTTTGTTCTGCATCCATGTTTTTCCACCCAAATATCTACACATATTTTGATATAAAAAAAATTATAGCTACTTTCTGTTTAGTGTGTTGTAAATCCCTGACCAGGCTCCTTGATAATTGCTAGCACCTGTTTCATGTTATTATGCTAATTATTAGTTTTATTATTATCCAGTGTATACAGACATACATACAGCTGTGTTTGTGTACTTTGCTGTACAACCTTGTACATTCATGAACAAATCAAAACCAGATTATGTTCTTCTTACATTTTTACTAAAACATTTTAATTGGGTTTTACTTGAATATTACATTAGGTGGGAAAATAAAATTGTTTCTTTTTTTTTTATCAGAAAAACCTGCAGTTTTAACAGAGAATAAAGTCTTTTTGACAAATTATTGCATTTTCTGTAATAAGATGTGCTTTCTTTTGTTTTCTAGCTAGTTATTTGTCTTTAATATTGTTCTGGTGTCTTCTAATGATAGATATTGAGATGAATGTTGGTTTATATTCATGAAGTCTTTCATCATCATTCATCATGAAGTTTTGACTTTTGGATTTATTTTAAATTTCTTCATTCATATATACAGGCACTGCTCTTAAAGAGCAATATGTAACAGTAAATTGCATTTCCAGATGGGCTAAATTTAAAATACTATGACCAACAAGATCCTGCTTTATAGCAAACAATATGAATTAAACTGGGAAAGATTGTAGGAACAATAAAGTATTTGAATTAAAAGTTCTAATGGATAAACTATTAAATGTGTGACACACTCCTACAGACTAACAAATAACATCGGGTAATAAAACTGTAATAATTTTTCCCTGCCTGTTTTCAGAAAGTTTATTTATACTTTGGAAAACAAGAGTACACTTTGAAATCTGTTGTCTTATGTTGACACATGAGATTATTTTGCAGTTTGGAGTGACCTCAAAATTATTAATGTTGCACCTGATCATTAAAATCATACTATTGACAGAAGGTGTATTTTCTTTTCCGATGATTGTATATATCGATAGAGTGCACTGGGAATGTAACAGCAAAATGATAACCCTGGTTAATGACATTAAGTGCTTGACCAGGTGCCTGACTAGGGGAAACACAAATGCTGAATTAAACATTCACAGTTGATTGTGTAAAAGTGCTCAAACCAGCCTGTATGTTAGATTACTGGATAATGTCCTAATAAATTGCATGTTATGGGGATATTAGAGAGAGGAAGAGAGGAAAATAGCCATAAAAGCCATAAGTCTTTCACTCTGCATCATTTGGTTGATAAGCACACAATGACTGATACAGAATGATTTTAATAGTTTGTAGTGGTATTACGATGTGACAAGTCCTGTGTTTGTTTGTTTACTGACAACTTACTGTATTTAAAGACAAAACTAATAAAACGGCATTAAACTACTAGGTCAGAACTATATTTGATTGACTAATGATTTGAATACAATATAGTAAGAGCTGTAGTCATAAAACAAGTTGCTTAAGTTCAGTATTTATGCGGGGAATGTTACTTTTAGTAACATGTTGTATTAAGACTAGTATATATATATATATATATATATATATATATATATATTTTTTTTTTTTTTTTTGCACATTCTTAAGGCAATTTATTGATCTCTCACTAGCAACTACACTGCCTTTGAATACAAACACTTACCTGTAAATCTGACCTTAAATCTGGGATATGAAATGCTGACTGAAGTGTATTTCTCTTTGCTGTTAAAAAGTATGATGAAACTAAAAACATATGATATAACAAAGATGATAAGTAGTGAAAAAAGTGTGCTTATTAAATAACAGTGTGTGTGTATATATATGTGTGTGTGTGTGTGTGTGTGTGTGTGTGTGTGTGTGTGTGTGTGTGTGTGTGTGTGTGTGTGTGTGTGAGTGAGTGTGTGTATGCTTCAAGAAAATGTGTATACAATATAGTCAAAAAAAAAATTTCGTTTTGTACTTTAAACACCAGGATCATATTGAGAGTGAATTTAGGTACACACAGCAAAAATGTAATACTGATATTGTGCACATTGATATTCAGACCTTACACAAAACTACAAATGAAGGAGCTATTTAGAATCTATGATTCAGAAAGTGAGATGTGTTTGAAATAAACACAAAAATTTAAAATAGCAAATTATGATTTCATGACCTTGATTTTATATATATATATATATATATATATATATATATATATATATATATATATATATATATATATATATATATAAAAGCAAAAAATGCTTAGAAAAAGCGAGAATTTGGCGGTTCCACTTCAAAAACGTCGACTTAATAGGGTTTTCGAGATAACCGAGGGCGAGATAACCGGGTTCCACTGTATATATATATATATATATATATATATATATATATATATATATATATATATATATATATATATATATATTCAAAACCATGTTAGTGTATTTTCTCAAGGGACAATACTATAGAAATGAAACTTGGTTATATTTTAGAGTAGTCAATGTGCAGATTGTATAGCAGTACAGATTTACTGTCCTCTGAATATAATTTAACATACAGCCATTATTTTCTAAATAACTACCAACATAAGTGAGTACACCCTAACTAAAAACAGCTATACATTGTGTAATCATGCGAAGCCACATGTCCTATTAATCATGTTCATGTTTTTGTCTTTGATAGAACCATACAAATTTGTGTATCTTAGAGCAGTATTAGAGCATTTACAATCTGGTGCTTTGAGTACAATTCTTTCATACTGACCACTGGATGTACAACATGGCACCTCATAGCCAAGAATCTCTGAGGATTTCAGAATTAGATTTGTCGTTCTCCACAAGATGACCTAGGCTATAAGAAGATAACACCCTGAAACTAAGTTACAGTTAAACAAACATTTTTTTTGTGTTTATTCAAAATACATCTCTCTTTGTGTCACATAGATTCTGAATAGCTCTTTTATCTAAAGGGTTTGTCTAAGGTCTGAATATCAATGTGCACAATTTCAGTATTAAATATTTGCTGTGTGTACCTAAATCAACTCTCAATTTAACCCTGATGTATGAAGTGGCAAATCTTATTTGTGGTTTAGTAATAATGAGTGCTTTTCAAATAACTATTTTAAATCTGACCTTAAAGCATAAAATGCTATATGAACTTATTTTAAAGTGTTTTTTATTATTTTGCATATACATCCTTTTAATATAAAGTTTATTTTGGCCTATTATTAAGCAATGGCTTTAAGCATAGAAACCTACATGTTACAGTGCTGTACTTTTTTCTTTTCCTTCTTTCCAGATGTGATGCCATCATGATATGATACCATAACTAAATACAGGATGGCTTGCCGTCCATTGTACTATGCTAATGCAAGCTTCACAGCATGGGGTTTTCTTTATACTACAAAGTCGTCGGAAGCTTCTCTGGGTTTTTCATTGATAAGGATGGCATCATGGTCCATCAGTTCACCATGGGCAGGTCATTCTTGTCAGTAGTTATCAATCAAGTCAGTTAGAATTACATTTTATGACTACACACCTGTAATATCCAAGTCCAACAGATGCTAAACCGGGCATTGTGTAGTTGTTCAGGGAAGTGAGTGAGGATTTTCAAAGGCACTACTCCACAGGGTTCTAAGAACAAGCTGTCTGGTGCTGGGAAAGAAAAAAAATAAGAGAGGAGCAGATGAGACAATCAGGAGCTCCAGTCAATCTTTTTCTTATTTAGCTGGATTGCCTTTTGATGCACTGCTTCAAAGCTCCCTTCGCCTCTTAATCTTCTGATGGGTCACATCAACTCATCACCTTGTTGGCCAACCTTTTAACAGGGTATGAATTTAAACTAGCTGCTTAAGGAAAAACTAATTAATTAAGGAATAATGAAAACATTTTTTGACATGTCTAACTTGACATTTCACCTGTAACTCTTTTGCTAGCCATAAAGTGACATCCAATTGTGACATTAACTGCCTGTCACAGTTTTTTTTTAAATAACTGTTTAGTGCAAGTATAAATAGGGCTAGCAAGTATTTTTTATGATAAATAAGAAACGCAAGTATAGCCTGATCAGTGATGTAGTGAAATTTTTGAACAATACAATGTATAATAAGTTCATAATGGGCCTTTTCGATCATTTAGACTTTTAAAACATTTAAGAGATAAATTGGTTTGTTTAATTTAACTAATACTTTTTTTTGTGGATCCCTCAGCAAAAAAGTAAATATTAATTGTTTTTAAAATGCAAACACATGCCAATTGAGCTTAAAAACATGCTTTAGTATGCAACGGTTCAAGTCACCATCACTTATATTTAAATTTTTTCAAACATATTTTGTAAGCACTTGCAAAATAAATACATGTATTTTATATAAGTAAACCAAAATAAAACCTCTGTATTTTAGCCACATATTTACATTCACCGATTTAGTAGAGAACTTAAAGCATTTAAAAATTTGAATTTTCTTTTGTAGAAAAATCATGGATATGTTTTGATATGTCATATATTTTTTTGTATCTTAACTATTGATTTTTTTTTTCCAGAATAACAACTATTGAAGTAAACGGGCGAAGTGGAATTGCAAGATATTTGTTAAAAAAAAAAAACACTAATAGCTATGAATATAATAAAAACACATTTTATAACAGATTTAATTGCTTAAATGTTAAGTCTGGATGGAAATATATTAAAAGTAAAAATATCTTAATTATCAATATACAGTATTTACTTATTCAGCAATAAACTGTTGATATATTAATTCTTATATGTGGTTCTATAACCTTGTCCAAGATTGCTGTATTACATTCTCACTAAAGGATATTTTTATAGTCCATTCCATAATCCACACCTAGTCTTTTATGGTTTTTATTTTGACCAAACAAATATATATGTACAGATGTAAAACTTAATTCAATTCGATTTTTTTTATTTGTATAGTGCTTTTAACATTAGTGGTTTCTCAAAGCAGCTTTACACATATAATGCGGTAATAAGAAAATGAATAAGATTGTCCTTTATATGTGTAAGTTTGTCCCTGATAAGCAAGCTGGTGGCAACTGTGGCAAGGAAAAACTCCTTGAGATGGCATATGAAGGAAACCTTGAGAGGAACCAGACTTATGAGGGAACCCATCCTTATCTGGGTGGCACAGAATGTCTATTCATTAGAGTTAAACGTTGTTGAGGTGTGCAGTAATGATCAAATGCAAACTATAGTATTGAGTCAGTCTGATGTTAATAAGTACAGTCCAAATCCATCCTCAAAGCTCTTGTGTTACTTCGTAATTTTATCAGTAAAAAACCATCCACAGCTGCACAGAGTGGCCTCCAGTAGAAGAGAACACCATCCAGAGGCAGGCCAGGACGAAGTGGACAGTTCAGAGGAGAGGGGAGGGGCAGGAACACTGGTCACTAGTACCTCAGGAGCGAGAGAGATAGAGAGAGAACAGGTGACAGGAAGAGAGAAATATGGAATATTAAGCAACCTTGTTGTTGTTTAAAAGTTAAGGATACTGTGCAAAACCTAAATAGCAGCTTTGCATGGTTGTGGCATCCAGACAGTTAGTTTCAATAGGATTTAACCTGTTGATTGGGTGTGCCATTCCATGCTAGATAACACTAGCCCACTGTTTAATCTTTAAATAATGAACAGAGCTTTGATGTATGCTTCAGGTCATTGTATGGTAAGGGTGGTACCAATTTGCGGCAGTCCAGAAGCATTTGCATGGCGGTGAAGCAAGGAACGGTAGCCATGTTTATATTTTCCTTTTACCATTTAATCTATATTTCACCTACATGTATATAATGAGTAAACACATTCTCCAAATATAAACAGAAATTTGTGAGGTGGAATGTAACATCTACATGTATTTCATTAAATACCTATTGTTATTGCTAAAAGTCACAGTTTGAGATTTTATTTTTTTTAATTAATACAGTTAAATTAACTAGCTTGTTGCATAAAAACACAAGAAACATGCATGTGCCTTTTAAAAATAAAATACTAGGTGTTTCCAAACTTTTTACATTTTCTGAAATACTCAAACAAGCTTACATGTCACCAACAACCATATCATGCTTAAAGGGGCACAGATTACACTTTTTTCTTCCTTCTGATGTTTAATGTGAAAATTACCTGAAACACTTGACCTGTATCTGCATAATTTGATTCATTGCACTGCTAGCACATGATTGACTAATTAGATCACTGCATGAATGTGCAGTATAAAAACTGTTTAGTGCAGTATGATAGTACATGTCTTTCTAAAGATAGATCTCTCTTGTTGATCATGTGTATTGTCTTCCTTATAAGACTTAAATGTGCTGAATATTGTGACTTGTCCTAAATATTTTGTGGCAAAACATTTGGGCAAATCTACTAGGTATTCATTCATGCAAAAGAAATGAGACTATAATGTAATAACAACAGTGACAAATAGAAAAGGATTCATTGGCCCTGCATTATTTATCCTTTTTTGTCTTTTTTTGCTAAAGCAAGCTTGAAAGGTTTATGAAACGGTTTGACCTGATTTTTGATGTGAAATGGAATAAGAATACAGGAATAGTACCAAATAGCCCTAAACTTCACCATGATGAAGTGCATCTGTTTTCATATTCACTCCAGTTGAGTCTCTCTACATTTGCCCTTTAATAGCATAGAAAAATATGGTGCTGCTATTGAAGTGTGTGTTGAAATAACCATGATGGATGCATGATGAACTGCTACTTGAATACCATTTCCAAGGTCTAATGTGCTCAAATTCAAACCTATTTAACCCTTGTAATGTGGTAGAAAGCTGCCCACATATTGTGTTAGCAGGTCAAATTTGACCCATCACTTAATCCAGCCCAAAATGCTCAAAGAACAATGATTATCATTCAATATAGTTTTTCACCACATAGCTATCTTGTTATGCATTGATAACTATGTAAACACTTTGAAATATTGTTTTTTTTTATGGCCACATGAACTATTTATCTAAGAATTAACCTAAATGTTTAAATTCACTCATTATATTTGTTATAGTGAAGACTATGGGTATTTAGATTAATATCAGAACATACCTTCAAAATAAATTGCTTGTGTCTTTTTTATTTAATATTATTAACCATAGTGACATCTGTTGTGTTATGGGTCAAATCTGCCCCCACAGTTTTATGTTAGGTAAGAGGTAAAACTTTTTCACATAATTAAACTTACATTTATTTAAAATTGCAAAGACAAATTAGAACATGTAAAAACAGCAGGTTTTTTCTCTTTTTTAAATTGAACATTTAACAATGACAACATAAATTGTGTCTATTCGTGTGTGTGTAAAAATAACGTTTTTGTCTTTAATACTGAACATTGACAAGGTGTGTGTGTGTGTGTGTGTGTGTGTGTGTGTGTGTGTGTGTGTGTGTGTGTGTGTGTTCATATGCATGAATCACTCAATCAGATGAACAACTCAAATGTTGTGTTGATAACTTGAAAAGTGACACAGCATATCTAGTAGGCCTCAGGGTCATTCTGATGATGTTCTCAGTTGGTGCTCTGCCTTGGTTGTCATAAGGGATTGATGACCATGAAATGACACTTTTTTAATTGAAGATGTGTCTTTGAGCATCTGTGCCATATGGGCTGTCTTCTTCATCAGATGTGTCTTCTTGTTGGTCAGAATCGTACTTCACATCATCCTCAGACACGTCCACCTTGCTCTCTGTCTGCAATATTACATTCATGACCAAAGATGAAGAGGGAAGAGAGGACATCCAAAAGACACTGAATCTCTTGCTCATGTAGAAATAGACTCATGATACAGAATAAAACTGATAACACACATGAGCCTTATTTATAGATAACAATGTTCAGACAATTTAGTTCATACTGTTCACACCACAAAACTAAAAATGATGAGTATCAATATTTCACATGAATAGATTTATGTGTCACAATAGAAGACAGGGTGGGTGGGGGAGGGTGTAAGATGTGTGTGATGTGGGTAGTTGAGCCTAATTTGATTTACAGAGCAGATTACAGAGCAATGATCCATGGATGCATATAACAGTCAATATTCTTGGCGGGTCAAATTTGCCCCCTGGAGCACCACAGATGTCCCTTTTATTTTTTAAGACCTTTAGAATTTACTAAAATGATGACATTTTCTTTTCTTGTGTTAAAATAGCTGTGTTTGAGAATATCATTAAGACCTTGTTCCAACATAAAAAAAAAAAAAACATTTTTATAGTGTTTTTTACATATCAAAGTTGACCTTAACAAATTATAAGGGTTAAAAGAAAACTTCAAATCACAGATATACAGTAAACAGGCAGGGAATAAAGAGGATTGAAAATAGACAGTTTGTAAATACAATGTTGCAGTATACACTAATCTTGAAATCATGTTAAAAACACTATTACTGATTAAGTAACCGAACTGAACTGATTTAATATGTTTGCAAGGTGAAATATATGTCTTTGAGCATTATGTTAGTAATATAAATTACTCTTTTTTTTTTACCACATTCAGATTTCCCTGCTCTTCTTTAGCATTGTGTCTCCACTCACTTATCCTGGATGATCTGGTTTCTTCCTAACCTAAACTTTTTATTTTTAAAACACATATATTCCAATACCAGAGCAGCTTATTTTTGCCTGGATATTATGTGACACCGAGAGAATGTAGCTGTAGCCACAGTGCTAGCTTTTTAATCTACACTATCCACTCCAGTAGTCCAGTGTGAATTAAAATGTCTCTCAGGTCATCAGTGCATCGGTGGGTGTTTTGGGATATATGGGTACGTAATAAGTGAGATCACAGGTGACTCTTTAGACATGCACCAAACCCAGATCACTATACAGTACATTTCACCTCTGAGCCATTTCCCTACAGAGATCGGAGAAAAAACATTCATCTAAAAATCGAGCAAGAATTTTGACAGATTTTACTTTTTCAAGCAAGCATATGAGTGTATTAGCATAGCAGAACTTTTGGAAAGTAGCATGCATCTAACAATAAGACAAAAATCTGATGTAAAAATTTTTTCACGCAGGCCTATGAGTGTAGTAGAATGACAGGAAATGCAGTAGATTGTCTTAAATTAGGGCCCGACATCTGAGTCATTCAATGTTATCCTGTCATTCACATGTTCTCTTGCTGAGAGAGGTTTCTGTAATAGATTCCTCTCACATCTCATGACTTCCAGGTTGAAATTGTTAGAAACATGTCAAAAGACATTCAAATTTGTAATTATAGTGCCATTATAGTTGCTCATGTATTAAGGTTGATGGTGTTTCCTGTTAATGATGTGCCAATCTTCATATCTAAAGCCTACCAGATCAGATGTTGCATTATAAACACATTTTTACCAAATGATTTTTTTTTTTACATAATACTTCTTGAACATTTTAGTTTTTGGTTTTGGTTTTAGGTACTTTGATACATTTAGCAATATTAATATTTAATAACAGTCTGACTATTGCTTAGTGAATAACATGTTGAATGGCCTCTGAAGTTAGCAAATTCCAAGAACAGAAGAATTTAGCTGGGTTAACAACACCGACCCACCTCTGTAATGACAATTGTGTTTAGAAAATTATTCCTCTAATCATAAGTAATACCTGGTAATTTGCCATTTGAATGGTCTATTCTAGGTGCTTGCAAAAAAAAGAGTATTTAAATATAAATGTGAATAAAACTATAAATAAGTAATTTTTCCGTTTTCATCCTTGTATCAGAGCCGATTAAGGAAACGTCATTATCAGTGACAGGTGATCAGAGTGGTTAGGTTTCTGAATCAATCTGCAGAATACACATCCTTTGTGTTTATATTCAATGACAGACTGAAATGATTACATGCTTAATGGTGCTATTTGGAATGGAAAAAAGCATCATTGCCTCAGTGAGAAATCCCATCAGGCCTATCGTTAAATGTTTGGAGATACAACAGTTTCCAAAGAGGACAGTAATGACAGGGGCTGTCTCTCCTAATGGATTCACTTCACCTCAAAAGCTAATTTGGCATTCTGCAATTACACAATAAAAAGTGTGCCTAATGGAATAATCGTGTTTACCATTCAGTTGGGATATCATCATGTTGTCTACAGGATTCTCTTCTTCCTTGTTTTCTGTAGCATAGAGAGACAAGACAGGTAACATAACTGAAGTGCTGCTTGGATGGTCATTTACAAATTTTGTAGACCCATTTTCTTGCACTTAAATTAATAGAAGTGGTTCACATGAGCCGCATACCATAACATAACAGGCCTTCTGCAAGAGGTTATGATACAGTAAGCAAATAAATAATTGAATATGTAAAATTGTCAAAGGTAATACAAGGAAATGGGGTCATGATCCAAATTTAAAACTGGATTATGTCCCATATGTGTTTAGTAGGAGAAGAGAAAAAAGAGTGCTGCTTGCTTTTAATCAGTGTGACTCTTTTCCCACCAGGAATATACTGAGAATCATTACCCATAAACTTAATGCCACCCTGTGCTCACCTTCATTTATTAAGTTAACAGTTATAGGTTGAAATGCAAATGCCTTTAAAGAATACCAAATATGTTTTTCTAAATCTTTCTGGCTAAGAACCAGAACTTCAGTTCTTTCCAGTAAAGGTAGAACTCACTGACCCCATTTACATCCTCTATTTCAGTATGTCATCTGAAGAGGGAATCATGGAGCAAACAGCTTTTCTAAAATAAAGTAATTCTACTGCAGTGCAGCACATTTTAAGTACTTCCATATTAAATATGTCTTTGTAATAGGCACTGTGAATATTTTCTTAGCAAAAAAGTGAGCAAATTTAAATGGTATACAGTAAACACCTATTGGCTAAACCGCATATCATAAATTAAAGCAGAGAGTCAAGGGGACAGAAAAAGACCAAACAAACATACTTTTCTGAAGGGGCTCAGTGATTTATTGCTGGGTATAATATGTAGCCCCCTGAGTTAAACTGCAGCAGTGAGGAGAATAAATCACAGCTCACCTGAAATATAACATTTGGCCTCAGCAGTCCCCCATTCAGACCATAGGCTGCTCATTGCACTAAAACATAGACTGAATCACAAAGCTGGCTCAGCGGCATACAAAGCTGAAAGCACCAATTAACTCCATGCCATGTCATGACTGCTTCTTCTCAGATGCTATTCATCAAGCTGTGTATTTTAATGTTAACCCTAGAGCAACATTATGGTGGGCTGAAGCCACAGTAAAAAGACAGCCCGAGGACCATAGTATTTTAGAATTTTGTCTCTTCCCTATTGTAAAACACTAAAAAGAATTATGAACTAATGCATTGAATTGGGTGCATTAACTGAGATAAAAAAATTATTTGTGCAGCATGACACACATACAATCCTACTCTTAGTTAATGGATGTGAATAAAGAAGATGATTAATATAAGATTTATTTCAGCCTGCTTTGAGGATTTGACATCATTATGCAGAATGATTTCTAAATCAGATTGTGCTTAAAATGTTTTATTAATAGTCATGACATCTCGTTAAAAGACTTAGCACTCGTCTTCTTATTGCTTTTGAAATGATCTTTTAGACTAGATCTTTTAGACTATACATTAAGTGCATCTTATATGAATATATGGTGCTCATCTGACTCACCAGGAGGCAGCACATGTTTCAGTGCTCTGCTTGGTTGCCTTGTTACCACACATCATCTAAAATGCCTTTTCTCCTTGTTTCGACTACACTGTAGCATTGTTTTGACATTTGTTATTTTTGGTGGTGATGTTTTTTTGATGGGAGGTCAAAAAGCGCCAATGGTGTAATTCCGAACAATTTCAGACTTTGCCTGGCTTTACAAAATGAACTGCACGATAGAATAAACAAAATGGATTTGCTAACAATGTATTCTTATATTCAAATATGTAATTCTCTTATATAGCAGGATCATGAAGTAGTATGCTTTCTTCAATATAATGTAATTGGGATTTACATGTGAGTGGGTGAATAGTGGCACTTATTGATGTTAAGGAGTCTCTATGGAGGGAGGGGATTCACTGCAGTGAATTTCAGATGCATACTCCAGTTGAGGTTGTGTAGGTGTAGGTCTGGGGAAAAAAATGCTATCGATGCATCATGGTATGACCTACCTCATTGTAATGTCGCACAATTCATGTAATTTAAATACATGTAAAGTGGGTGGGTTACAGTGTCAAAAAGACTAAGACTGATTGTAGATTTAATCCCTATTTATACTTGCAACAGACATCATAATGTATTTAATTTAATAGAATGATTTTAGGCTTTAGAGCTACAATGTGTAGGAGGTTTTGTTAAAAATGAATCTGAAAACTTTGCCAAAAAAACTTATATGATACACTTCAGCTGTTGTGATTCACCCTGACAATCCTGTAATAGTAATTCACAGTCATCAGTGTGTCAGAGCATTGAGTCAGAATTGGTGTCACATCAAACATCATGCCACCCCAAAATCAGGTGATGAGAGAAGTTGATTATGCTGTGATTGGCAGGGGATGAGCCAACTAAGAAAAAGAGAGAGACTGAAAGAGAGAATTACGATGTAAATAAAGCAAACAGGAAATGAGTGTTGTGCTGATGAGATTCTATGAATGTTTATACTTAAAACCTATGTGCCATAATGTGCCATATATATATGTACCGCCCCTCGCAAAAAATAAAAATAAAAAATAAAAATCACTATTACACCTGGATATTAGACTTTAGATATTTGCTGCTTGTGATACCTCATAATAAGTACAGTTGTTGTCAGTGCCAGTGATAGTCACATTGATGTGCACATTAAATTGTTTTATGTTTATAACACTACCACAAAAGTGGGCAAGTGCAAGTCACAAACTGCTACTGGATCGATCTATCTATCTATCTATCTATCTATCTATCTATCTATCTATCTATCTATCTATCTATCTATCTATCTATCTATCTATCTATCTATCTATCTATCTATCTATCTAATGTGAAATTTGAAAACCTTTTATCCTGTATCTGTAAGGATCATTTAGCTTAATGAGCAAGTGTGATCTGCTGGGACAGCAGAATGGCACAAGTGTCACCTGGTGCTACAAAAAGCATCTTGATTATTTATTTCATAGCACGTCTAGATGTGGAACTCTTCGTGTGGAACAGGCAGTAAGACTGAACGTAAATGCTGTTAGCTAGATTGCTTATCAGCCTACAGTAGTATTTTCTGCTTCTCTCCCTCTAATTGGCGAGACACAGTTGCTGCTGCTGCATGTGTGAGGGAGCAGAGAGCAGTAGAGTTCTGTCAGCCTGGAGCAATGGTGTGTGAAAACAAAAGAAATTGGGCCCATTTGTGACAGCAGCACAGTATGTGATGCAGTGTTTATCGAATGCTCAATCTTCGCTCCCCTATTCATTTTGCCTTCTGTTTTGCATTTTGTCCTCTGAATCATCCCACAAACCCTTATAAACTGTATGTTCATTCCCTTTTATTATTTTGAAACTGTCATTTAGATTCATGCTACATTTTGCTTCCATAGAGCCTTAAAAGATTTTGTTAGAAAGGTAATCATCTCCCCATAATGGCCTTATTGTTTAGCCCATCCTTGTTCTAAGTTACTTTACATAATGCACCAGGCTGAAAACAAGGCAATAAGGATTCTTAAAGCATTCTCTTTTCTTGCTCTTGTCTGCAATCACAGCACTCCCACTCCCAGCACCATTCTAACATCTAATTGGTGATTGGATTGCCCATAAGGAGGATTTATAACAAGTTTATAAAAAATATGTTCTATTTACATCACACCTTTCTTTTACTCAGGGTCTCTTTAAAACCCATAGTGGCTGAGGTAGCTAAAAAGGTGAAGCCTCTGCTTAGAGAATGATGAATTAAAGCATTGAGAGTGCTGCATTAGCCACAGCAACTAAATCTCCTGAAAGCAGGGCTAGCTGAGAGTTCAAATGTAACCTGTCTTACCCTATACTCTGCAGGCGATGTGGGCACCAGCTTCTAAAAGAGTGAATGCAAGCCCTACTCAAAAACTCTGCTGGGATTCTCTCTTTGTTTTGCCACCACTAAACCTGCAGCTTTTTTTGCACTTGATATATTAATTCTACACAACGCTGTTAATTGAGAAAAAAACATAAATCATATCAGATCTTTCTTACCTGTACTGGGATAACAGCCTACAATTTTTGGCTGTTTATAAAAATAAACAGCCTTTTAATTTTTATTTATTATGTATATTGTATATCTACTGTATGCAGCATTCTTAAAGTCAATGCACAACCTTTTAAAAAGATTTAAATCTTTGGATTCTGACTTAGCCATTCTAAATGTTTTAATATTCTTCATCTGGAACCAATCCTTCATTAGAGTTGGATTTGTACTTTGGGTTATTATCATGTTGGAAGGTAAAATCAGCTACCAATGATCTTGTCTAGAATCCAGCTAATAAAAATCAGCCCAATAACAAGATGCTGCCATCAACATGCCTTATTTTGGGAATGGCATTGCATAATAAGCTGTGCTATCTTTATAAAACTATGTCCAAAAGGTTCTGCCTTGGTCTAAAAGAACATTACACATTTTAGGACAAATTTTGGAATGATGTAGTACATGCACTTTTTGATTTATTTATTTTTTACTTGAGTTATACATTACATTCATTAATAAAGAGAAATATCTTCATTCTTGCCACCCTACCCCATAGGCCTGACATGCAAAATTGATATCACATGCAAGAAGCGATCAGCACTTGACAGTTATTGCTGCATCTCCTTTAATGGTGCTAAAGGTCTCTTTGCAGCCTCTTTTATAAGTATTCTTCCTGTCCTTTCATCAATCTTGGAGGGACATCTTGTTCTAGGTAATGTCACTGCAATGACCCATTTTCTCTACTTGTTAATAACTGCCTTCATAGTGGTCCACAGTACATTTAATATTTTGAAAATGCTATTGTACCTTTCTAAACAACTCCTTTGGACATTAAGGTCCCATACATGCTTTGTTAACTCATTATGTAAATAATGGCTTCAGCAATTGGATGAATCCAAGATGTTAAGAAAATAAAAAAAAAAGAGCTGATCTTTACTTGTGGTTAATCCCAATCATGTAATTGATTATAGGTGAACTGTATAATAACATGAGTATGTGTATTATTAGTTTAAGCACAGCTACTTTCTCTATCATAAAAAGTTTATTGATTTTATTAGTTATTGTATGTTCTTTCTTTAACTACTTTTTTATTATATATTTTTGGTTGCTAACTCATATTAAAGTTGGGAAAAAATCTAATATTATTATCTTCGTTCATTTTAATTATTTAAAAGCATGATAGAACCCATGCCATTTCATGCATCTCATTAGATAAGAACAAATTCTGCACATATATGGATATTATTACAAAGCTTCATTTAAAGGCAAATTATTTAAGGCATATGCTGCATCCTGTTCCAGGGTTGATGAAATAAACAGCTTAGGCACAATTTGTTCTTTGCATTTCTGCTACAGGATTCCTCCTCTGCATGCAGGTTATGGTTCTTTGTGCCATAGTTTGTGATTATGATTACTAAAATTCTCCTGGCTCTCTCTTTATCACCTTCACCAACAGTGTGTGGATCAATTGGTAGTGAAATATGAAAAGTTATTGATAAGCGTGAACCTAGTTCTGTGAGAAGTGTTTACTTAAGGAAAAACCTCAACTGATTTTGCAATATAGTAACACTTCAAGGACACTTTTCTTGAAAAAAGAAAATTTCAGGATTTGACATCCAGGAACATATCTTGTTTTTTTCAATTCCCCTGGTTGGATTTTGTTAGCAATATATAAAGATAAGTTTATTTGGAAGTTTTTTGTTTTTTTTTTACTTTTTACAATCCTTTTATTTAACACGTCATGTCATATACCATGTAGTATCAGCTTGACCCATTAGTTAAATAGATATATAAATATATTAATAAATAAATAAAATGTTAAATAGACAAAAATAAAAACAGACAATGACAGTTAAATGTTGGGGGGGGGTGTTATTGTTTAGTTCAGTTGTCGTGCAAAGTGCAATTTTTCTTCTTTCACTGAACAGAAAGCTTCATTACAACACCATACATACTCAAACATCTTCAGATCCACTTATACAAATTAAAATCAACCAAAATCATCTATTTTATGAACCGGGAGAAATTCTGTTAGCATCACAGTCAGTGTTTTGAGCCACTTTGTTCTTTCTGCACAGGTATATACATTTTTGTATATACCTTGTATATACCATATTAAAATTAATTAGCTGGCACATATAACTGTTTCTCCTGATGTACTTAAAACCAAAATAAAATGTCCAGCTGGGGAAAGTGTTTCTCCTCTGTATCGCCGATCTCACCAAATTTGTAGTCCTTCAGCTGAACACGCTCCTATGCTGTTAGTGTAGACTGCCAGTGGTGTAGGAGCTGGTTAGCGACGCGCATGGACCGTTGTCCTATACGTGCAGCCAGGTCCTCCACTCATGACAGGTCTGTCCCTGCAACGTTCACCAGCTCCTGGAGTGTGATGATCTTTAAGGAGATCAAAGCCCTGGACAGTGTGGAGGTGGTTGCACCGGAGATGTCCAGCCAACTCCCGTTGACCAGGGGCTTTTCCAGGAGCCAGTGTAGTGTTCCACAGCCCTTAATCCTTTTTTTTTAAAGTACATATTTTAAAAAGTCCATGTTAAAAGACTGGTAATCCAGTAACATTTAGTGTGCTTGTGTCTATTAAAAACGAAGTTCTGTCCAGTCCCAGTCCTCCTGCCATGTGAAAAAGTCCACTGGCTGCTGTCCTCCATATCAGGTTCCGGGTGGGCCCGGATAGGAGTCTCTGGAAGAACTGGAGGCAAAAGGCTGCAGTTCTGCTGGTGAGATGAATAAATAAACAAAAAGGGCCTGGATGTTTGTTAGCAGATTTGCCGGTGGATCCACGCATGCCAGCTTGTGCCACAGAGACAACGCTGCCAGGTTGTTTATCACCAGCGTTTGGAACCAGCCGCTTAGTGCTCAGTCTGCCCTTGATGTGCTCTACAGTGCCCTCTGCTGGCGAATTCTAAAATGAAGAAGAACTTATGAGGGGCATCCATCTCCATAATGCTTCTAATGTGTAAGTGGATCAGCGCCCCCTGTACTGTAGTGTCCAACAGGTCGTTCATTTTGGCTTTTTGTTTTTGAGGGCTTCAATATGCCCTCGATTTCCTGTGGCCTCCAAACGCTGGAGATCCACTGTCTCTATCTCTAGAGCTTTCAGCGATTTGGCAAAGTCTCTTTTGAATTTGAGAATATACTGTTGACAGAAAATTAAATTTTGTGCTTTAGTAACATATTTTCTAATGTACAATTAAAATCACCTACCAAAATAAGAATCTCTGCAGTGCTGCAGTTGAAAATAACATTATTGAGTTTGTCTAAAAACCTAATTCTCTCCACTGCACTGATGGGAGCATACATACAGATAAAAACAAAAACCTAATCTTATAAAAAAACATTTACTTTGAAAAGCCTCCCGTATAAAACTTTTTTCACCATGTAAGAAACATGAATAAAATTACGAGTAAGAAGCAAGGCAACACCACCACTAAGTGACGTGTTGTGGCTTAAAATTACCAATCCACTGTGGGTTTCCCGCAACATGACAACATCAATACATTTCCCTTTCAGTAACTTGAGCTGCGTCGAAACGCTTTGGGAACGCACTTGTGTTCACGCTCTGAAATAATGTGTGTAATCAGTCAAAAATTGGACGCTGGCCTCCACCGGTGAGGTGACATCATGACCAAGATATAAAGCGCATATGAGTGAGGGCAGTGGCAGCTTTTGTTGTTCACAAAGCGCTCTGTGTGTTGTGTTGTCTGTCAGATTGTTTGTCAGATTGTTTGTCAAAAAAAAAAGGAAACATTTATTTATATATAGATATATACAGGGAGTGCAGAATTATTAGGCAAGTTGTATTTTTGAGGATTAATTTTATTTGAAGATTTAATTTGAACAACAACCATGTTCTCAATGAACACAAAAAACTCATTAATATCAAAGCTGAATATTTTTGGAAGTAGTTTTTAGTTTTAGCTATTTTAGGGGGATATCTGTGTGTGCAGGTGACTATTACTGTGCATAATTATTAGGCAACTTAACAAAAAACAAATTCATACCCATTTCAATTATTTATTTTTACCAGTGAAACCAATATAACATCTCAACATTCACAAATATACATTTCTGACATTCAAAACCAAACAAAACAAATCAGTGACCAATATAGCCACCTTTCTTTGCAAGGACACTCAAAAGCCTGCCATCCATGGATTCTGTCAGTGTTTTGATCTGTTCACCATCAACATTGCGTGCAGCAGCAACCACAGCCTCCCAGACACTGTTCAGAGAGGTGTACTGTTTTCCTCCTTGTAAATCGCACATTTGATGATGGACCACAGGTTCTCAATGGGGTTCAGATCAGGTGAACAAGGAGGCCATATCATTAGATTTTCTTCTTTTATACCCTTTCTTGCCAGCCACGCTGTGGAGTACTTGGACGTGTGTGATGGAGCATTGTCCTGCATGAAAATCATGTTTTTCTTGAAGGATGCAGACTTCTTCCTGTACCACTGCTTGAAGAAGGTGTCTTCCAGAAACTGGCAGTAGGACTGGGAGTTCAGCTTGACTCCATCCTCAACCCGAAAAGGCCCCACAAGCTCATCTTTGATGATACCAGCCCAAACCAGTACTCCACCTCCACCTTGCTGGCGCCTGAGTCGGACTGGAGCTCTCTGCCCTTTACCAATCCAGCCACGGGCCCATCCATCTGGCCCATCAAGACTCACTCTCATTTCATCAGTCCATAAAACCTTAGAAAATCAGTCTTGAGATATTTCTTGGCCCAGTCTTGACGCTTTCAGCTTGTGTGTCTTGTTCAGTGGTGGTCGACTTTCTGCCTTTCTTACCTTGGCCATGTCTCTGAGTATTGCACACCTTGTGCTTTTGGGCACTCCAGTGATGTTGCAGCTCTGAAATATGGCCAAACTGGTGGCAAGTGGCATCTTGGCAGCTGCACGCTTGACTTTTCTCAGTTCACGGGCAGTTATTTTGCGCCTTGGTTTTTCCACACGCTTCTTGCGACCCTGTCGACTATTTTGAATGAAACGCTTGATTGTTCGATGATCACGCTTCAGAAGCTTGGCTATTTTAAGACTGCTGCATCCCTCTGCAATATATCTCACTATTTTTGACTTTTCTGAGCCTGTCAAGTCCTTCTTTTGACCCATTTTGCCAAAGGAAAGGAAGTTGCCTAATAATTATGCACACCTGATATAGGGTGTTGATGTCATTGGACCACACCCCTTCTCATTACAGAGATGCACATCACCTAATATGCTTAATTGGTAGTAGGCTTTCCAGCCTATACAGCTTGGAGTAAGACAACATGCATAACGAGGATGATGTGGTCAAAATACTCATTTGCCTAATAATTCTGCACTCCCTGTATGTTCCTGGGAGCGGAGCACAAGGTCTGTGGGAAGGGCCCCATCTATGCTGTCACACCAACTGCCTAGAGATGCTGGCCTTGCTTCTGCCACTAAAGAATTTCCTCTCTGACCTCAGAGGTCACCACGTGTTGGTCCGTACAGACAATTCTGCGGTGGTCTCCTACATCAACCGTCTAAAAGGTCTGCGTTCGTGCCCCCTGTGCAGGCTGGTGCACTAGATCCTCCTTTGGGCCCAGGGGGAACTCCTCTCATTGAAAGCAGGAAATGGCAGCTCCACCCTGTTGTGGTGGAGCAGGTTTGGGAGAAATTTGGAAGAGCCCAGGTGGATCTGGTCGTGTCTCAAGAGACGTCGCACTGTCCCCTCTGGTTCTCCCTCACATCTCCAGCCCCACTGGGGCTGGATGCCATGACTCAGGTGTGGCCAAGGCTGTGTCTGTATGCTTTCCCCCCCGTCGTGCTGCTTCCAGTAGTTCTGAAGAGAGTTCGCAGGGACGGAGTCAGTCTCCTCCTGGTAGCTCCAAGGTGGCGAGCAAACTATGGTTCACGGACCTGGTAGCTCTCCTCGAGCACCCTCTTTCCTCTGCCATATTTCACCCCTGTCCAAAGCTGTGGAGGCTGTGGCTGTGCCCCCTAAGGGCCCCTTTCCACTGAGGTGGTACAGACCATTCTCCACTTCAGAGCTCCCTCCACGAGGTGGTCGTATGTAGCTAGGTGGCAGGTTCTGCTCGTGGTGTGAGCACTACCAGCTGGATCCAGTCCACTGCCCGGTTGGTTCAGTGCTGGATTTCCTCCATGCACAGTTCACCAAGGGGTTGGCTCCATCCACCCTAAAAGTCTACGTATCTGTCATTTCGGCCTATCATGCCCTTGTAGCCAGCAATCTTTGGGCAGAGACCCGATAATAACGCATTTTCTCTCCGCGGCACCCAGAGGCTGAGGCCCCCTCCTTTCTGGAGTTTACCCCAGGTATGGCTGGTGCCTTCCTGTACCCCCGTATGAGTTACATCCCCAAAATGCCCTCGGTCGTCCCACGACCCATAAGATTACAGGCATTCTATCCTTCTCCATTCCAGGCCCTAGACCAGGAGAAACTGATCCAGCTATCCCTGCTAATTAGCAGACTCTGAGCAGGTGGAATGTTGATGCTATCACGTCATCTTATGAGTCCTTTGGTCTCCCCGCTCCCTTAGGGGTCAGAGTTTACTCCACCCAGAGTGTGGCTCCCTCAAAATCTTGCTTCTCTTGAGTTCCCTTCCAAGACATATGTGACGCTGCGGGTTAGTCCGCCCCGCTGACCTTTGTGCGGTTTTATAACCTAGACCACAGTGCCACTCCTGGCCCCTCGGTCCTCTTCTAGCTGTGTTGACAGACACACACTGGGCAGGGATTGGTCAGTTTGGCGTAATTGGACACTCGTCCCCAAAGCCTTTTTGAAGCAGCTCCAGTTCCTGAAAGGGAACGTCTCTAGGTTACGTATGTAACCCTAGTTCCCTAAGGGAATGAGACGCTGCGTCTCTATGCCACACCTCCGGCATCCCTGCAGCGCTTCCTTCTCCCCTACAGAAGCTGCCGCTGCCCTCACTCATATGCGCTTTATACTCCTGGTCATGAAGTCACCTCACCGGTGACGGCTAGCGTATAATTTTTGACTGATTACACACATAATTTCAGAGCGTGAACACTCAATGCAGCGTCTCGTTCCCTCAGGGAACTAGGGTTACATATGTAACCTAGAGACGTTCTGCTTAATGAGCTCATATAGCTTCGCTTTCTTTACATGTCCCCTTGCTCCGTTTATGTTAAAACTTACAATCTGGATTCCTATATAGATATAATATACAAATGGTAAAAAAACACTTAAAAAAAAACCCAAAACCCACAGCACAGTTTATCAATCTTCATTAGAGTTTACCCTATTGACCTTTGTTATCAGTTTCTTTAGCCGGAATATTTCTTGCTACGTAAAATAATCTTCTCTTCTAAAATGCTTGACATTGTAAACAAACTGTTTAGGGTCTGGGGAAAAATCTTCAACTGATATATTTTTTCACTTGGTGGTTTTTAAAAAATCTTTTATGTCATCAGCAGTATACAATACATTTAGTGCTTCCTCCTGAGACTCCTGGTTAAACATTGAATCGGACATGCAATCTTTACTGTCTGATTCAGCAGAATCTACCTTTAACTCTTTTTTGGCTTGTTTTTTCCCTGTCCCCTACCTTGTTTCTTCCTTTTTGTTGGAACCTTAAAAAGAGGCTTATTTTCCATCTCCATGTCTTCCCCGTCCCCTTGCACTGGTGTAGTAACTGGTGACTCCTTGCGACAGCTCTGCACCCCTGTGCCTGACATTCAGTCCACAGTGACTTTCCAGTTTCACTCGGCTTTTCCTGCTCCGGTTCTGCCAAGCAGGGCTTCTCACGGTCTGGTTCTGCTGAGCAGGGCTTCTCCATTCTCCATTCTCCATTCTGCATCGGTGGAAACAAAAATGTTGTGGTCGAAGCCATCTGAAACCACATTTAGCTCATCCAGACCTTAATTTAAACCCATAAAAAAACATCCGCCTGAAAGACACCAAGTGGTTAATCAGTGGGGACAGCCGAGGGGGATTTTCTCCATAGGGTAGACGGACATCAAGTATATCACTGGAGAGTGAGAACTAACATGATTACTGGAGTATAAGATTATAAGTGATGTCCTTTCTGCAGCCTTATACAGTCTATATGGTTAGTAGCTCCTAGTTTTATGAGCTCAGCATTTGTGATCATCACAGATCCAGCATCAGCTTCTCCATGCCAGAGCCTTTAAACACTCCAGGAGGTCCAATGTCAAAACTTGTAGCGGGATCCAAATGGCACTGGTACGTCTCCAGATGGTTTGGGATGTTTGCGAGTTTGGCATCTGCTTCTTCTAAGGTCCGTAATCATCAAGAGGTGGGTAAATGATATTAACAGCACAAGTTGATAATGTGCATGTGATCAGATGTACTGGAGCACAAGGTTATGATGTGATGTGTGTTATGTGTAGGCTTTGCTAAAAAGATATGTTTTTAATCTACACTTGAACTGGGTGAGTGTGTCTGACCCCCGAACACTGTCAGGAAGACTGTTCCAGAGTTTAGAAGCTAAATGTGAAAATGCTCTACCAACTTTAGTGAACTTTGCTATTCTAGGAACTACTAGAAGCCGAGAGTTTTGAGATCTCAGGGAGCATGACGGATTGTAGCGTGTTAAAAGACTGGATAGATACATGTGAGCCAAACCATTTAGTGCTTTATAAGTAAGAAGTAATAGTTTGTAGTCTATTCAAAACTTAACAGGAAGCCAATGTAGGGACGATAAGATTGGGGTTATGTGATCATATTTTCTTGACCTTGTAAGAATTCTGGCTGCTGGATTGTGGATATATATATTTCATATGAGTCTTCTGGTCTCCCCGCTCCTTTTGGGGTAAAGGCTCACTCCTCTCAGAGTATGACGGTCTCCACGGCCTAATCCGCTGGAGTCCCATTTCAGGACATTTGCTACGCTGCGGGCTGGTCCAATACGGAAGTGTTTTCAAAGCGTTGTGACGCAGTGTCTCGTTTCCTCAGGGAACTAAGGTTATTTACGCAACCTAGAGATGATTGTTCCGAGATGTTTTACGGAAAATACTTGCGCTCTCCCGCACTCTACACGCCACACTCACCCTTCCCCCACGCATGCGCAGAGTGAGAGAGAGAGAGAGAGAGGTAGAGAGAAAGAGAGTGAGCGAGAGAGAGAGAGAGAGAGAGAGAGAGAGAGAGAGAGAGAGAGAGAGAGAACAACAGACAAAACCACAAATTGAGCAAGTAGAATGCTATGCTAACAGGGTCAATGGGGATGACTCTGCCGAGTCTTCTTTCGTCATTAATTCATATGCCAGAAATAACCGTAACATAGACTTTAGAAGGAAGGAAGCTATTAAAGAAAAAGTATTTTAAATTAAATTTGACCTTTTTGTGCCCTTGACCCTGTTTGGATTCCAAAATTGTAATCAGTTCATGTGATGTTACAGATAATTCCATTTAAATTCCCGAAATATTGTCACTTGTTGTTGAGACTTCTATACTACCCAGAATCTCAAATTTGATCAATACTAGGAAGAATGAACAACTTGAAATTATAATGGAGCAGTTGGTGGAGGAATAAAAAAAGCATGAACATGAATGTTATGGTTACAGATCCATGAAATATTGATTGAAAGCACTGCAGTGGCCTATAACTAAAGACAACTTCTTTTGAATGTAAAATAGCAGTACCTATGGAAAAGGTCACCTTATATTTTTAACATGTAGCATTTATATATTTATATTTAGCAAGAATAATCATTATGTTAATATTTTAAAATACCTCTTACTGTCTTACTGTGACAGTGTGCATACAATCAGCATTTAGAACTTTTTCCAAAATGGTGACTCTATTGTACTTTGTTTTTAATCTCTGAAGACTACTTTAAAGCCTATTTTGAGCCAGCCAATCTTTTGCTGAGAGCAGAAAGGCAATGATCTCAACATTGTAATTCTGGAGGTGAATTTGTACTGAGCAGTGTAGCACTTTGCTGAGATATTTCAGGCCAACTGTTGATAACAGAGAGTAATAATATGCTAGAGACTGAGATGGAAGCTGGGTAAAAATGGTGCTATTCCATGCAGAAATTTCATCTTTGGCAGTAATTGTTCAGAGATTCATTTGCCATTTTAGTATAGTTTCTTCTTCACCATTAGTTTGTTTGTGAAATATACCTGACTGCTAATCTAATGGTGAATTTTAAAGCACATGGTCTAATTCCAGTAAGGTATGGACTACAGTTCAGCTTATAAGAGTGTAGCTGGGACAAGATGATTACTGTCATCTGGTTTCATAAGCACTACTGCAGCACACAGAAGGAGGGACGCAGTGGGGTGTTGGCATTCTCAGTGCACACAACTATTATAATAATAATACTCCTCTCACAACAAAGAACACCATGAAATGTAAATAAGAAAACTGGATTGTGTTGCCATTACTTATGACATGACAGACATATTAAATGTCTTCTCACCTACAATATTTTGTAACATGATTAAAAATTTGCATCATTTGGTTCTTTTTTGCTGAAACCAAATACTTGTTTACATATTAATTATGGATATGCAGGATAATGTATTTATAGTTCTGAACACATTAATTTGTTTACCTTTATAAACAAAACTACACTCACTTTTTTAATTTCAGTAACTGTTTTATTTTGGTCAAATTCTTGCAACAGCTGAAGCCTGTCATGGGCACACTGTGCTTATTGGATGCAATTAGAGAAAATCATAAATATATACATACATACTTTCCTATTTGTTACTTCCCACCTCTGTCTAAAGCACATAAAGAAGGCAAAAAATATCACAAATTAACTAGTTAGAACGCAGACCCGTGAATTGAAAACCATTCCAGATAGCTACCTTGTGCAGCTGATGAGAGAATGCCACGAGTTTTGCCAAAGTTGCTATCGAAGCTTAACATAGATATTTTGGACAGTCTTAAATATAAAACATATTCTGGGTTGTTTACAACTTTTTCCATATGTGTTCTTTTATAGTTTGTATGTCTTCAGTATTAATGTACAATGTTAAAAATAATATAATTAAAGCAAAAACAGTGAAGGAGGTGTGTTTAAACTTTTTATACTTTTTTGGTACTACATGTTTTAAAAATATAGTGTGCAATAAGGATTGATTTTTGGTTAAAAAATACATTTGTACATACTGCCATTAAGACAACATAATGTTCTCACTGTTTTCAATATTAGTCTTAATTTAATTATCTGTTCTATTTTTTTTATTTTGGAATATAACACCAACTACTTTGGGTCGGTACAAACAAAAATAATGGCTGTGCGAGCAGGATTTCAAAAACAGCTCTGTGCTCATCTCAACCAATTACAGACTTGAGTGATGCAACTGAGGTTGAGGAACTGTCATAGCCAGTAATGACAGTGTTTGCATCTGGCATTTCTACAGAAATGTTTTTTTCCAGAGTTTCCTGGTGTGTAATATGATTCACATAAAAAAAAATAAAAAAAACTCTAGAAGAAACTAGAAGTTCTGAAAATACCGATATAAAGAACATTTAACAAACACAGATGCCAATAATTTTATTGTGCTATGTACATAATGTCATTGTGTTACAACAGAGTGCACATTATATATATTTTGGATTTAATGCTATATTTGCAATAACAAATTAATAGGATTTATTAATAAGAAATTAATCAATTATTTGTAAGCTTGACAGATACATTTTAGAATTTGTCTGCACATAATTAGCAGAAACAGTAAATTACTGCTGTGTTACTTCTGCTGTTTTGGCATTGTAAATATGAATAGCAATGAGGCTAAGAGTGAATGTGTTAGACTGCACGTCTGCAACCAGGCAACTGGACTAAGTCAGTATAATATCTTTCCATTCTAAAAGACATGAACAGCAACTTTACCCATATTGTTGAAACAAAGGGTAGTAAACTGGGAACTTAAGCTCTGCTGGCTACCTTAAGTAAAAAAAAAAAATTGTTTTTACATTTTTGGTGTTATCGTCCTGTGCTCCATTGATTAACATACATTAATAATATCACTGTGTATGATTTCCTTTAACCAGGCACATTGCTAGGGTCAATAAGCAGATCTAAGTTTTTGGGATTTCTCATACAGAAATTGGGCTACTTTAAAACACACCAGACAAACTACACCTTGTCTAAAAAGAATAAGTATATTGAAACTTTTTCACATCTTATCATTGACCATTGGATTAATTTTATAACAGATTTGATTTAATTAATATAATATTAATATAATATTAATATAATATATAATATTAAAACTGCTTGTTATATGAGGTGGTATCAAAAAGTTTTCAGACTAACTCTGTTTACAATTAAGTACTTTAGTTATCAAAGTTTACACACTATCACCTTCAAAATAGTACTCTTACACAGCAATACTGCACTCCCTGTGTTCCAGCCACTTCTGAAATATGTCCTGGAATTCTTCTTTTCAAACCATGTCAAGCACCTTCTGCGATTCACATTGGATCTTTGCAATGGCATCGCAAATACCTTTGTGCTAGATCTTTATATTTATGAAGAGGGCAAAGTCTGCAGGAGCCAAACTAGCAAGTAGGGAGGGTGTGGAAGTGAGATCATGTTGTTTCCAGTGAGAAACTCATGTGTGAGAAAAGCTCGGTAATAGAGTGCAATGTCATTTTGAGGCACCTGATTTTCACAGAAATCGCACTCCATAACGCATATGGTCAGAATAGGACCAGTTTTACAGCTCTTGATGTACCTAGGATGATGTCATCTAACACACTGACTTATGAAGGTCGATGCTTCCTGCGGCTGTGCGTGCAGCCTTGTGCTGCCATCTGTTAAAGTGTTACAAAACTAGCCTCAAAACTTTTTGATACCACCTCATATGTTATACCAATGATATCTACTCTATCCAAGTTCAAATCATGGTGTCTCACTGACTGTTGGCCAGAATGCGCCAATACACCCTTGTCAACCATGTTTTGGAAAAGCAGAAATGATATGAGGCTCAATGGCAGTGCATCAGAGAGTATTTGGCACATTGCAGCTTGAGAAATTGGTCACTTAGAGTTGGCTTTCATACAGCACTGCAGAGCATTAAAAAAGATGGTGTGGAAAATTAAACTGACATATACCACACCAAATCTGGCCTATTTTTTAATAAATTAAATCACTGATCGTATTTGTCTTTGTTTATGGATTTATGTTTTTCTTGCTTTCTTTATTTATTCATAAGTCTGGATTACAATATATTCATCACATTCACACTTGGTGAGTTTCACATTTTACATTTCAACAATTAGTGCTGTGTATAAAAGTGTATTCAATATTGATTGCTTTCGATAACTTCAATAAATTTCTGTCTATTGTACTATTTCTGTCTTTGAAATACTTGAGCTAGAGGGCTAGAAATAGGCTAGGGTAAAACCGCCTAGTTGGTTAAGGCATTATTATTTTGTACAGATGCAAGAATATTTCTATAGAGGCCTGCACAGATGTAGAAAGTATGCATTGACAGATCCACTTGTGTTATTTAAGTGAAAGCCACACCTTAGATGCACCATTTATTACATCTCTGAACAGCTATTTTATTTCCTATTTTTGTTATACATTATGTATATGGGTCTATCCCCACTGACGTAAACAGGATATTGATCTTGTATGACTGAAAATGTCAGCCCATGAATATATTCAGGATGATCATTGAGTGGACAGACTTTTCTAGAGAAACGTTGGCTTGTTTCTTCCCTATATAAAAAATATGACAGCCCATTTATTCCTACAGCTAATACAAACCAATCTGTCCCTGCTGTCTGTGCCTGTCCCCATCTGTTTGGTGGACCAAAAAAAACCTAATAGCCAGAAATTGGTATGAGGATAATATAGAAATGATCAGACACTCTGACCCCTAACAATGACTGCATATGGTTGTGTGCTCACACGGTTCTTTGCTCTCTACATTATTAAGAACACCTAATGATCTCTTAACTTTCTGCAGCATGTAAAAAGTCATAGTTCTAATTAATCATTAAAACTTTGTTCTTACGTGATCCCAAAATGCACATTTTGGGTCAGTGATCACACAAGAAGGACTCAAGCATCAGCTCATAATTCGCACTGCAAAAAAATATTATTGGCTGTGCCCTCCATCAAAAACCTTTTCTATCATCAAACAAAAAAAGATAGGAGTCAGGCTAATCAGCAGCTCTTACTGTCCTGCCTACTGCCTACTTTTAGTTTCTCCCATTAGTGTAGCTACTGAATCATGTAGACAAAAATCATCAAGACAGTCTGCACTCTGTGGAATTCATTGTCATCCAGAAACTTACTGAACATAAAATCTGTTATCACCAGATTTATTTTATGCATGGCACTGGCCACTGCAGTAAATGACAAATACACAGCTCTTATGAAGTGCAATATCAAGGTTAATATATATATATATATATATATATATATATATATATATATATATATATATATATATATATATATATATATATATATATATATATATATTTGTATATATTTGTATTTATTTATTTATTTATTTATTTATTTATCTCTTATGTTAAGTTATTATGTTAACAGTATAATGATTACCAAATAAATATTTTAAACCACTGGTAATCATTATACTGGTCTTTGAGGGTCAGAATTTTAGCTGATAGACAGGTGTTCAAATTTGTGTACTAGACAGGTGTACTTATTTGCAGCTGTATCAAACAAATAAATAGTTTAAAAATCATATATTGTGATTTCTGGATTTTTTTTTTTTAGATTATGTCTCTCACAGTGGACATGCACCTACGATGACAATTTCAGACCCTTCCATGATTTCTAAGTGGGATAACTTGCAAAATAGCAGGGTGTTCAAATACTTATTTTCCTCACTGTATATATATATATATATATATATATATATATATATATATATATATATATATATATATATATATATATATATATATATATATATATTAAACACAAGAAGTTAATCAAGGTGTTGGTTTACCGATCACAGCTCCCGACAAGGTTGTGGGTTCTAGCCCTGACATCGCAAAGCATAATTCTTTTTTTTTTTCTTTGTCTTTTTTAAATACTTGTTTGGCCTACTTTTAATATGAGTTACATGGTGTTGAAGTATGGAAAAGTAGCCATGTTGGTGCATTAGGCTTATTGACTGCTTACACAAGTCAGAAGTAATAGCTCAGTTGGTAAGGTGCTGGTTTACCGATCGACAGCTCCCAGTAAGGTTGTGGGTTCTAGCCCCACCATTACAAAGAATATATATATATATATATATATTTTTTTAAATCCAATAGTTTGTCCACTTTGATAGATTAATCTGTAAATCTATTTATTAATTAAAGAGACCTGTTGAAAAGATTGCTTTATTTCTTTGTCTTTTTTTAAATGCTTGTTTGGCCTACTTTTAATATGAGTTACATGGTGTTGAAGTATGGAAAAGTAGCCATGTTGGTTCATTAGGCTTATTGACTGCTTACACAAGTCAGAAATTATAGCTCAGTGGATAAGGTGTTGGTTTATTGATCACAGCTCCCCACAAGGTTGTGGGTTCTCGCCCCACCATTGCAAAGCATAATTATTATTATTTTTTTAATCCAATAGTTTGTCTACTTTGTTACATTAATCTGTAAATCTATTTGGTAATTAAAGAGACCTGTTGAAAAGATTGCTTTCTTTCTTTGTCTTTTTCAAATACTTGTTTGGCCTACTTTTAATATGAGTTACAAGGTGTTGAAGTATGGAAAAGTAGCCATGTTGGTTCATTAGGGTTATTAACTGCTTACACACGGCAGAAATCATAGCTCAGTTGGTAAGGTGTCGGTTTACCGATCAAAAGCTCGCCACTAGGTTGTGGGTTCTAGCCCCACCATTGCAAAGCATACTTTCTAATTTTTTTTAATCCAATAGTTTGTCCACTTTGATAGATTCATCTGTAAATCTACTTGTTAATTAAAGAGACCTGCTGAAAATATTGCTTTATTTCTTTGTCTTTTTTGAAATACTTGTTTGGCCTACTTTTAATATGAGTTACAAGGTGTTGAAGTATGGAATAGTAGCCATATTGACTGCTTACACTAGTCAGAAATAATAGCTCAGTGGGTAAGGTGTTGGTTTACCAATCACAGCTCCCCACAAGGTTGTGGGTTTTAGCCACATAATTGCAAAGCATAAATTTTTTTTTTTCAAATCCAATAGTTTGTCCACTTTGTTACATTAATCTGTAAATCTACTTGTTAATTAAAGAGACCTGTTGAAAAGATTGCTTTATTTCTTTGTCTTTTTTAAATACTTGTTTGGCCTACTTTTAATATGAGTTACATGGTGTTGAAGTATGGAATAGTAGCCATGTTGTTTTATTAGGCTTATTGACTGCCTAAACTAGTCAGATTTAATAGCTCAGTGGGTAAGGCGTTGGTTTACCAATCACAGCTCTCCATAAGGTTGTCAGTTCTAGCCCCACCATCGCAGAGCATAATTCTTTTTTTTTTTTTAATCCAATAGTTTGTCTACTTTGTTACATTAATCTGTAAATCTATTTGTTAATTAAAGAGACCTGTTGAAAAGATTGCTTTATTTCTTTGTCTTTTTTTAAATACTTGTTTGGCCTACTTTTAATATGAGTTACATGGTGTTGAAGTATGGAAAAGTAGCCATTTTGGTTCATTAGGGTTATTGACTGCTTATCCAAGGCAGAAATCATAGCTCAGTTGGTAAGGTGTTGGTTTACCGATCAAAAGCTCGCCGCAAGGTTATGGGTTCTAGCCCCACCATTGCAAAGCCTAATTTTTTTTTTTTTTTTTAATCCAATAGTTTGTCCACTTTGATAGAATAATCTGCAAATTTATTTATTAATTAAAGAGACCTGTTGAAAAGATTGCTTAATTTCTTTGTCTATTTTAAATACTTGTTTGGCCTACTTTTAATATGAGTTACATGGTGTTGAAGTATGGAAAAGTAGCCATTTTGGTTCATTAGGCTTATTGACTGTTAACACATCACAAATCATAGCGCAGTTAGTAAGGTGTTAGGTTACCAATCACAGCTCCCCACAAGGTTGTGGGTTCTAGCCCCATAATTGCAAAGCATAAATTTTTTTTTTTTCAAATCCAATAGTTTGTCCACTTTGTTACATTAATCTGTAAATCTACTTGTTAATTAAAGAGACCTGTTGAAAATATTGCTTTATTTCTTTGTCTTTTTTAAATACTTGTTTGGCCTACTTTTAATGAGTTACAAGGTGTTGAAGTATGGAATAGTAGCCATGTTGTTTTATTAGGCTTATTGACTGTCTAAACTAGTCAGAAATAATAGCTCAGTGGGTAAGCCGTTTGTTTACCGATCACAGCTCTCCATAAGGTTGTCGGTTCTAGCCCCACCGTCGCAGAGCACAATTCTTTTTTTTTTTTTTTTATCCAATAGTTTGTCTACTTTGTTACATTAATCTGTAAATCTATTTGTTAATTAAAGAGACCTGTTGAAAAGATTCCTTTATTTCTTTGTCTTTTTGTCTTTGGTGTTGAAGTATGGAAAAGTAGCCATGTTGGTTCATTAGGTTATTGACTGCTTACGCAAGTCAGAATTAATAGCTCAGTGGGTAAGGTGTTGGTTTACCAATCACAGCTCCCCACAAGGTTGTGGGTTCAAGCCCCACCATTGCAGAGCATAATTATTATTATTTTTTTTTAATCCAATAG
Organism: Silurus meridionalis; assembly: GCF_014805685.1. Lineage (NCBI taxonomy): Eukaryota > Metazoa > Chordata > Actinopteri > Siluriformes > Siluridae > Silurus > Silurus meridionalis. Next base: position 14,455,247 of record NC_060886.1, read on the forward strand.
TTTGTCTACTTTGTTACATTAGTCTGTAAATCTATTTATTGATTAAAGAGACCTGTTGAAAAGATTGCTTTATTTCTTTGTCTTTTTAAATACTTGTTTGGCCTACTTTTAATGAGTTACAAGGTGTTGAAGTATGGAATAGTAGCCATGTTGTTTTATTAGGCTTATTGACTGTCTAAACTAGTCAGAAATAATAGCTCAGTGGGTAAGCCGTTTGTTTACCGATCACAGCTTCCTATGAGGTTGTCGTTTCTAGCCCCACCGTCGCAGAGCACAGTTATTTTTTTTTTTTTTTTATCCAATAGTTTGTCTACTTTGTTACATTAATCTGTAAATCTATTTGTTAATTAAAGAGACCTGTTGAAAAGATTCCTTTATTTCTTTGTCTTTTTGTCTTTGGTGTTGAAGTATGGAAAAGTAGCCATGTTGGTTCATTAGGTTTATTGACTGCTTACGCAAGTCAGAATTAATAGCTCAGTGGGTAAGGTGTTGGTTTACCAATCACAGCTCCCCAAAAGGTTGTGGGTTCAAGCCCCACCATTGCAGAGCATAGTTATTATTATTTTTTTTTAATCCAATAGTTTGTCTACTTTGTTACATTAGTCTGTAAATCTATTTATTGATTAAAGAGACCTGTTGAAAAGATTGCTTTATTTCTTTGTCTTTTTTAAATACTTGTTTGGCCTACTTTTAATATGAGTTACATGGTGTTGAAGTATGGAAAAGTAGCCATTTTGGTTTATTAGGCTTATTGACTGCTTACACAAGTCAGAAATCATAGCTTAGTTGGTATGGTGTTGGTTTACCAATCAACAGCTCCCAACAAGGTTGTGGGTTCTAGCCCAACAATTGCAAAGCATGATTTAATTTTTTTTTCAAATCCAATAGTTTGTCCACTTTGTTACATTATTCTGTAAATCTACTTGTAAATTAAAGAGACCTGTTGAAAAGATTGCTTTATTTCTTTGTCTTTTTTGAAATACTTGTTTGGCCTACTTTTAATGAGTTACATGGTGTTAAAGTATGGGAACGTAGCCATGTTGGTTTATTAGGCTTATTGACTGCTTGCACAAGTCAGAATTAATAGCTCAGTGGGTAAGGTGTTGGTTTTTCCAATCACAGCTTCCCACAAGGTTGTGGGTTCAAGCCCCACCATTGCAGAGCATAATTATTATTATTTTTTTTTAATCCAATAGTTTGTCTACTTTGTTACATTAATCTGTAAATTTATTTATTAATTAAAGAGACCTGTTGAAAAGATTGCTTTATTTCTTTGTCTTTTTTAAATACTTGTTTGGCCTACTTTTAATATGAGTTACATGGTGTTGAAGTATGGAAAAGTAGCCATTTTGGTTCATTAGGGTTATTAACTGCTTACACAAGGCAGAAATCATAGCTCAGTTGGTAAGGTGTCGGTTTACCGATCAAAAGCTCGCCACTAGGTTGTGGGTTCTAACCCCACCATTGCAAAGCATACTTTTTATATATTTTTTATCCAATAGTTTGTCCACTTTGATAGATTAATCTGTAAATCTACTTGTTAATTAAAGAGACCTGTTAAAAATATTGCTTTATTTCTTTGTCTTTTTTGAAATACTTGTTTGGCCTACTTTTAATATGAGTTACAAGGTGTTGAAGTATGGAATAGTAGCCATATTGTTTTATTAGGCTTATTGACTGCTTACACTAGTCAGAAATAATAGCTCAGTGGGTAAGGTGTTGGTTTACCAATCACAGCTCCCCACAAGGTTGTGGGTTCTCGCCCCACCATTGCAAAGCATAATTATTATTATTTTTTTTTAATCCAATAGTTTGTCTACTTTGTTACATTAATCTGTAAATCTATTTGTTAATTAAAGAGACCTGTTGAAAAGATTGCTTTATTTCTTTGTCTTTTTGTCTTTGGTGTTGAAGTATGGAAAAGTAGCCATGTTGGTTCATTAGGTTTATTGACTGCTTACACAAGTCAGAATTAATAGCTCAGTGGGTAAGGTGTTGGTTTACCAATCACAGCTTCCCACAAGGTTGTGGGTTCAAGCCCCACCATTGCAGAGCATATTTATTATTATTTTTTTTTAATCCAATAGTTTGTCTACTTTGTTACATTAGTCTGTAAATCTATTTATTAATTAAAGAGACCTGTTGAAAAGATTGCTTTATTTCTTTGTCTTTTTTAAATACTTGTTTGGCCTACTTTTAATATGAGTTACATGGTGTTGAAGTATGGAAAAGTAGCCATTTTGGTTTATTAGGTTTATTGACTGCTTACACAAGTCAGAAATCATAACTCAGTTGGTAAGGTGTTGGTTTACCGATCAAAAGCTCCCCACAAGGTTGTGGGTTCTAGCCCCACCATTGCAAAGCATAATTTAGTTTTATTTTTTTATCCAATAGTTTGTCCACTTTGATAGATTAATCTGTAAATCTATTTATTAATTAAAGAGACCTGTTGAAAAGATTGCTTAATTTCTTTGTCTTTTTTAAATACTTGTTCGGCCTACTTTTAATATGAGTTACATGGTGTTGAAGTATGGAAAAGTAGCCATGTTGGTTCATTAGGCTTATTGACTGCTTAAACAAGATAGAAATAATAGCTCCATGGGTAAGGTGTTGGTTTACCGATCACAACTCTCCATAAGGTTGTGGGTTCAAGCCCCACCATTGCAGAGCGTGTTTTTTTTTTTTTTTTTAATCCAATAGTTTGTCTACTTTGTTACATTAATCTGTAAATCTATTTATTAATTAAAGAGACCTGTTGAAAAGATTGCTTTATTTCTTTGTCTTTTTTAAATACTTGTTTGGCCTACTTTTAATATGAGTTACATGGTGTTGAAGTATGGAAAAGTAGCCATGTTGCTTCATTAGGTTTATTGACTGCTTAAACTAGTCAGAAATAATAGCTCAGTGGGTAAGGTGTTAGTTTACCGATCACAGCTCTCCACAAGGTTGTGAGTTCTAGCCCCACCATCGCAGAGCATAATTCTTTTTTTTTTTTTAAATCCATTAGTTTTTCTACTTTGTTACATTAATCTGTAAATCTATTTGTTAATTAAAGAGACCTGTTGAAAACATTGCTTTATTTCTTTGTCTTTTTTAAATACTTGTTTGGCCTACTTTTAATATGAGTGACATGGTGTTGAAGTATGGAAAAGTACCCATTTTGGTTCATTAGCTTATTGACTGCTTAAACAAGTCTGAAATATTAGCTCAGTTGGTAAGGTGTTGGTTTATTGATCAACAGCTCCCAGCAAATTTGTGGGTTCTAGCCCCACCATTGCAAACAATGTTTTTTTTTTTTTTTTTAAATCCAATAGTTTGTCCACTTTGTTACATTAATCTGTAAATATATTTGTTAATTAAAGAGACCTGTTGAAAAGATTGCTTTATTTCTTTGTCTTTTTTAAATACTTGTTTGGCCTACTTTTAATATGAGTTACATGATGTTGAAGTATGGAAAAGTAGCCATTTTGGTTCATTAGGCTTATTGACTGTTAACATAAGTTAGAAATCATAGCTCAGTTGGTAAGGTGTTAGGTTACCAATCATAGCTCCCCACAAGGTTGTGGGTTCTAGCCCCACAATTGCAAAGCATACATTTTTTTTTTTTTCAAATCCAATAGTTTGTCCACTTTGTTACATGAATCTGTAAATTTACTTGTTAATTAAAGAGACCTGCTGAAAAGATTGCTTTATTTCTTTGTCTTTTTTGAAATACTTGTTTGGCCTACTTTTAATATGAGTTACAAGGTGTTGAAGTATGGAAAATTAGCCATGTTGTTTTATTAGGCTTATTGACTGCTTAAACTAGTCAGAAATAATAGCTCAGTGGGTAAGGTGTTGGTTTATCAATCACAGCTGCCCATAAGGTTGTGGGTGCTAGCCCCACCATCGCGCCTATGTTCCAAACTTTATGCTGGTATCTATACGGTAGATACCTGATAAATGTAATTTGATGTGCATATATGGGAAAAAAAACGATTAAATGGTACCCCTAACTATTAAGGTTTCAGTTCTTGTGCAGTGCCACAAACTAGCTTAAGCAATGATCTTTTTGTAACATCATATGGATGCAAGAGTTGGACAGTGAGGAAGATAGACAGAAAGAAAAACATCTTTGAATAGGGTTCTGCCAAAGAATCTAACCAAGAATGGTACTGGAAGCTCTTTTACTTCGGAAACAGAATAGTGCATGCTGGGCAAAGTGCAAGGTCAACATACTGTAGAAGATCACCACAGCCATGGATTCCCCAACTTTATGTTAGCTCATTAGAAGAACAGAGGATGCATTTCATGATAAATATCCATAGATCCATATATCCATAGATCCATATATATATATATATATATATATATATATATATATATATATATATATATATATATATATATATATATTATTGGTTTAATAAAAGTTAAAATAGAAATGTTTGAGAAAAGCTTTCCAAGCTTTACTGTGGGAGGTTTGCCAGTATGCAAATCAATATTTGTCTCCTTTAATTTAAAACTATACTGTCAGCAAAAATCTTTAAATTAACAATTTGGCTCACTGGGCAGCAAAAATATTTGCAACTTCGATTTGCTTAAAATATTTTTGTTACCTAGAACTGCTTATGTTATGTGGCATTGCAGAAAACCTTCATTATGTCATCATTCTATAATTTTCCGCTCTGGTCTATGAAGTAATCCTGACTCCATCATAAATTGGCAGTGTCTAAATGTAATTTTGGCTCTAATAATTTTGGCACTGAAACAAGCCTTGTATTACTGAACTGTTTCCATTGTTTTGCAAGATTTGATTCGCACCAAAATTGCTGGATACTTGTGGCCATGAATCTAGAGATCAAAAAGGCTGTGCTCTTTGGGTGGGAGGCATGGCATTTGCTTCTCTCTCTCTCTCTCTCTCTCTCTCTCTCTCTCTCTCTCTCTCTCTCTCTCTCTCTCTCTCCTGTCAATTAGTATGACACTAGACAAACGTGGGCATTTGTAAGCTCATGAATGTAGACATGGGTGGATACAGCTTTCCTCTGAGTGAATGACTGTTCAATATAAATAAAAAATACTTCATTTTGAATAATTTTATACTAACAGCCACCAATGTGTTCCCAAACAAGAAAAGTACAAATTGTTAGCATTGCTGTATTCAAACTGTATAAATATATAAAAGAACAATGGCTAAGGAACATTGCCAAACAGATTAACAAAAACAATGCTACATCCCTACAAAATAAGTAACATCTATATAAGTATAGTATGATGGGAGGGGGGGGAAACAACCTCTAATTTGTATAGTAGGAATACAATTAAGTGTATACATGTACAGTACACACACAGTATCTCACAAGTAAATATGTATATAATACATGTATAATAATCACAAAAAAGTTCAGATTACACAGCAAATGACAATAACCACACATAATTTAAATACAGTGGTCCCCCGGTTATCGAACGGCTCGGCTATCGAACATTCCGGTTAGCGAACGGTTTTCTGAACGAAATTTCGGTCCGGTGAACGAACAAAGTTCCAGTTATCGAACGCCCAACACAGCGCGAGGGGAAGAAACTGCTTCCGCTTCAACCATTGCTGAGTAAGCATCTATCACAGCTTCTGTTTGTGAACAATATTAGTGATATTTAGCGGTATGTACAGTAATCATTTTGTTTCTTACTCTTGTAAAGTTGTTAATTTATACTTTTACTGAGCCAACACAAAATACCCGCAGAGATCGGGATAATCCGGCAAAAGGCAGTCCATAAATAATATCCACGGTGCTTTACAGAGGAAGCCCGATTGCGATGAGCTCAATGTGGGCGGGGCACGCATGAGCAAGGAACAGGGCATTCCCTGAAGCACCATGACAGCCACGGTAGGGGGCGTGGCAGGGGGATTCCTGACTATTAATACGGCTAAAAACAGGAAAAAATTGTTAATTATTGGGTATTGGTGTAGTTTGGGAACGGATTAATTGGTTTTCCATTATTTCTTATGGGATAATTAGGTCCGGTTTTCGAACATATCGGATTTCGAACAGTTTTAAGAGACGAATTAAGTTCGATAACCGGGGGACCACTGTACATATAAATACTTGGGACAATAAATAAAAAACAAATGTAATTTTTTTTTGCCACTTTACTTAAAATGGCAGTTGTTAAATGTTAAAGCTAACTTTTTTTTTCTCACACCATTCCTACAGAAAAAAAATTCCCAGGAGATTACTGCAAGAGCTTCTTTTTAAAAGATTGCACTCTTGCTGAGCAGTTGATGCCAAGCCCTAAAAAGACTGTATTCTGTATTGCCACAAAGGTGTATTTCAACTCTTTTTGGTGGGTAGTCAGGGCATATATCATGGCTGTTCAGGGCATATAAAAGGTTTAAGAGGAACAGAAATGCCCTTTGTAGGTCATTGCTTTTCTCAACAAAGTCATTTTCTTCAAGGACAATGGTGAAGCCATTAACGTCTGGTGGTGAAGATTTCGCAACTCCGTCATCTTCTATTGCAGTATATATATATATATATTTAACATAATTTAAATATCTTAAAATGGTGGGAGACCTTTCAATGCTGTAGTCTATCTTGTCATCATGATGTCTGGGGAAAGTGCTTTCAAGAAGTGAACCAGCAGAACTGAAATACAACCGATATCTACTGAAATCTGGACTTGAAATAAATAGCACAATAAGTAAGCCTCAAATTATCCTAACGCCTCAAATTATCATTTAGTTAAAGCAAGCTGAAGAGCAGGCATAATTAATTAGGTGTAAGTAACATACCTGTCAATCAAGCTCATGAAGAAGAGCCTGCATACTATCCCTGACTCCACCCCTGACCTTCTGATCAGTAACCCAGCACCTTAAACACTAAGCTGCCACTCCTCCATCTCATAAATTCTCTCATCTGAGTCCTCTCATCTGAGTCGTTCATTCTATCACGTGACTCCCATAGACACTACACAATGCAATAGATCAGCTTTTTTTAGTCAGAATCTTGACATTATTGTTACGGTAATTATAGGAGTCACATGACAAAATAACTAATGACACAGACTGGAAGATATGATAGGTGAGCTACTTATTCTGTTTGTAGAGCCCTGTTAAATTAGGGTCTAATAATTATTTGGTTTTTATTTTCTTTTACACTACAGAGTTCAAACTTGTTCATTTAAAAAAATATATATATATAACTAAGGAAAAAAACTGTTATAAAAATTGTTGTTTAAAGAATAAGGTGTTTTCTGACTGACCTCTGAGGTCAGAGGTGAGAGGGGAGGGAGGAAGTGAAGTGTGAGAGAGAAGGACGACACGAGGAGTCCGGGAAAAAAAAAAAAGGGGTGCGCTAATCGTTCGGTGCAGGTGTAAAGTCTGACTACTGGGTTGTGGACTATATACAGGAACACTGAACAGAGAAAAGACTGTTTAGAAACAATGTGGATGAACTCTATGTAGAGAGTGTGAGTTTAAGAGTGACGGGACTCAGGTGCACGCGTTAATGTGAAGAACAAACCTGACGCAGTTATCATAATCACAGGACTACGTTAGTTTCACGTGAGTCGTACATTTTGCAAAGTCATAAAGTTTGACTGTACAAACGTTGTGGAACGATTTGCAACGCGAATGGTCCTGCAGTGAGTGAACAACGGAGACGGTGAAGGCCGCGCGATTTTTCCGGAGAGACCGAGGACACGTGGTGGCCTATGCTGCATCTCTGCCATGTTCAAATCATCGGATGTATGATTCGCACAGTGCGTGTTCGTGGATAAACACAAGGGAAAACTGAATCGAGTGAACGGATAATCCAAGTGTGTGTTTCGTGTACAAGTTTCACTGTTCCATTGGATTTCGTGAGTACTAACCACTGCACACACTTTCACATGAGCTCCAACGTAGCGCCAACCAGAGACTTAAATCCCAGCTGGGTACTATTTCTTTTGTGGGGTTTTCTTTTCTTTTGTCTTCTTTAAATTTGTTTGTGTTAATAAATGTTTGTCCATACAATATATTCTCAAGTTATTTCTGAATGAAGAGAATGTCTAAAAGAAACACTGAAGTCTGAAGCCCGAGGTTAATAACAGTATTTTGGGATTACTTTGGTAGCAAACAAATTACACCAAGTAAATTTAGATGTGCCTCTCACGTGTAAAATTACCCTAGACATAATTTGAGCCAGTGAATCAGTGAGAGGGCTACATGTTTATCATAATTTGTCCTTACATAGCTGCTTACATAGCTGCATTGTCATATTTTCATTATTGGAACTATAGTCATGTTTGTGTATTTAGATGTCTTGGGGGACCTGCTTATTGAAAATGTAACATTTTATATTACTTTTTAATGAAAGGAATAAAATGAACTAAAAAAGATTTGTTGACATTTTGATGAACAAGTTTTAAAAAAAACAACTGATCTGATCTTCCCATCGCTACTGGGTACTTTGGAGAAGAATTCCACCTGGCTTTTTTATGTCTAAGTTCTGGCTTCTATTTCTTCTTATGTCTCTCCTTCTTTTTAAACTTTTTTTTTCACACATTGCATATATTACGTCAGTATTTTCATATCAAGAATGTTTTTACTCTGTATCCATCTATACCACCCTTTTTCTATACCTGACTCATGTTTTAAGAATGAGTGCATCACAACAGAATCTCTCATGTTCAGTGGGATAAACTATCACATTGGACACAGCCTGTGAAATTTTGACTAAAATCTCATTTTTCATGTCCCTTGTCCCTTGTACTTTTTACTGCCCTTTTGCAGACTGGAATGGGAAAAGGTGACGGCCACTGAGAACTCTGGCTGATACACCATGATGCTATCTCCATAGAAATACTTGGAGAATCAGATTAACTGGACATAGAGGAAGTGTCATGAAATGACAGACAAAATCTTATCCCTCAAGTTAACGGCAGGTACCGCAGAGGTCTTTCAATGATGCTTGTTCTGTAAGCAACTCTGAAATATCAGTGAAAATGCGGTGTTCATTCTTAAATTTCTGTCATCTTATTGGAGATTAAAACCCTTATTCAGCTCAAGTTGTCACTGCAGAATTTTAAACATGTAAGTGTCTTAGATATTCTGACATTTATAATGTTTGCTGGAAATATAATGACGTAGCATTGTTCACAAACTAAAATAAAACCTAGTAATAAAACAAAATAGTAGAAATTGTCATAGTATAAAATTGGATTGCACTGTTTTACTGTTTGCACAAAACTACATAGCTGAGTAAAATTCTATTTTGTGTGGAATCAAATGGGTTTCGAATACAAAAGGACAAAGCTAATTGAAATGAGCTCATCATATCATAAAATATTTTGGTTATTAATATTTGTGTAAGTAGAGGAAAAATGACCAGTTCAGGCAATCTATTGTTGTTTTGTAAACAAGCAATCCAGCTAGCTAACTAAATAGGTATGGGACATGGACCATGTTCAGTAGTTAGCTGTTGCATGAAATGTAAAATATTTTTACAATTTTGTCGTATTGCTCTAGTCATCGTAAGATCGAAAAAACACAAGTCGAACCATTGTATCTCGAGGATTATCTGTATTATTGAATCAGGTGAAAAGTTTTCCAATAAAGCTAGTTTAAGTAAGTGCGGTAATACATACAATGTAGGATGTTCAATGATGTATGATATTTTCTGGTGAAGACCCAAGTTCTGATTTTAGTTCCCCATTCGGGAACTTCGAGCTGCGTCGTCGCGTAAACCAGGAAGCTACAAAATGTCTGAGCAATGGTAGTGACATTAGCTTCTTTCTGTTCAGGTAAGCGCTTTGTGTGTGAATCTGTGCAGTCATGAGCTTACATGCAAGCAGAATTCCGATATGTTGCCTCTCAGGAAGCACAGACGGCTGCAGGGTGCTGCTCCAGCCGTTCGGGTACAGGAGGCCAGTCTGTTAGCCCTGCCACAAGATGTGCTTCAGGGCGCAGCCTCCCTCCAGCGGGTGTCTCCCTCCACTTCCACCATGAAGGTCGCTGCGGATAGGGAAGACCCGCCGCCTCTCAGGAGGCTTCAATGGCTGCAGGACAATGCTCCAGCCGCTTTGAAAGGGTCAGAGGCCAGCCTTAAGAGGCTGGTTCCCTTAAGAAACTTCATGGCAGCTTGGGGAAGCTGCCAGACGTGTCTTGGTGGGGCCTTGCACATAGAGAGGGGCTACTCGACTCAGTTCGGGTCCTCTCCTCCCCAGTTCAATAGGTTGTGTCCCGTCATGGTGGAACGTTGCCTATTAGCCGGATTTCACACATGGTTCAGAGCGTGGCATTCCCAAAGCGTTGCGACGCAGCGTCTCATTCCCTCGGGGAACTAGGGTTACATACGTAACCTAAAGACGTTTTCTTTTACTAGATACAGCTAACTTTTAATGTTGATGATTTTTTCACCATATGCCCTGAGACATAGCATAAGCAGCAAGTCGAAAAAGTAGAGAAAGTCAAAAAGTAGCTGTCAATGTGGAGAGCTAGCCGGTTAGAAGAAAAAAGAAAGAAAGTCATTTTTGATTCATCACACTAATGATGTATGAATAGACAAAAAGCATTTATCATTTCTGGTTACTGTAAGTAATTTTATTCTAATAGATTTAAAACATTACATTTTTGTACCACTTTTTGTACTGTGGCATTTTCAAATCTTTTATAATTATAGTGGATTGTTGGGCTTTAGAAATCACACAACTTATCCTGTCACCTTTTCATTGTTATGATTTAGCAATAAATCAGATGTTCTTTCATGCATCGTCTCCTTTAAAGCTCACATCACCACAATTATGCAAAGGGCAACAGAGCTTAGGACATTTGAATTTGTAGTAAAGGTGTATAACTTTTTTTTATGAACCAGAGATAGGTAATTGTCGAATGAACACATTTTAAAATCATATTAGAATGAAGAAATATCCTCTGCAGTGGGGTTGTTTCAGTTATAGTTTATTCTTCTATTATTAACACTGAGGGTCCACACTTCCGCAAATCTGTAACAGCAAAATGCTTCACAACCCTGGCATTGGAAATGTCATTTAACAGGCAGGAATACAATGATTACAGCAGACTTCCAACTGAAATGTCAGAGCACGTCATTTGAGTGCCAATATATATTATAATAAAGACTTTGTAGCCATGACCATTAAAAAGGCAGTGACCTCTGTGTGCTCGAAATGTCCCTCATCATATTAGCAGTCTTTGTTTTGTAAGATTAGACTGATTGTAGGCATGACTATTGTTTTAATAGCAATAAAAATACAGGTGTTCAACTCAAGCTGTCTCTTTAGCATTAAGCAAGGATGTTAAAAGTTCATGACTGCTTCTGACCCGACTGTACCGAAAACGATTGCCTGAATTTTGATAAGTCACTTTAGCAGTATGAAGATGAAGTGTTGCATCACATAGTCCTGCTGCATTTTACTGATCACACACGGAATTGTAATGAACAACAGGAAGGTGGCTGTAGATGTTGTTGCTCTGCAGCACTCAAGTGTGCAGGTGGATGGCAGGAAATCCTGTGCCAGTTAAGAAATTACTGTGGAATTGCTGATTTTTTTTTTTTTCCAATTTGATGTTCATCTATTAAATTAAAAATGTCATCAGGAGGCACCATGAAGCCCAAAAGTGACTTGTCTAGACTCTGTGTGTTAAGATACCATTCACTTCCATTTTGAAGAGTAATGGTAGTGTAGCAGGTCATTGGCATTATTATGGGTTGAATTATAAAATCTATTGGAAGGTTAATACCTTTTTTAGTATTTATGTTCACACTGCATACATTTACTTGAAGGTGCTTCCTTTCATGTGCAAAAATCATTTAAGATGAACTTCTTACACCACCATGTGCAATCTCCTGCTGGCCAAATCCCTTTTCCACTTCCACGTGATACCAGCTGGACCCCTCTGACCTTGGCTAACAGTAAGGATATTCCATGACGTGGGGCAACAAGCCGGTTGGAGTATTTATTACCATTATTACAAGATTATTTATTATCTCTGCACAAAGCGGCCCTGTCACAGGATTAATGCTAGAAAGCAAAGCATGCACAATAAATAATTCAAATCTTAAAAAAAAAAATACTGGTAAAACAAAATTATTAAAATACTAGTCAAACATTGTGTCATTGCTAAGAAACATGTACTGTAGGACACCAGATAAATTTAAACTGCAGTGTGCTTCATTGGTAGACTTCATGTTTTGAGTAAAAACAAGCATTTAAGCCAGGGCTGACAGATCGGAAATTTGGAATGAATGTTGGACATTTGAATTTTTGAAACACATACCCTTGTGCTCATAAACATATTTATAGATTATGTGCAGTCTAGGGTTAGTCTTGTCTGTTTGTTTTTATTGCATTGACTTGGTATTGTGTTTTAAATTGATACTGGCATATTCACTTAGATGTATCTTGGGCTTGCAGTTGCAGTTTGTAAAAGTAATGTATGTGTTGTCTTATCTCTTTGCATGCACAAAGTTTGACAAACACAATTCCTTCTTCTAAGACGGAATAAATAAATTAATGTATTACGTTACGCAGTTGACTAAGGTTTGGTTTTGAAAATTATTTGAAGGTCAATTGCTTTTATTGCAATTGACTTGAACTTTTGCTTATTTTAGCCATATGAAAGATATTTAAATTAAAATGCACGATGTTCAGGTTGTTAGTTGTTATGAACTATATGATGTTATGTTCTATACTTGATCTTTAAAATCATTATGACCATAATATCTCTTTAGACAGCAGGAAAAAAAAGTTAAAGAGCATTTTAAACACAACTTAATACAATTATCATTATGAATAATTGCTTTTTTCTTTTCTTAAAAAACTTTTTTCTCTTATCTGTCTAAGTTTAATGAGCATTAGAGAAAAGTGTCCCCTACCTCTAATGTGTAAGAAAGACAGTATGCTTTGCACCGATGCACTAATTCTTCAAACTAATTACTTTAATACACTCAAAACACAATGTTATTGATTTGAGGATTCAGTTCAATCAGTAAGTGTATTGATCTGGACAAGAATATTTCACCCTAATGCTGTTGCACTGCAGCTTCAGAGGCTGCTTAAGAGCTTTCAGAGAGATGATGCTTGTGTGCTTGTGTCATGCTGGAGAGCCGGAGTGAGCCACATTTCATTTGCAATTGCAAATGTTGGCACTAATAATCTGTTAAATGCATTATTGTACATGTTAACATCTGAATGTTTTTTTTAGAGGATCACAAATTTACAGTACACCACTATCATTTAGATGACTCACTACTGCAGCCTGCTAACAATTTTCATAGATTTTTTTGTATTGATATGTTTTGTTAATGCGTAAACACTATCATTTACAGACATTATAGACAATTATGTATTATTATTGTTTAAAAATGAATGCTATATGCAAATATATGTTTGTTAATAGTGAAACCAAACTCAACATAGACCATGAAGACAAATTATTCTTGCAAATGTTTAAAAATAATTATATTTTAAATTACGTAAATCATCAGGACACCAAACAGAACTTTTGCTATGTTTCCACATGAATCGTTTTAATTACAGGATGTACGCATCATGGCGGATTTTAGTGCTTGATTTGAGACTTAGCACATCAGTAAAACAAATGTTATGTTATTAAAAAGGATTTTTCGTTGGAGATTATTTATTTTTATCTGAGTAAAGAAAGGACTTGAATAAATGTGTGTTGCCTCTGATTTATTTATTTAATAAAAATGGTCAAACAGTTAATAAAATTAGTGGCAATAAAATGAATTTGTGTTAACACATTATTAACTTGTTCATTTTGACAGCCTTAATATATAGTTTTATAAGTATATATATATATATATATATATATATATATATATATATATATATATATATATATATATATACACACTATTTATTATAAAATTTATTATAACCTATTTATTATTATTTATTTATTTTTTTATTCTAGTTTTATATAGTTTTTAAAGTGGCTTTTGTACTGTTGGTTTGGCCATAGCATATATTGTATAAATACAGTGGTGAGCCTTGCATTTGGTACCTGGGCCTTCAGTGAGGACTTACAGATTATAGATTTGCAATTATAGAAACCATCGATACTATACAAAAATGCAATATAACAACGCGTGGTATTACAGAGAGAGAGGCATTTCACATATGGAGGGTGAATACCATTTTACTAAAGCAAGAAACCCAGTTAAGACAACTCTAACCTTAACACTACCACTGCAACTGTGCTACATCGTCTAGAGCAGTTCAGATTCAATATTTATCTAATAACATGACAAAAACATTAAAAATGTAAATAAAATACAACCTACTCACCAGAGATGCAGACTCATAATTTGCACCGGTCCTCAGAGGCTGTAATCCACTGGTACCTCTTGTATTTACTGGTCTGGAAGTGGAGAACAACCCCTTTCCCTGGCTAAGACAAGCTAGCTAGCTTTGTGGTTGGCCAACCTCCTCTCATGATGTCTCACTTTTATGGTAAATGTATTTTTAAGTATGTCACGCGTTGTTGTATGTCACCATATTGAACACAAGCAGTACAAAGATGATGATGATCAGGTGATTAGAAATGTCTCTGTTCTTAGTCATGTTCACATCTCTGACACCCCCTGTCTCATCCACGTTAGCCCCATACTTCTTGTTGTTTTTGCCTTGCTAGCTGTTACCTTTCTTAGGCTACCCTATGTCAGTGGTTCATTATAGCCAGGAAATGATACACCAATAGTAGATTGAAAAAGCCGCACAAGGACAAAAAATATGTTGGTGGGCTGAAAACGGCGTCAATGAGAAGAAAAATATTGATCATGTCACCAAATAGATTAAAACTAAACTAACGAGCCTGGTAAAAATTGAATGAGTAAAAGTAAAGGTTGTGAAAAAAAAGTAAAGTACTGATACAAGAAAAAATTATTAAGTACAGTAATGAAGTATTTGTACTTCATTACTTCCCATCTGTGCAGCTGATCCTTTGACAATTTTGAATAAAAGTCAATTGAGTTGAATATCGACACAATAGTGGGATAAAAAAAAATACAGTGAGCATCAGTTCCACAACTGAAAATTGCCTTGTTGTTGAGAGATATCATTGTCCAAACTGGTTTGAGCTGATCAAATATTCTAATTCAGATTTGTAATTCAGTGGTCAGAATTTGGCACCAACAGCCTAAATCTATGGACCCAACTTGCCAGACTTGTGGAGTTATTGTAATGGTGAGATAAAGGATTTCTTGAAAAATGTTGGGCTATTAATACCAATCAATCAATCAATCAATTAAATGCCATAACTCACCTATTTGAGCACTGGTGCTGAAAATACACTTCCATTAATGGCATGAAAATGTGCTATTTCACAGTAAATGTCATCCCAAACTGGTATAATAAATATGCCAATGAGTTTAGTGTTCTTCACTGGGTTTCTCAGCCACTGCATTTGAATCCAAAAGAACACCTTTGGGATGTGGGGAAAGAGGAAATTCACAGCATGAAAGTTCAATTGAAAAATCTGTGGGAATTGCATGATGCAATCATGTCAATATGGACCACAATCTCAAAATAATATTTTCAGCATCTTGTGGAATCTATGAAATAAAGAACTGAGGCTGTTTCAAAAAAGAGAGACTCTTTACTGCACACACACACACACACACACACACATACAATTATATATATATATATATCGGTGGTGGGCTGTGCATTTGGTACCTGGGCCTTCAGTGGGGACTTACCCAACTTAATCCACCTCTTAATACCACCACTATCACATTGCAATTATAGAAACCATCAATACTACACAAAAACGCAATATAACAACGCGTGGCATTACAGAGAGAGAGGCATTTCACGTATTGAGGGTGAATACTATTTTACTAAAGCAAGCTGGATCCTGGATTTGCAACTGGATCCTGGATTTCCTGACTGGGAGACCTCAGGCAGTCCGGATCGGGAACAGCATCTCCTGCACCACCACACTGAGCACTGGAGCCCCTCAAGGCTGTGTGCTCAGTCCACTGCTGTTCACTCTGCTGACTCACGACTGTGCACCAACGCACAGCTCGAATCATATCATCAAGTTCGCTGATGACACGACCGTGGTGGGTCTAATCAGCAGGAACGATGAGTCAGCATATAGAGAAGAGGTGCAACGGTTAACTGCCTGGTGTGGAGCAAACAACCTGTCTCTGAACGTGGACAAAACGAAAGAGATGGTTGTGGACTTCAGGAGAGCACAGAGCGACCAATCTCCACTGATTATCGATGGATCCTCTGTGGAGATCATCAAGAGCACCAAATTCCTTGGTGTTCATCTGGCGGACAACCTCACCTGGTCACTTAACACTAGCTCCATCACCAAGAAAGCCCAGCAGCGTCTCTACTTCCTGAGAAGGCTGAGGAAAGCCCACCTCCTCCCCCATCCTGTCCATGTTCTACAGAGGGACCATTGAGAGCATCCTGAGCAGCTGCATCACTGCCTGGTTTGGGAATTGCACCGTCTCGGACCACAAGACCCCACAGAGGATAGTGACGACAGCTGAGAAGATCATCGAGTCTCTCTCCCTCTATCATGGACATTTACACCACACGCTGCATCCGCAAAGCACACAGCATTGTGGACGATCACACACACCCTCACACACATACTTCACCCTCCTACCATCAGGAAAACGGTTCCAAGCATTCGGCCGTCACAACAAGACTGTGTAACAGTTTCTTTCCACAAGCCATCAGGCTTCTCAACACACAGAACTGAACAGAACTCACACACACTCACTTACACACGCACACACACACACACTCACTGTGTGTTACTGTTACTGAACTGTACAACCTGGACTAAACACAATCATCACTCATCTCGATCCACTCCACCACCATTTATATATTTATTACTATTTATACTCGCACCTTATATTCAGTACAATGTTTACATGCTGTTTTTCCACCTTTATACTACAGTAGAATGTTTACATGTTGTCTTTGCACCTCCTTGCTGCTGTTTTTTTTGCACTACATTGCTCTGTTCTGTTTATACTTTCTCCTGGGTATAGTTTTTACATTTCTCCTCACACAGTACTGTATATGTAAGTATACAGTAGGCTTACTAGTCGGCGCTATACTTGTTTTTTGTCTTTTGTCTTGTCTTGTGTTGTCTGTCTGTACTGTTCTTTTGTTTGCACTGTTTGCACCAGGCTGCACTCGATGCACTTTATGTTGTTTTGTTGTTTAGTGTAGCACCAGGGTTCCGGAGGAACGTTGTTTCGTTTTTACTGTGTACTGTGTACCACTGTGTATAGTAAAAATTACAATAAAAGCCACTTGACTTGACTTGACTTGAAGCTCCCAACCTCTACACTACAACCACAAGTGTGCCACCTACATCATCTGGAACAGTTCAGAATCAATATTTGTCTAACATAACATAAACATAAAAAATTGAAATAAAATACAACCTACTCACCAGAGATGCATTTGCATAATTTGCACCACTCCTGAGGCTGTAAGCCAGGGATACTGCTCACATTCACTGGTCTGGAAGTGGTGAACAAACCCTCTTCCAGGCTGAGACAAGCTAGCTTGCTTCGGGGTTGGCCGACCTCTCCTAACGATGTCTAGCTTTTCTGGAAAATTTATTTTTAAGTATGTCTGAGACCAAATCAATTTCTCTTCCTCCATAGGCATAAAAAAAGTCGAACTCAGATGTATTAATGTATGCAGCATGCTACACACAGTCCAACTTGGCTGTAACACTTTCCCTCTGACCAACCAATCAGAGGATGGAAAAAGCTGACGATATTCTGGGCCAGCTAGCTAGCCCTGTGAGGTGATTATGAAATCCACCTACCGTAATTTCCGGACTATAAAGCACACCCTTGTATAAGCCGCACCCACTGAATTTTACAAATATTTTTATTTTTAACATAAATAAGCCGCACCTTGTGTATAAAACTAATGAACTTTACACAGGCTTTACCGAAAGAGAGTGTCTGTTACACGGTTTAAGGGTGAAATACGTTGTGACTTCTTTAAGAGCAGAGCGGCATTTTGAGAACAGCACGTCACTGCATTCTCCCGGTATTACTGCGTGTGTGTGTGTGTGTGTGTGTGTGTGTGTGTGTGTGTGTGTGTGTGTGGGAGACAGGATTATGTGCTCATTATTTTCTGATGCTCATTTCTAAGTTTCTTTGACTAACCCATAACGCTGTTGCCAAGAAAAATAAAAAAGCACGAGTTTTGGAAACCTGTCTGTGCTTATATGATTTCTGTTGTAACTGTTGTAAGTTAGAGAGCTCTCCCTTCACCCAGACTCAACAAGTTACAACGGCTTGTATCTAAACAGTAGGCGACCAAGTAAGTCATTGTTCACTGTCTTCCTCCTTCCTTTCACAGCTATTTCTCTCGGGAGTTTATCTTTTGGCATCGTTGTGCGTTTAAAAATCAACACCGGTGGAAGTTTTTCTCCCGATGCCGTGCAGCTCAGAACACAGGTGAGGTGCGTTTATTAGTTTCCGTTCGGAAATTTCATTGGTCTAATGTAATGGGGCTCAGTTTTTTGGCTTGAAGTTTGTGAAACCAGAAAAAAACCCTGGAAAAATCCACAAATTAGCTGCTTTGTTGTTTAAGGGTTTCAAAACTTGGAAAAAAAAAAGTAGCGGCTTATAATCCGAAAAACACGGTACTCATCTGGAGCAGTTCAGAATCAATATTCTAGTTAGGCTAGTCTTGAGTTCCTGGTTAAGCCCTTCAATCTGGCCATTGGACTGAGGAACAATGGAAAACCCGGAGGAGAGGCTGACGAAAATACCCAGGAGATGGCAAAACCCCTTCCAAAATTGAGCAAAGAATTAGGGGCCCCGATCAGACACAATGTCCCGAGGTAAACCATACAAGCGGAAGACGTGTTGGAGCAGGAGCTGAGCAGTTTCTTTGGCAGAATGAAGTTTGGGTATGGTAATGAGGTGACCCATCTAGAGAACCCATATAGAGAACCTATCAATCCTTTAGAGCTGGCGCAACCTTAGGATGCCTCGGGATGGGTAACGAGAGAGAAGCAGTGGAGAGGAATTAGATGATCAGATGCACTGGAGCACAAGGTTATGATATGTGTGTTATGTGTAGGACTCGTTTAAAAGATACGTTTTTAATTTGCACTGAAATTGGGAGAGTTTGTCTAAGCTCCGAACAGGAGTAAAAAATAGTAAAAAAGAGTATTCCAAAGTTTAGGAACTAAATGTGAGAATGCTCTACCACCTTAAATGTATTTTGCTATTCTAGGAACTACTAGAAGTCCAGAGTTTTAAGATTTAAAGAAGCATGATGGTTTGTAGCATGTTTGAAGACTGGAAAGATACATGGGAGCCAAACCATTTAGTGTTTTGTAACTAAGTAGAAGCAGTTTGAAGTCCATTTGAAATTTAACAGGTAGCCAGTGTAGGCGTGATAAGATTGGAGTTATACAGTCATATTTTCTTGACCTTGTGAGAATTCTGGCTTCTGCATTCTGGACTAACAGTAGCTTGTTTTATTAATGATGTAGGACAACCACCTAGTAATGCATTACAATAGTCCAGTCTGGAAGTCATGAATGCATAGACGAGCTTCTCTGCATCAGATATAGACAACATGTTTCTTAGATTAGCAATTGTTTTTCTAATACTTTTAATAGTTTCATTGAAGAAATTCATAGTCCTTACTACTAAACTGTGATGGAATACATTTTCGGATACCTGATTTGTTGTTCATTTAGCTACTGTACTGAAAAGGAACATCTCTAGGTTACGTATGTAACCCTAGTTCCCTAAGGGACCGAGACGCAGCTCGAGCTCCTGAAAGGGAACCTTGGATTTTTGTTTGTTTTGTTTTCTATGAGTTTGCTCAGGTGCTCAGCTCTAGCAGCATTTAGTGCCTGTCTGTAGCTGAGCATACTGTTGTTATACGCAATTCTAAATACCTCCAATTTAGTTTTCCTCCATTTTCTTTCCAGATTATGGGCTGTTCTCTTGAGGGCCTGCGTACGACTATTATGCCATGTTGCAGGTGGTTTTTCTCCGAATGGGGGCAATGGTGTCTAATGTGCTAGTGATGATAGTGTCTATGTTGTTAGCCATTTCATCAAGATTATTAGCATTTGGGGGTTTAGTGAGAAATTGAGATAAATCAGGCAGGTTATTTATGAATGGACAGATGGACAGATTTTGGACAGATTTATGAATCTGTCCTTAGTGGTCGGAACAATAGTCCTACCAAGTCGATAATGTGGTGAGACACAGCTAATATGCTCCACTGGTAGTGTGTACATTATGAGGTAATGGTCTGTGATGTCATCACTCTGAGGTAAAATATCTATATCAGTGACATCTGCTCCGTGAGAAGTCTAGTTTGTGATTAAAATGATGAGTCGGTCTAACTGATTGTTTGTTTAACCCAAAAAGAGTTTAATAAGTCCACAAAATATAGTCCTAGGGCATCATTTGCATCATCTACATGAATATTAAAATCTCCCACAAGCAGCACTTTATCAAAATTGATTAAGAGGTCTGAATGAAAACGAGCAAACTCTTGAAGAAAATCATCGAAGGGCCCTGGGGCTCTGTAAATGGTGCCAGATCGAGAGACAGTAGGGGTTTTCTATGCATTTCTGAAAGTACAACTTTAAGAACGAGCACTTTAAATGATTTAAACCTGAATCTGAATCTCTAACTAATATCAAGAAGGGCAATATAAATTATTGCTACACCACCCCCATGACCAGTCTAACAGGGCTCATGCTTGAAAGCATATCCTGATGGTGTAGACTCATTTAGACTCATATAATCATTTGGTTTAATCCAGGTCTCAGTGAGACAAAGTGCATTGAGATTATTATCTGTGATCATTTCATTTACAATGAGTGCTTTGGGTGCAAGTAATCTAATGTTTCAAAGACAATACTTTAGAACTTTTTTGTGTTTGCTTAACTGGCATTTTTCAGTTTTAACTGCAATACGAGTATTTCTGGATCCTGTGTACTTATTTCTTGATTTTACTAAACAAGGAACAGACACGATTTCTATAAAGTGGGCAGTCTGCATACTTGTAACTATTTGGTTTGTTGTATAAATGTTGTCATAACCCAGCCATTAGGGAGGCACAAGCCAGTGCACTCTTGGTGCCGGTCCCAAGCCCGGATAAATGGTGAGCGTTGCGTTAGGAAAGGCCACCACAGGTATCGTTAGCCGACAGGGTACCGGCGGAAATTGGGCTACTGTTGGCCGAAGGAGGAAAAGGAGAGGAGGAAGACGTCTTCAGAGACAGCAGGAAAAGGAGGAGAAGTGTAGGAGAGTGGAGGTTAGGTTAATGGATGTGGTGAGGGAAGACATATAGGTAGTTGGTGTGAAAGAGGCAGATGTAGAGGACAGGGTGGTATGGAGACGGATGATCCGCTGTGGCGACCCCTAATGGAAGCAGCTGAAAGAAGAAGTATAAATGTTGTCATAGTTGTAAATTGCATAATGTTTTACTTTCAGTCAGATGGTGTGAAGCATCCTAGAGATGTCTGATCAGCTACTGCTTATATAGTGAGATCAAAAACCTAAGGCTGAATATCTTTAGCCTAGTTCTATTTTTCTATAAAGCATTTGTTTAAAATAAAGGATGTTTAATGTAAACAATCACATAAGGGTAAATACTAAGCCCTTGCATTAGCATGCCCTGAGAGCATTTATAGGATATAGAATCTGATAACTGCAAAATATATGACATAGGCAATATGATTGATCACAATCGCAATGGCATACTCAGTAGAATGTACTGTGGTTCTGTACACAAACTGTAGAGGGTCCAGTGTGTCTAGTAGTGTCGTAGTGATGATATATATACACAGTATCTCACAAAAGTAAGTACACCCCTCACATTTCAGCAACCATTGTATTATATGTTCTCAAGGGACAATACTATAGAAATGAAAATTGGATATAATTCAGAGGAGTCAAAGTGCAGCTTGAATAGCAGTACAGATTTACTGTCCTCTAAAAGTAATACAGCCATTATTGTCTAAATAACTGGCAACACAATTGAGTACACCATGTGAACATGTCAAAACTGTTGTGTCAATATTTTGTGTGAGCACCATTTTTGTCTAGCATTGCTTTAATCCTCCTGGGCATGTTATTCACCAGAGTTGCACCGGTTGTTGCTGGGATCTTCTTCCACTCCTCCATAATGACATCAAGATGCAACTGGATGTTAGACACATGCCATTTTTCCACCTTCCGCTTGAGGATGCCCCACAGGTGCTCAATGGTCTTCAGATCTGGAGACATACAGTACATGGCCTCTCCAACACCTTGAGCTTCTTCAGCAAGGCAGTTGTCAACGTTTGGGGTCATTTTTAAGTTGGAAAACTGCTTTTCGGCCCAGTTTCTAAAGAAGGGCATCATGTTCTGCTTCAGAATGCAATTATGCAGCCCCACATCAAGATGCTACCACCACCATGTTTGACTGTAGGCACAAGACAATTTTCTTGCTACTCCTCACCAGGGCATCACCACACATGCTGGACACCATTTAAGCCAAACAAGTTTTCCTAGTCTCATCAGACCACAGGACATGGTTCCTGTCATTTATACTCTTAGCCAGGTTGTCTTCAGCATATTGTTTGCAGGTTTTCTTTGCCAGCTTCAGAAAAGGCTTCCTTCTGGGATGACAGCAATACAAACTGACTTGTTGCAGTGTGCGGTGTATGGTCTGAGCACTGAACCCTGCTTCTGCACCTGGTCACAGCATGAGGACTCAACTTCTTTGATCGACCCTTGCGAGGCCTGGCCTTTGCGAGGCCAAATGGAACCTGTCTTGGAAAACCTCTGTATGATGCTGGGCACAGTACTGTAACTCAGTTTCAGGATGTTTACAAACTTCTTATAGCCTAATCCATCTTTGTGGAGAGCAACAATTCTAATTTGAATAGGATATGTGGCTTTGCATGGTTACATGACGCACAGCCAGTATCACTTAGGGTGTACTCACATTTGTTGCCAGCTATTTTGACAATAATGGTTGTATGTTGAGTTATTTTCAGAGGACAGTAAATCTATACTGCTATACAAGCTGCACATTTACTACTCTAAAATATATCCGTCTTTTTTCTATAGTATTGTCTCTTGGGAAGATACACTAAAATAGTTGCTGATACTGTATACTGAGAAGTACTATATAAAAGTCACTTCTGAACAGAAATATTATTTTCCACACTTGCACCACAATTAAACACGGCCCAGAAATAAATGGCAGGTTCATAATGTTGCAAACACATTATTATGCTATTGTAGCAAAAGCCATAGCTACACAAATATGCTGTTATTTCACTTCATTTCCTGACTAATAGCCTGTCCAATATTCCCCTCTGTGTTGCTATTCTCATTAAAAAATAAAAATAAAAAATGAACATTAAACACTTTTTTAAACCAAAGGCTGGAAGACAAATAAAGATGCAGTCTGACTTAATGTTGTGTTTTACAGATTTAGATATCTCATTCACATATTTGATTTTTGAGCTTTTCTGAAAAAAAAAGTACTGAATTGGGAATTTTGTGATACCTGCCAACGCCAAAAGTACCAAAAAACAAGCTTCTCAGATGGTTAAATGTTCATAGGTACATATTCTTACATATACAGTGTATTCAGAAAGAAGTTAGACTCCCTTCACTATTTAACATTTTCTTATGTTGTAGCCTGATACTGCAATTGTTCAGATTGATTATTTTTCATTGATCTACACTCAATACCCAATAATGGCAAAGTGAAAACAGAATTCTAGGAATGTTCGTAAATTGAATAAATTAAATGTATTTAATAAAATAAAATAAAAAACTTGGCAGAAACACTTGAAATATAACTCAGGTACCTCCCAATTATCTTAATTTTTTTTTATTGAATTTAAGTTGATTGGAGATTAATTGGAAAGGCACACACCTTTCCAAAAAAATGGACTGGGAGACTGGCCAGGGTTGAAGGAAAGCTGTATGGAGCAAATCACAGAAATTCCCCTTAATAAAAACGTCTTTAGGCTACAAATGTAACCCTGGTTCCCCTGAGGAACGGGATGCTTTCACGTTGCCCACACTCTGAATCACATGTGCAATCCATGCAAAGGAGAGATGCAACTGTCACCAACGGGGTGACATCACGACCAGGAAGCTATAAAACCAGCATGCGGTGAAGCGGACGCAACTTCTGAAAATGGAAGGAAGCACCGCAGGGATGCAGGGAGTGAGGCTTGGAGATGCAGCGTTGTGTTCCCTCAGGGAACCAGGGTTAAATACGTAAACTAGAGATGTTCCCTTTCAGGAACTCTTTCAGGCTGCCCCATCGGTGATGGCGCGCCTCTCCGTTGGACGAATTACACACGTGATACAGAGCGTGTACAACGTGGAAGTGCTCTCAAATCATTGTTGATGCAGCTCACGTTCCTGAAAGCGAACCTGTTCTACAGCGCTTAGGACCTTAGACTGAGCTTAAGGCTCAGTTTTCAACATGACAGCGAACTTAAACACAAGCCAAGACAACACAGGAGTGACTTAGAGACAACTCTCTGGATGTCATAGAGTGGCCCAGCCAGAGTCCTAACTTGAACCCTACTAAACATCTGGAAAGACCTGAAAGTGGCTGTCTGCCAGCAGTCCCCACCCAACCTGTCCGAGCTTAAGAGGATTTGTATTATCCAGTTGTGCAAATCTTGTTGCATTACACCTAAAAAGACTCAAGGCTGTAATTGCTGCCAAAGGTGTTTCAACTAAGTACTAAATAGTCTGTACACTTATCCATGTGTTTTTTTTTCTTTTTACAAATTTACAGACATTTCTAGAATTCTTTTATCACTTTGTCATTATGGAAACTGAGTGTAGATTAATAAGAAAAAATATTTATTTGAACGATTGTAGCTGCAACATAACAAAACTGAAAAAAATGTAAGGGGGTCTGAATACATTCTGAATGCACTGTATGTGATTAGTAGCAAGGGTTTTTTTTTTTTTTTTTGGGTTCACCCATATATTCAACAGTTTGAGTTGGCTTTCCAGAGCTTGAGTCAACTGCAGTTGCATCGCAGATTTAAAAGAAAAAAAAAGTCACACAAGAATGTTGAACAGTGAATAAACAGCATCTTTTTGAAGAAACTGGTTACCAATGTTGGTCAAATGAATATTCTGATACATCTACAAGCTAGATAATTGATAATAGAGTTTAAATATATATAGTGTATGATGTAAAAAGATTTCTAGAAACAAGTTACTCTCACTTAAATTTGAGTAACCCCTTTATCCAGGTCAGACTTGCAGTGGATATAACATTTATTATAGGAACACTGGGCATTGGACTACACATTCACAGTCACACTCATTCAAAATCAGAATCATCAATCAAAACTTACACCATAAGCAGAAATGGTAGGCTCAGTTGTCATTTACATTACAATGGAGATAGAAGTAGCACCTGTGTGCAGTCCGGGTGCATTAAACTGAGAGAAATTCATGCATAGAGACAATTTATCTTGGCCAAATCCACCTGTTGGCATGTTTTGGTAGCTGGGAATGCAATTGGGAACCTCACACTAAACTGAACATGGACAGTAACCTGAGCTCAGAACTGGGACTCTGGAGTTATGAGTTATGAGGTAACACTACCCATTGTTTCAAGACAAACATTGAGTGTGGAAAGTTTTGGATTGAAATTTCTAAATATAAAAAAAAATGTGTTTCTTATGAAATGCAGTTTGTATTGGTATTGCTTTTAGTGTGTATTGTTTTGCATGCAAGTAGCATCACATCTTAAATGTAGTTGAATAATTGTCTAAATATATTATGTTGCATTGTAATTGAATATAAGCTAAACCTGATGATATATCCAGTGATTTGTCTATGTACTGAATCAGCCATGCATTGTGATGTAGAAAGCAGAAATAGGCAATTGTGCCATCTAACGTTACAGTATATAGCAAGTTTATATTCTGTATGACTAGAAATAACCAATCAATTTTGTCTCTACACCTTTACCCTGTGCTCTTTTATATTATCTCTGCTGTCCCTTACGCCATGCTGGACACTGATGAATTTTTGTGTGGCAAACTAAATTATTGACACTTTTAAGATAAGTGCCCAAGGGCTTCCAAGCATTTTCTATTTGCAACAGGATGAATACAACATATCTATTTTTTTTTAATAAATATAAACAATAAAATTTAAAAGTTTTTTGCAATCACTTATGTAATCACTTAAAACACTAATATTGGATAATCAGATTTATAATTGTCTTGTTCAATTAAGCAGGGATAAATTAACTACAGTAATGTACAGTTATACAGTAGGATAGTTAAATATACTGTATAAAATTTCTATTTTATATAGGGCTGTAACGATTGAGTAACTTGAGTAATTTGTTTAAAAAAAAAAAAAAAAAAGTTATTTAGCCTCACTGCTTTGTTTAGTCAATTTAACTAAACATGGAACATCGTGTTTCCCCACAGACCATTATTACTGATGCACCACCCACTAATCTCTGGAGTGCTCTGGAAAGATAAACACAGAAGACGGTGCAGGATGAAAAATTGAGAAATGGGAAGAAAACAGCGAGGGGCGAGGAGAAGATTTAGGCCAAAGAAAATGCCAAAAAGTTTCCAAAGTTTGGGATTATTTTAACCTGTTAGCCTTCGGAGATTTTAGGACTCACAACTGAAAATGCCCTACCTAACTTTAAATGTTAACAGCTCCCGTTAAAAATGTGCTACATACACAATTTAAATATCTTTTAAAAGAAGACATTTTACTGTCCATTATTCAAAGTTAATACGTTATAGATGATGATGTGAACATTATATTTTTTCATATATACATACATTAAATCAATAATGTAGCAATCCAGAAAAGTACTGGGTTGAAAGCCACATGTCTCATGAGTATATATTTTACATTTGATCAAGATTTTCATTACAAATAAGATTCCTACAAACATTTATCTGAGACTGTCTGATCCTTTTCTTTCTCCCCGTTTGAGAGCCACCTGCTAAACTAAAACATAAACATCATACAGTGCAGTTACTGTTTTTAAAGTAATTTGAAATTGATTTTTATATTTTTATTTAGATACAGTGTTAAAAAAAAATTCCCTCCACAGTGTAGAGCAGGAAGAGCAGCACGTTTTTAAAGCTCTAGATAAATACACAGATTTAGTGCATGGAAAATTTCAAGCAGCTTTTCTAGAGACAAGAATACCACATCACAATACTGTGCGAGATTTAATAAATAAAAAACGTGAGAATAATTAAGTTTCATTTAATTAATATTTTCCCATAACGTATTGTACACGGCCACTAAGTAGGGACTTTTCGTACACACTGTTTTTTTTATTTTTTGATGTAATTTGCCAATTAACTGCACTAAATGGGTTTAGTTTTCACCAATATTCTTGTATGCAATTTTAGCAATAAAAATTTACATTTTTTAAGAGACTGGTCTTGTTTTCTCTCTTATTTAGTATTGCTCTTTAATAAAAATAAAAAAAAACCCTTACTTTTTATCTGATTACTTGATTAATCTATGAAATATTTGCTAGAATACTTAATTACTAAAATAATCTATAGCAGCAGCCCTAATTCTATATTTGTCATATTTGATTTTATAAGGTAAAAATGCACGGTTGTACTGTGACCTGTTGTTCAGTTAGTGAATACTGAACACATTTTTCTCTGTCATTCATTAGCCAGCTCACCTGGCTTTTCTCTGTCTGTGGCTACACATCCTGCTGAGTTTGATAGATCATATTCGCCCCATCCGGTCCAGTGGCGCTGAGGATTCAGTAGAATTCTCTGTGTGAAGCCCAGATGGGTGAGAGGAGGAGGCTGACACCCATCATTGCATTTAAAGGGCAGGAACATATGCCCAAGTTTGCATATGCTGCTCTCAAAAAACATGGAAACTTTGTTTTGATGGAAACAGCATAATTAATTGTGTGATATTTGAGGTTCTAAAGTTAGTAAACAAACATAATTTCACAATCATTCACATTCAGTTTAATATCATCTGATTGAATGTAAATACAATGCATTGTGCAGGTGCCTTTTCGAGAGAGCAGCTCTTGTTACTTTAAAAAAAACGGATATAACTGTATTAATGAACGTTTAGTTTTTATAACTACAAAACAAGAATGAAAGGGAGGCAGATTGAAAGGTTGCTGCTTTTGTTAGTTCAGATTGAGCCTTAATGAATGATCTGAGCTTGCATTAGCGAAGACCTCTGAGCACCTGGGGAAAATGCTGACCGTGTAGAACAGAGACTTTCTCTGCTCAGCTGACTCTACTCATTCATGTCAAGGTAAAATGCCTTGTTTGTGTCTGTATAGGCAGAAAGTGTAGGAAAGAACAGTAAAAGCCTGACTTAAGTACAATCTCTCATTCTATTGCAATTGTGAGCAAGTGTGTTCCATCAACATAATGGGACAGCAACACAGACTTTAACAGCTGGCAATTCATCCCAATTTAAATAAGAAAAAAAAAAAGAAATGACATTCACTGTGACTTTAGCAAATGGCTTTGAATTGAGAAGCCTTGTGACTTCAGTGTCAAATGTTCTATACAGGTTCCTGTAGTGCCACATTCTGGCACAATGTAATGCTAATATGGCATGACATCATAAATAATGCAGAGATTTTCATGCATTTTGCATTAACAGGCCTCAGGACATTTGTCAAATGAACTTAATATTGATTTGTTGATATTTATCACAAAGCTTCTCTTCTTACTGAAAGTTAGACAGAACACTGGGGATACAAACACATATTTCAGGGAATCCACAATGATTAATTTAATTCAGATACAATTTACTGAATGTCAAGAATGCCCTTTTTATTCCCTTGTACAACGTTTGATACTTCTTTTTATTTTTGACTATATGGAAAAGCTTTTAATGTCTTTTAACCTGCTTTTAATGTCTGTAATCAGTATGTGTGTATATATATATATATATATATATATATATATATATATATATATATATATATATATATATATAAATAAATAGTTTTGTAGTAATTGCAGCATATTTAGGTTTTTAAAAAAGAGTCTTATCCACCACATCACCAAGACTAGATATATTTAGGTCCATTTCATTTAGACTTGAGATCTCTGAGGTGTCTCTGAAATCCAGTCGATGTATAACATTGTGCTCCCAGGCTTCTCTATGACATTTCCACTATTAATAGCGACAGCAGCTTTAAGCTGGCACTGTTCAGTAAGAAAATGAGAAAAAGATGACCTGTAAATCTGCCTTTCTTTATGGCTGTATAATTGCTAATGTACTTGCACAAGACCTAACAGAAATCTGCCCGAGCCCTGAGCTCTGGGGTGGCGATAAATTAGCTAAGGTTAATTTTTAATTAACTGTTGGTGTCTGGAGATCATTTGAAAGAGGGCCAAATGAATGATTTGGGATGTGCTTCTTGCGTTTGAAAGTTTCATTTGGTCTGTCAGTTTTGATTTTATCTTTAACCCCAGGACATTCTCAGACTTGCTTTTCCTAAAAAGGAATACAAGCAATAAATGTGACTGTATTAGTTAATATTCCATTTGTCATAAAGCCAGTGATGGGATTTAGAAAAAGTAGATAGCAGGGAAATTGGAAATATAAAATGGGGGATAATTCAAAATGGTTCTGCAGGTAGTATGGGAAAGGTGAAAAAATGCTGTGGGGATATTTTGGTGGTATATATTGGGTTACTCATAACCATAAGGAATTATTCAGACTTAAGAAATGCCATGTTGTTGTGGATGATAATATCCAAGCAGGTTTCCATGGTTTTTGTGCTGAGAGGAGGCTTCCATCTAGCCACTCTGCCATAAAGCCTGAATTGGTGGAGAGCTGCTTTGATGGTTGTCCTTGTGGAACTTTGTGCTATCTCCACAAAAAAGACACAAAATTTTGACTGGATCTGAAGATAGCAGAGCTGAAGATGTTGAGGTTTTTGTTGGGAGTGACGAGGATGGACAGGATTAGAAACGAGTTTATTAGAGGGACAGTGCATGTAGGATGTTTTGGAGACAAGGTGAAGGAGGCGCGATTGAGATGGTTCGAAAATGTGCAGAGGAGAGACATGGGGTATATCGGTAGGAGAATGCTGAGGATGGAGTAGGTTTAAAGATGTGGTGAAAGAAGACATGCAGGTAGTTGGTTCGAAAGAAACAGATGTAGAGGACATGGGGGTATGGAGACGGATGA
The DNA here is from genome assembly GCF_014805685.1 of Silurus meridionalis. Lineage (NCBI taxonomy): Eukaryota > Metazoa > Chordata > Actinopteri > Siluriformes > Siluridae > Silurus > Silurus meridionalis. The sequence goes on from NC_060886.1 coordinate 14,485,456, forward strand.
TCAGCTGTGGCTAATGAGAGCAGCCGAAACAAGAAAAAGAAGAAGATGCATTGTCAGTTGTAAAGCCTTCTATAGAGAGGTGTGTGCCTTTCAAATCATGTCCAATCTATTTAATTTACCACAGGTAGACTCCAATCAAGGTGTAGAAACATCTCAGCAATGATCAATAGAAAAGAGAGGCATCTGAGATAAATTGAAAGTGTTCTTGCATAGGGTCTGAATACTTATGCACGTGATATTTAAGTTTCAGAATGATTTTTTTACTTTATATATATATATATATATATATATATATATATATATATATAGTACAGACCAAAAGTTTGAACACACCTTCTCATTCAAAGAGTTTTCTTTATTTTCATGACTATGAAAATTGTAGATTTACACTGAAGGCATCAAAACTATGAATTAACACATGTGGAATTATATATGGAATTATATACATAACAAAAAAGTGTGAAACAACTGAAATATGTCATATTCTAGGTTCTTCAAAGTAGCCACCTTTTGCTTTGATTACTGCTTTGCACACTCTTGGCATTCTCTTGATGAGCTTCAAGAGGTAGTCACCTGAAATGGTCTTCCAACAGTCTTGAAGGAGTTCCCCGAGAGATGCTTGGCACTTGTCGGCCCTTTTGCCTTCACTCTGCAGTTCAGCTCACCCCTAAACCATCTCGATTAGGTTCAGGTCCGGTGACTGTGGAGGCCAGGTCATCTGGCGCAGCACCCCATCACTCTCCTTCTTGGTCAAATAGCCCTTGATGCCTTCAGTGTGAATCTACAATTTTCATAGTCATGAAAATAAAGAAAACTCTTTGAATGAGAAGGTGTGTCCAAACTTTTGGTCTGTACTGTATGTATATATATAATATAATATATATATATATATATATATATATATATATATATATATATATATATATATATATATATATATATATAATATATATATATATATATATATATATATATATATATATATATATATATATATATATATATATATATAATAGTGATTAGTTATTCTACATTGAATCTCTTGGCAGAAACTTCTATGGATTGTAGGATGGACCTAGAATGTGAAAATTACATCAGCAGGAGATGTTGATTTGGTCTTTGAAGTTTTGACGATCAGAATCAAGATGTTAGACTATGGCTTGGTCCATCATCTTCCCTACTGTTGATCCGATTGCCTGGAGTGAGAGACGGTAAGAATCCCTTCATCTTGTTACACACGCACACCTACATTTTTACTGGTGTAGTAGTCTCATCAGGGTAGGCAAGAGTATTATAAAATATATATTATTATTATTATTATATAAAATTCCCTTTGATTTTTTGATTGCAGAATTATAACTGTTATCAGTAACTCACACCACAGTTACAGAACCAGAAATCTTAACAACATTCTGCAATTTCGTATTCCCCCAATTGCTAGTCATACATGGAAATATAAAAAAAATATATATATAAACATACACAAAAAATAAAATATAAATAATGCCATTCCTGATTACCAAAACTAATTTTTGTCTTTTTTTTTTGTTGCTTTTTTTGATCACCTGTGTTTGTTGCTAAATACTGCGAAACTACTTTATATGGCCAAAGAGATGTATGACCATTACACCCACACAGTGGCCTTCACCAAACTGCTAACACAAGGTTAAAAGCACACAGCTGTAAAATATCTTTGTATGCTGTTACATTAAAATTTCCCTTCACTGTAACTTCTTTTTCTTCTTCTTTTGGCTGACAGCAGATCATTCGTCTCCATTACCTCCCTGTCCTCCACATCTGCCTTTTTCAAACCAAATACCTGCATGTCTTCCCTCACCACATTCATAAACCTCTTCCTTGGTCTTCTTCTTTTCCTCCTTCCTGGTGGCTCCATTCTCAGCATTCTATCACAAATCACTGCTGTCACTTTTCTCCACCCACTCCACCCTGCCTGCACTGTTTTTTTTATTTCTCTAACACACTCTACATCACTTTGCACTGTTAACCCCAGGTACCTAAACTCCTCCACCTTCTTCACCTCTTCTCCCTGTAACCGCACAAACTGCACTGTCCCCTTTCTCATTTACACACTGTCTTACTCCTACTGACTTTCATTCCCCTTCTCTCGCGGACCTCCACCTCTCCAGGTTCTTCTCAACCTGCTCCCTACTCTCACCACAAATAACAATATCATCCATCATGGTCTTCGGAGACTCCTGTCTGACCTCGTCTATCAACCTGTCCATCGCCACTGCAAACAGTAAAGGGCTCAGAGCCGATCCTTGATGCAATCCAACCTCCATCTTAAACCAGTCTGTCGTTTCTACTGCACATTTCACTGCTGTCACACTGTCCTGATACATGTCCTGCACCACCCTCACATACTTCTCTGACACACCTGACTTCCTTATACAATATCAAATATCAAAACTCCTGTCATATGCTTTGTCAATATCCACAAACACACAATGCAACTCCTTCTTACCTTCTCTCCATCAACATTCTCAAAGCAAATAATGCGTCTGTGGTGCTCTTCCCTCGGCATGAAACCATACTGTAGCTCACAGATAGTCACCTCTTCTCTCAGCCTGGCTTCCATTACTCTTCCACATAACTTCATGGTGTGACGGATCGACTTAATTCCCCTGTAGTTACTGCAGGTCTGCACATCTCCCTTATTCTTAAAGATCGGTACCACACTACTCCTCCATTCCTCAGGCATCCTCTCACCTTCCAAAATCAACCTGGTTAACAACTCCACTGCTATCTGTCCTAAACATCTCCATGTTTCTATCTGGTCCAACCGACTTTCCACTCTTCATCCTCTTAATCGCTGCTCTCACTTCTTCCTTACTAATCCTATCCACTTCCTGCTTCACAATCTCCACATCATCCAACCTTCTCTCTCTTATTTTCCTCATTTATCAGCTGCTCAAAATACTCCCTCCATCTTCTCAACACACTCTCCTCACTAGTCAACACATTTCCATCTCTATCCTTTATTGCTCTTGTACTTGTAGCACATCTTTCCCAGCTCGGTCCTTCTGCCTGGCCAATCAGTATAAATCCTTTTCTCCTTCTTTAGTGTCCAACTTCTTATACAGCTCCTTAAATGCCTTTTCCTTTGCTTTTGCCACATCCCTCCTCACCTGCTGCCGCATCTCCTTGTACTCCTGCCTACTTTTCTCATCTCTCTTTCGATCCCAATTCTGTTTTGCTAACCTCTTTCTCCTTATGCTTTCCTGCACTTCCTCATTCCACCACCACATCTTTTTGTCTTCCTTTCTATTTCCACATGTCACACCAAGAACCTTTCTAGCTGTTTTCCTAATCACTTCTGCTGTTGTTGCCCAATTATCTATTTACATTTACATTTACGGCATTTGGCAGACTCCCTTATCCAGAGCGACTTACAACTCAGTAGGGGAGTGTTAAAGGTGGTGGTGGGATTTGAACCTTCTGACCCAAAGTCCAATGCCTTAAACACTGAGCTACCACCCTGAGCTACTACCACACTACCACACGCTACTACCATTGACACATCAAGTCAGTTTTTTTCTATAGCGCTTTTAACAACAGACATTGTCTCAAAGCAGCTTTAAAGAATTTAACAGTTAAGGTAAACAATGTGTATTTATCCCTGATGAGTAGCCATGGCGACTGTTCCATAAAAAATTCCCTTAGATGTTATGAGGAAGAAACCTTGAGAGGAACCAGACTCAAAAGGGAACCCATCCTCATTTGGGTGATATCAAGAGTGTGATTATAGTCTTTAAACAATACAGAACACTGAAGAGTGAGAACTAACATGAGCACTGGAATGCAAGATTTTAAGTAATGTCCTTTCTACAGCCTAATACAGTCTTTTGAGATTACAGAACCAGGAGCTACTAAGCAAATCATAAAATAGCTTAACATTTGCCATGATCATAGATCTATCACCAGCTTCTCCATGCCAGAGCCTTTAAACACTCAAAGAGGTCCAATGTCCAAACTCCACTTGAGGTGGAATCCAAATGGCGCTGGTACGTCGCTAGATGGTTCGGGATGTTTGTGAGTTCTGCATCTAATTCTTTAAAGTAACATAATCTTAATGAGGTTGGACGTGACTGGCTGAAACTCTTAAAAGATATTGTTCTCTTGTAAGTAGGAACTGGGCAGACATAATCCTTTCTAAAATCTTACACATAAATGGGAGATTAGAAATTTATAATGTTTGGATCCAAATTAGGTTTCTTAATGAGGGGCTTAATAACTGCTAACTTGAGGGGTTTAGGGACGTAAACTAAAGATAGTGAGGAGTTAATAATATTCAAAAGAGGCTCACCAGCTGCATGTAAAACTTCTTTCCGTAGTTTAGTAAGAGTGCACTGACTTGTGCTACCCTAATGGCTGGGTTCCCTAAATGACAAAACATGATGAAGCAAGGTCATGCATTAAGACATGGTTTACCAAGGGTATTGTACAACTCAAAATCCAACAAAAAGGAAATTAACTGTGTAAAATATAAATACAAATATAAGCCAATCTTATAAACCCATATTTTATTCAAATATATATATTTTTAAGGGGGAAAAAAATTATTTTAACTTGATGGCCACAACAGTTCTTAGAAAAAAAAGTTGGGACAGGAAAACAAAAGGATAAAAAAAAAAAATGAAAATAAAATTTCATAAATGAAAATGTCATAAATTAAAATTATGAAGGAAATTGCAGAAACTTTTTCCAAGTTCGATCATTTAGGTTAATAGGAAGGGTAATTGGCAACAGATCAGTAACATGGTTGGGTATAAAATTAGTAACTTAAAGAGTCAAAAAAGTTAAGTCTCTCAAAAGTAAATATGAGAAGAGCACTAATATGTGAAAAACTGCATTTATAAATTTTGGAACAATTTCAGAATAATGTTCCTAAACACAAAATTGTGAACACTTTGAATAGCTCATTATCTACAGTACATAAAAAATCAAGAGATTCTGTGAATCATGAAAAATCTTTTTGCTCAAGGGAGAGGGGGCATTAATATAAGATGTTCATGATCTTTGGGCCCTCAGGTGGCACTGCATTATAAATAGTCATGATTCTGTAATGGAAATCACTGCATGGGCTCCGAAACCCCTCCAAAAATCATTCTCTGTGAACACGGTTCACCGTGTCATCCACAAATGCAAGCTCTATCATGCAAAGAGAAAGCCATATTTAAACACGATCCAGAAACACCACCATCTTCTCTGGGCCAAAGCTTACTTAAAATGAAGTAAGGCAACATCATAAATTGTTTTATAATCAGCCAAAATAGACATTTGTTTTGAAAACAAGAAACCATTTAAAAACCTCCAGATTAAAGAGGAAAGGGACAATCTGGCTTGTAATCTGTACTCGGATAAAAGGCATGTATCTCTGATGGTATGGAGTTGCATTAGTGTCTTTGGAATAGGCAGCTTTCACATCTGTAAATAAAATCATCAATGCTGATAAAGTATATACAGGTTTTTAAGCCACAAACATCTTTTTCAGGGAAGGTCTTAAATTCTTTCAGCAAGACAATACTAAACCGCATACTGAAGCTACGTCAGCAGCAGGACTTTTTAGTAGAAGAGTCAAAGTGCTGAAGTGGCCTGCTTGCAGCTGTTCACAAATTCAACATAGTTGGTGCATCATGAAACAAAATATGTGAAAAATAAGATAGGACTGTTGAGGAGGTAAATCCTAAATGAGAAATAAATGGGACAACAGTTCTCTCTTAAACCTCCACCAGCTGGTCAGCACAGTTACCAGACATATATGGACTGTTGTTAGCAGATCAGAAGATGCTACACAGTGGTTACATACATAACCTAGAGACGTTCCCTTTCAGGAACTCGAGCTGTGTCGAAACGCTTTGGGAACGCGCTTTGGCGCAGCGTCTCGTTCTCTCAGGGAACTAGGGTTACATACGTAACCTAGAGACATTTTTCCCCATTTTTTAAAACATATTGCAGCCATCAATTTCAGAATTTCCTAATTATTTCCTTAAAATTATATATTTCTTAAGATTAAACATTTTTTACTAATGTTTTCTATTTTCAGTTATAAATATGGGTTTATGAGATTTGCAAATGCTTTTTATTAAAATTTTGGGTGGTAGAAGAACTTAAGAGTCCTGCACAGAACCCTGATCTCAACCCCAAGAGCAAATTATAACAACAAAGCAAGGCTACAGTCGTTTTGGAATGTGATGTCTGAAAACACATGCGTTTGTGATGGTAACATGTCATGGTGTGACACGTTACATGTGGAATCTATCCGGAATTGGTGCTGTATCCTAAGTAACACGATTGGCTCAGATTTTACATTCCTTCTTGTTTCTACTTCTGAAATGGCAAGGAAATATAAATCAGCTCTTGAATAGCACTTAAGCAATGCTATTAGTTCACAGTGAAAGTGACACATCTCGTGTCTGCCTTCCAAAAATCTCAGATCCTTGTTTGCAGGTATACCTGCACAATCAGATGACTAGCATTCATATTACATTTGCTTTTTTGAAAGAACAAAAAAAAAATCTAAAAACAGTAAAGGATGAATCTAATGCCACTACCTAGGCATGTATAAAACATACAGATGTATGAAATTGAGCGTGGTTTAGTGGAACATTTACATTTGATAAATGTAAATTAAAAGTCTTTTGAAATCTACATCAATAAATACATTGTGATACTGTTTCATTAGGACACAGGCTAAAAATACCATCAGTCTAAAACTCTGTTGAGAAAATATTCTGAAACCAAGTTTTGTTTTTTCAAGAAGGGTCAATTTAGGTATTTATTTGGCAGATGGACTTATCTAGAGCAACTTAAATGTATTGTATTTTTACAACTGCGCAGTTGAGATTTAAAGGGTTTGCTCATAAGCCAGCAGTAATGGCCTGGTAGTGGTGGAATTTGAACTGATCACTTTTTGATCAGTAATCTAATGTTAAAAAATAAGATTAAAAGATAAAAGATTTTTAGGTAAATATAAATTTCGGATTATGAGTCCTGGGTATTGTGTTTATTATTCCTATGTGTCCTAGAGTCCTAAATGCAGACTATATATTTACCAAGTATACCAAGTCTAAAAATGTACCAAGTATAAAAATAAACTTCATTGTTTTACATCATATTGTAAAATAAGTAACAAATTAAAAAGGCAAAAACAACTAACAAACTCTACTCTAGACTCAATAGAAGAAAAAACAAAACAAAACACATCTATAAGGATAGACGCTCCATGCCCAGACTTTTACTCAACTGCATTAACTCTCTTTGTTGTTTGAAAAAACTATGTACATGCCGTCTGATCAAGGACACTTTGCTAATTCATTTGTCCTTGAATGCTTTGATATGATCCAGCACTGTGTGCCTCTATAATTTTGTTGACTGAAAACACAGCCTGCCATTTGCAAGTGTGATACCATCTTAATTCAACTTCTGCCCATGGCACTGTTTCTGAAATCCAATGCATCAAAAAGTCATGTTTAATTTGCTATTTACTGTTACTACTACTAGAAAGCAGGCTCCAGAAATTGAAGTGATTACTGAAGATAAAGTAATGAATACATGGACATTAGAATATTAATAATAGTAAGGGGGTGTAGTGACTCGCTAGTAGTTTGGCTGAGATATATATATATATATATATATATATATATATATATATATATATATATATATATATATATATATATATATATATATATATATACACACACACACATACAATACAGACCAAAAGTTTGAACACATCTCATTCAAAGAGTTTTCTTTATTTTCATGACTATGAAAATTGTAGATTCACACTGAAGACATCAAAACTATGAATTAACACGATATTATATATGGAATTATATACATAACAAAAAAGTGTGAAACAACTGAAAATATGTCATATTCTAGGTTCTTCAAAGTAGCCACCTTTTGCTTTGATTACTGCTTTGCACACTCTTGGCATTCTCTTGATGAGCTTCAAGAGGTAGTCACCTGAAATGGTCTTCCAACAGTCTTGAAGGAGTTCCCCGAGAGATGCTTGGCACTTGTTGGCCCTTTTGCCTTCACTCTGCGGTCCAGCTCACCCCTAAACCATCTCGATTGGGTTCAGGTCCGGTGACTGTGGAGGCCAGGTCATCTAGCGCAGCACCCCATCCTTCTTGGTCAAATAGCCCTTGATGCCTTCAGTGTGACTCTACAATTTTCATAGTCATGAAAATAAGGAAAACTCTTTGAATGAGAAGGTGTGTCCAAACTTTTGGTCTGTACTGTATATATATATATATATATATAATTTTTAAAAGATAGGATGTATATAATGTATTGTAAGCTAATGGTATTAGAACCGATTACATCTCCCCTATTTCCAGTTCACTTAGCGCTCTTAAAAGGAGCATCTGCGCCTTTGGGAGGCGTAATCATGCACCTGCATCATGATTCTTTAAACTCATCCTGCACTGTGTACATGTGCTGACAATCTTATCATCCACACATTGGTTTTGTGCACCCAACTCTGATCCCAATACAAAACCTTTTGAAATGCATCAGCCCACGGGGAAATGAGAGTCCAAACAGGGACCTAATCACTATTGGCTCTGTGGAGAATAGAAAATGGGATAGAAAATCCAATTTTATCCTGTTTCTTTTCTGAGGTTACTGCTACCAAAATAAATCATTTGTCAGAGCTTGAAAAGAAGTGGAAGCCTTGAAGCTCATTTGAAATGCAATTATATGAGTCTTTTCAGAGGCATACAGCACACCTGGTCAGTGTGCAAGACTGAGAGGAGCCATGTTCTGTGTGAATACAGTATACTGCTTTTCTGTTAAGGTGTTTTATGACTCTGGGTTTTTAAAAAGAATTGCAAAGTGTGTTATAAGAGGCAAGTACTAGAGAAGACATAGTACTAGTATATTCTTGGGAAAGTCTAAAATTAAAACACACACACACACACACACACACACACACACACACACACACACACACACACACACACAGAGTTTTGTTTTTGTTCTGACAATGTAGTGTAAATTGTGAGCCCTCATAAACCCTGGTGTGTGCCTTTCCAAATGATTTCCAATTAATTTAAATTGCAACAGGTGGACTCCAAATTGAGTTCTAGACACATCTTGAGGATAAATAAAGCATGCACCTGAACACAATTTGGTATGCCACAAGGGTCCTAAGACTTTGTGACTGAAAGATTCCAGTTTTTTTATGGATTTAATTAAATAGATTTAGATAGATTAATGGGCAATAATGGTCAATATATCTATTCACAATCAAATCCACAACACAACAAATAAAAAAAGTTATTCATTATTATTATTATTATTATTATTATTATTATTATTATTAATAATAATAATAATAAAATAATATACTTTGTATTGGATTTTGTTTCTGTTTAGGATTTTTATTGTCTGCTCAGAGTGTTGTGACATCCATCATAAATTTAACTGTGTTCGATACAGCAGCATACAGATGGTCTTCTCTTAATTACACACACACACACACACACACACACACACACATGATTGATTGTCATAATGAACATTTGAATTTCCACCTTTCATTGCATGAATAACATCAGCCAACTTCATTAACAATCCAATGACAGGCTTCTTTTGATGTCATGATTACTGAGTCTTTATCATAAAAAAGAGAGCCTATAGTAAATTGCCATCATATTTCTTTTTCAGCACATTCACTTCTATATGAAGTGCTTTTCAAAAGATAGTGAGATGACTGATTTTCAATTTAGAGAGTTACTGGTGTGTTGGATTGCAATTATCCTGAACAAAACCAAGGGTGGTTTGTGAGATTGCCATACATAAAAAAATCATGATATAATATAGGATAATGGAAAAGAAAGTCCATAATGTGCATTTCACAAAACTATAGAAAGCTGTGTGTCTGTTGCAGTTTGCCAGAGAAAACCTGACTTTTGCACATTCACTAAGGCTCATAAGTATTTTGACATCGTCACCATTTTTGTTGACTGTATAGAAATTACAGCCATTTTACATTGTTCTATCTTCCCAAGCCAAAAATTAATTGTGCAAATATCTATATGATATGTGCATGCAAATCTGTTGGAGTCTTCCTAAAGTCTGGAAGCAATGGTGGCATCACAAAATTCTGACTTTCCTCTTTTGAGATGTTTTGTGAGGCCTTTAACCAATTACAGCTATTTTGTTGATTTGTCTCCCTTCATTTTTTTTCTTTATTAAGTAAAACGCATGCTTATTTGGTTTGAGGTAATTTAAGTTATTTTATCTATATCTCTAATAAGTTAATCAAATGATGGCCTCCTTTGAATGATCACCTCTTTGATTCACATGGTAAGAGTTCCCATGCACAGCTACACAGTCCTTATTTAACAAAATTTCAAATAGCTGTAAATAGTTAATGCAACATTTTAAATTTCTACATAAATAACATTGCTTCATTTAATGTTTTATTGATTTACAGATGCAAAATTATGAAAATTGTCACTGAAAAATACTTATTGACCTGAATGTATCTCTCAGACGTTTAATTGGGAATTTAATATTTCACAAATAATCTCTTGTATACAGGACAAATGTGTGTAACTTTTAAATCATTTTCTGAAAAGGCATATTAAATACTCAATTAAATGATTTTTTTTATTTTGTTTAAAAAAAAAATTAGAAATTGAATATTAGGCAGTTTTACATTGAGTATGAAATCATGCCTTGCTTAGCCATGTCTGGCTTTGTTTCCTTATTAACAGGATTAGAATCATACATGCATGGATTTTACAGCCAGATAATGTCACCTCGAATGAGGACTTAATGTCTTATGCACAATCCTGCCTGAGACTAATGATCAATTATGCACAGTCACCACTTTCCATAATTAACGCAGATAAAATACCTGAACTGGGATTCTGTTTAATTTTCATAACATAAATCCATTTTGTAAAGGAAATGACATGAAAATATCGAAATTAATACAATAGCAGTGCTGAATGTATAATTCTGATTAGTTAGAATTTATTAACACATTTTTGCTAAAGGTGCTTAAACTGTTGCAAGGTTTATATTAATGCATTTGTTCATGACACAATGCACTGTGATGAAAAAAAAAGGTGGTAAATAAATATAATCAGAATTATGTATTTCATTCAATTGCACTGTTCACATCAGAGGAGTCTCCATGGACTTAAAATATGGATAGAGTACAATGATCACATTGCAAAACTTGAAAGATCATCTGCATTTACACTGATAGCTTGATTGCGATAACCAATGCTTCAGTAACATCAGTATTTTTAGGGAGTCTTACTTTGCTTTTCAGTAAATATAATAAAACATGCCGTTCCTCAGTTCTTTGAATTCAATAAATAAATTTAATAAAAAAATAACCTGTTGCAAGACCCACAACCCTAAACAACAGTTTCTATGGAGTAAGAGTACCCCCACTGTGAGCCTGTAACAATATAAAACTCTCCTATAAATAAATGTGCAGGAGAATAAAATGAAGTGCATACATTTATTAATTTTCCAATCTCACAAATCAGTACTTTTACTTTCAATACTCAATTACATTTTGTAGTACTTTTAGTGACTTCTACTGTAGTAATTTTACCGTATGGGATTTGTACTTTTATCCAATTACAAGAATAATGTGCCGTATTATTAGGACTATAAGCCGCTACTTTTTTCCCACGTTTTGAAGCCCGTGGCTTAAACAACGAAGTGGCTAATTTATGGATTTTTCCTGGGTTTTTCCAAGACAAAAAACTGAGCACAAAAATATTAGAATATTAGGAAAGCGAGCGGGGGCTAGTGCTAGGCTAAGAGCTAACCCTAGCCGGTCTGCTTAACCATCTCTTCTGCTGGCAAATGTCTGCTCCCTGGACAAAAATATTGGACTACACCAGACTCCAACAAGCTACTCGGCATGAGTACAGACACTGCTGCGTCTTTGTAATCACTGAGACATGGCTATACGACAGAGTTCCGGACGCCGCTATTCAGCTGGATCGGCTAGCCGCGTTTTGTGCTGACAGAAATGCAGCTTTGTGCAAACTTGCAGCGGCGGTCTGTGATGCGCTCACATCCATCGTGATGAGTGCTTCGAGAGGCTCGTCATGAGGCACATCAAAACCCAGCTACCACCCTCACTGGACCCTATTCAGTTCGCGTATCGTCCAAACCGCTCCACTCACAGTGCCATCTCCACGCCCCTTCATCTGGCCCTCACCCACCTGGACAACAAGGACTCATATGTACGACTGCTGTTAATAGACTTCAGCTCAGCATTCAACACAATCATCCCTCAGCACTTAATTGAAAAGTTGAGCCCACTGGGCCTGAACACCTCCCTCTGTACCTGGATCCTGGGCTTCCTGATTGGGAGACCTCAGTCAGTCCAGATCGGAAACAGCATCTCCAGCACCACCACACTGAGCACTGGGGCACCTCAGGGTTGTGTGCTCAATCCACTGCTGTTCACACTGCTGACTTACGACTATGTAGCAATGTACAGCTTGAATCACTTAATCAAGTTTGCCAATGACATGACCGTGATCAGTCTCATCAGCAAGAATGATGAGTCAGCATACAGAGAGGAGGTGCAACGGTTAATAGCCTGGTGTGGAGCAAACAACCTGTCTCTGAACGTTGACAAAACAAAAGAGATGGTTGTTGACTTCAGGAGAACCCAGAGCGACCATTCTTCACTAAACATCGTTGGATCCTCCGTGGTGATCATCAAGAGCACCAAATTTCTTGGTGTTCATTTGGCGGATAACCTCACCTGGTCACTCAACACCAGATCCATCACCAAGAAAGCCCAGCAGGGTCTCTACTTTCTGAGAAGGCTGAAGAAAGCTCACCTCCCTCCCCCATCCTGACCACGTTCTTCAGAGGGACCATTGAGAGCATCTTGAGCAGCTGCATCACTGTCTGGTTTGGGAACTGCACTCTCTTGGATCGCAAGACCCTACAGAGGATAGTGAGGCCAGCTGAGAAGATCATCTCTGTCCCCTCTATCATGGACATTTACACCACACGCTGCATCCGCAAAGCCAACAGCATTGTGAACAACCCCAGACACCCGTCACAAGCACTCTTCACCCTCCTCCCATTAGGGAAGAGATTCCGAAGCCTTCGGCCCGTCATATCCAGACTGTGCTACAGTTTCTTCCCTCAAGCCAACAGGCTCCTCAATACACAGAACTGAACTGAAAGTCACACACACACACACACACACACACACAAAACTTTGTGACCAATCTGTACAACCCGGACTCAAACACACAATCATACTCACTTCACACATCCATGTCTTTAGCACCACTCATATAACATCACTTAATTACTACAAACTATTTACATGCCGTTTTTGCACATCTTTTTTTGGATTGCTGCTATTGCGCTTTTGCACAACATTTTGTTTACATTTTTGTTAATTACAATGTTCTCTTTACTCTTTTACACACCACAATGTGCAATATACAACAGGTTTACTGGCGGGGCTATTTTGTGTTTTGTGTATTTGTCTTGCACTGTCTTGTGTTGTCTTTGCACTGTTTGCACCAGGTTGCACACGATGCACTTTATGTGGCGAGGACACTTACTAGTCCTTAGCTCTGATTGTTGTTTTATGTAGCACCAGGGTTCAGGAGTTGTTTAATTTCACTGTGTACTGCGTCAGCTATATATGGATGAAATGACAATTAAAGTTTCTTGACTTCTTGACTTGACAACTCTAACACCAATCCTCTGTGATTTACTGTGCAGAAAAGAAATTGTGAGCATTTTCATATTCAGTAATCCCCCACTTTACTGCTGTTCAAATCTAATTTCATTTGCCACATAACTAATTTGTTTGGCTGATTTTTCAGACAAAAAACTTATAGGGAATTGTTTTTATGGACTTTTATGTCAAAATAATGAAATTTATTATAAAAAATATAAGTATTAATTATAAAATTAAGTATAATGTTAATACAGTACAGTACCATATATATAAAATAGCATTTTTGGGGTGGCGTTCATATATCGCTTTTTTTGTTTGTCACGGGCAGCTTTGGAACTTACCAAAGCTGCATCGTAATGCTTTGAGAATGCAACCGCGTTGTCTGCTATCTGAAATAATGTGTGTAATCAGTCAAAATTAGATGTGGGTCATAACCAGCAGGGTGACGGCACGACCAGGAAGTATAAAATGCACATTTCCCCATGGCCATCAGGTAAGTGGTAAATGTCCAAAAAGCAAGCAATCGTTCTGACTGTACACAGAGCACAGCCCGTGCAGTGCTTGCTTGGCAGTGGAGCATGCTAGTTCGGTTTCCAAGAGAGCCGACTGCGGGCGTGCACATTGCGCTGTGCACTTTGTGCTCGCATGTCTACGTGGTCGCTCCGCTCCCAGAGAGTGCTTTCCCTCCCGGCTCTGGCCCCACTGTTGCTGAGGCAGGCGGCTTCTGATGTCATGGGGATTGCAGGCGGATCTGGAGGAGAGCTTGGAGACAGGCTTGTCCCTTTCTCCCGCCTCACCAGCCGGGTTCAGCGCTCGTTTTCTGGTTCGGAAGCACGCTGTTTGGCGGTTTCTTTCCCCAGAAGAAGCAGCACTGCACTCCACTACTCTTCCTCTGAGGAGGGAGAGAATATGGAGACTAGTGAGCCCATGGACTCCTCCCAGCCTGTGCCGTATGAGGAGCTTCTGGAGGTAGTGACTCGTGCTGCAGCACTACCTTCATGCCGGGGTCTGCCTTTTCCCTGATCTGCACACTGAGGTGTCCAGATCCTGGGACAGCCTATATGCAGCCCACGTCTTCACCCCACATGTCTTGCTGTATGCAAACGTAGTGGGGATGAAAGAGAGCGGTTATCGGGTGATGCCTTGGGTGGAAGAGACGCTGTCTGGCTATCTCTCTCCAAGTGAAGCATCGTCCCTTAAGATCCCGGCTCTGCCAACCAAGGCATTGCGATTGACTTCGGCTCTGGTGGGCAAGGGAGCAGCATTCTTCGAGGAGAGTGCTTGCACTTATTATGGTTCTGGCCTCGCTCTCGCTGAGGTGGAGCGATGCGCCAGTTCCTGGGGCATTGCAGAGGGTTTTAAGATTGGGCTTGTCCCTTTCTCCAACCTCGCTTGCTTGGTCCAGCACTCGCTCACAGGCATGGAAGCGACGAGAGGATTTAGCTCTGCCTTTCTTCCTCTGAGGGGGGGTTGGGGGATTTGCGAGGAGCAATGGAGGTTGTAGCTGGACTATGAGGCTGCTTGAGCACGTAGGTTAGTTGCTGAGGTCACAGTTGGCACTTTCGGCACAGATTCTCTGCACAGTCGGTGCATAATCTACGCATATTGCGTCACGCTCATTGCGCCCTGCACATGCTGCTCGCATGTCTATGCGAAAGCTCTGCTCCAGGAGATCACTTCTTGAGGTGGCTGCTCTCACTCCTGCACCTTCGTCACAACCTCTGAAGTATATCTGAAGTATACGCTGGCCAGCTACCTCTCCCCGGTGTCGCTCACCCCTTAAGATCCTGACTCTGCCCACCAAGCTCCTTAGTAAAATGTTGGGGCTGGTCTGTAAGGTGGGGCTGCTCGGTGGGCGCAGCCCCAACCCAAATGGGAGGTGCAGAAACAAAGGGCCCTGTGTCGGGATACCTGTCGAAGCAGGGGTTGAGACCCGGGGAATGGCAGCTCCATCCTCATGTGGTGAAGCGGATTTGGGGAAAAATTTGGCAAGCCCAGGGGAATTAGTTTGCATCTCAAGAGACGTCGCACCGTCCCCTTAGGTTCTCCCTTACTCCTCCAGCTCCAGATCTCTCCCATGCTGGGGGCACCATAGTTCACCCCTGCCCAGAGTTGTGGAGGCTGTGGCCTCAGCCCCTGAGGTGGTACAGTCACGAGATTCCGGTCTCTCCACCGAGGTGGTGGAGACTATTCTCAGCTCCAGAGCTCCCTCCATGAGAAGGTTGTATGCCACGAGATGGCGCATGTTCTGCACGTAGTGTGAGCACCACCATCTAGATTTAGTCCACTGCCCAGTTGGTTCATTGCTGGAATTCCTCCAAGGACAGTTCGCCAAAAGGTTGGCTCTGTCTACCCTATAAGCCTACGCGCCCGCCTTTTCTTTGTATCATGCCCCCGTGGTGGGGAAGTCTCCGGGCACAGACCCTCTTATGACACGTTTTCTCTGCGGCACCCAGAGGCTAAGGCCCCCGGTGCAACCTAGAGTGCTACGACCCATGAGGTTACAGGCATTCTACCCTCCTCCGTTTTAGGCCACAGACCAGGAGAAACCGAACGGGTGCGAGCACTGGACTTATGTCCACAGGACAGGTCCCTGGGGGAAGTCTGACCAACTCCTTGTCTGCTACGGCCCTCCGATAAGAGGCCTCCCTGCAATAAGACCTTGAGCAGATGGATTATTGATGCCATCGCATCCTTTTATGAGTCCTCTGGTCTCCCCGCTCCATTCGGGGTCAGAGCTCACTTGACCTGGAATGTGGCAGGCTATATGGCTTGGTCCCCCTTTGGAGGGGCCAAGACATTTGCAACACTGCAGGTTTTTTTCACCCCGCTGACCTTTGTCCGGTTCTACAACCTGGACCTCAGCGCCATTCCTGGCCCCTCTGTCAGAGATGATTTTTTTTAATTATGATCACAGTCAAATTGAAACAAATCCTGGAAGCAGAAATATGAACTGTCAAGTGTTTAATAATAAATGTCATACAGTGAGATGTTTAAGTAATGTTTTGGGAATCAGTCTCCAGTGTCAGTGCTTAGTAACAGGAAGAGGTAATGGCCTTTTTTGACAATAAAATGCATCTGGAGGTGTTTACAGTTCCTATGCAACATGATATGCATGTTCTTCTTTGAAAATTATTTGTTTTGGCAAATTGATTAAGGGGAATAAAACTCTAGGATGTTATTAGTAAATAATTGACTGTATCATAACATCCCTTTATTCTTTTAATAATACAGCACTCAGTTTGTGACCCTCGATTTTATTCCTTTGCATAGATTCTTATTTCTTGTTCATTTAAAACTATTTTCTACTATAAAACTACTTTTTTATTATTTAAAATTAATAAGAACAAGTAATCAACTCTTTAAATGTTTTCTTTTTTGTCTAGTTATCAGTTAGATCCCTGCATCTACAGTATTTCTAAATATCAATTATTTTGTGTTAATATTTTCTTTTTTATTTCAGTGACAATAATTGACTTTTTGTGTGGTTACTTTTTTGCAACTGGTTAACATCACGGCATGTAATTTAACAATCACAATTTAATCTTCACTAAAAACAAATATATTAATCAAATTTAGCTTAAATGTACAGCTATAATTTTTTTGTAACTTCATTGTAACTGGCAACCCATTTGATCTAGTTTTCATTGCACTGCAGGTAATAAAGTTTCTGATAAAAAAAGTTTTTAAACAGCATGTATAGCTAGCACTGAAGTTCACTAAATGAATGCAAATTCTAAACTTGAGTATCTGTCAGGATTCAGTCTATTTTGTCTGTTTAATTTAAATGTACGTTCTTTTAATAAATAATTGACATGATATTTATTTTCAAACAGGGTTTGTGTATTTTTTATGCAATTAATATATTTACATCCCCCTAAACCAGGCCTGAGGGGAGAGTTTGAGTAAGGCTTACCAGGGTTTTGAGGTTTTTCACCTAATTGGTGTATGTATATATATATATATATATATATATATATATATATATATATATATATATATATATATATATATATATATAATTTATTTTATAAGGACCAGGTGTAAAAGCATTACTTTATATTACTTTTGTTTTTTATTTTTTTTTTAGGCTACAGGCTAACAAAGGGAACACATAGGTGCAGATAGTGTATCTAAAACACAGAACCATTTCTATTGTAAAATAGAGTTAAACTTTAATTATATAATAGAGGAAACTGATATAGGAAATGGTAAAAAATGGTGTTTTGCACATACCACAAACCAGAAATGGATATGTACCATGTAAACCAAAGTCAGATGTAAACACTGAGAAAAAGAATTGTCTACATTTCAAGTCTTCTTTATTTTTTATTTAATCTGGCAACCCCAGCTTGGGCTCATATTACACTCCCTTGGTGGTAGAAGGGGTGATAAAGGTACTTCAGTCTCAAACTTTCTGTATGCCCTTAGTGACTTCGCTACAAACTTTCCTACACTAGTTTTTTTCTGTCTTTGGGCCAGGTGAAGAAGAGCATTACATGAACCTGATTCACTCAAGCAAACAACTCTACAGTTTCATTTTTGCACACAGTCTGCTAACCATAAAGCAGGATGAAATTCTCCCTTTTATGGCTTTTTTTTTTTTATAGCTATGAAACCCAACCCTGGAGCAGATGAGATTTCTTTATTAAACAGACCCAGTGCACAGAAGCAGCATACTAGCAACATTTATTTACTTCTTCTGCAGTGCTTACTCATAGTGTCTCATCTTCTGTTTCTATCTGTAGCACAACATTCTTCATGACACTAGCTCAAATATGCGGAACAGTCTTTGAGTTGGAAATAGATGCTTGACGTACATGTAAAAGAGATTACTTCTATTAAGGAAGCCTTAATAGTCCATGCATTATTAGCGTTTTTTCTTTGTCGCTTTTTCACAAGCGTGACATAAAACAACTTCTCTGTGCAGAGCATAACGTTGTTGTGGCAGCAAATTATTTCGGGAATCCTGCAGCCTCATGGATGAACAACTTTAATCAGGGTCTCATTCAGCCTAAAAATGCTTCATGTCTGTCAGTGATTGACAGCTTCCACATTACTGTCCAACAACCAATTGTTGTCAAATGCTTTTTAAATAGAGTCGACTGAAATCTTTTTCATTTTTTTCTCATACTTTTCCAAAGGGTAATGAAATAATAATAATAAAAAGCTCCAATAACTCTCATAAATTTTATTTTACAAATTGAAATCACATTTCTAATTTGTTTGCTTGTATAGTAAATCTGTGCTGAGTGTGTCCGGGTAGTGTGGGAGAGGCTCTCTTACTGTAAGTATGCGTATGTATGTAAACCCTTGCTGCAGAGCACAGTACTGTGTTAATTAGCATTTACATTTATAATTGTAATAGAGAAGATGCCAATGTGCATGCAACTCGGCCCATTTACAAGGCCATAGATTTTACATCAGTGCTTGAATTGAGTCAAGTCTTATGGGGGTCCCCAGTTGTTGTGTAATTCATATATTTTGTACTAAGTCCATTTTTTACTTTTCATGGGGGTCCCTAATCCCTTTGGGGGGGTCCGGATCCCTCCAGCGCCCCCTCCATTTGAGCACTGTTGCGAAAAATAACTTTTTTTCCAACTGTAATGATGAAATTCTTTGCAGCTTTCCTTTGTTTCTGTAAATCTTCTCTGATGGCGGCCATCAATGTAAGTACCTCTAAACTAATGTCAAAACATTGACATCAATAGGTTACAGCATGGATCACTTTAACAAGACATTGTGTATCTGCTGTACTTACAAGTACATGGCTAAATTTTTACTACAAATCAAACACAAATCACTACTAAAATGGAAATAAAATGCTTTTATTTCATTACTGATGCATTTTATATAAAAGATACTTACATTTAATACATTTTTTTCTCCAAAATACAAGCAGCCGAACAACATATAAATCAAATACAAAATTATAAAATCTGTTGTACTGTATCTTAGTAATTTCTCTCTTTTAAAGTAACAGACATACCACTCATTCATACCACTCTCCACATAGCAGTAAAGTAAGAGTAATTCCTCCGCTATATCCTGTATGACGAGCCAGCCATCGGGTTCCTAATCCTACTGTCACTGATGTTGATCAGTAATAATCAGTCTGTAAGTTTGGGTGCTTTTCATTTTGTGTAACTATGTTTACTTTAAACAAAATGAATTTGTGTTTTTCATGTATCAGACACACGTCTGACTAGATTCTATTAGATTCGCCAGATGGATTGCTGTTCCACTGGGCAGAAATTACCATGTAAAAAAATAAGCTGAAAAGTGCAAAGATTGGTAATGATGTTCTTTCACAAATTGTCCGTTAAGTATTGATCGCCTCCAACATGTCATGTGGTTTAGCTGGATGAAAAGACAGTACATTAATGCAGCATTATTTTCAGTGATAGAAGGCAAAAATCACTTGAATGGAAAGTGACAAATATGACTGGGCAGTTTCGATACCAGCACACAACATATAACCGAGAATAAGATGAGATGAATTAAGTCTTAATGTAATGGAAAGCAGTAGCCCTCTGTAAAAGATAAACATGTACAAAAATCATGGAAAACAAAAACCCAGTCCCTATACATATATATATATATTTAGATGTGGAACTAAGATTCACATTAATGGAGCATAATTTAAATATAAAACAAATTATTTCTTAAAGTGATGGTGCAAGGTAAATAACATGAAACAAATGCCACACCATCACTGAGTTAACACTGTAAGGCAAAATACATGAGTTTGGGGGTGAGTCATTTCCTAAAGGCTGGGTAATCAGCAAATATACTGTGCAGTATATGTAAAATACCCTAAAAACCAACAACAAAACAAACAACAAAAACTAATGGAGAGGACATATATGGAGTCCAAATTTGATCACACATGGAGAGGTAACACCGCTGTCGAACAAAGAAGCGAACCTAAGTACATAAGCAGGACCTGATATGAAATAGAAAATTCTTGTTTTTCTCCACATTTATACATTTTGTACACTCACGTAAAAAAAAGAGTACAAAGTGTAAAGTCAGGCTATGCGGCGGTTTCCCGAATTGTTCCCTCTAGTTTCTTTGGGAGCAGCTCTCTTCTTTCGTCAATGCTGATGACTGGCTTCCGACAGTTCTGTCCATCAATGTATATCTTGGCGTACACTGGGTTAGAGTAGTTCATAGGCTGCAGGGAGAGAATTCAAAGAAACGTGACTTTGAACGTGTTGCAAAAGTATCTTGTAAATGAGATTATTGAGACTTGTTAAAAAAAAAAAAATAATCAAACATCTGTATTCTGAATGAATATTGTATGAAGTATTTGAATATACTAAATACTAAAGTATTTCTAAGAGTGAATTCTTGGGGGATTTTAGATTTAACTTTCGCTGAAGGCGAAAAAAAAAATGTTTATGAAACTGATTCAAGCACATGCAAGACGCACAAACACAAATGCCTCTCATGCAATGGTCAAAGGCACCAATTAGGATGAAGGGTTTCACCTGTCCAGGTATAACTTCTTTAGGGATAGAGTGTATATTCAGAGTATGAGGGTCACTGGATTTTACACACCACCCCTGCAATACACACACTCAAGCTTGAAATCGGCTTGACACAAAGTTTCTTGTACTTCACAGCACAAAAAAATATGTATACAGAATTGGTATTCAAACGCCTATTAGTGTAAAAGCAATGTCATAGGGAGTAGTGAAAGAATACACAGATGTGTGGGTGTATGCTGTTACTGTCTAAAAAGGTGCACTAATAAACAACCACTCATTTCTACAAGTACAAAGTTGACAGGAAATGAAGGTGACCTTAAACTGGTAACAATCAAACAATCATAAAATGATTATATAGACGGCAAAATGCACTTGACGTGCTTTAGAAAGATGCAAACAAACTCTCAGGGGTTAAAGCTGATTTATTTCTGTATATAAATTATGAACTGGTTTCTTGTGAGCAGCAAAGCTATTCGGTTGTTTAAGGATTTTGCCGTATAGCTGTTGAGTTCTGCTTTATCATATGCACTATAATATCAGTGAGCATGTCATACACACAAACCTTGTGTGGATCCAGTGTGAAATTTGGTTTCAGAAAGCTCCCTGCATCAGTGTGGTTATCATGCTCCACCTCGTACATGTTGTAGGATGGGTTGCCAATCTCCACATTAATGCCTCCATTAGTCATGGGTTGCCTCTGTACTCGCTTGCCCCTAGGTCAGGTCACAAACACATTTTCAACATGTAGCAAAGATTTTTAAAGAAAGGGGTCTGGGAAATATTCTGAACCGTGTATCTGGTCTGTTTGCATATTAAAATGTTACACTGATGTCAAAAGCTTTAAAAAAAAAGTCATCATCAGTAAAAGTAGATGTACTAGTTTTGAGTGTGAAGTAGAATTTTTTCCACAGTGTGCACTTTGCAAACCTGTGAAGTGGTCACTTGGAGCAAAAGGGCCATTTGTAATAGCATTACAGTATATTTCCCAGGCTGTAGTTTTGCACCATGGCAACAAGTGCACATTTTTAACCCTTTAAAGTATAGAGCCATCCTCTTAGCCACATGCTGTGTTTCTGTAATACCTCTGCTGCCGTCTGCAGATGAAGACCCCAGCCACGACAGTTGTTATCAAAATAACCAGCAGGACCAGAGGCACTATAATGGCTATGCTCCCTGCAGTGAACAACAACGAAAAAACAGGAATTAAACTCCAGTCATCACAAACTTTCAAGGCAGGGGTCGAGTCTTGTTTGCAGTGCAGCATGGCTGTTTTATTTTCTGCATGTAAAACTGTTATTAAAGTTCAATCCTGAATAAAGACCCTGTTCAAAACAAAATAATGATGAAACATCCTCGATGTTTCCCCATCAGATTTACACACACACAAAAACAGACCTCCTATCTCTCTGACAGCTTTTAAATATAAATAGATGCATGTGTTCACATGTCTACACAGTGCAAATAAAATTACAGATCAAGTCCTGGCTAGATTGGTTCTGAGCAGCTTTAATCCCTCCTGAGGATTACGGTAAATCTCCTACATCATAAATCACATTTATCAATGCTCTAATGCCTTTGCTACACGTTTCCCTGAAAGCAAGCAGATGATTTTAATCAGAGCCATGAGTGTGCGGTAATGAAAGAGGAAGCCATGTTTGTGCTCACTCACCTCCAGGCGTGTTGTCAGAGCGGCTGCTCTTTGGGGCGGGCCGCTCGCACTGCGTCCCCGACCAATTGGCTGAACACCTGATTAAAATCATCCACAGGAAAGATCAGATGATGCTTGTGCATATTAATCACTTCAGATGAAATGTGGAAAGTCTGAGCAAACAGAGACTGATGTCTAAATGCAATTTAGACAGGCAGAGGGAATAAAAGTAAATCAACGCAAAGACAGAGCACAGAAGGTCGAATTATCTCACTGAGATGAAGATATCGAATGTGTTGCTAAACAGATGTTTGGTGATTGAGGCTGTCTGGGTGAGAATTGTAACTGTATGGGCTCATACGGAGAGAGAAACTGTTTTTGATATTCACTAACTGTGAATGGAATAAACAATTGTCCAAATATGTCTTTAGTATTTTCCAAATTAGTACTTGACAAGTCTATACAGTATGTATTTATTTCTACACTTGTAATCCTTAGAGTTATTATGCATACATACTTCACAATTTGAAAGATTACAAAATCATTTTTTTTAATTGGCAAATTTAATTGACACCAAGGTCTTTATTACCAGCACGATTGTGTTGGGCTGCAATTTTCATTAATACTGTTTACTTCCTTTTTTCATCTGCAAACCCAAAATAAAAGTGTTTATTTTAAGAACTGTACTAAAAAACTTTTCTTCTTAAAACACATATGTAATCACATACTTACTATTTTCCTATGACCCTTTCACAGTGTAAGCCACTGCTATGATTCTTTAGTTTTGGCTAGATAATATACCCCCCTATGGTTTGGACATGGAGACTATGGATATGAGTAAAGGCCATGGCTGGATGATGACGCAGGCTGGAGATGAAAGTTCTGGGTGGTAAAGGTGCTGATAGGGGACATACTTGCAGCGGGGTTTGTTAAGGGATGTTATTGTGCATATCCCATCATTCTGACAGTAGTAATCACAGGGGTTGGCCAGCTCATCACAGCGCTGGTTCTTGAAACCAGCTGTGCAGCTGCAAGAAATTGCAATGTTGTGAGGAAAATCACAAAGCTGCGAGTCAGACCCTGATGTCTGAAAACGTCACTCCCCTTTTAACTGGCTGAATTAATCTATTTATTCATTATCATTTTATATATATACATTTATTATTATTTAAAAAAAAAGATTTATTTTGTGTCAATATCAAATACAGTTTGTTTCATCATTAAAAACAAAACAAAACAATGAGCTTTTCAACAATCTTTAGAGTTTCTTTTATGCTTTATGTAACGTGATAAAGTCATAAAAAGTCCGACATTTAACACCAACCTACTGATCCACTAATCCTTAATTATACCACAATGAGAACTCATTATGGCTAATTCCCACACATTGCAGCTGAATAACTTTAATGATTGAGTTTATGTCAAAAACAGACAAACTTTAAATTGTATTAAATTATAAACATCCCTGGTACATCCATGTGTGCGAAGGCAAAAACAAAACATATATTTAATATTATAATGAAAAATGACTATTATATCTGATGGCTCTAGAACAGTGTTCTGTAAAAAAGAAATAAACAGTGACTCTACTAGGTAGAAATCCAAAATGCATTTTTTTTTTTACACAATTTGGAACAAGATCAAGACACATTACATAAATTAAAATGTAGGAGCAGCAGGAAGTCATACTAAGAAGATTCATTATTTTAAGACTTAATCAAATAAATGAACAGCTTTTCTGGCAATGAGTTAAAGCCAATAAACCATATTCAAGAATCTTTTAACTTCCTAGCAAACCCAATGAGATAATTTGCATAGAAATTGATTTTATCTCAGTAGTATTGCCAAAAACGTCATTCAAACTACAAGAACGACTTGGCATGCTTTTTTTTATTTAATTCTAACACTCTAGATAGGTACTTTTCAGCTGATTGTCTGGTATCACATTTTGTTCTGCTGCTAATACTACCTGACGAACTAGACAACTGGGCTCGGACATCACTAGAAAGTGTGATATGGTGCCATACAAGACAGGCAATAAAAAGGAGACCTATCAATCACAGTGTCAGACCAGACTCCCATAGGTGACATTATAAAGTAGAAGGAGGGAAAAACTGTATAACTGAACTGTAATTAAATTTAAATTGAAAGTGGGTGACATCAGTCACCGCATGAAGAGACATTTTGGTCCCAAAATGGATACTAACGAAATACATCTGTGTTTTAAGGCATTCATGCAACATTGATTGTGCATGTCTAATTGCTAGAGTTTAAACCCTGGACAAAAAAACGTTTTTAGTCATTACTCACTGGCAGAAGGGCAGGTTGGTGTCAGGGTCCAGATGACAGGTGCCTCCATTATAGCAGTAGCCGTCACACAGCTGGCAGCTGGATGCGATTCTACCACTGGTGCAGCTGCAAGATGGAAAAAAGTGTAGAGAGAGATCTGAATAAAATGTAAAAAAATATCTGACTGACTCTCTGTTTGCATGTTCAATATTCAAAATCACATGCAAGTGGTAGGACAACATATGTGAACAAGATTATATAGACCCTTCCTGTTTTGCAGAAATTGTACCTCAGGGATGTCCAAGGTACAGCCCCAAGGCCAAATACAACCTGCAGACAGATGTGAAGATGCACTTCACTCTGTGTGTATGACAGATGGCGTGCTGGCCAACAGCAATTTTTATTTCACCTGACCTGCAAAGTAATTCACTAAAGGATATTAAGATAGGGCTACAGACAAAAATCACAAAAGTAAAAGTAAGAAACTGTGATTTCAATAGAGCAATTGAGCACAGAAAACCTTTCATAAATTGAGAGTTTATATAAAATTTTGCAACCAAATGCTAACTGTATATGTCTGACCCTCACTAGGCCTAAACTGGCATCTTTGGACACCCCTGTTGTACCAGGTAAGCTGCTCAATCTGTTCTTAGTGTTTCGAATGCTAATGTAGCAAAGCATCTAGTAAAAAAGAAATGCATTTTTAATGATAATTTGAATCCATTATGAAAAACATACTTGCAGGTCACATCTCCAGTCTCTGCTTCAATAATACACGGTGCACCATGACATCGTAGGCACTTGTCCATATCACATTTGATCCCCTCATATCGAGGTGGACACACACACTCCACATGGCCAGACACAGACAGTGTGCAGGCTTTTGAGTTTACACAATAATGGTGACAGATGTCTGTCATGGGAAAAATACACAGAAAATCCATTGTGAGTGCCTAATTAGAATTTGGGAGAAAATTACCCTCTGTATTATCAGCTGGTTTAATTGGACTTTTACAGAGCTTTAATGAGAGTTAATTATCTGCATCAAGTATCTAGTACATAAATTAAGGCATATCACCCCGTGGGTGTGCGACAGAGACAATATGGAGAAAAAAAAAATCCCTGCTATGAATTAAAACAACAAAAACTACATATTAGGATTCTTTTATCAACAGAGCACATGAATACCTTGAGGTCATCATTTTGGCTTTTTGAACCCTCTGTGGACTTAAGCCTTATAAATGCTTTCACCGGTGAGCAGATGAATTGCCTTTCTTTTTGTTTGGAGTATTGCTTCAAGCAGCTCAATGAAAAGCACATAACCCTTTACATAATCAAATAACCTAGAAAATCCTGGCTTTGAATATTAAATGAAAATAAATATTACATATTTAACCATTGCTCTGAGGATCATTCCTATGTTTGGGGGGATCTTTTATATAGTTTGTTTTAAATTTTTGTATAGCCTCTGTGCTTGACTGTTAAAAGGATGATTGTTTCACCAGTTTTATAAGTTTAATCAGAGAGAACATTATAAATGATTATAAATAAGCTGAGCTAATGTTCTTAGGGCACTTACGGTAAAAGCAGCGGTCACCTGTGTACTCTGCTAAACAACGGCACACAGGCTGGTTTCCCTGGCTGACATCACAGGTTCCTCCATTTAGACAATAATTATCACAGACCCGCCGCTCACAGTTAGGCCCTGTGAAGCCCACAGGACAGCGACATGTTGGTTTCCCTACAGGGGATGGGGGAAAAGGCACATCATTTATTCGAGTCAGTGAAAAGATGCCTTTTTGTCCTTCATATGTTGGCAAAATCTTCCATTTTGTCATTTAACCTTTTTGCCAAGAAACAAAGGAACTAAAATGATTATCATTAAAATACTTTGGTTAGCTTGAACTGTTTAAATAAATTGTGACAGTGTAATTAATGATCCACATCTATTAGAAAACCCAATTTTTTAATTGTTGCTCAAACCTTCCTTCCAGACGGGACTCAAACCCTTTGAGACAGACCTTTCGTCAGCTTTACCTTCAAAAACATCGCCATAGAACTTCCTCCTAACGGACCCATGATAAATCTCCTTTGTCCACTGCAACCGGACTCTTGTTCAGCAACAAAGCCAATGCAAGTACCAACTATCTAGATTCCTGTTTAAGTTCGAGACCCTTTATTAAGATGAATTTTGTTTGTTTTGGCATTAGGTGTTGGTCAATTGAGGTTAAACTTGCCATTCTCTCTCTCTCTTTTTCTCTTCCCAATTTCTTTTTCCCCTATATGTATGTTTGTGTTTAGTTTAGTCCTGTGTTACATGTGGTCCTATTCATTAAATGCCTTATGTTCACAAATGATTGTCTCTGAGTGCTGCTCACAATTCAAAGTCACTGAATACTGATTTTGTTACATGCTAAATTATAACTAGTACAGTATAAAGTAGGGAGCTGTGTCTTTCTTGGCCAGGGAGAGAACCTTTCCTAGAATTGATAAAAGATTATACTGTCTGCTCGTGGCCGAACAGATTAAATAATTGTAACACTAATTCTATCTATAAAATTGAATCTAAATATTTATAATAAATTATAACCCGTTATAATTGCTCATCAATATTTCCCTTTTTGCAAGCTAAATTCGTTACAGCTGTCGGTAAACAGATTTGTTTTCATGTAGATTTTTTATAACAATTGACTCTGATTAACAGTAATATACAAGATATATGACTGAATATTTATTATCTGTTGCTACCAATTTTGCACATTTAAACCTCCAAGCAAACATCATGCTTTTATTCTAACTCAAAAGCAGTATGCTATTGCACAAACAAAATACTAAATTATTTAAATATCGATAAGGAGCAGTCTTACTATAAGACTCATTCCAGATAGAAAATAGCACTTGACTGATTTTACTTCAGGCAAATACAGTATATTACACACTTGAGTGATTTTATCATTAGCAGTATTCTAACAATGCTGATAAGGACGTCTCATTCACAATAAAAATAATTTATGAAGCATACTCAAAAAAATTTACATTTAAAACAGGCTACTTTAGATGTCCACAGAATTAAGCTACATAAGAGCTGCTATGCATAAGTTTAATTCTCGAAAAATACATAAATAAATTATTCAAATAATAATAATAATAATAATTATTATTATTATTATTATATTATTATTATACAAGCATAAACCGACTACATACACAGTCCAATGCTGTTAATAAATTGTATTGTTGTATTTCACATTTTTTTTATATGTTTACTTATAAACTATACACAGATGTAATCAAATAAAGAATTTTAAGGAAGGGTTTAAAGATTCTATAGCAGAAGCCTTCAGGGAAAACAACAACAGTGATCAATTTTTTTTAATTTTGTAAAGTATGTAAACTGCCTGCTTATGGCTTGATGAAATATTTCTTTAAAGATCCCCTGAATTCCTGAATTGTACTGCACTACATACAAATTGAAAGTGTAATTTACTGAATGTTCAATATTTTATTTTTATATCAGAAATCATCAAACCCACGACTGGAACATCTACATAGAAATCACTATAAAGGTTTTGTTTGTATACTTATACCATGAATGACAAAAACAGTTAAAGATATGGAAATAAGCTATATTGACTAAACTTGACTATATTAAAGAAATACTAACCAGCTATTCCAAAATAAAAGGCCTCTCTCAAAAAGAAAAAAACCTGTCCGGTTGCCTTGAATTAAGTCTAAGTATCATGAAAGAGGTTCATAGGATGCAGGTCAAATGAGAATGCTTTTTCATGAAAGAAGTAAATTTTTAATAAGCTGACAAAAAGGCAAAAAGGTAAAGGTTTTTCTTACCTAAGGGAGACCCTGTACATGTGCCTCCATTTAAGCAGTAGTCTGTGCAGTGGTTAATTTCACAGCGCTCTCCAGAGAAATCAGGCCAGCAATAACAGCGCCAGTCTCCCTTCTCATTGGCCACACAACGGCCTCCATTTTCACAGGCAGGCCGACACAGCTCGCCTTAAACAATGACAGAAGAAAAACACACTTAAACAGAGCAGCACACATTACACGTCAAAACCGAGTGGACATTTTCCATTCTAAGTGCTCCATTGGAATATTTGGAGACTAGACTATTACATTATCATTTTTAAAGAAAATTAAAAGTTAAATCAAAGGCCAAATATGACTGCTTTAATTTCTTTTTTTAATAACAGATGATTAATGGTGCTTTGAAGGAGGATTTCGATTTTAAAAAGTGCATCATTTTACACTTTAATTGCACAGTGATGGGCTTCATTCAACTCTTTTAATATCTAATATCTAATTTTATGATTCTAAGCATCATCTGTCAAACATAGTGGATATTATTATTTAAATGCTGCAAAACCAACTCAGTTCAATTACTGCATGCTAGTTTGTCCAATTACTTGTGAGCCTGTGAAAATGGAAGCACTATGTAAAACAATGACTATAAATGCAAATTCATTAATGCAAATGTGATTTTGTTAAACCCTCTTTTATTAAAGTTGAAAGTCTACACTTCTGTAATGCCTTGATTGCTTCATTTCACATTCAAATGTCATAATGTACAGGGGCAATATTAGTAACATTTTGTCACAATCAAAATACAATGAACACGTTTGTATATGGCCAAAATGAGGACACATAACCATAAAGTCCATATGTGAATTTTGAACATATTATTCAAGATTTAGGAACCCATTTGCTGTTAAAGTAACCTTCACTCTTCTGGGTCGGCTTTTCACTAGATTTGGCTGGCTTAGTGTGGCTGTCTAGATTTGCCCATTCAGCCACCAGAGCATTAGTGAGATCAGGTACTGCTGTCAAATAAGGAGGACTGGGATGCAGTCAGAGTTCTAGTTTATCCAAAGTTGTTCAGTGGGGTTGAGGTCAGGGCGTTGTGCAGGTTACTTGAGTTTTTCCACTCTGACCTTGACAAACTGTGTCATCATGGACTTAATTCTGTGTGCACAGCATTTCATTTCAGTTCTTTATAATCATGGCGAGCAGAAAAGCAGCTCAGTTTGCACAATGCATAGGTTACAACAACAGCGGAACACATCAGGGTTTCAGTCCTGTTAGGCAAAAGCAAGAATTGGAGGCTACAAAAAAAAAAAACACAGGATCAACAACACTGGGGGAAGTAAAAAAAGTACAATTACATTACATTACATTACATTAGATTTCATTACATTACATTATATATGTTTGTGTGTGTTCTTTTGCCTCCTATTTGTATATTCACTTGAAACATGTGAAACATGATTCCGAACAAATAACTGACCTGATACAGTGGGATCAATACAGGAGCCATTGACCAGGGTCTTCCCCTCAGGGCAGGCACAACTTGCCCCAGTTGGATTGAGCAGGCACATGAAGTCACATGTTATCTTTAGACATGGGTTAGTCACTGAAAGTGCAATGCAAAAAAAAAAGAAAAAGAAAAAATTGTCTTCAATCATCACACTATGGATAAGCAGTGAAAGCATGCAGTCTACACAGATATACAATATATTCCCAGAACAGATATAAAATCTTGTCTTTAAAAAAAGTTAGGAAAAAAAATCTATATGTGAGTTTTTTTCAGTGAGCAGAATACACATTAAAGACAAGTAGAGAGAGAAAGTGATTGCATAAATGTCAAATGGTGTACAAAAACCGTCAATTATTCATCTGAGTCTAGATTTCCTGCAAATTTATATATACTGTAGATAGATAGATAGATAGATAGATAGATAGATAGATAGATAGATAGACAGACAGACAGACAGACAGACAGACAGACAGACAGACTGACTGACTTTCGGCTTCTCCCATTAGGGGTCGCCACAGCGGATCATTTTTCCCCATACGCCCCCTGTCCTCTACATCTGCCTTTTTCACCCCAACTACCTGCATGTCTTCCCTCACCACATCCATAAACCTTCTGTTTGGCCTTCCTCTTTTCCTCCTTCCTGGAGGCTTCATCCTCAGCATTCTTCTACCGATATAACTCATGTACTTCCGCTGCACATGTCCAAACCATCTTAATCTCGCCTCCCTTACCTTGTCTCCAAAACCTCAACATCTTCAACTCTGCTACCTCCAGCTCTGCCTCCTTTCTTTTTCTCGAAGACACTGTCTCTAAACCATACAACATTGGAGGTCTCACCACAGCCCTTTAAACTTTCCCTTTCACTCTTGCAGATACCCTTCTATCACAAATCACTCCTGCCACACTTCCACCCACTCCACTCTGCCTGCACTCTTTTCTTCACGTCTCTAACACACTCTTCATTACTTTGCACTGTTGACCCCAGGTACCTGAACTTCTTCACCTTCTCCACCTCTTCTCATTGCAACCACACCACTTCACTGCCCTCCCTCTCATTCACACACATGTACTCTGTCTTACTCCTACTGACTTTCATTCCCCTTCTCTCCAGTGCAGACCTCCACCTCTCCAGGCTCTTTTCAACCTGCTCCCTACTCTCACCACAAATAACAATATGATCCACACACATCATGGACTACGGAGACTCCTGTCTGACCTCGTCCGTCAACCTGTCCATCGCCACTGCAAACAGGAAAGGGCTCATAGCCAACCCTTGATGCAATCCAACCTCTACCTCAAACCAGTCTGTCGTTTCCACTACACACTTCACTGCTGTCACACTCTCCTGATACATGTCCTGGACCACCCTCACATACTTCTCTGACACACCTCATGACTTCCTCATACAATACCACAACTCCTCTCTTGGCACCCTGTCCTAGGCTTTCTCTAAATTCTCAATCACACCTTGTGTATATATTTATAGATAGATAGATAGATAGATATAGATATTTGTAAAAGATTATTTAACTCACATATGTAATAAAGTTTGCAATAGCTTTTTGAAAAGAAAACATATACAAGAGTACACCCTACAAAAATAATGATTCTGTCAATTTTCTACTGCAATTCTACTGTTTTTGTTAGATACTGATTAGAATTAGATAAATAATGAATCGACATTGGCCAATTGTGCTACAAATTAGGTCGATTATCAGCAAGGCGCATCTGACACACCAAACCGTGCGTGTATGTTCTGCTCTTGTGTGAGAGAACATAGCACTCCTTACCAGCAGGTGGCATTAGTCTGTATTTGGCATCCAAACAGGGAAACCGGAAAAAGCTCAAACTGTAAATATATAAAGCAAGCAGCATGCCCACGTGCCACAATCATTACTAACGGACTTGTGTTGCTTTTTTCAATAATGTCTGCTAAGTTGCAAAGATAAGAGCAATCTAAATTAATCTAAATCCGACTGATACTCAAACTCGGCTGCATTGATTTCTTAATATCGGCATCACCCAGAAAAAAAACTCCATATCGGTAGACCTCTAATGGAAACTAAAGGGTTTAAGATCGTAAAATGAATATGAGCTGACTGATCAGCTTTTATCTCCTGATATTTACAGCTAGATGTGTAGAACAACTTAGAACATGGCAACTTTGGTGGCAGACTACCCAATTTTTAGGTAAGCAGAATTATTGGAACATACAGTATAGTCCAAATTTAAACAAATGTTTGTTTACATATCCTGTTCTTGCAATAACTGCATTAAGCCAGAGCTCAAATGACGTCACTAAACAGTTTTTGTGACGATTTTTCAGTTTGTTAACAGCATTTTCTTTTGTGTTATGTTGAGTTTCTCCCCTCAGTCGCTTCTTTAGGTGGTGAAATGCATGCTCAATTGGGTTAAGGACTGTGATTGACTTAGCTAGTCTAAAAGCTTATAAATTTCTCCACTTCATGAAGTCTGCCATATTAACAGTGTTATATAAATCATTGTCTTGCTGAAGAGGTTTCTCCCAATTAGATTACATTTGCAGACAGAATGTTCCTGTAGACATATGAATTCATTCTACTGCTACAATCATGAGGTATATATTAGTGGCAGTTACAGAAACAGCCACAGAAGACCAAGCCATTACAGTGCCTCTACCATGCTTGAGCAATGGGCTTTAATGTTTGGATTATAAGCAGATCCTTTCTTTTCTGTACACTTTGAAATTTAATCAGCTCTGTAGATATTAATGTTGATCTCATCAGTCTATAAAATTCATGTTCCGATATTTTTAATCACCTGAAAAATGGGTGGGTTCAATCTTAAGATGCTGAAATACTATTTTGACTTCAAACCTAAACATTTCTATTGTTTAGGCAAAAAAAAATAAAAAATTGTCCTTGCTGTTCCAATTCAAGAAGCTAAAGCTCTATTTTTCTCTGCCTAACAGCATGGCCATCCAATGAAACAATATTTTTTAGCTGTGCCATGTGTGCACTCCAGCAGTGCATGAGATACATTATGCTTTCAAGACTGTGTACAAGCCCAGTGGAGATATAGTTAAGAAAACTCAGTGGTTTTCTATGGATCCTGTGAAAAGTTGAAAAACAGCAAAGAAAAGCAAAAGGGTTTAATCCATGTTTTGCTGAAGACATCACACTTCTAGGTTTTGCTATCAGTGCAAGTTCTTTGCTAGAGTAAAGCTCTACAGTTAATGAGTCAGTAGGGAGAGGCACAGCTGGCCCACAATGCAACACCCTGACTATCAAAGATGCATCAGAGCCAGTATCCTTAAAAATAAATTTTGATTAAGTAGTTTTGAGAGTGCACAACAGGTTCTATCTTCTGATGAATCAAATAATCGCATGTCAAAAGAAGTAAATGGAATAATCTGCTCTGTACTAGACCATTTCCAAATCAACTATTCATTTATTGCATGTAATAAAAGTCTAAACTGTAGTAAGAAACATTATTGAACCTTAGAACCAAAATGAAACAAGATGACTAGAGTCTATGTAACCTCTAATCTATGATTTTTTTGAAGCATAAAACAAAATGATGGAATACTCTGAATAATAATCTGTTTTTCCTACTGACTACTTGCAAACATCATTCTGTTGAAACTTCAAATAGCTGTGAGAGATTTTAAAGAACATTCTAGTCTCTTAATAAATTCCAGGCTCATTTTAAACCTGCAGCTTTCACAACCCATAAACATAACTCCTGAAAATCGAAATCACATTCCTATCATCTGCCAGCCTCTGTAAAAGATATAGCTCCAAGGAAATCAATTTGACAAAAAAAAAAAAAGAAAAATCTTACCTTCTTGCTGCTTAAAACGATGTGCAATCATGATATGTGTAGCTTTTTCTATGGCCGGATCCAGAAACTCAACAGGCTGTTTGCCATACTTGTGAACTCTAAACACTTTGTGTTTTAGGTCAGTTCCATAAATAAGGTCCTCAAAAATGTCAATTCTGTATGGTTGTGTTGCCCCTGTAAATACCATATAGAACAGTTATAAAAGACCCAATGTGTTCTTACAGATTCATGCACAGCAAATTATCACTATGCATATTCGTGTTAAAAATAATTTGAATGTTTTTACATATCGGGACATAATAAACATAAGCTGGTCTCTAGCATGTCTTAGAATTAAGTGAATATAAGAGATGAACAACAACACGTGACATATTATACAAGTGCCATTATTTATTTTACAAAAATAAAGACAGTGTAAAACATTCAAGACTGTTTCCCAGGACTGGACATCCCAGCAGATTTTGCATTAAGGAATACCGGCAAACATCAATAAAATGAAGAAACATTGTAAAGAAGAATGAGCCAAAATTCCTCTCCAATAATATGAGAAATTGATCTCTTTTAGTCTTAAAGAGCACACATTCTTCACGTTATTCCTGCTAAAGGTAGATTAGACAAGCTATTGAACTGTTAGATGCACTGCATTTTTCACAAATGGCTTCACCATATTGGCTTAATTTTTGTAGAATTATAACATGGTGAAATATGTTTTGTGTTGTTTTCATTTGAGGTTTTATTTACCTAATTTTAAACCTGCTAAGAACCAGAAGATTTTTATTATGTCTTCTGATAAATAAAAAATGGAATAAAAAAAAACTTCTAGAATTCAAAGAGGTATACTTTATTTTCAAATAATCTGAAACGTTTCTAAATGGTATCATGGAATGTGATGCTAACTAAGATTAAGTGACAAACGTTGACTTTAAATTGTTACCCTGTTTTCCACTGATGACCACCCGCGGATCTGAACCGTCCAAGCACACACTCCCGATGACTGAGAGCTCTGCATCAGCCCAATACAAACGTTGGCTAAAGTAATCAAGTGCTAATCCTATGGGAAAATTCAAAGCAAAGTGTGTTTCCTTAAAAATCAATCAACGCAATACATCATGTAGTACAAACATAAATATATCACCATATATATATATATATATATATATATATATATATATATATATATATATATATATATATATATATATATATACAATCAGTGAGGAAAATAAGTATTTGAACACCCTGCTATTTTGCAAGTTCTCCCACTTAGAAATCATGGAGGGGTCTGAAATTGTCACAATCTAAAAAATCTAAAAAAAATAATCCAGAAATCACAATATATGATTTTTAAACTATTTATTTGTATGATACAGCTGCAAATAAGTATTTGAACACCTGTCTATCAGCTAGAATTCTGACCCTCAAAGACCTGTTAGTCTGCCTTTAAACTGTCCACCTCCACTACATTTATTTTCCTAAATTAGATGCACCTGTTTGAGGTTGTTAGCTGCATAAAGACACCTGTCCACCCCATACAATCAGTAAGAATCCAACTACTAACATGGCCAAGACCAAAGAGCTGTCCAAAGACACTAGAGACAAAATTGTACACCTCCACAAGGCTGGAAAGGGCTACGGGGAAATTTCCAAGCAGCTTGGTGAAAAAAGGTCCACTGTTGGAGCAATCATTAGAAAATGGAAGAAGCTAAACATGACTGTCAATCTCCCTCGGACTGGGGCTCCATGCAAGATCTCACCTCGTGGGGTCTCAATGATCCTAAGGAAGGTGAGAAATCAGCCCAGAACTACACGGGAGGAGCTGGTCAATGACCTGAAAAGAGCTGGGACCACCGTTTCCAAGGTTACTGTTGGTAATACACTAAGACGTCATGGTTTAAAATCATGCATGGCACGGAAGGTTCCCCTGCTTAAACCAGCACATGTCCAGGCACGTCTTAAGTTTGCCAATGACCATTTGGATGATCCAGAGGAGTCATGGGAGAAAGTCATGTGGTCAGATGAGACCAAAATAGAACTTTTGGGTCATAATTCCACTAAAGCGTGTTTGGAGGAAGAAGAATGATGAGTACCATCCAAGAACACCATCCCTACTGTGAAGCATGGGGTGGTAGCATCATCTTTGGGGTGTTTTTCTGCACATGGGACAGGCGACTGCACTGTATTAAGGAGAGGATGACCGGGGCCATGTATTGCAAGATTTTGGGGAACAACCTCCTTCCCTCAGTTAGAGCACTGAAGATGGAGTCGAGGCTGGGTCTTCCAACATGACAATGACCCAAAGCACACAGCCAGGATAACCAAGGAGTGGCTCTGTAAGAAGCATATCAAGGTTCTGGCGTGGCCTAGCCAGTCTCCAGACCTAAACCCAATAGAGACTCTTTGAAAGGAGCTCAAACTCCGTGTTTCTCAGCGACAGGCCAGAAACCTGACTGATCTAGAGAAGATCTGTGTGGAGGAGTGGGCCAAAATCCCTCCTGCAGTTTGTGCAAACCTGGTGAAAAACTACAGGAAACGTTTGACCTCTGTAATTGCAAACAAAGGCTACTGTACCAAATATTAACATTGACTTTCTCAGGTGTTCAAATACTTATTTGCAGCTGTATCATACAAATAAATAGTTAAAAAATCATACATTATGATTTCTGGATTTTTTTTTAGATTATGTCTCTCACAGTGGGCATGCACTTACGATGACAATTTCAGACCCCTCCATGATTTCTAAGTGGGTGACCTTGCAAAATAGCAGTTTGTTCAAATACTTATTTTCCTCACTGTAAACAAATTTTGCAACAGTCTGCCAAATTGTTGTTAAGCATTATTGTCTCCAGAAGGAGTTTCCTACAGATTTACTAAAATGTCTGTACTGAAATATTTATGAATACTTTTCTCTAACACTGCACCATTTCAAGCTTTTAAATTAATAAAAAACATACAGTATCTCACAAAAGTGGGTACACCACTCCTATTTTAGCAACCATTTTAGAATATGCTCTCAAGGGACAATACTATAGAAATAAAACTTGAATATATTTTAGACTAGTCACTGTGCAGTTTTTTTTAAAGCAGTACAGATTTACTGTCCTCTGAAAATAACTCAAGATACAGCCATTGTCAAAATAACTGCCAATAAAAGTGAGTACACCCTCAGTGAACATGTCCAAACTGTCAATATTTTGTGCGAGCACCATTATTATGTAGCACTGACTTAATCCTCCTGGGCATGGAATTCACCAGAGCTGAACAGGTTGTTGCTGGGATCCTCTTCAACTCCTCCTGAATGACAACACGGAGTTGCTGGATGTTAGACACATATTGCTGTTTTACCTTCTGCTTGAGGATACAGCACAGGTGCTCAATAGGGTTCAGGTCTACAGACATACTTGAACACTCCATCGTCTTTACCTTCAGCTCCTTCAGCAAGGCAGTTGTCATCTTGGCGGTGTGTTTGTGGTCGTTATTATGTCGGAAAACTGGCGTTCGGCCCAGTTTCTGATAGGAGGGCAGAATGTCACAGTACATGTTGGGATCAACATTTCCCTCAATGAACTGCAGCTCCCCAGTACCAGCAGCACTCATGCAGCCCCAGACCATGATGATACCACCACCATGCTTGACTGTAGGCAGAACACAGTTTTCTTGGTACTCATCACCAGATTCAGAAATGGCTTCCTTGGATGACAGCGATGCAAACCGACTTGTTGTGTTGCATATGGTCTGAGCACTAAACAGATCTTCCTCTTATGCATCCTCTAAAGCAATGCTCACAGCACTCATTCGTCGTTTTTTTTAAGCCAACTTCTGCACAGCACGAGTACTAAACTTCTTTGATACACCCTTGCGAGGTTTGTTGTCGGAACCCGTCTTGAAAAGCCTCTGTATGACCCTGACCACTGTACTGTAACTCAGTTTCAGGATGTTACCAATCTTCTTCTAATTCTCAAATCCTCAGAGAGAGTTCTGTGCCATTCAGCATGGTACCTGCTGAATATCCAGTGGTCAGAGAGAATAATAAGAATAATGAGAGAATTGTACTCAAAGCACCAAATTTTGACTGCTCTAATAGAAGATACACAAATATGTATGGTTCTGTCAAACAGAAAAAAAGCATAAATAGGATGAATAGGACTTGTGGCTTTGCATGCTTACATGACATACAGCTGTTATTTCTTAGGGTGTACTCACTTTTGTTGCCAATTATTTAGACAATAATGGCTGTATGTTGAGTTCCTTTTCAGAGGACAGTAAATCTATATTGCAATACAAGTTGCACATTGACCACTCTGAAATATATCCACGTTTCATTTGTATTGTATTGTCCTTTTAGAAGATATATTAAAATGAATGCTGAAATGTGAGGGTTGTATTTACTTTTGTGATACTGTATATGCTATAATAGAAATCTTTAAAGTGCTTCATTTTAGCTTTCTAATGCATTACCCATGCATGCATTTATTCAATGTGCAATATAAACATACGATAAATAAACAAATTCTTAGTTGAATTAGATCTAAAAGACAGAGATATTATGATTATCAGTTATATACAGAGTTGCAAGAAGATAAAGGAACAGAAGCAGAGCGTACAGTAGCTTTGTAAGAATTATTTATAAAAACTAAAAAAGATTCCATTTCCTGCCCCCATAAGTCTCTACTGTACATACATAATACATACATTTGGATTCAGTGAAAGGAACTAAAGATAAAGAGCATAATGAGTGTAATATAAAAACACAGTACTTATTGCTGTGTCCAAAAGTAAGGAATGATACCTGTAGGCCTCCTGAGTTTTTTATCCAGCAGCACTCTGCGCATAGAGCCATCCATTGCAGACTCCTCGATATGTGAGTGATCACCAATAACTGACCAATACATCATCCTGCAACAGACATAGAAATT
Organism: Silurus meridionalis; assembly: GCF_014805685.1. Classification (NCBI taxonomy): domain Eukaryota; kingdom Metazoa; phylum Chordata; class Actinopteri; order Siluriformes; family Siluridae; genus Silurus; species Silurus meridionalis. The sequence continues at coordinate 14,524,682 of NC_060886.1, forward strand.
TCTGTGATGGCGGTAAGATAGTGTATATTATATAACAAGTTGAACTAGCTCACCACAGAAACACCCACCATTCCATTTTCAAACTATGCAACGACAGTTTCCCTTCGGGAACTCGAGCTGCGTCGAAACGCTTTGGGAACGCCCCTGCGTTGCCCCTGCGTGGACAATGCAGGGGCGTTCCCAAAGCGTTTTGACGCAGCGTCTCGTTCCCTCGGGGAACTAGGGTTACGTTCGTAACCTAGAGACGTTCATGTGAGAAATGACGTCAATTTTAATTTAAATCCCCATTAATTTAGTTACATTTTATTTGTATAGAGTTTCTAACAAAGAACATTATCCAAAAACATCTTTACAGAAATAAAATTTGTATTCAAAAACAATTTATCATAATTTTTTTTTATTACAAAAACTTCCCTATAAGCAAGCAAGTGGCAATGGTGGCAAGGAAAATCGTTCTGAGATGGTATGAGGAATAAAAGTTAAGAGAAATCAGACTCAAAAGAAGAACCCACCTGGGTGACAGTGTCTATTCATTATAGTTTTATCCTTCTTGAGGTTATAAACTGTTTAGCGACGGTTACTTGAATGCAAAACTGTTCATGACAACTGTACCTTTAAGCCACTGTAGCAGTCCAAAACAATCTTCGATTCTTGATATTAACCCTCCACAGTAAACACATGTATCTTAAGGCTGTTAATGTAAAAACCTCCTCAGCTGCATTGAATAGTTGATGAGAACTCCAGAGGTTGGGGTTTCAGGATGAATCAGGCAGGTGTGGAAAGGGGCAGCAGTTCCTTTGCATTAATATTAGCATTGCCTAACATGACAATGTATGCAATAAACCAATAGCAAAGCAGCTAGATTAGGCTATTGTGGAGAAGCAGAGCAAAGCTTAGAGGAGCTCTAATTTAATCATTATATTGTATCCATAATAGCTCCTTTGCTTAATGCCATGATTAAACTACAGCATGGTAATTGGCCACTGATTTTTGATTGTGCATTTGAAAACAATAATTAGTATCATATTCATGTAAACAAATTCCCTCCATACCTACAAAAAGATGCTGACCCCTCACTGAACAACAATGTGCTAAAAATATGGGGCAAATTAAATTTCCCCGCCTAATCGTTAAGGACCCATTTTCTTTTAATTTTCTCATTACGACACATTCATAACTGAATCCAAATCCACACACAGTATATCATTAGTGCTTTCAGTTTACACTTTATTATTTCATGTTAAATATAAAGAGGTTATTGTAGATTTCTTTAATGACTCCTCAAGAATAATATCTAGAATAATAACTAAAAAGTTTACCCTTTGACTGGATTGATGGCAATGGCATAAGGTTCACCAGCAATATCAGTTATCAGACGAGTGCAGTTGGGTCCCTTGAGCTGTCCCACATTAATGGAATATCTCAGCTTGGTCCAGTGGGCTGTGTAATAGCTGAACCAGTGCATTCTCGAGTGGTCTGTCCAGTAGATATTTCCAGTTAGCCAATCAGCTGCCACATCTCTGGGCCGCCGAAAATCTGGGCACTGCAAAAGGCAGAAAGATAAAAGAAAGCTTTCAAGCTATTTACTAAATAAAGAAAACATCATGTATTCAGCAACTACAGTCCTCATTTAAGAGAGTTGATCACAACACACACCTACACATATATGTGTGTATACACGGATCAGGCATGACATTATGACCACCTGCCTAATATTGTGTTGGTCTTGCTTTTGCTGCCAAAACAGTCGTGACCTGTCAAGCATTAACAGCAGTAACTTCTTCAGCAGTTTGAGCGACAGGAGCTCATCTGTTCGATCGGACCACATGGACCAGCCTTCGCTCCCCACGTGCATCAATGACTTTGGCTGCCCATGACCCTGTTGCCAGTTCACCACTATTTCTTCCTTGTATTGTTGTTTTTTTTTTTTTTTTTTTTATAGATACTGACCCCTGCAGACCAGAAACATCCCAGAAGAGCTGCAGTTTTGGAGATGTTCTGTCTTAGTCATCTAGCTATCACAATTTGGCCCTTGCAAACGAACTCAAATCCTTACGCTTGCCCGTTTTTGCTGCTTCTAACACATAAACTTTGAGGACAAAAATGTTCATTTGCTGCCTAATATTCATGTTCATGACTAATATATCCAAATCACTTACAAGTGCCATGATGAAGGGATAATCAATGTTATCCACTTCACCTGTAATAATGTTATAATGTTATATTGTTATGCCTGATCAGTGTATATATGAGATAGAGAGAGAAAGAGCGATAGAGAGAGTGAGAAAGAGACATAGAGAAAGGGGGAGGGGAAAGAGAAACATAAAAATACATACAGGTAGAAATAAAGCAACAGCCTCATTACACAAAAGAGAACTTGCAATGCAAAGAATATTCCTGAGGACCCTTGATAACATGCTTTCCATAGTTAGCAATACTTACTATTATTCCATCATTTGTTTTAGTCTGACTCCTGTCTATGATTTCTTTGTAAAAAAGTCCACCCGGATTAAATTGGGTAGCCCAGATAAACTTTTGTTGGTGTAACAGAGCATCCATCCCAATGATTCGGGCATTTTCCTCGATGCGAGCGAGCACTTTGTGTCCATGGCTCTGGTTAAATGGATACACAAAACTTCGGATTTCAGTGTCATTAGCTATGTAGAGCACCCGATCTTCTGGTCCTGCCCGTTGAGTTATTAATATGCAAAAAAAATGAGAAGTGGCTAAATTCCATTTAGGGTTTAAGACAACAGTTTGAAAATTACAGATCACATCAATTAAATGTAATACATCAATGCATTAAGTGACAAGCTAAAAAAAAATCACATTATTTGAAATGGCATTGTATAAAACGTGACAAAAGATCAGTAAACTACAATAATATAATAATTAGGCTAACAGTACAATAACAGAAATTTCTTTTTAAATTAAGCAAAGTATAACAACTCTAAAAATATTGGAAATATTGGAAAACTTTAATGAATGGTGAATGTTAGATGAAGGCATTTGCTGCTACAACTAAATATGGTTTTAACACCCTATTGTTATTACAATTAAAATGCAAGTTTATGCAAGCTGATGTAATGCTGGCATATGCAATAGATGGTTGGGCATAAACTTTTTCTCAGTTCTCTTATTTGCTTGTTTTTAATTGGAATGAAAATGACAAGAATGGCACACTGCAATATTAGTGCCAAATTAAGTGCAAAATTAGCCTTTATGTTTTTTTAAACATATTATAGTGCAAAATATTGTTAATGAAAATGGCTGTTAAATCCCTCTTAGCACAGAGATACATTCCTAAACTCACGCCTCATTGTTATGATTTGGTTTTGGAATAGTGTAAACTATTTAATACCCTTTTTTTTTTTTTTTTTTTACTTTTCTATGTAACACTAAAACAGGTGATTCTTTTACCCATAACGAATAAGAAATGGCCTAATTATGCGTCTATTACAAACCTAGGAGGATATTTACTATGGCAGTAAATCATGTAACATAGCTCTTCTCCATATAAATAATGAAATCATTGAACCAAATACTATGATGAAAAAAGATTTGCTAAGATTTAATATTAAATGTATGCATTTATATTTTCTTATTTCAAGTGGCCCTAAATGACTGGCTACATTTAAAACTATACAGTGTCTATCGAAATTTTGGCAACCTAGTCTTTTCTTGTTTTTGAGGCCCAGGCACGTTCCTTCTGTTTATATGCAACAAGCTAGGTGAAAGGCAAAAACACACAAGAATTGGAATAATTGGAAGAACGTTCTGTGGACAGATGCGTCCAAATGTGACATTTTTGCTCTAAGAGGAGAACTTGTAAAAGAGATAACAGGAGTGAAAATGTTAGCAGACTGTTTTACATCCACTGTTAAACATGGAGGTGGAGGCGTAATAGTTGGGGGGTGTTTTGTAGCAGGGAATTTTGGAGACGTATTCCGGGTGAAAGGAATACTGAACCAACATGCTACAGTACAATTCTATACTTTAACACCATGCAATTCTATCTGGGCTGTGGCTGATTGGAACTAACTTCACCATACGTTTTACAAGAGGCATGGGAAAGTACAGTGGAACCTCGGGTTACGAACGCCCCGGCATACGTATAATTCAGGTTACGAATCGCAGTTCATAAAAAATGTTGCCTTTAGTTACGAGAAATTTTTTAGGATACGAGCGTTGCGCACGGAAAAATCGCAGGCAGGTTAGTTTTTTTACGTATCGCCACGTGCTCTCGCTGCGCTCTCGTGCAGCACATACACATCCGCTCGTCGCTCTAACAGTGTGGAATTACTGAACTTTAAATACTGTACGTATTCCTATCACCATGCCGCCAACAAAGTAGCCTGATGGAAATTCTCCTTCCAAACAATAACTCTCCCTCCTCCCGCTTCTACGGACGTCGTCTCCCTCATGCACGCAGCAAGACTTCTTAAAGGTAAGGTACCATTTAAAGATTTATTTTTTATATGTTTATATGTTTTTATATGATACGATTTCAATATAACATGTTAAAAGTAAATAATATTAGTGAATATTGGCGTTATTTATTTTTTTTAAGAAACACTTTTTGGGTGTCCAGAACGAATTACCGAAGTTTCTATTCATTCTTATGGGAAAATTTGTATCGGGATACGAGCTTTTCAGGTTAAGAGTAAAGTGATGGAACCAATTAAACTCGTAACCCGAGGTTCCACTGTATTTTCAGCTAAATCTTCAGAGAACCTAAATGTCCAGCTGAGAGTGTGTGAAAATAAACATATAATCTAAAATTAACATTGGACTTATATTTTTGTTTGGTTCATAGAAATCCTCAATCCATTCAATTACCTTGTTTGTTGCTTAGAAACAAAATAAACATAAGTATGTCTCTTATAAAAAAAATGACAAGACTAGAGGTTTCCAAACTTTTGACAGGCACTGTATTTTATTCTTCTTTAAATTAAATAAGATGCATTAACATGATATGATTATGAAAGATTATTTGTTTCAAGTAAAAGCATTTATATTGATGACATGAGAATAATAATAAAAAAAGTGTATTCAGTGAAAAGTATAGGTCCTTACCTTTAGCTACACAGTTGCCATTGATATCCTTATAATTTCGGTCACATGTACATTTGTATGATCCTTTAGAATTTGTACAATAGTGTGAGCAAGTGCCAAAATATAGACACTCATTGATTTCTGAAAAAGAAGAATCAGACATTCTATTACTTTTGTTATGATGTTTTTTATGTTGTCTTTCAATGATCCCCCTCACCAAAGTGAATCTGCTGCACACAGACAAAGATGACACTATTTTCACAGCAGAGGTTCTATAGTTGATGGGGGTTGATTGTGTCTCACTATACAAGTTCAGCAAGTGCAGTTATTGTCCTGATAATGTTCACAAAGTCAAGTCATTACTGCTGTTTCCAGTATAGACTGGGAAATTGGCTTTTGACCCTTTAAGGCACTTATCAAAACCCACATCTGATTATCTGCAACCATTTCCCAATGTGTAATCTCCTGCATACAGTACAGTATAAAGATGTGCCAATGGGTTATTGCTACACCAAAGCCTAAATCCAGCAGCATGATAGATATACATTTTGAATGTTCTGTAAGAGCTGAAATTAGGATACAATTCTGAGCTGCTTTTTCCTTTGCATTGTGTTAGTATCAAAACATTCTATTTGATTACTATCAGTTTAGCAGCAGAAGGTTTACTGCACCTTCACACCGTTTAGTCTTGCGATTCCTTTGAAATCCAGGTTTACATTGACAAATGACATTGGTGCTAGTTTGATTGCACACTGTATCCTCTCCACATGGATTCATTCTTTTCCCACAGATGTCTCCATTCAAAACTGGAATGAAAGAGAGCACATTATAAACAAATAAATGACACATTATAAACACATCCTTTTTCCGGGCAGAAAAAAAAACATTCACTTAGAAAAGTAAATCAGATATTTCTTGTAAAAAATATTTAAAACTTCAATGATTTTTAAAAAAACATTTGTGACTTTTACTTGCATATATATATATATATATATATATATATATATATATATATATATATATATATATATTTGATTAGCCATGCAACAAGGATGCAAAGATACTTACAGGCCTTGCAGTCGTGCTCATCTGATCCTCCATCACCACAATCATCAAATAAGTCACACTGCAACTGAGCAGGTACACAGTGCTTGTTGCTGCAGGTAAACTCAGTCTTTCCACATGGCTTTGGTCTGGTAGATATAGCCTCTGGTTTAGAGCAGATTCCAAGAGTTCAGTAAAATTCCTGACAGCGTTTTTTCTCCCACTCGCATAACAAACAAAACTCAGAAATCATAACACAGAATAAGTGCCTGTGAGTCATGTGCCGTGAATCCATTGCTGAACTTTCCTCCACACACTGGAGCTATCTAAACCATCCAAAACAAATTCAATAATAGTGTTTTATTTCTTTTTTTTGCTTACCACACTGTTCTTCATCTGAATTGTCACCACAGTCATCCACATTGTTACAGATTTGATCAAGCCGCAAACACACTCTATCATTTCTGCAGCGATGTGGCCTTGTAGGAGGGCAAGGCAGCTTAGCTGGAGAAAAACATGAAAACAATCTGTATTATTTTCATGGCAAATTCATAAACAGCCATGTCCACCAGAAATAAAGTATTTGCTTAAACAGTGCACAGAAAACTACATCCTGTGTGTAAGCTTTTTTTTTTCCTTTTCAGTTGTGTTAACTGGGGGCAATTATTTTGTAGATGCCCCTAGCATCCTGCCATTTTACAGTATTTACCATCAGTTAATTTCTGACCGAGCAGCTAGCAAGATATGCAAACCTTAAACTAGGGGCATTTAAATAAATCTGTAAAGGTATGGTTACATACCTTTACAGATTTAATTTTCACAAAGGCCTGAATAAGCAACTGACATGACAGAACATTTCCATAGTGTGTTTAGAATTTTGAGAGAGAGAATTAAATACATTCTTGTGAGCATTTTGTTTTAAGCCATGCTTGAATATTTAAATATAATATATAAGATTTAACTGGAATTACAAATCTGTGACAGGTCATAAAAACTCCTTTTTTGACCTAATGTCTCTAGCTCTGTAGCAATTATTTGTATAATGAGCTGCCTTTAGTTTTAGGATTTACTTAAGTGGCAGATAGCTAAGGTTGTTCAACATTTAAAATTTGGAGTCATACTGTACTACAATATATTTTCAGCTACTTGGTTTGGCCTGCTAAAATACTTTACTCATTTAGAATCCACAATGAGTTGGCAACCCATACTCTATAAAATAAAATAAAAAGAAAACAGAAAATAAGGCTAGATATTCAATTTGCCTACCATCACACTCCATTTAATTAAATTAAACTTGAACTTAAAGCAGGCCAGCATTTGAATGAGTAATGACAGTTTTCATCAAATAATAATAATAATAATAATAATAATAATAAACATATAATAATAATAATAATAATAATAATAATAATAAAAGGTTTAGAGAAAGTTTAGCAGAAAAGTTTTAGAGTCTGAATTTGACTTCTTACCACACAACTCAACATCTTCATCAGAGTTATCACCACAGTCATCCTCGCCATCACACACCCAGGAATGCAGCTTACAAAGGGTATTGTTGCAAACAAACTCATCCGGTCGGCAGAAAAACGCTCCTGTAATCAAACAAATTTGCCCATTTGTATATTATTAAAGGGTATGAATTTTATGTTCATTGTATCTCAAATTACGCACAAAGTAAATTATTTACAATGCAAAAGCCTTCCGAGAGCAGTAACTATTAAAGCCTGATAAAAAAAAAAAAAAAACAGCTTTGTGAGCATCGAAAATATATTGAAAGAACCTGATTCTCATGCTGAGTTATTAGACTAACATTACACCAGGGTCTAAAATGTAATGAATTAGAATTAAACATTTAAAAAAAGGAAATGAGGCTTGTGTGTACCGTGGTCACAGTTTTCCTCATCACTATGATCCACACAGTCGAACACATCGTCACAGCGCCATCTTTTAGGGATGCAGTGAGCATGGTTCCTGCAGAGGAACTCATCCTCTCTGCACTCTTTCACACAGTCCATCTGGTACGAGACCAAAAAATAGACACTAAGATAATCAGATATACACTCACCATGGGTGGAGTTCACCTTATTGTGGAGGTGGAAGGGGAAAAAAAATGGAGCAATGTTTCCATGGAAACTGTGAGAGCAGCACAGACTAAGTAAGCACATAATGTCAGTTATGTTGTCCATTTCTGGTGAATAAATAATACTTTACACCATGTGTATACTTTTTGTTGTATTTGGGTAGAAGATAAAGCACCACTCAGGTTCTTATTCAATGGCACAATGCTATATTTTATTACAGCAAGCACACTAAGCTAGGTGTAGACTCCTAATGTGTTTGTGTCTGGGTTGTGAAGGCTTTGCAGGAGGACATACTTCATCAGAGCTATCAGGACAGTTATCATGTCCATCACACCTCAGGCTAGCTGACACACATCCTCCACTGGCACACACATACTCGTTGATTGAACAGGAAGGGAGAACTGCAAAGCAGAGGCACACAAGATCACACACATTGTTTAACTTTAGCTTGACAACTACAGAACAAATTACATATGGAAGACAAGGGAATCCACTGGGACAGTTTCAATGCTTTTTTAAGATAGACAAATAAATACAGCATGTCTAGAAGAAGAAAAAACTGTCTACATTTTTTTAAAATATCACCTGTACAAGTAAATGATTTGAAATTGCTGAGCTGCTCTCTCTGAGAGCCATATACTGTGTATGTCCATACTCCTTGCTTTAATACTGTTGCAGTGTTTGGGGCAAAAAGCTAGAAAAAGGAACATTTACCATTCTTGTACACAAAAATAAAATCAAATGTTTGATTTAAAAAAAATCCAGCACATACCTGGGTTCACAACATTTTTTAAACTACTCAACTCAACATTGATTTAACATTGAGTCTTCTTTTTGTAAAAAACTGCCCACAATTTTACCCACAAGGCTCAAACATTTAAAGAAATCTAAGGGAAAATCTATCTGACACAAAGTTACTTTATCTACCTGTTTAATTTTTGCTACTTTCTAGCCAATGATTTGTTGTTAAGACTACTGAAAGCTTTGTACTTTTTTGCCCAGGTTTATGTGTATGACATTAATATTAGACACCATATGAATCACTGGTCCACCAATAATTAGCTTAATTCAGACAGAAAACTGTGAGCCTGTGTGTGTAAAGTCTCACTTACTAAGACTCTGACTCGTGCAGTCCCATACATAGACCATGTGCAGCATTGTAATCGTTGTAATGAAATGTCACCTTGTGATGTCAAGGCTATCTTTAACTGCCTTGATAAGTTAACGCTGCACACATGAACAAACACGGAGACGTTTAGACAAGCGGTAAAGATTTCTGTGCTATACCTGTTCCAGGGCAGTTTCTCTCGTCTTCTCCAGTCTTGCAGTCCTCCTGGCCATCACACAGCCATTTAACTGAAATACAGAGGCTGTTGAGGCACTGGAATTGGTCTTGTGCACAACGAGCTTCACAGTCCTTCTGGAAAAAACAAACAAACGCAGAGAAGAACTTCCTAAACAAACCTAAACTCAACCTAATGGCAAGAATTTTTACATTGACAAAAGCTTTGTAGGTCATGACAAGTACAGCCAAAGAAGCTATAAGCTTAAAGATCAACAGAAGAAAAATATAAAAAATATTATTTTTAAGCTAATGAGACTCACAGCAAACTTATAACCCTACCATAGAGCGCATATTTAATATTGCTTGGGTAGTAACAGTAGTACAAATTGTTTACAAACTCAGTGTATGAATGAGAGCGGAACAATAACGGTTTTGCAAGCTCAAAGGATGGGAATGTGTTTTGCCCACTCCATTATTTTTTCCAACGCCAACCCACAGCTATTTGCAGCACGACACAACCTCCACATTCTCTGTGTTTATAATAACTGCCGTTCCAAGCTCCAGCTTCATCCGAAATCTACAATCTACTATCATCTTTTTTGCTGATGCAGTGTAGTAAACAATTCCTCTCAAGTTGTTTGCAGGTGGCATGGAGTAGTTTTGCAGCTGGAGTCTGCAATGTAGAGGATGAAGGGGAAGCGAGTGTGGATGGAGCAAAACAGCAGCACCTCACACACACTGGGGAATCTGACAAACTGAGACCTCCCAAGTAGAAAGCCCAACGTGCCAGTGATAATTGGTGTACTGAACTGCTTTCACTTCAGATTTTGTCTAGGACTGGAAACTGAAACTGTGTGGTGTCGAAAGCAAAAAAAAAAAAAAAAAAAAATAAAGAATGGCAGAGTACTCAGAGGTGCCAGCATTGCTAACAAGAAAATCGTAGTCAGAGCTGAGAAGTAACAAAGCACAAATTTGTAAAAAACTCTGTTTATGTACCTAAGTAGATTATTACGGTATCAATACTTTTAACTTGTTTAACTTTTTAATTTTACTCATCAAATGTTTTACACAAATATCTTTACTTTATACTTCTTTCATTTTAAAACCAGGTTCGTTACATTTGGTGACATGATCGATATTTTTTCTTCTCATGGCGCTCTGTTTTTAATCCATCAACCTATATCTTGTCATTGCAAGGCCTTTTTATCCTACCCACTGCTGTGTCATTTCCTGGCAATCACACACTACAGATGTAGGCTCACCTGTGAGGCTAATAACAAGAAAGGCAGAAGGCAAGAAGAAATACGGCTAATATGGATGAGACAGAGGGAGTCAGCGATGTAAACATGACTACGAACAGAGACATTCACAATCACCTGGTCATCATCATCCAATGTGCTCTGTTTGTGTTCTAAATGCTGGATGTTTAGCCTGATACATTAATTTAACAAATGAAATTTGGAATTCTTTTGGATTAATATATTAATATGATGTGATGTCCAGTTACCAGCGTGACACTAAAACAGGTAGTAGTAATGTCTACTTTATATTCAAGTACATGTCAGAGGCCAAACTTCTTTACTTTAACTTGAATGAAAATATTAAAGTCAGTAATTCAACTTTTACCAAAATCTTTTAAAATATATCTGTACTTCTACTTAACTAAGGATGTGTACTTTTGCCACCTCTGACACATAGACAAAAAAAAAGGATTTTACCACAAGAAGTCTAATGAGTGTCAGTGAATGGGAGAGCATCATGCTAACAGCATGTACAAAGAGACAAAAATAAATTGATATTTAAACTTAAGCAACCATGTACTGTTTGAAGTGTATTGTATGACATGTAATTACTGTCTACCCATCATTCAGTCAAATAATTCAGTCAAGGTGCTGTCCAGGGGGCAAAAGCACCACCAATTCCCACATTTGTTGCCCAGCATCTCTATTTTGGACTATACTGACAGGACCAACAGCAGGGCAGGGTAGAATAATTACACATTGATGAATAAGAAGGTCTCACATTCCCAAGCAAGGGACAGTTAGAGTAGAGTGAACTTGACTTTATTTCTGTCACTTTCTTCATCTACTACTTCTTCTAGAGGATTTAAGTGGGACTAAGGCATTAGAAGACCACCTGCAGTAAGAGAACTTCTAAGACCTTAGTGGAATAGCCACCCTTACCCTCTTTCTGCTTGAAAAGGAAGACGTTTGTCTTATGGACTAGTCTCTGGTTCACATACAGTACTAGTTCACATACAGTACGTTTTCTCATGACTAAATAATACATAGAAATGAAATATCAAACAAAATTAAACAAGACTAACTGAAACACAAAATACTAAAATATATTAAAAAAGGAGTTTGATAAACAGGAAAAGTGCAAAACAACAAGTGCAAAACAACAAGTGCAAAACAACAACACATTACACTTTTATTTATGCATTTTAAAATATCTTTACATCCACTGATGTTTTTTCCATGTACTAGTATTATAATAAATTAGTAAATATAATTATAATTAAATGATAGTTAATAATAAATATTGCATCCAATCTTTCAATGAATGAGAATCTTTCATTTCCCCATCTGTGAACTGGCCTTTTACTATAGGAGATTTAAAATTAGATTTAGTCTGATTGTCATTTTATCAGAAAAGGGAAAAAGGCACAGTTTCTGACCATCACCTGTAACACTACCTGCTGCACCACTGTGTAATCACAGTAATCAATAACATGCAACTAATCATTTTTCAGTTGAAATATCCATAAACATTGTTTATCACACTGCAGATTCCAAAAATGCTGTACTAACTATTAATTCCCATCCCTATAAAAGAGACAACTAGGTTTTGTTTTTGAAATATTATGGCACTTAACAAAATTCATGACACTATTAATTTTCACAGGGGACCTGCACAACCATTCAAAAAACACCATCAAAGAATCACTGTTTTTTTTTTCATTGTATTGTAGAATAGATTTCAGGTGTTATTATCTTTATATGCAATGAAATTAACAGTTTTCTTTCGTGAGTTCACTTAATAATCACCTGAATATTTTAAACCCAAAATGCTTTTTGCACTCTTTTGAAGGGTTCCAATTATTATAGAATAATTATAAAAGTATCTGTAGCATAAAGCACAAAATGGGCTAATGTAGTTGGCCTCTAGAGACAACCATCCTGGTTTCTGCAACAGTGGATCACACCAGATGGTGTGTTTGACCCTTCAAATCTGTTTGGGTTATTAGCTCTGGTTATGCTTCTCTGAGACGGTTCTGGTTACTGCACAGCCTGAATCTAGTTATGAAATTTTATATCTGCCTTCTAACAAAATTTCAGTCAATTATATATATATATATATACACGTTTCTTCCTTACATTTTAAAATGAGATCAGAACTGTTATAATTGTATATTTTGTTATAACACATTAGTAATACTGTATAATAAATGCATTATCATTGTGAAGGTGACTATAGATTCTTTGTATGTTAATGTGCATTTTATATGATGAAAAATTCCATCAGTATCACCAATATTACTTCTGTAGAAAACATATCAGTTCTGAGCACTCCTCTCGAGCTTGGAGTGATCACTCTGAATTTGAATCTGAGACTTATAAGCATATAGATGGTCTTGAACGCTGCCTTTCTTAAAGAGCAATTATATAAAATAGGCTGCAGTGAGGTTCACCTGATATAAAAAATATATAAATATATACTGCTGGGTACCGAGTGACCTGTTATCTGGTGAATGAGTAGATCACACCATCTTTAAAATGTGCTGTATAAACTCTCTCAGACATTTGGATTAAAGTAGGATCACTTACCTCATCCGAATTATCGGCACAGTCATAGTCGCCATCGCAGCGGAAACGAGCAGAGATGCAGTCCCCGTTGGCACAGGCAAAATCCTTATGATTACAGGTCACAGGTCCTGCATTGAGCGGGGCGCATATAGGAAAGCTCAAATGATGCAACTAAGGGCTCAGAAGATATTTTACCTGAATTGTCAAGCGAGCTCTAGCAAAGGACATGCAGAGGAAAGGGAGGGAGAGGGTGGAAAAAATGGGTGAGAAAATGAGAGTGCAACCATCATTTGGACCTGAAGTGCCATTGAACCATCTGTTTCCACCTTTCTTGAAGGTTTTACAGGTATCTAAGGGGAGCCATTACAAGCTAATTAGCAATAAGAGTGTCTACAAGTGTCAAAGAGAACATTCAGGATCTAATTTTGCAGCTGCTTTTGCCACCATTGACTGCTTTAATTTTTGCAGCTTATTTAAGGCTTATGGCTGTGAGAAATAGTGTCTAAAGTAAGGCTGATATAAAAGAGAGGATATAAGAAAAAAGAAGCCTACATAGGATTTAAACCTGGCATTTTACTTATTTCAGTGCTTTCTTTTATAACAATTGAACACCGAGCATATCTGTCTTTGGCAGCAATTAACAAAAAAAACCTTGTGAAAACAAACAGAGACTGAGATACAGAACGATAGAAAAGAAAGACTGCAACAGCTAACAGTCAGAAACAGACTAAAGCCCCCTAATGGTTGTACTGTGAACAAAGAAAGAGAACGACTCACTGCAATTCTCCTCGTCTGAATTGTCACCGCAGTCGTTCTGGCTGTCACATCTCCAGTGGTCGGGGATGCAGTTGTTATTCTCGCAGCGAAATTCATGAGGTCCACAGGTCTTTTCATCTTTTTCATCAGCCACAAACAAACACACAGATGAAAATGGCTTCAAAAGTGCATGAATATTAATGCGCCACTACAGCACATCGACGTGTAATCATCATTTCCTCAGGGTGTCCCAAACGCATGTTTGACACAGAGTTCAAAACATCTCCAAACTAAGGAGAGAAACGTAGCATACACGATGAAATACCTGAGTGTGCTACCACTCACTTCTCCCCCACCCCAGACCCCCCACAGAGCCCAATACCTGCAACTTGCTGTTACACACAATATCTCATCTGAGTGCAACTTCTTTCAACAAATATGGAAAGAGAAGCTTCTTCTGTTTATCTGCCCATGTTTGGGTTGCAGACTATGAACCAGAGCCAAGGTCAGTGTTTGAAGGAAAAAAAAAAAAAAGCTTTATCAGCACTGCAGCCTCAGTGGTCTTGTTATGCATGCAGAAGCAAACAACAAGCTCCCATTTTTTCTTTCTTTTCCCTTTTTCATCATTACTGAATAACTATGTGCCTTTTGATGAAAGTGGTGACTAATTAGGCTTTGACACCTTATACAGTTTGACTGAAAAGAAAAACCCCCCGAAAGTGATTAGATTTAAGAAAATAACAGTGCTACTAATTAAGTGTAAAAGTCGTGCTTTTTTTTATATTATAATTCAATATATGTGATGATGAAATGCTCTAACTTTCATGGTCTACACAAATACTTCTTATCAAATTTGATGGTCTTCAATAAAGCAAAATGCATGAACTGCTTATGTAGTGTATGTAGCTGTAATGCCATAATGTCTTCTCTAATAATCTAATAACTTGATTCATTTGCTTGCTGTGGGGAGAAATTCAGTGAAAGGGAGCTACTTTAAATTATGGGCTGACAGATTACATATTGAATTCTGCCATTGCAGTCACTAATGATATTTGATTTATTTAAACAACAACAACAACAACAAAAAAATAAAAATATAAAAATATAAAAATATATATATATATATATATATATATATATATATATATATATATATATATATATATATATATATATATATATATATAAAAGGAAAAAACTCATGTTGCTCATTGTACACTAGTGACAATGCATAAAACCAATAAGTTCAGTATTGGAGATCAAATGAATTCACCTACTTTTTCTTAAAAAATTGGCCTAGTTTTTTAATCTACAGAAAAAAATGCATTGAGACTGGAGAAAATCACAATTTTTCTGTTCAATTTTTAAATTTTTTCTGTTTTCTAATTAACCATTCTGCATTTGAATAATACAACAGCACATACTAGGGGGTGAATTTGATAAAAAAAGCAATAAGGGAATGACATGACTATGTTCAATGACCTGAATGACAAACACAAGCATTCCCCCAGATGCCTGCTAAGTTACAAACAAAATAAATTTTTATTTTCTTCCCTCAAATGAGAGCAATGTTTTTCTGTAGTTTCATAGAAACTGGATGAATTCTCAAACAATAAAAACCCACCTCTTCCCAAAGCACAATGTTTTTCTATACTTTTCCTCTCAGCTTCGTGAGAAGATCTGGTGAAGATTTGAAAACACTTCTGTATGGTGCTCTGGGTGAGAGCGCCTGCTTAACACTATACATGCAAATGTGAATACAGAGCTTTCTAATTTCTCTGTTTTGCAGCACAGCACTCTGCATTACCCTCTGCAAGTCAAGCTGAGCTTGTTTTTCAATTTTTCTGTTGCCTTTTCCCCCTCCTTTTTTTCTCTTATTTTTGCACAACATATTTCATTGTATTTTTTATTTTTTATTAAAGTTTATTTGAAAAGGGACCATGTACAATTTTAACAGAAATGTTTCCATTTGATGCATTGTAGTGAATTTAGCCAATGGATAGTTTTCATCCGTGGTCCCTTGGCAGCTAAAAATAAACATAGAAACTAACAAACACATACAATGATCTAATACTTAACCATAATACTTCTACACATCCTATCAGAGCCAAAAAAAAAAGAACAACAAACCTTCAGTTAAGCCAGAAAACATATTAGTGTTTACAGATTTGAGTTGATCTTAAATACGATTTTAGTTTTTATTTAAACATGTCAATAGATGAACACATCCTTATGTCTTCTGATAGAGTTTTCCAGTCAAGAGTAGCTTTCGCTAAGAAAGATGATCGCCCAAAGGCAGAATGACAAAAAAGAAACAACACAGTCGCTAGTAAATGATGATCTGCTAAAGACTGTAGAGTGAAAATGCTGTAAAGAAGGGGCCAAACCATTCAAATTTTATATACCATACGCAAATTTGAAAAACTGGTAAGGCTTTTTGTCAAGGGTTTTTAAAGTCTGTTAATAAAGAGAATTTAGATGCTCTTTATTTGCAGCTAAAGTGTCAAATAGAAAGATATTTTTCTTTAGTGCCATTTTAAGTTCTATCACATTTATCTGAAATCAACGGCATGTTGCCTGGCATAACAGTTCCATTATAAGAGAGGTTTAGTAAAGCCATCTATTTCCATACACACCTTTATTTGCGCTCTTTCCCTGCAGGTATGCTTTCGAGCTGCACAAATCTTTTTCTCAAGCATAAGATGTATTAACATAACCGCTGAAATGAGGTTTACCTGTGGTTTGCATCTTTTAGTAAACGCCCAGGCTGTTCAAGCTGTTTTATTGATTTTTAATATATTTTTTAGTCTTTGACACATTTACGGTTACATCCTGGAGAGTGATATTGATCTAGTCAACATTTTTTCCCTTTGTGATTGAAAGTATTCTTTCATTTGCCTCTGGTCTGCTCTATTATAGTGCAAGTCTATAAAAAAACTCACCGACATACAGTATATCAGCTTCTTTTCAGTGCAGTAAACAGCTGATTTTGTTATGCCAGTGTTAAACAACACTATGTTTCTGATATATTACAATCTCCAGCATATACAGATCTCTAATCTAATCTAATCTAATTTATTCATGATACAGTATCAGTAATTACTGATATAACAGGAAAGGAAAATAATTAGACAACAATTTTTTCTACATTCAGCAAAATAGGAAAATTATTATAAAATGAGCACAGATTTTAGAGAATAAAAAAAAAATGCAAGTAGACATTGTTCACTTAATTCTGCCCTGCAATTATCTTCACAATGTCAACTTCTTTAAACCTGAACCTGCATCATTAGAGAATTGGCTCTTCCAATGTGACCAGGGAAGGCTGCAATGTGAGGCATGTGCAATCTGATATTGTCAAAATAAATCAGACATATAGGCAACAAAACAGGCCCTGATGAACTGTTCCAACTCTCAGATAAAAAGAGCCCCGAGTGCTTCTTGATTAAGGCTGACCCTCTTTCCACGAGACAGGAGAAGCATGCAGAATTCACATTAGCCCCAATCACGATCTACTGCAAATCCTAAGAGTTCCTATGAGGCTCTGATTTGTGAATAATAAAGCGGCTTCACTCACCACAGTTGGCTTCGTCAGAGCCGTCAGCACAGTCTGGGTCCTCGTCACACACCCACAGCTTGGAGATACAGTGCATGGTGGCCTTACACTGGAACTGCTCTGGTGAACACGTGCTCTCAGCTGACACATGTTCAAACGTAGACAGGCATAAAAAGGAAATGGAAAGACAAATCAGTCTGACTAGTCATCTTAAACATAATAACAGAAAGTAGATATGTATATGATTTTTATGATACAAATTTAAGTGAGAGAACTGGTTAAATTCTCAAAAATAAAAATAAATAAATGACACCACACAAGAGTATTTCGGCTAGAATAAACAAAGAAGAAAGGGATGGGGAAATCAGTGGTTTTGCATCTTTATGTTCTTCACATAGTCTATCATATCAGTGTCCTTTACACTGACAGCTGAGGAATGTCTGTCACAGTTTTAATGCACTGGGAGTAAGAGGTACATCAAGGAATAAAAAAAGCAAAACAAAAACAACAAAAAAAGCTCACCTCGTAACAACCAGCCACTCGATTCTCCCATGACATCTAATTCTACTTCTTGCGGGAAAGGCTTTGGTTTCTACTACTCAATCCTCTGAATGCCTAATCAGTGTCTGCTAGTTCGAGCCCAACTGAGACTCATTCGATGGCTTAGAAGCTATTTCCAGATCTGCCAGTTGGGATCATTAATATTCCTCGGGAGAGGTGAATCTGGGACAATCTGTATCATTCTATCATAATACCTCACAACTGAAGAGCTGTTATATTGTACAATTAATCAATTGTTGGGTAATGAGATTCCATTAACATACTGAAGTCCAATAACAACGCATCATGAAGTGTTTTATTCCTCATAGACAATAGCAATTTTCATTTATGAATTATTGCTTTTAAACATTTATAATTGCATTTAATAATATGGTTCTGGTGATCATAACACTTAACATATTTTTTTTCATTAGCCATTCATTTTTTCCCCAAACAAAACCAAAGAATATTCTGCAAATTACTGAAAAGTCAGAAAGCAAAAAGGTTCTCCATCCTGAAGATTCTTACATGGGAAAGGTAGTGATTACTACAAAGCACTGAAGACCCCTTACACATATCTTCTTACAAAAACACCCTATACGCATTTATATTTTTCTTGCTTACATTAAAAAAAAGAATATTAATAGGCTTAGTTCATGTAAATTTGCCTTACAGGTCACAGAAACTGATCTGTCACTATAGAAATGATAATATATTATCAGTATCTATACCCCTATCAATTACAATTATATCAATTACAATCACAATTATACAATTATAAGTCAATTACATATATATTGAACCCAGAGCCATGCTGTTAAAGAAAATAGACACTTAAAATGCATTATAATGTTTCTTACGACAATCTGTCTCATCCTCGCCATCTCCACAGTCGTCCTGTCCATTGCAGCGCAGGTTTAATGGGATGCACTTTTGCTTTCTGGTGCACTTGAACTGACCCGACAGACAGATATATGTATCTGCAAAGAGATGGCATTTTAGAGCAGGCAAAACAAGTTTCACTACGACACTTGCTGCAGGATGTTGTCACGAATAGTCAGAGACAGTGGCTGCTAGAACAAAAGAGGCTTAAGGAAAGAACAAAAAAGTATGTTACATAAATCACAATCTTAAAAAAAAAAAAAAAAAAAGCCAAGGTACTGATACTGCATAGATAATGTACCAAGCTGCTTGGCTATATTTAATATGAAGAACAATGCACATCATTAATCATTGTGGCTGAAAATCTGTTCTCCCTGTAATACATCCACATTACTGGTGTTGGACATCAAAATGCCCTGTAATTTTCCCTGATGCTTCTAAAGTGGTTATCGATCACTTGATGATAGCATTATGTGCTATTGAACCTTAGAAGAAAAACAGCAATAAAGATGACTTGTTACTGTTGAAAAAAATTCCATTCAGACATTATTGCCAGTGTGTGGTGCATATTCTATATCTGCTCTACATTATATAAAGAGAAGGATATGAGCATTATGGTAAAAAAAAAAAAAAAGAAGAAGAAGAAGAAAAAAAATCTGATTAAAGAAACAGTGTTGGTCTCACCGCAGTTGGCCTCATCCGAGTTGTCTCCACAGTCATTCTCTCCATCACAGATGAATGGAGGAAGAGCACACAGACCAGTGCCACACTGGAAACGCCCAGGCTGGCATTTGAATTCAGCTGCAAATTAATGATTTACAGTGAATTTAAGCTGTGACCCAGAAATTTCTGCTTGTGGCATAAATGAACCGGATCCTTAAGAATCTACCTGCCCTTTTCAGAATAGCTGCAGTTCTCTTAATTACTTACTGACAGCCTGACAATTTCTGAGGTAAAAAAATGACATTCAGACACTAATAACTGGAGTTTTCAATTCAAATCTTTCTATTAGAAAGATTACATTAGAAAAAAAGGTTTATTTCCTTCAAATCTGTTAATAATAGTAAAATAATTTAGCATAGTATTTTCATTTTTATGTCAGTGCAGGAGCTGTCAGGCAACAGGGTTCCCTGTTGGGGGTAACATTTTCAGAGGCTAGAATAACAATTCATTATTATTACCAGTAATGATTTGTTTGGGTTCATATGGTCAGGCTGGTTAATGCACTCGCTCATATACTCACGGCAGTCTGCAGGCTCATCTGAACCATCACCGCAGTCATCCACTGTGTCACACTTCCACCAGAATGGTATACACTCATCTGTGCCACAGCGAAACTGCAGAACGAAGTCGAGCACACACAATCCGAAGCTCAGGAAAAAAAGTTCTGCTCATCTACTTAATCACACGAGGCTAAATTAAAAAAGGGACTACTTCTGACCTGGCTTGCTGTACAGTTGGATAGGCAGGTCTTGCCATCTGAAGCCAGGTAGAAGTTAGTAGGGCATGCACACTTGTGTCCTCCACCAGGGGACAAAAGGCATAGGTGACTGCAGCCTCCATTAGCCACCTGACACTGATGTTTGGGCACTAGGGGAAGAAATACCAGGTTTAAAGACGGAACTCTTTACCTTTTTCGAAAGCCAGTAAAAGAGCAGTAAAGGGGAGTCTTACCCTCGGGCTGGCGCAGAGGGTGATAAACTGTTACAGATTTAATGGCCTGCCAGGAATTGAGAAGCTCAACAGCATGGGAACCAGAGGTTTTGTGAGCACGGCGAAGAGACTTCGATTTGCCATCTGTCCAATAGATGAAGTCTTCAAACAAGGTCAGCCCCATCACACCCTGGATGTGGTTGTGAGGAACTAAGGTGGAAAATATTAGTCAACATCTATTTTGCTGACTCATTAATTGAAAGCCAAAAATAGGCAAGTCTAAAAATGTCAAAGTATTAAGCTTTTAATGATCTCAACAATAAATCTTGGGCCAGGAAATGAGCAAGAATTAACAGATACTTTATCTTGCCCCTGCTCTAACAATCCTAAATTCCATGTATGAGTTTGTTGGGCTGCATTAGGTGTAGCAGATAACCAAATTATGACTAATAATCTTTTAAAAAGTAAAATAAAGATATTTTTGGAAGGTTTCATAACACCCAGTTATGTCATAGTGTTTTGTGTTTTAATTTGTCATTAAATATTTTAACCATGATCATGATTTTTTTTCGTGGAGTACAAGATGACTATATACAGTAAGTGCACTTCCCTGTTTCAAGCTTCTCCCCAAACAGTTCAGTGCAGCAAAAGTAAATGAGCAACGGTAGCACAGAATCTCTCAGGAGTGCATTTGATTAATTCTTGCTAATTTTCTGACCAATGATTTGCTGTCAAGGGCAATAAAAACTTAATATTTGCCATTTGGGGCTTGATCTATTTAACTGCCAGGCATGTCAGCACTCCTTTCTCAGTTACAAATCTTACAATTATTAAACTAAACATTACAATTATTTAGCAGGCATGCATCTACACCTAATAAAACATGACAGGACATGATATTATAGAAAAATTAAAGTATGAGATTTACTGTTCGCATACTACATACTGTTCAAATATTAATTCTTTTCTAACAGCGTATGCCAAAGTCCTTTTTTTTTTCTTATCTCACATCTTTTTGTCAATTGACATCAAATAATTTTTTTAATGTTTTCATGAATGCCTTGTCCTGCTTTCTACCCATATATAGTTACATGTAAAGTTCTCTGCAAGACAAGTTAGTTCTTGTTATCACTTACAGCATTATAGCTATAAACAGTTATCCCCTCACCAACCTCTTTTTCCTACTTTCAATTGAACTTAATAAGACAAAAAGAAATGTAGTGTGTCAAGTAACCGAAGACATGAAAAGACTCAAATCCATTGTCCTGAAGGATTTCTAGTGGTGAAAAAGAAAGATCTATAATCTATAAAAGTTCTATAAATATTAAATACATTTCTTCTAGCAGAAAATGTCTTCATATCAAAAATTTGACATTTTTCTTGATAAAATGTTTGGTTGTTGAAGTGCCCACCATACAAACCCTTGTGAAACCGCTGTTACTATAGAAAAAATTTGTAAGAAATCAGAATATTACTGCATTACTGACAGTGATGCAGTTTGGAAAATGGATCAAAAGGCTTTGACCAATCAAAATTGAGAATTAAATGACACTGTGGCATAAGTCTCTTAGAAATGAGTCAATTGCCCACTTGAGTATGAGGTTTCAGTACACAAGTAATGGTGGTATCTGTACCTTTGTGCCTTTGAGAGCCATCCATGTTAGCAAAAAGAATGTGACTGTCATCAGACCAGTAGATCCTCTTAGTGGTGTAGTCAATGGTGAGGGCAGAGGGGCTGTAGATTTCCTTGTCCACAATCACAATCTGGCCCTGACCATCCATGCCAGCACGACCCACACATGGTTTTTCACAGCAGTCAATCCAAAACACATACCTAAAATAAAACATTACACACAAACTCACATCAAGCATGCTATACTGAGTAGCACAGATCCAAAACAAAGTATTGGTTCCATACCCTAATTGGGCATCAAGTGCCACATCTGTGGGGTTCTGTAGGCCAGAGCTCAGTAAGACAGTGGGATAGAGGCCATTAGATTTGGACACTTCTAAGGTCTTCCTTTCGATATCACACCAGTACAGATTTTTCCCAATCCAGTCAACAGCCAACGCACTCGGTACAGCTGCACGGTGAACGACCTATCAGATGGAAACATAAATATTAATGACCCTTCTGCATACCACCACCTCTCACATTAAAGCAAGGATAAGGTCTGTAACATGACATAAAAACTAGTTCTATGCAATACCAGATGTGATATTGCCAAAAATATGTTTTTCTGAAAAGAAGGTCAAAGCCAAAATGCTAATGCAGTGCTTATATTTTCAAATTACAGGTAAGAAACCAGATGTGATAAGCAATAAAAAAAGTGTCAGAGCTCAAAAACTCTCCTAATTTAAACAAACAAATGCTTAAATGAGCTGCCTCTTCTCTGGATGTGAAAATCACACTTCCCTCGTGGGCTAAGCAAATATGTCAGTTTGCAAACAGAACTGGGTTTTTCATGTGCTGTGTTAAAAAAACCCTGAAACTGCAACCCATGCTGTCGTAATGACTTGTAATATCTCCTCCATCACTGAGGATGAACAATGTTTCATATATAAAAAAAAAATAACACATGCATTTTGTGACATTCCAACCTCATACATATTGCATGATTTTAAAATGTAGTGCAAAACAGGTTATAAAAATACAGCACTCTTTCATTTAATATCTGCTGAGAACTTTGCTGCATTGAATTACTAAAGTGCTGTTTGTGTTCACCAACTTCCTCTTTTGACTCAGAAGTGTGTAAAACCAGTCACACAAGTGGCCACTTGCTACATACTAGAGAAGAGGACAGCAATGGGTAAAGTATGAGGACATGTTGATGAGGTCATGGTTAAAAACAAAACAAAAGTTTCTCCTTTATGAATAAAATCTCAAAATTACTTATATTCTCAGGCCTGTATTCAGCTGTCCTCTTCCACAAGGCTGCACCTAAAGCAGTTTAAGCAGTTTCTGAATCTACAATACTGAAGCCACTTTTAAAGGAGAGAAAACACATTAATATTCGAAGTGAAAACGCAAAAGCCTGGGCTATTCTGGAGAGATCATGCCACATTGATTTGAAGCTCTGACTTCCAAGGAAATAAAAGGTTAACATAATTAAAATGTCAACATTTGAATACATCAGCATAGAAATAGAAACTGAAAAATTGTTTAACATTTCCTACGCACGTAGAATCTGTGTTGAATAATGGCATCTTTATTGGTCTCTACTTCACTGTTATCACCCAAAATGATAATGCATACAATGTACATTTCAAGAAAAAAAAGGCTAAACCTAAAAAAGCAAGATATAAACACTAGTTCCTATAACACTATCCTTCATTAATACATATCGTTTCTGCTTTCCTTATTAGATTGCACCGAAGGCATCACCTGCAGCGATGCAAATTACATGAGTAGCACAAAGGCAAAGTTCCCACAGCCACAACCATTAATACATCTTTATATTGCAGAAGTAATAGAAATCAAAACCGAACAGTAATGAAGTGAGTGTCTTGCTGCAGGCTACTGTTTCTCTATGCTTCAAGCTATTGTGTGATATATATAAAAAAATTATCATAACATACCAAAGTACTTGGTCGTGGCTCATTGTGGACCTACTCAGCAACAGACATTCACCATTTATTTTCCCAGGTTATAAAGGTCAAACTTCATAATAAGAAATGATTCTACCCTTAAAACATTTCAAAACAGGTTGAAATCATAACAATAGCTTACATCAGACTTTCTCTAACAATAATAAGTCACAATACTGCAATTCCTACTGTCCATATGGTTCTATTTTACTTACTACCAGATTTTCACAAATATGATAAACATATTCAGAAGTTTGAAGACATCTAGTCTTTTATTGTTTTTAAGACACATAAGCGAGTTCTTTTTTGTTTAAATGCAAAAATACATAAATAAATGCATAAAACAAGGAAAAAAAATTGCCATGTCTCTTGTAAAACCTTGTTAAAGATTATTTTGCTAGTTGGACATTTATTTTACAGAGCTTGGACATACAGTATGCTTTGGGCCATTGTTTTGTATGGTTAAGTTGGTTCCAATTTTCTGTATTCCAGACAGAATTGCATGGTATTGAAAGCCATGTTGTTTTAGTGTTCCTTTCACCTGAAATAAGACTCCCAACATTCCCTGCTCCAAAACAACCCCAAACTTCTTCTTCCGGTTTCTCCCATTAGGGGTCGCCACAGGGGATCATCCGTCTCCACAACCCCCCTGTCCTCTACATCTACCTTTATCACACCAACTACCTGCATGTCTTCCTTCACCACATACATGAACCTCCTCCATTCTCAGCATTCTCCTACCGATATACCCCATGTCCCTCCTATTTACATGTCCAAACATCTCAAACTCGCCTCCCTCACCTTGTCTCCAAAACGTCCTACATGCGCTATCCCTCTAATAAACTCATTTCTAATCCTGTCCATCCTCGTCACTCCCAACAAAAACCTTACACCTTAAACACTGTCTCTAAACCATACAACATCGCAGGTCTCACCACAGTCTTATAAACTTTCCCTTTCATGCTTACAGATACTCTTCTATCACAAATCACTCCTGCCACTCTTCTCCACCCACTCCACCCTGCCTGCACTCTTTTCTTCACTTCTTTAACACACTCTCCATTACTCTGCACTGTTGATCCCAGATACCTGAACTCCTCCACCTTCTCCACCTCTTCTTCCTGCAACCGCACCACTCCACTGCCCTCCCTCTCATTCACACACATGTACTCTGTCTTACTCCTACTGACTTTCATTCCCCTTCTCTCCAGTGCATATCTCCACCTCTCCAGGCTCTTCTCAACCTGCTCACTACTCTCACCACAAATCACAATATCATCCACAAACATCATAGTCCACGGAGACTCCTGTCTGACCTCGTCCGTCAACCTGTCCATCACCACTGCAAACAGTAAAGGGCTCAAAGCCGACCCTTGATGCAGTCCAACCTCCACCTTGAACCAGTCTGTCGTTCCTACTGCACACTTCACTGCTGTCACACTGTCCTCATACATGTCCTGCACCACCCTCACATACTTCTCTGGCACACCTGACTTCCTTAGACAGTACCACAACTTCTCTCTTGGCAACCTGTCGTATGCTTTCTCTAAATCCACAAACACACAATGCAACTCCTTCTGACCTTTACTTCTCCATCAACATTCTCAAAGCAAATAAGGCATCTGTGGTGCTCTTCCTCGGCATGAAACCATACTGTAGCGATACCAGCACACTCCTTTTCCATTACCAGGCATCCTCTCACCTTTTAGAATCCACTGCCATCTCTTCTAAACATCTCCATGCTTCTAACGGTATGTCATCTGGTCCTACCGACTTTCCACTTTTTATCCTCTTAACTGCTGCTCTCACTTCCTCCTTACTAATCCTACCTACTTCCTGCTTCACCATCTTCACATCATCCAACCTTCTCTCTCTCTCATTTTCCTCGTTCATCAGCTGCTCAAAATACTCCCTCCACCTTCTCAACACACTCTCCTCACTAGTCAACACATTTCCATCTCCATCCTTTATTGCTCTAACTTGCAGAACATCTTTCCCAGCTTGGTCTCTCTGCCTGGCCAATCGATATAAATCCTTTTCATCTTCTTTAGTGTCCAACTTCAATTACAGCTCCTCACATGCCTTTTCCTTGGCTTTTGCCACAACCCTCTTTACCTGCGGCCGCATCTCCTTGTACTCCTGCCTACTTTTGTCATCTCTCTGTCGATCCCAATTCTGTTTGGCCAACCTCTTTCTCCTTATGCTGTCCTGCACTTCCTCATTTTACCACCATGCCTCTTTGTCTTCCTTTCTATTTTCAGATGTCACACTAAGTACCAAGAATCTTTCATTCCCAGGTACACCATCTACTACTTCATCTAATTCACTCCAGAATTTTTCCTCCTCCTCCATCTCACAGCCGACTTGTGGAGCATAAGCATTTTTATCATCACCCCTTCAACTTCTAGCTTCACGTTCATCACCCTATCAGAAACTCTCTTCACCTTCACTACACTCTTACTGTACTTGTCCTTCAGAATCACCCCTACACCATTTCTCTTTCCATCCACACCATGGTATAACAGTTTAAACCCACCTCCAATGTTCCTGGCCTTACTCCCGTTCCACTTGGCCTCCTGAACACACAACATACCTACCTTTCTCCTCTCCATCATCTACCTCTCTCTCCCTTTACCAGTCATAGTACCAACAAACCATTAAGCTAAACCTCCATTTTTAATTGTGGTTATGAAGCAGTCAGCTATCATCTTCTCTCCTGTTCTCTGTCTTACATGAGTCTTAGTTAGAGCAACAAATGTCACATTTGCATGAAGGGACAGGCATGTGTCACAAAATGAGAAAACATTGTGTGTTTCCAAACTTTTAACAAGTACTGTATACCATTTTTATTAATTGTATATCTTGGCATTATTTACACTTAAACTTTTTAAGCAGAAGAAAGAGACACAAAAAAAAATAACAGAACCACATGAACTCGTTGCTAGTAATTAACAGCATGTATGCATTATTTTCCTACTTTTTGTGTTGGCAAACAACAATATTAAAACTTTGTGTCATGAATTTATTTACACCAAAGAAAAATTATTTAATGGGATATGCAAATAATTGGCTCAATAACAACCAGTGTATTAGGTGTGCAGATGAAACCTAAGGTTTGCCTTGTTTTTTTTCTTCTTCTTCTAATGATCAACTGCACTACTGCAATAAAGCACAGGTAAACCTTAACATCTAAAGTTGAAACAACTCCCAAAATCTGTATCATCCCATGTTTACTGAAAACTTTATCAAAACAATATCAAAACAAAAAATCAGTGCTGCTAAAAATGATAAATCCCCTGGGCAATGGCCTTTTTTTTTGATCATTGGTGTCCGTAGCACTTTTGAAAGGAAAAAAATACAAAAACAAAACAAAAGCTGTAAACAACTTTAACTGTATTTTCGCTGTATATCATTACTTTTTATCAGGCATGGCAAATTTTTATTTTAAGCACATTTCTATTAAAAATGATTTTATGAAAATATATTCTACATATAATTATTATCTATATTCTATATATACTTATTATTGTTTAATTGTATATTTATTTATTTTTTATTATACAGTGTATTCATGAGTTTCATTTAGTTATCAGCTACTAAACATTGTAGTGTACAATATGTACATGCTATTGTATAAAATAAGGTGCCTTGAAATGTTATACAATAATCTTTTTTTTTATCTTTTAGCGACTGCACCAATGCACTCTCATACTGACCTTTGCTATTCAGACTGATGAATTTGTTGAGTTAAAGTGATTCTATATTTTGCGCAGCACGACGTCTTCTATGATAAGTGGCTTATAATTGTGTCTGCTGTGACCACTGTTGAGTAGAGCATTTTCCCCCATTTTCCTTCGGCATGTAAATGATATGGACTTTCAGACTAAACATAAAATCACAGTTTCATTTTAAGTATTCTAATAATTGCTCCCCCAAGCTGTAATGGACTATAGATGACATTTGTATTGGGAGAGAGAGAAAGAGAGAAAGAGACAGAGGAAAACAGAGAGGGCAAGGGGTTCTGGTTCTAATGAAGCTAAATGAGGGTTTTGGCTTTACACTGAAGCTAACGAGTTGGAGAGAAGGATGGCTCAGCAGGAGCTCTATACAGGCTTCCATCTGAGACCTAGCCATGTGGTCCATTTAATACACACACACAAGCCTAGTTTGAGAATTCATATAGTTATAGTCAGCTCCATAATTACTGACACTCTTTATGGAAATGACAGTGAGCAGAATGGGCAAAAAGTAATATTTAAAATAAATAATGCATGAAAAATATTGATGGCTTAAATAATAGAATGTCTTTTCTCTGCAAAAAAAATTAGAAATAATAATAAGAAATATAATAAAACAAATATCTGTTGAAGCTTCTTTTGAAACCCTAATACATTTAAAATGCAAATGAAAGTGGTCCAGAATAAAGTAAAAACAGAGAACAAAAAAAAAAAAAAGTGTAAAACATAAAATAGTAAAATAGGCAAATAATAATGAAAAAAGTAAATTACAACAGTGACAGAAAGATCAAAATCATAAAGTATTAAACCAAAATAAAAGATAACATACAGTACAAATAAAACATATAAACAAAATGTATAGAATATAAATGTAATGTAAATGTAACTAAAGTAAAACTATTGCCATTAAATAAAACAATCAAATCTAGCAATTAAAAATGGAAAAACTTGATCCATGCTCACAAATAGGTGCATAAAAACACATGGCTGCTGCTTTATATATTTATGTTTATTAATGCAAATTGCTATAAATATATTCATGTACATTCTCGGTACTCCTAAGATAATCAATGACCCTGACACCTTCTGCTGTCCAGAACATGTCTGATGCATCCCAATGCTTTCATTCTGACCAGTTGGTCATGCATTACCCATATAGTAACCATATAGCACACAGGTTATGATTTATGAATAATTTGATCTGGCATCACCCTTATAAATATATTCCCTGTGAAGTCTGGTTTCTCCCATTGTTTTTTTCCTTATGCATTTTAGGAAGTTTTTCCTAAAATGCACATACGGTACACTTTTGGCTTGCTGATTAGGAATACATTTATATATGTATCTTAAATTTACTGTACATATTTTTGTAAAGCTTGTCTGTGACAATGTCCATTGTTAAAAGCGCTATACAAATTAAAATGGAACTGAATGAAAGTAGGCCAGATGTAAAATCTGTGGACTGAAATAAAAAATGGAAAAAATAAAAATAATAAATTAATATAAACATGTATGGGTTAATTTTGTTGTTGGAGTTAATCTCTTACTGAGAGATCCACCTATGACTAAGTCTTATCCTCCTCTCAACTAGGCTTTAAACTAAAATACCTAAATTACCTTTGAACTCTTGAAAACCAATTTTAGAAATCAGCAATCGATATAGTACACATTCTGCATTGTAGTATTTTAAATATGGGTCACGCTTCTTTAACATAGAGCTTAGTAAAACATTGATCTAAATGTAGCTCCAGTGACACATATGGTGTAACGTTTTAGCTGCAGTTTGCTTGTTTTTATGGATGTGGAATCTGCTACAGTAGTTAATTTGGAACCCTTAACTCAAAGAATCAACACAACTGTTATCCAGGTTTTATCTTTGTCTTTCTCTTGCCCTTCCTCACCATCTTATGTGTCATTTTACATCCATTACTGGACATACAGGTGTGTAATATTTCTTTAACGCAACTATTTTTCTTAAAATAATACTGTAGAGATGACTATTTCTTATACTTCCCTGTTTCCTATATAAGCCTGCAAAGCAAATGTTTTCGAGATAATGCTAATTGCTGATGATTATTTCTAAAAAGAAAAACTCTATTTGAGCTGATTTTAGAGCCAGTAACACAGCAAAACATCTCTTAAAAATATGAATATAATAATAATCAGATTCATTCATTTTATTAAAAAAAAAGAATAAATCAACGTCTTTAAGAAAACTAAAAGCATGTTAACCATACCTTAAGATCACTACCATTCAGCCGAATTCTGTTGATCCTTCTCCCGCTGGGTCTGCTTGAGTCTACCCAGTAGATGAACTCTTTTCTGTAGTCAAAATCCAAGCTGATAATGTTGTTGAGACCCTTTCACAAAGAACACATGAAGTGAAAGTGTTATTCTTCCCACAGCCCAAAAGTAAAAAATTAAAATAATAATAATCTCTGCTGTTCAACCAAGATGATTGAAATGAAGCAGCACAGCTTCTCAAATGCACAAAAGAGCAAGACATGCAGCCTTGTTCTGTTACTCAATTAGCTGGAGAGCTTAATTAGCCACTCCATATGCACTTTTGCTTTAGTCTCGCAGAGTAAATCTGGCAGGAATGTAGATGAGAAAAACAGCACGTATACATCCCTCTGATATCTAATCAGTGCATTGATTTTAGAACAGCAGGTTTAGCGACTGATGCCTGAGAAATGTGCTGAAATAGGGTTCAGAGAGCCTTCCAACAGGATACTGAGCTACATCCGTTACTGTCAGGTTGGCATCAATGTGTTGTCAGTCAGGAAAGGCAGTCTGCTGTTCACCAGGACAGCCCTGCTCACCTCAGCACAGATGCCAAGATCAGTTGACGAGTGAAACAGAAATGGCACCTTTATCAGTTTCTTTGTGGATAGATAGTCTGAAGCACAGGGACTGGGTGATAATTAAACTGCAAGAAAGAAAATGTTTTAAAGGGCAAAATATGAGATGTGTAGTTATAATAGCACAGTTTTTCCATATGTTGAAATATACTTCTTACAAAATCGTCATTAAAACCTTTTATCAGCTGGACGTGCTGGAAGTAGACAAAACTTAAAACTGGGCAGGGAAATAAGGTTCACAGAGTTGTAAACCCTTTTCATTATTTATGTTTGAGCAAAATATGGCCAAAATCTTGTGCACAGCTGATCAATCATACCAATAGAGGTGCTTATTGGACATCTCACTCCAGGTTTAGCCCCCCCCTCACTACTGTTATAATGTTATACAGTCTAGTTACATTAAGTTCAGGGTTCTGTGCAGGCCACTCAGGTTCTTCCACCCTAACATTAGCATACCGTGTCCTTATGGAGCAGGCTAGCTAGTTTTGGTTATTTATTTACAGTGAAAGGAAATTATCATGGTAGACATTCTAATTACAAAGACATCCTATTCAACAATGTGCTTCCAAATTTGTGGCAGCAGTAGCATGTAGGTGTGATGGTTAGGTGTCCATATATATTTGACCATAATTATTGAAACTGCTGTTGTTTATTAGTGCAAAATTAATGTAATCATAGATGTAGAAGTTATCAAATCAATTTCATGAGCAAGCCCACTGAGCAAATAAAAAAAGTCTAATGTACTGCCTAACATTTTTGCCTAAAAAGCACATTAAACTATGTAAGCCTTTTAAATGCATTATTACAAGTTAATGAAAAATGAACCAAACAGGTTTATACTTTTCTAAAAACGTGAAAACAAGTAATCGTACGAGATCATCTAAAATAAATTGCACTATTTAAACTACCTGGGGAACATAATTCTACCGTAATCCAGATTATTTACTGGTGTAGCACAGTATGTAGTGGGATCAGAACAAGTTGCTTCTGCAATAGGTTTGGTATTGTGGTGCATCATACCAGCATAATATCATTTCAAATATAACAATTTTTGGTTCGTGATATTTAAGAGGTATGGGTTTTTTTCCTGCTAAACCTACTACCAGGCAACTACACACACAGAAAAAAAATCAATAACCAAGATATCAAATCTGCTTATCACAGGCACCTGGTCGCTAAAAAAACGGCCATGACTGACATACAGTGAACGTCTTTTAGAATACTGATCTACCATGAGGTCGATCAGGTTAAATATATTACTAGAGACAGTCATTTAATCAAAATATTGATTAAAGGGATTGATAAGACTCTTCAATAGAAAGTGTTACTTTATGAAAAATCTTATAATGTCATGAATTTCAACTGGAATTAACAGAGTGCAAACAACTAGCTTGGACTTATTCCGGACTCAAATGCACTTATTAAACAATAAAAAATTAAACCAAAACATTGTCACAACACATACTACATATAAAAAAAATGAACAATAATAGTTTGAAAGATTCCATGAAGCTACTACAAGAAAACATGGTCCATATGAAATCAACAGCATGCTAAATACCATGGAGGGATTACAGGGATTTACTTCCCCAGGCAAGCAACGGACACACAATTTGTTTTCACTCTATTAATGTGAAGCTGCACAGAAAGTGCACTGTTTAATGACTTCAATTAGTCTTCTCAAAAGTGAGGGCCAACAACTGCTAGTGTGCTGTTATCACAATCACATCACCATGGCTCTTAATTGGGACTCTATTAAGCATTTAACAGTTCAGTTTCATAGATTGCTCTGTGAATCACGACTAAGATTTATAGAACACATTCTGTGGGACGGATTAAAAAAGCCTGGCTGTGGATTTTTTTTCCAACCAGTTGTGAAGAATAGATTGCAACAGTAAAGTAAATGAAGCAGGTTGGAAACAGAAGAAGAGAAAAAGCTTTACCTGTTTCAGAAGCGTGTAATTAGAGCCATCAACGCTTAGTTTTCTGATTTCGTGATGATCAGCAAGGATAAGAAAAGGCTCTTCAGCTGAATAATAAAAGAAATAAAGAAGAAACGTGTAAAAACATATTCTAAACAGTAACTGCAAGCCATTGTTAGGTCTTCTCATTATTAACACAGAGTATGTCATTAAATGTAATATTATACAATAGTGTGAAAAGTGGAATCCTTTATGAATTCTATACTTTCAGGACATAAAAATACAGATAAACAACACATGAAATATTCCACCATGTCATTATTTATTTTACAAAAATATAGCCAAAATGGAAAAGACATGTGTGAAAAGCAAAATACACCTTTACTGCTGGGTAAAAACCAAACACAGCGTATCAGCACAAACACATCATACCAACTGTCAGGCACAGTGGTGAAGGGCTGATGATTTGAACTTGTTTTCCAGGCATAGGTTCTGGGAACCTTGCAGTCATTGAGTTGGCTATGAACTCCTCTGTACACCAAAGAATTCTAGTGTCAAATGTGAAGCCATCTGTCAGACAGCTAAAGCTTGGCCAAAACTGGGTCATGCAACAGGACAATGATCCCAAGCACACCAGCAAAATCTACAACAGAATGGCTGAAAAAGAACAGATGTAAAGAGTTGCAATGGCCAGTCAAAATCCAGACCTCAACCCAACTGAAACGCAGGACCTTTCGAGTGCTGTGAATAACAAATGTGCACAAACCTCAATAAATTGAAGCAAAACTATAAAGAAGAGTGAGCCAGAATTCCTCCACAATGATGTGAGAGTCTTATAAAGTCATATAAAACATAATTACTGCAGTTTATTGCTACGAAAGGTGGTTCTACAAGCTAATCATAAGGTGTACTTTGTTTTTCATACATGGTTCCTCCATTTTGGCTCGATTTATGTAAAAATAAGTAATGACAGGGTGTAATAGGTGATGTGTTGTTCATCTGAGGCTGTATTCACATGACAAAGACCGAATAACTTTTATGTCCTGATACCTAAAACCATAGAATTCACAGAGGTTGTTCTTTAATTTTCACATGACTGCAAATTGTACCACAGGGATGTTTGATTTCTAAATTTGATTATTTCATTTGATACATGTTATATAACGATACAGCTCGGACAGTAATGCCCACTGTAATGCTAATCAAAGCTTTATAATAAAATGCTCTTTACTGTTTCTATAGCAACAGAGACTTGTATGATGTGGACATTCCACATATTCTCAATGTACATATAAAAAGAATCTAAGATAGTGCTATTTAACAAATACAGACATTAAATCAGTGGTAAAGTGAAGGAGACATTTATTTAACATTTCTGATTAGAGTTTCATATTTATACATTGTGATAGTATAAGGAGTTTATCATTTGTAGCCTCTTTATACTTCAAATTTTCTATGCCTCCATTATTCCATATTTGCATTCCAAATACAAACAAAAATCCATAAACACAAAAATGCCAAACACATTGGTGCAAACATAGCCACATGATGTATGGAATAGATGTAATTACCAGTGAGAGACCTGCAGCTGTTAGGGTTGTATTTTGAGGCTTCGTATCCATCCACACACAAACACTTGTAAGAACCGTAAGTGTTGATACAGGTTTGACTGCAGGGGTGAGTGGTGGAGCATTCGTCAATGTCAACACAGCTTTTTCCGTCATTCTTCAGGTGAAATCCTGGCCAGCACTTACACTAGACACAAGGAACGGGGGGATGGGGGGGATGATGGAAAGCAATTCAAATGTTTTGCACCTTTAAACTACCCAAGTGCAACAAATAAATTCCGATAGCTTCCCTGAAAATTGTGTCATTATTGCACTACACCCAGTGAAAATAACTGCCAACAGTTATTCCGTTTCCAGAAGCTTTTAAATGAGCTAAAAATATAAATGCATTAGTGAGGCAGAAGCTAGAGTTCCTAGAGACACTTTTGAGTAAAACAGAAATAATAATGCAATGTTTAGTTATGGCAAAAATGCAGTAAAGCAGTAACAGTCAGATTTGCTGCCTAAAAAGCATATTAATTCAAACCAAGCAGAACTTTTTTTTGTAACATGAATGTGTTTTCAGACTGAATACTACTGCAATTTTCATAGAAGGAAAAGTATTTGAGCAACAGAGCAATACATTTCTCAGGACTTTTGGCTGAGTCAGTTACTGTTTTTCCTGATCCTTCTCCAGTCTGTACTCAGCTTATAGAGCTTTGTGCAGAGCCTTATATCTATACTTCCCTGGTTGAAGATAAAGGTCATCACCTATGTGTCCTCTGGCATTTGTTGTGTTTCAATAAACCCTTTATTGATTCAGAGAAGAAGATATTGGACACAATTTTGCCTTAGACCAATAGTCTGACAGCTCTGATTGCCAAAGGTCATGTGGGGAAGACATTTGTGACTTTGGTATGAACCAGGCAGCCTATCCACCTTTCAGAAACTGTCAATCTTTTGGAGTGATCATAGCCATTATTAATAGATCCTGACAGCTTTTTTAGGCCTGGACTTATCTTTTTGTTGGCAGCTCGACACATCCTTATTCTAGAACTTCTATAGGTATGGAATCTAAAATGCAAGTGATTTTGTACTAGACCTTGAGGTTTTTAATCAATAGGTTTTCACCTGATCTCAAGTGATGTTTGTGGTGAAGAGATGATGAGCCAGGATTAAGTTCATGGAAATAATCACAAAATATTTCAGAATACGAAAAGCAGAATGAATTGTTATGTTCTTTATCAAATATTGTTAGGATTACAGTGAAAAACAGAACCTGACACCTAAAAAATTGGTAAATATTAGCATGTGTGGAGTACAGCTGCTTCATCGACCTCACATGGAGAAAAATGCAGTGAAACTAAACCAAACATTCTGTTTATGCCAAATCACTATTTCATTCAAGTGTTCAATCATCAGTGATAAAACTGGTGCCCAGAAGAAAAACAAACAAATAAAGCCACAAATGCACTCAAACAACAAATAAAAAACAACAAACAAATGAATCTAGTGAAAGCCAAATTTAAAAGGAAGTGAGACTGTTTATAAATGGATGAAAGTTTACCTGAAAAAAAAAAATAAAAATCTATGTAAGGTAAGAAGGCCTGAGGGGCAGTCAGCATTCCAAATCATACCAAAGATGTTCAGTAGGGTTGAGGTCAGATCTCTGCAGCAGGCCATTTAAGATCTTCCACCTATGTAAACCATATCTACATAGAGCTCGCTTTGTGCTCAGGGGCATTGTCATGCTAGCAAAGGTATTTGTTTCCTAGTTAAAGGGAAAATGTAATGCTACAACATCCCAATACATTTTGTCCTTTTAGTGTAGCAAATGCTAATGATGACTGTTTATATAGCTGATTTTTTAAATAAGAAGTGTTTTATTTATTGAACAGTTATCAATTAGTGTTTGGGACTCATTGCATAGGTCTAGGTTTAAAACATTTGTTTAGTCAAGCCTTTTGTGAATAGGCTTCTCTTAGGTAAAGTTCTTTTCGAATGGGGACCACTCTGTGCAGCTGAGGTGGTTCCACATGAACAATCTAAGGAGGCAATCCATGAGGTTATAGTGGAGGGTTAAAATCAAGAATCATGAACTGTTATGTAATTAACATAAACAGTTTGCTACAATGGCGTAGTACTACTGTACAATCACCATGAAGAATCGAGTCTCTATCAGTAAACAGGTGATAACCTCAACATTAGCGAAACCAAAAACAAATTTTCCTTTTACTGTCACAAGGATATATTTTATTAAATAAAATAAAAAAAATTAATTATATTTGTAATCTATTTAGTTTGGTAAAGCTGCTTTGGGACAATGGCAGTGTTATAGGTGTTATTCAAATTAAACTAATATAATAAAACTGAATTAAATTGCTCCATCAAGACCACAACATAGTGACTTGTAATTATAAATAAAAGTCATTTAAAGCAGCTTTGTTTCTGTTAGCAAACAGCTTATTTAGGTACATCAGTATATACAGAGTACTACATATAGTGCTATATTATGCAGTAACATATGTTGGATTAACCAATTCAGTATAATGCATTTTGGTATCAGACATTATGATACTCTACTGATTATAAAAATGGATGTCATGTCATGAAAGACTGTTAACATCTACTAACCAACCTTGTATCCAACTAGTAAATCCTGGCAGTCTTGAGTACATCCACTGACACGTCTATTGAGACATTCATTAACGTTGCAGTTTTTTTCATCTGAGCGATCCCCGCAGTCATCTTTCTGGTCACAAAGGCTTGTCTCAGATATGCATCGTCCATTGGAACACATAAAAAAGGAGCCATTGCACAGGCTCTCTGGAAGGACAACAAGAAAAAGAAAACAGAGCACATGCTTTTTGAGAAAACTTGAATTCAACTAAATTATGTTTTCTATAATAATATAGAATAAAAAGCAAAAACAGCAGAAGGCAACACGCTATTCCGTACATATTGCAAGTGCCAATAAGCTCAAAGGCTTTCTACAGATTCTAGGTGCATTCAGTAAAAAAAACATGCCATCCCTCAGGTCGGCCTCATTCTCTTCAAGCTCTTGCTTTAATGTACACTGTTGCCAGTGCCATTTGTATTCCCTTAGATATTCAGTAAACCCTATGTCCATCAGTCAAACACATTTCATCAGCACTCTGCAGGCTTTTTACCGGCTGCCAGGCATTTCAGATTGTGGGGGAGCTCGTCTGAGTGGTCTGGGCAGTCTGGGTAACCATCACACTCCCACTGCGCACTGAGTAAGCAACGGCCATCAGCACAGCGAAACTCGTCTGGCCCACATGAGCGGTACGCTGCAGGAGAGATTTCACTGTTAGCCCGCTGACTCTCATTCCCATCACTGTTTGAATACTTTAGAAAACAACATAACTGCTCTGCTGTTAAAAATACTGGGTAAAACAAAATTCGGCATAGTAACAAATAGTTACGATAAAAATTAAGTGGATAATGATTTTCTTAAGTACCTATGTTCTGGCTTAAAATAAAAACCTGCTGCTTTGTCTGCAAATCACAATCGTTACATGCTGTCACTAGTAATATGAAGTCTAATCTACTTATAATATGGAATGGCACTTATTTTATATAGAACAGAAATATACAAATTGAAAAAGCACGCTGTGCATCATTTATGAGATTCTGTGAAGTAAAAAAAAGACACAACACATACATCAGCTTTTAATCTTGACATGGTTAGAGACTGAGCTGATAAAAGCATTCTGGAAAACACAGACATGTACCTGGGATTTTCTATAACTTGCAAAATAGAACATGGATTAGGACATGGATCTATTGAATGTAGATATTTAAAAAAATAACAGGAAAGCTTCTGGCAACATCTTGAAAGCACCTGTTTTTACAAAGCGGTGGCAATTACAACAGAGTCAAGACAGTTTTAAACATATTCAAACGATTACTATACTATTTTCTAATGTTTGTAAAAATTTTCCAGTCTCAAAGAAGAGCAGAAGAGTAAGAAACTAGCCCGAGAATCTGTACCAGTCAAAGTTTTGGACCTCTTCCTCAGTGTTTATTCTTTTTATTGAAAAAAATATATACGACTAACAGACAGTTATATATTTTAGATCCAAAGTAGCCACATTTAACTTTAATGACAGCTTGGCACACTCATGGTACTCTTTAATCAGATTCACAATGTAGTCACCTGGAATAGTTTTAATTCACTTGTCTTTTTAAGAATTGATCTGTAACATTAAGACGAACATTTATCTTGCAAAGGAAAGGGTGAGTAGATTCAATAGCCCTATAATGCTAATACAACTAATGCATCAATCCATATTAAGGCAAGAAACACTCGGGTTAAGTAACGAGACAAACAGTCAATTGTTACTTTAAAAAAATCTGACTAACTTTATATGCATCCCCAAGTGCAGTCTCCAAAACTATCAAACCCTATGATGAAACAGGCTCACTTAGGGACCATCCCAGAAAAGGAACACCAAGAGCTACCTCTGCTGCAAAGGATAAGTTTCTTAGAAATACCAGCCTCAGAAACTGCCGATTTATATAAATGTTCTTAGAGATTAAGTGGCAGACACTTAAGCAGCATGGCTACCACAGCATTTTGCAGTGACCCCATTTTGCAGCCTTCCCATCTGCATTGTACAATCTAAAATACTAAATATATTCCGCTTTGTTCAACAAGTTTTTGTTTACTACATAATTCCATATGTTTTTTCATAATTTTCTTTCTTAATGTAAAAAAAAAAAAAAAAAAGAAAACCACTGAAGGATGGGGTTTGCCCAAACTTTTGACTGGTATTGTATGCCATTGATTGTAAAACCTTTCTTACATGCACAGGTTGCAGACATACAGCATTGAGCAATATGCTTGGTTTAAATGTTAAATGAACATTGACACAAATGAACAACTCTTAGCTTAAAAAACAGTGATGATTCAAAACTGTAATTGTCAGAATCTTCCGGGCACACAGCGCACCTCCGGATTCAGGGCGCGCACTTCCGGGTCCGAGACAACTTGCCGTTTTTCCCATGCCACCCGGTTTATAAGGACATCTTGACTTTAGCTCAGGGCCAGATTGTTTTACCGGCTCCCTAGCCCACTGAGATTATTCCTGCCACCGTGCCAGCTCTGGATCCTGATCCTGTTCTTGTTTCGTTTCTATTCCTGATCCTGTTCCTTATCCTGACCCCTGTTCTGCTCTACTCTGCTTCTTCAGCAATTTGAGCTACAGGAGCTTGTCTGTTGAATCGGACCACATGGACCATCCTTCACTCCCCACGTGCATCAGTGAGCCACCCATGACTCTGTCGCCGGTTTACCACTGTTTCTTCCTTTGACCACTTTTGATCGACTCTGACCACTGCAGACCAGGAACATCCCCCAGTCATCTAGCCATCACAATTTATTTTACCCTCACCAAACTCACTCAAATCCTTACACATGCTTATTTTTCCTGCTTCTAACACATCAAATTTAAGATCAAACTTTTCACTTGCTGCCTAATTATTCCACCCACTACAGGTGTCATGATAAAGAGATAATCAGTGTTAGTCACTTCAACTGTCATAATGTTATAAGGTCATAATGTTATGCCTGATCATTGTATATTAGCACTTTATACAGCCTTGTTGAACTAAAATGCATCTCAGAACACACAAAATTTCAAACCATGGAATGGACAGGCTACAATAGCCTGGATTTCCCTCCGGTTAGATAAAAACAAGAAGCGCCATCATTGACACAGGTGCAGCTTAACTGGCCAGCTGGAGAGTGGAACTAGACCAGGTGATTTTTTTTTTCTTCTAATTTTCAGTTGTCCAGTTTCAATGAGTCTGTGCCTGTTTCAATGATTCCAGTTCCTAGCTGACAAGAGTGGAACCCAGTGTGGCCTTTACTTGCTCTAGTCAATTTGTGCATGTTCAATCATGATTCTTATTTCTGTTGATTGCCTGCAACGTGCAATCAAAAAACTGTGACATGCCAGGAAGTTTGTCATTTTCCTTTATTTATTTTTCAACAGAAAACCTCCTCACAAATTCTGGCATCATAAATTCATCTAAAATTGTAAAAAAAATATATTACAAAATTGATTGCAGCACAAAAGTTGAATTTAAGATATTCAGGATGTGTATCCAGAACACGCAAATGAATTTGATGGTCAAGTCTCCGCGGTGAGCAATAGGAGGGTGGAGCCGGGTGGAATGACTAGTAAGAAACACCTGCAGCTAAATAGACTAATCACGCCAATAAAGAAGAAAGAGACACCAGTCTCAGAGGAAGAGCGCCACCAAGCAGAGACGAGTGGAAGGGTCGCCGGAAGGTGACTAAACACAGGTGGGGGCCGATAAAAGACGTGCCTCCCGGCGAGTGCACTCGGGCGGACGGCAAGAAAAGGCGGTCCACTCCGTGTGGAAACTCAGACGATCGCTAAAGAGAAAAAGCGTGACGATCCATGAGTGAGATGGGCGGACGCCGGGGAAAGGCGGGCCGATCCGTGAATGGGCGCCAGCAGACGTCAAGTGAAAAGGCGTACCGAAACGCGCCAGACTGAGCCCTAGCTTGAAAATTAAATTTAACAAAAAAAGCTCTGCTTGGTGAACGTTTGCCTGTCTCTAAGTCTTCCAGTGCGGAACCAGTTTATTTGTTACAGGCTCCAAACAGGAAATGAAAGCATGTCTCAGCAATGCTGTTACATACTGAAACCAATCTTGGCACCTACATTATCTTAACATTGTGTTAAGAAATAAAGCTTGAGTTCATTTGTAATTTTAGACATTTGCTATGAACAGGAAAGGTGGCAATATCACAGCAACGGCTTGACACATTGGCATTAAATTAAGTGTAGCTCATTGGGATGCACTTGACAGATGGACTATTCATCACAGATACATAATAAAGACAAAGGAAACACTGACCGCATTCGACTGACTCATCTGAACCATCGCCACAATCATTGTCATGGTCACAGACAAAGCGTTTGGGAATGCAGGCCTTGTTATGACATCTGAAGGTATTCTCATCGCATGTGTTATTAGGTGCTGCAACCAGAAAACAGGTGATGAATTTAGTTGCTACAGTTAACTACTGTAAACTAATATATTATTGCATTCTTTTCTCTATACCCCAATACAGAGTGAGTGAGGGAATACATGTATAAATGAATAAATAAATAAATAAATAAATACCACAGCCAGCAGCTGCCAGTTCATCACTGCCATCAGGACAATCCCTTTCTCCGTCACAGAGCCAGCGCTTGGGCACACAAGCATAAGACCCTGAGCAACTGAACAATCCGGGGCCACATGTCACTGAGCCTGTGTATGTAAAAATCGTGTTAGTGAAGCTGTTACTCCTTACTGTTCCAAATCATATTTTCATGTGCTAAGGCATATCATTAGGACTTGTTCCAAAATCTTGAAATTAATAAAAAGTTAAGTAATGTTCATTCAGTTAGTCTGAAAATAGTTTGCTTTGTTTATTATTGTTTTTTGCTTGTTAATGGGCAAATGGATATGAATAATGGACAGTTCTGTTAATATCTCTCACATTTCAAGACAATCCAATTAAATTAATATTTATTTGCTTAACATTGCAAGATTTCCTTTTATTACCAAATGAATCAAAACAGCTGCTTCTCAGTTTCACTATATTTAGGAGTTTTCTCCTATAGTGTGGAGTTGGGAATCATTTATCTATAAAATAAATGTGTGTGCTATAGGACATACCACAAAGATCATCACTCTCATCCACTCCATCTCCACAGTCATCTTCTCCATCACATAGCCATTGCTTGGCTATACACTTGTTCTTGGAGCAAGCAAATTGGTTCCAAAGACAGGAGGAATCTATCAACAATAAAGGTTCAGAAATGGTGGATAAGAGATAAGAAAGACATCTCTGATGATTTACTGTCTTTGTAGTGGTTTTGGAGAGAGTTTCTTTTATAAACCTGGTTTATTTGTCTCACATGACTTTTGAATTTGATACAAATGAACATCAGAAGCTATTGTGCTGGAAACAATACTGTTTAAATCAACTTTTTTTTTAATCCTGAAAGCTCACAATTGTAATATTTTGTACGACTTAAATTGCAATAGCACTTGTATGACCTTGAAAAACAATTATTAAGAGATCTCCTTGAATATAAACCATTTTAAAGTAGGCAGTACAGAGAATGGAGACACAGACATTGCAGAAAGAATAGCTTAGTGTCTCAAAAACTTCCATTCTGATTTTTTCTGGTTCAGATCACCTTACTGTCATTTTATAGCTGATTCTGTCATCAGCAAGGCTTGTCTGAGCAGTGAAAATATGCTGACAGAGGCAGGCCTGTCAGATACCCTCCTGGAGAATAGAATTATTGGTCACAGCAGGAGAAATTGGTCTGATATTCCCATATACCTGAATGCTTCAGATGGTCTGATGTGCTCAAACAAAATTCACCAAGATAGAATAGATTTCCTATATACCTTTTCATTTCTAAAGTATATTAACCTAGAAATAAGAGTTTGGGCTCATTTGTTCACATAAAGGATGCAACCTTTTTTGAGTTCATGTAATTCATTAATTGTTTTGTCAGCATGTAACTGAAAATATATCATTAATATAATTATAATACATAACAAATTAATATACAACAGTCAAACAGGGATCAGCATACAGTATGGACATCTTTATAGCTGCTGGTAAAGTTCAGAAGGCTTGCCATAAAGCGGGGTGAGAAAATAGCAAGAAAATGCAGTGCATTCAAGGCTACATTAAAACCTTGCAAACTGATAATATAAGATATTCAGCAGGGCTGAGGTTGGGTTTCTGTATAGACCGCTCCAGTTCTTTCACTTCCCTTGGCAAATCATGTCTTTTTGAAGCTTGCTTTGTGTACAAGAGCATTTTCAAGCTGGAACAAGTCTGGGCCCTTATACAATTCTTATATAATTGTGTGACGCCAACGAGAAAACGTTTGGGGATGATCAGGTGGCCATAAATTGT
This sequence comes from Silurus meridionalis, assembly GCF_014805685.1. Classification (NCBI taxonomy): domain Eukaryota; kingdom Metazoa; phylum Chordata; class Actinopteri; order Siluriformes; family Siluridae; genus Silurus; species Silurus meridionalis. The sequence continues at coordinate 14,567,987 of NC_060886.1, forward strand.
ACACTAGAAGTAGTTGCTCAGAGGTTAAAACATTGGACTTTAGCCATTAAACATGGACTATAAACATCACCTGTTCAGTTGTATGAATGAAGGAATATATATATATTGTGTAACACCATTCACGATACATTGAAGTACAAACTAATATATAGGATACCTGTTGTTGAGTTATAGAATTACTATGTGGAACTAGTATCACATAGATGCTAATGTAGAATTTGCTCATAGAAAATATTCAACCTTGATACACTTCTAGAATCATTTGAGAGGTCAGTTTTGTGCTCACTGCTGTTGAATGTAGATCCACCAAATGCATAAATGTAAATGCAGGGGACTTCAATTATTCAAGCTCTTTTTTGGATAGAAGCAAACAAAATAAATTATATTTATGTAAAATGCTACAATATTCAAATTACTCTTTCATAACATGATTGTAATGAATCCAAAACCATCCTGATCAAATTACAATCACTATACCTGATTTGCTACCGTAAGGAGCAGAGTTCATGTAAATGTACATGAAATGATACATGCATTTTCATGCTGAGTTGTAACTTTATTAAAAAAAAAAATCTTTTTTCACTATTACAGAGACCTCATCAGTGTTACATCATTACACATTTTACATTTTTAACTCCAGCTATTTATTTATTTATTTATTTATTTATTTATTTATTTATTTATTTATTTATTTTATTTCAATTTTTTTTTACTTAATTTTTACATGTGTAATTTCTTTGAAAAAGAATGTTGTTGTTTCATGTTTTCTCTCTCTCTCTTTTTTTTTATTTTTGGTTGTGTAACTTTTAGGAGTGAGATTATTCCAACATTTTTGCCTCCAGTTTCAATAATCACTGAAATTTAGTGTTTCAAGTTCCAGATCAAGAGAAAGTGCAAATGTATTACTGTACCATGCAATGACATCTTAATGTTACTTTGGAAATATAAAAAATTATGTTTAATGTTGTTTAAAAATGAAACATGTTTTGACCATTTATTTAATAAAAAATATATTTAAAAAATAAATAAAATCAATTATATATATATATATATATATATATATATATATATATATATATATATATATATATATATATATACACACATTTCCATATGGGTTACAAAACATGTAATCCGGTATTATTTTACTACATGAATCATATAAAATTTCCAGTAAACAACTATCCGGTTTGATTATGTGGTAAGTTGTGTAAATGTGAGCGGCTAATGAGTATTTACTCTCTGAGAATTAAAACCTTTAACCTTCCAGTGTTTATAAACTAAAATATGACAACAGAAAGGGGAATGTAGGTTCATGTCATTAAAAAAATACTTATACAAGCTGCTAGCATATCACAAGAGAATACAAGTGCTCGCCACAGTTTTCCTAAAGGCTTTACATTTGTATCTGTGAGTGGGATGACTGACCACAACAACCCATTTCTTTGTAAGAATGAGCTCCATTATAAGAGTACAGCCATCTTGGGAACATAGCAAGATAAAGATTTATTCTGAGGTGTGTTGGAGTGGTGATATGTCTCAGTAAGTGAAGTGTTGGGGGTTTGAATCCCAGCATCTGAGAGAAGTAGCAGAGAGATGGCAGTTGGAGGATTACTGCTGCAAAAAGTCTGATTCAACTTTCCACTGTTTTGCCTTTGAGCAATATAACTGGGTTTCTGCTCTATAGTCGACCTTTCTCTATTTTCTTCACAAAAAAGAGTAAAAGTATTTCTTCAAAGTTACACTGTCTTGAATCAATTGATTAATTTGTATTTGTGGTGTGAAAAGTGGAAGCTTCTGCTTAAAAAATCAAACAGACAAACAAATAAAACCCCTAAAAACTATTCACAAATTATGTAAGGTGGTCGGTTCCCTGCTCTTATAAGACAGTGGCAAGTGCATCTTAACTTGGTCTACCCCAAATGTAGTTGCTGTGTTGTTAACTGCATTATCATTCTCCACCAATATGAAAGCACCCTAAATGCTAAATATCTGTTTGATCATAAATTCATCTAAAGACTATAAATTAATAGTGTTCCTATTGTTCCTAAATTGTCCTGTGAAAACTTTATAAGTTTACATATAGTTAATTATTTGCCACTAAATCAGATGGACACTAGTCTCTATTTACAAATGAGAAATCACACTGTAAATGGATCCCTGTGAAGGGATATGGAGGCTTACCACACTGGAACTCATCAGCCCCATCTTCACAGTCCTTCTGGCCATCACAGAGCCAGACGCTGGAGATGCAATTCCCACTGGGGCAGGCGAAGTGACCCTCCTCGCACCTGGGCCCATGGGATACTGGAATATCCCAACACAGAGAAGAACATTTAGAGATGGCTATGAGACTGAGTCACAAACATTGGTTTGCTTTGCCATATGGGATGTTCAGTGGTTGTTCTGGTCATTATATCTCCCTTGGTAGATGTCTCATTGCGAAAACCTAATGAAACACCAGCTGTTTTTCATTTGCAGCCCTATAAATGAAAATAACTTACTACTTAACAATCTTGTGTAGAGATCTATCTTATCCATATTTAAAGCATTTTCTTTACTGTATCTATATAGAAACTGACAGAAACTCTGTTCAACTTCTCACTTCTTTCCATTGTGACTGACACAATAAACACTGAACCCATCGTCACGTCATCTGTGTCTCGGCAAATCTGAAGAAAGGGCTGTAAAAGCGTCTCAAATCCTCCTGCCCTTGGTGAGCAGTGACAATTACCAGACATTATTCACCCCTTTAAGCACCTTTGGTGATTGCTGAAGCATGACGAGAAAGACAGGGGCTTGTCTCTGCTTCATTACACTCCTCATAAACAGTGTTTTGACAAAATTAATTTGGTTTTAATAGAACCTGACTTACTCAAGCTGTAGAGCACAGAGAGAAAAAAAATTACCCTGACAGTTCATCTCATCTGCATAATCCCCACAGTCATTGGCTCCATCGCACACCCAGGATGGATAAATACACAAGGAAGTGGAATTGCAGCTGATGAAACCCTTTTCTGCGACCCCCATTTTATAGAACTCTGAGCAGTCAGTGTTGCCTGAGAAAACAATGCAATTTGTTAAGTATTTTTTCATTCCAATGGCTATAATTTTTTTTTTTCTAAACAAACAAAAAAGATCTAATAAAAAAAAAAATAATACAGTATTCTGCATTTTGGAATGGAAGCTTTTTTGAAAGAGTTCTTTAAGTTCTTAAGTTCTTTTCTCACTGCAGTTCTTTTCATCAGACGCATCGGCACAGTCGATGACCTGGTTGCACCAAGAAGATATTGGTATGCAAGTTCCATCTTGGCATGATGACTCAGAGGCAGAGCATGTGAAATCTGGAACAGAAACATTACACATATAAAAAAGGAACACTTTATTTCTAGATGTAAACGGAATGCTGGGACCTGTGATTACAGAAGAGCATGTCTTAGGTTACTGCTTTGATATGCTATGAATTTGAGTTGGGTTTTCTGTTATACAATAAGTACAAAATGGATTTGCAGAGCATGGAAGGGCAAGAAACTATTATTGTTTATGTATAATTCAAATAATAAAAATGCATTATATATATGTTTTATTAATTATAATACTAAAAAGCATTGAGGCAATTTTTTTTTTTTTTAACAGAAAAGGAAAATGTAAAAAGAGAAGGATGGCTAAAAACTGATTCCCTCTTTCCAACCAATTTAATCCTTTTGGAAAGAATTGAAATATGCTGTCAGTAAAGTAAATCCTTCAAAAATAGCAGACTTAAGATATATTGGAAATGGAAAGAAAGGTGCATGGTGCTTATAGATGAATATAATAAACAGCATAATTTTTTTTTCCCTTCTGTGAAAAGAGATGTTTAAGTTCTATAATAAAACATATGCTAAAATATTAGGATCAACATCTTCCAATTTATTCTAAGGATTTTTTTTATTCCATAGACCTGAAATGCAAAAACAGGGTGCCAATAATTGAGCCCCTGAGTAACTTTATTAAAATAAAATATGTATTGATTGCATTGCTGCAGTTGTATTGAACCGCATACTTACTATTACAAAATGCTTCATCTGAGTTGTCTCCACAGTCATCAATCCCATCACAAAAGTGATTATTTGCCACACAGCGCCTGTTGTAACAAGGTCTGTGGCCCTTTCTGCAGCTCCTGTTATCTAGCAGTGTGAAGAGAAATAGCGAAAGAAATCTTTTACACTGTGAAAACCAGACCTTCACGAACAGTCCTTTATTTGTTTCTTCCATTTTTTCTATGCGTTCAATCGCTGCCCTGGTTGCAGCCACTGAAATCGTGTGCTCGCTTTATTAAGTGCTGTGGAGCTTGTGGTTTACTCTGTTTGTGATGCGGAAGCTTACCAACACCGAAGAGATGAAATCACTCACCGCAGTATTGCATTTTCTCATCGGACTTGTCTTTGCAGTGAGCGATTCCGTCGCAGGTAAGCTGGTAATCAATGCACTCTCCGTTTCCACACTCAAACTCTCTGTGGATGCTGCAAGTAGAGTTCTCAGCTGCAGAAACAAAAAGGAAAATGTTGTCCAGTCAAGCATCTGCATCTTGGCTTTCATTAATCCAGCATCATAAAATATTCAAATAAAGGTAATAGGATCATAAAGAATGCAGTTCCTCCTCTATAAATAGGAGAATGTGAAATTAAATCTCAGAATAAATTACATGCCATAGAAAATGTACACTCACCATCAACTTTAATGAGAACACCTGTATACCTGCTCATTTATGCAGTCATCCAATGAGCCAATCATGTGGCAGGGTGCGACAGTCAAAGCACACAGTCATGCAGATACAGGTCGAGAGCTTCAGTTAATGTTCACATCAAACATCAGAATGGGGAACACGTGTGAGCTCTGTCACGTTAATTGTGCCAGATGGGATGGTTTGAGAAACTGCTGATCTCCTGGGATTTTTGCACCCAACAGTGGCTAGTGTTTACACAGAATGGTGTGAAAAACAATAAACATCCTGTATAAGGAAAGTCTGCAGGCTGCAACACTTTGTTGATAAGACAGATCAGAGCAGAATGACCAGACTGGTTTGAGCTGACAGGAAGTCTATAGCAACTCAAATCAGTACTCCGTACAGAAAAGTCTAACTTGTGTTCTAGGCTGACAAGAGTGGAAACAAATGTGGTCTTCTGTTGTTGGAGCTCATCCACCTCAATGTTTGATGTGTAGTGCATGCTGAGATGCTCGTCTGCTCACCATGGCTGTAAAGAGTGATTACTTGAGTTACTATATCCTTCCTAGCAGCTTGAACCAATCTCCTGATTTCTCTTATCAACAAGGTATTTCCATCTACAGAGCACAGTCACTCACTCAATGGTTTGTAGCAGCAAACTGTCAAAACCCTAGTGTGTGAAATTCCCAAGAGATCAACAGTGTCTGAAAATTTCAAATCAGCCTAGCTGGCACCAACAAGCATGTCATGGATAAAACTCACAGAGATCAATTTTTTTTTCTCATCCTGATGTTTGATGTAAACATAAGCCCTGAGTTCTTGACCCTTATTTGCATGATTGCAACTACTGTGCTGCTGCCACTTGATTGGCTGATTAGATAACTGCATAAATAAGCAGATGTAAAAGTGTTCTTAATAAAGCGATAGAAATGCCATTTTTACAATAGATAGCATATATTTACAGCTTTAATTTTTTTATCCAGGTTCTGACACTAATTATATATGATTATATTATTATACTGTAATTATAGTACACAGTAATTTTAGCCAGCAAATTATCATCCCTGATATAAAAAAAAATTGAGTACATGTAAATAATTAGCCTCATTACAAACCTTGTGGAGATGTTGTGTACTTTGCTTTTGAACACTGCAAGGAAGTGTTACTTATTATCTGGTGTACAAAGAATCTTTAAAAACAGGCATTTTGCAATTAGGATCACTCAGATTTTTTTAAAGTGGAATTGATTGGTGGAAATTGATAATATGGTTGAAGCAAGTAATTATTTACAGATTATTTACCTTTTTTTATATCTAAAAAGAGGTTTTAAGCTTCCCTGACCTGTTAGTTTCATTTTTTTTACCTGATTTCTAAACTGTGTGGTTGGAAGAGGGTGGTTGTATAATTTCCAACTCTAATTTTACTATAAAAATTAAACCCCAATTAAGAATTCTAAACATATTTACACAGAAATGCCCATTTGCACATGCCAATTATGGATTCTGTAAAACACTAAATGCACCTTTATCTTTATCTTGCTTTCATGGCACATCTGCTGGCTTTACTTTTCTCGCGTCACCCGAAAGACATTTGATAAGGTTGATATCCGGAAAATGATCCAATAAATATAAAGGGTTTTTTTAATTGCACGATTCTCAATTGCTGATCACTGGTAGTTAAAAAAAAAAATGGTGGAACATTTTGCACATTATAATACTCGACTGAACAATAAATGATGCAGGGAATGCAGTTTTGTCTTATTTATATAACATAGCACAGGTGCATTATGATGTGAAATGAACTATTTGTGTTTGTGTGGTAACTAAGGAAATGTTCTACAGCCTTAACAACAAAGATAGATTCGAGAGCTACAGTAACATGGACTGAAAGACAGAAGTTGCTTTGCAGCTGCTACTCTTGGGTGTTTTTGAAGAGAACTATATGAAAACAAGCCTATGATGACTTACACACACATCTGTTGTCATCTAGCAGGACTCGTTCTCCTCGGCAGCTGCAGTTTACTGTGCCTTCTGGAGTCAGGAGACACAGATCACCACAACCTCCATTCAGTACCCTGCATGGGGACAACTCACCTGGAGAACACGCATACACACACACACACACACACACACACACACACACACACGCAATGCATGTTCCATGACATTTCTTGAGATAGGAGAATGAAGCTAACCCCAGTAGAGCTGCTGTCAGGAAGCTTTGATCATTGAAGGTCTTTACATTCATGTTATGCTGGATATTAAAAAATGTCAGAAACAATATTCTGCTGTGAAAAAAGTGGAAGACATTTCTGTCAAATAATCTTTATACAGGTAATGCTATGCATCTAAAATGGTGCTGGTGTCTTTTAAAGCAAAACTATAAAAAAGAGAAAACAAACAAACAAAAAAATCATATGTATTAAACACTGCCTAACACTGATAAATGCCTGCAGTGCTGGCAAAAGTTTCATTTCTCTCTCATTGGAATAACATACAGTATCACGGTAAGGACTTATGGCAGCAGAGTCTCTGTGGACTGCACACCCCCCCACCAATCTATGATTGTAGCATCAATAATTCACTACACAATGACTGCATGATTATGGAAATGAGTCTTCACAAAGCAGTTGGCGTCTCATCTTATTACAGCAATCCAGAAAAAACTCCTGTATGATTATACGCATGGAGGAGAATCATGCTTAAAATCAAGATACACATACTGATTTTAAAAATAGCAGCACATCGGTAACCTGTCGATTCATGTCTCCTAAGCATTGACGACTGGTACTTTTCCCTTGGCAAGAACGCTCGACGGCAGTCAGCTACAATCATTTGCTATGATGAAATAAATGAGAAGCGAAAATCCCTCACAGCAGGTTTGCAAACACAGCCAGCCGGAAGCCTCTTAAACCCATTTCCCAATGTCCTACTTTTCGCATTTGCATCACTTCAGAGGCGCCCTTTGTGACTTAAGGCTACTTTTTTATTAATTACATATTCCACTTAAGGTTTCTTCCCAGCAAATTAATTCCATGATCATTTATCATTCCAATTCTTCTGCAACAGATCCAAACAGCTATATGTAGTAGATGCCCAGCTGCTAGTTTAGTCAGTACCATGCTTTTCAAAGAGATGGAAAATGACATGAAATAAATCATGTTACCTTCTGAAATGTCAATGACATAACATAGATTCAAAGAATGTTTAATTTCTGAGTTAAACATGCCAGAATTGCATTTTGCAAGCACTTACAGTTATTGGTGTCCTTGGCCACTGCGATAATACCCATAGGCTGGTGAGGGATGTCGGTTCGCAGCACTTTCGTGTCTCCTCCAGTAAATTTGTTGGTTCGGAGCACAGCCCGTCGTGCCCAATCAGACCAGAAGATGTAGTTCCCATGAATAGCCAGGCCAAAAAACATTCCAGACCCTGACCTTACAATAACCTGTGATCAAAGAAATTCAAACTACTAGAGCCCATGTTACATGTAGAGGGAATACAAAAGCATCTCATTTAAAATCAGAATCACTGCAAAAGAAAAACACCATTCTGAAGCCTGGCTGAAAGTGTGTTTGAGAAGCTAAAACTAATGTGTGTGTAGAGGACACGATCTGTGCATAATCCCCCAGCAGCCAGTTTAGCCCAGATCCTGCTAGTGTTAATGCAAGTGTCATGGCGGCCGACACAGATATACATCACACGACTCCTTGTGGGACTCTCTGAGCTGGCGATGAGAGGATATCTCGCGGCTCTGGAGCCTCAGCCATTAACAGAAACACGCTTGTAGCAGTGATCACATTAGCCTCGCCACCATAGCGGGATTAATAGGACAGGTGTTGATTAAGAGAACCCAGCTTGAGCAAACAACAACTGGCGATCGAAGGAGGGGAGATGGGGGGGTTGTGCCAGATGGTTTTTGATGCAGCATATTGGCTAGAAATTAAATTTGCGGTGCAAGCTTTCTACTCCAACACCAATTATCTCAGTTTATGCAATATCAGAGTTGTCAAACACACTTTTCAGTTAGCTGCAATGCACATTTACATACAACCTACTATGTGATACGTGAGAAAGAAAAAAAACAAAAAACATTATAGTCAAGTTTTTGGTTATTTTTTTTTGTTTGAATCCACCCTATGCTTGCAAATTTGGAGATAAACTCAGCGCCAAATGAAGTCCAGTGTAAAGTTGCCCCTAAAGGTTGACACTTACACGCTGTGCCCTTCACCAATGATGGGAGGCCGACTCCTACTGTGGTGCCAGCAACCCACAGCTGTGAAGACAGTGACTTTCGAGTAATTTTTCACTTTTAAATTGGCTGGCTGACTGGTTTGTTCTGTAGGGGTCTTAATGTAAGCCTTCATTAGCAGCTCCAAGGTTTTGGAATTGCGCCTCAGGGAGGCTGAAGTGTGTGATACTTATGGAGTCTGACCTGGCCATGCCAGCTCATGTGTGACTAATTGAGGTGGGCTGAGAACAAGTTGTTCCAAAGCACAAATTGAAAACTGAAATGCAGTAAAATCACTGAAGAAAGATTTACTATACAGCTTGAATGCTAAAAAAACCCTTAGCTATTCCAGCAAACATAAAATGGACTTGATATTGTGCACACTGAACATCACAGTTAGTATATGAATGCTAATCACAAGTCATAGTCCTTTGTGTGGTCATTAAACCACTTTCATATCTATTTTGTACCTATCAGCCCTCTGCAAGATACGAGTAAAAAACACTCAATAACAAATCTCACAGGCAAAAATTTTCACGCTTAATGTGTTTTCTGCTGCTGGTAAGTTACGAGGTATTTTGCACGTTTTATGCTACATGGATGTCTAAAGTATGCAGTCAACTTTATGGCCAGTGCTAAAATAACACCTTCAATTTCACAATAAAAAACCATCAGATTTAAAAAAAATAAAGAAACAGGTGTACTCACATGTCTATTGGAGCCATCATATTCACAACGTTCAATTTTGCCCAGGCTTCCATCGGAAAAGTAAAGCTTCTCTGCTTTGTTGTCAATAGTGAGTCCATTAGGAGTGAACACATCTATACTAATGACTACTTTTATATTGTTCCCAGCCAGCGTAGAGCGCATGATACTCGGCCGCTGCTCGTTCCAGTTAGTCCAAAACATTAGGCTAAAAAAAATGTAAAAGAGAGAACAGCTAAACACAACACTAAGATGAGTAAATCATTTCAAATCAAAGAATAGGAATTAATCTACCTCAATCACTAAACAGAAACACTTCAATACCATAAGCGGATCTGTAACTGTTCAAATATTGGATACGGAGAACGAGAATATCTCCACAGCAGTCTTCGCAAAATCAGCCTTTTGACAAAAGTCCAGCTTCCGTACACTAATGGAATATTAGTGAAATGCATTGCAGTTTGTGCCAATTAATCCTTCTAGGTTATGTTCTAATTAACAGCAGTCTGTAGTCCATCTTAAAATGTACTAAATTACCAACTGAGGACATTCTCTCAGAGGCTGGAAGTTTAATTTAGTCAATGAACCCAAGGTCAGAAGATAATATGAATAGCAGTGTGACTCAGTCCTCGACATAAGCACTGCTGGCTGGAGGCTATATGTCTGGAGTCTGGTCGTTTTTTTAAATTATTCTTCAATCTGTAGTAAAAATACTTTGCATACAGTACAGAATTTTCGAGGTCAAAGCAATTTAAGAAAGGATGGCAATTAAATTCTTCTCCTCTCAGTTTTACTTCTCGGGTTATAGAAATAAATATGAAATACATTACTGAGGGTATTTGAAATTGAAATCGAAATTATTGTGTCTGCTACAATTGCTGTGAAGTTATTTAGTTTGGTGAGTAGAAAACTGAGAGCTGAATCAGGGGAAATGTTTTGAATGGTCTCTAAAATGGAGTCCACTGATGCAGATGACATCCCAACAGACCAGCTGATGACTAACCCCTTTATTTTGCAGCCTTTGGCTGTGCTTTATATACATAATGTCAAATTACATGACCACTGCCTGATTGTGTGGTCACTGAGGTCTGGAGAGAAGTGTGCTTAAGAGTACTCAAGAGCAATCAGACAAGAAAGGTCATGTTTTTAAAGTCTAAAGTTAATGCAAGACTTTATCAGTGGATCTCTTTAAAAGCGATTTTTTTGTTCGTTGCACAAAAATTTAATAATAATAGCAATAACACCAACAACAATAATAATAATAGTATGAGGTGAATACTATATACAGCACTAACAGTAATAGTTCTAATAAAATCAACATTTTTTTTACATTATTTCACGCTCTCCCTTTTGAGCTATAAACCTGTTTATAACTTTCTTTACATAACATATCCTACTATATTTACAAGTTAAATCATCTGAATTTATTTTTAACATCTACTAAACTGGAGTGTGAATTGTTGCATGCAGAATGGAAGCGTCTTTACGTTTTTTTTCCTGCTGTCACCCAATCTTCAAATACCCGGCTATAGATAGCTATCTAACGTCAAATCCTTCATGCAAGAAGTGACAAATTCTGTGCAGGAATTTAGTTCTGCTGGAAAAATATCTAGGCTTAGGCTATACTTCTTGACATCACAATGGAATGGAAAAATAATGTCAGGTACAAGCTAAGCACTTTTTCACTCAGTGATCTTGTTAATTTTTTTTTTTTTTTTATTATGTTCAATGAAAAACTGCTCATTTTGGGTTTCCATTTTTTGCTTGTAATCCCTGAACAAAAAAGGTTGTCGTAATATCATTAAAATGATGTGTTCATAATGCTTGGTGTATAATGGTGTATTTACAAAATGTGACTGACTTTTGACACTCATCCAGTGCTAATACATGTGGATGGTCATCTTCAGACATGGTGACTACAGGCTGCCTCCTAAAGGCTCCGTTTCTGCTTTGGTCCACTGTGTGTCTGCTGATGCTGGACGTAGTGGAGCTGGTCCAGTACACTGTGTCCCATGCACGATGGTAGGCCAGGCCCTCCACAGAGCCAACGTCTGAAGAGAAAGTAGAGGACAAAGAAGAAAAACACTGTCAGTATATTAATGAAACACCGATGAGGATCACACAGCTCTGACTGATCAGTTCAGTGGGAAACCTATTATATATTGCGTTTGTGTTTTATTATACACTTCTATTTGCAAGATGTACATGGTCTTTAATCAAATTCAAGAACAAAATCTTTAAGGTGACATCACCAATGGAAAAAAAAAAAGGCGGCAACTAGTTCAGCTAGGTTTGTGTATAACAAAAGAAAGAAGTGTAATTGCCAAATGATGAACTATCCTATTACAAGATTTTAAAACGAATAGAACCTATCTACAGGAGTCTATCACTAATTAATTTTTCACAATAATCGATGTCTGGCAGCATGCGTCTCCGTAACTAGTTCAAGAACCAGGCAGTAATTAATAGGGTATATATGTCTTAATTAGAGAAATATAGATGATTAACATCTTCACCTTCTTCCAATGACAGGAAGATTCTCTCTCTCTCTCTCTCTCTCTCTCTCTCTCTCTCTCTCTCTCTCTCTCTGTGTATATGTATGGAGCCATTTTCATTTTGTATTAGTTCTCTATCAACTAATTTAAACAGATAATGCTACTTCATCCAGCCGATGTGTTCCTGTTAATAGTAGCACAGAGACAGGCTTTACAAAGCCAAATTATATAACATGATGACTCCAGCATTGTATTTAAAAAAAAAAAAAAGATGAACTAATTTCAGGTATGAAATAACACATCAGGCCAGTCTAGGTTGGATTGTAAACACCATTAAAAAGCTCTACTTCTCACAGTCATGCTGTCTCATAAAGGAAGTGATGAAGTACAGACTTGTCAGCTGTTACTTCGTTCATGTTCCTCTTGCCTTTATATTTCTTGGTTGTTTTTAAGTAATTAAACTGATTACAACTGAGCACAATGTCAGGTTGGCTTGACGATAGTATTATGCGAATCAGACCAGTTTCTTGTACAATTTTACTGATTTTACTGGTTTTATTTAAATAAATATGTGCATTTATGTATGTTGCAAGTGAGTCGCAAACTTACAATAAAGCTGCATTAATAATCATTACTTAATACAGAAGTATGCAATACTAAATAATTATTGCAATAGTTATAACAGTCAGTTATGATGAATGAATTATAAGGGCAACTAGCGTACTATTTTCAGTTTGTATCTTTTTTACTATTGGAATGCAGGAATGCATCAGTTATGATTTTAGCATTGGGTGTTGTGCTGAAACCTGGCTCATTTACTCATACTCAAGCTTGTAGAATATGCCCTAAAATCAACAAGCAATACCAAGTGATATGAGACATAAGCCCAGGGTTATTGTTGCACTAATGCACAGATGACACAAAATCTGGACAATTAAAGATTAATCAAAGCAAAGCAAGTGAGCACACGGTGCTCTGTGAAAATATCAAAAACAGGAGCTACAGCATCTTCCTACAATACAAGCAACCTGATTAAAACTCTTACATAAAACCCAGCAGTCTAGAAATAGAAAGAAATAACATGTGCAGACAAGGCTAGGTGAGTTTACACAGTTCTATGCCCAGTTTACTGTTTCTGATCATCAACCACAAGTCAGTCAATGACAACTAGTGATTCAAGAGACAATTTATCGATTGCATTGTTTGTTTTTACAGCTGTACAGAAGCACTTTTCTGTTTCTTTCCAACCCTGCATAATGCAAGCTAATCACTGTAACTAATGAATGCACCTGATTGAAAAGAAAAACTTGCAAACATTATAAATAACAAGACTAACAATCTAATTGCATAGACACGCGTACTCATCCTGGCCCCTGTTTAAATCTGTGCAACATAAATGGGACCAAATAAATTCTATAGGTATCTCACTTCCATTTAATTTTATTATTTACTTATTTGGGGGGGGGGGGGGTTGGGGAGGTCTTTTTGTTTTTTAAACCAGTAATTCGATTTTTTTTTTTGTAACAGCAGTCATAAAAAAGGTCATTATACTCAGTCTGGTAACAATGGCTTCAGTGCACCCCTTAGTAATGTAGTATAAAGTGTTACTAACCATTTAGAAGTACATTTATTAATTAATTTATCAAAATAATACATTTAATTTATCATATTGATTAACCAGTTTTGAGTATTAAAAACTGAATTACTTAATCAACTTAAAATTTGATTAAAACGAAGTGCACTATAGAAATATAAAGAACTCTCCAGTGAACACAGTTTATTAATCTTTGATTTTTTTTTAATACTGAGGTCATGAGCAACATTTTACGCTAGGGTTACTGTTACCTAAATTCCTAATTACTTAAAATGTTTAGAAATAATTTGCATTACCCAATAGCATTATTCAATATATTGTCACAAACAATTCATGTGTCTACTCATGTGTCATGATACTTCTTAATGATGTCCACACATCTCTGCACTGTTACCGCCTTTATATTTATTCACTGTACATATGCTTACATTATATATATATATATATATATATATATATATATATATATATATATATATATATATATATATATACAGTAGACTGGTTATTTAGCTTGCTAATTCTTAAATGCCATAATCTTGTAACCTTCCAATTCTGCACATTCCTCTTCAATGCCATAGCCTCAGAACCATTCTGTACCTCTTAATGATGTCCACACATCTCTGCACTGTTACTGCACTGTACATATTTTATCACTATGAATTGCTGTAAATATGCCACATATTTATTTTAACTTTTGTACGATAGCTACATTTTGCACTTCTGGTAGATGCCAAACTGCATTTCGTTGCTGTGTACCGTACAATGCAATAACAATAAAGTTCTATCTATCTATCTATCTATCTATCTATCTATCTATCTATCTATCTATCTATCTATCTATCTATCTATCTATCTATCTATCTATCTATCTATCTATCTATCTATCTATCTATCTATCTATCTATCTACAGTAACTGCTGTATCCCCTATTTTTACATAGAGGCAAGAGAGAACATCCATATGAATCACTCAAGGTTAATGATAACGTTATGTCTACTGGACAAAGTCATAGTTCTCGAGTAAATCATGCAAATCACCTTGTTTAGTTTGTAATTAGGCAAATCTTTTAATGCAGAGCATGTGCTTCTGCAGGCTCATTAAGGCAATAATTGGTAATAAAGCATCGTTAGGTGCTGAACTATTTCTTTGTGCGCCACATCAGAATCAGTTATTGACTGCTACCAGGATGTCTCCCATGCTGTATATTTTACATAGAGAAATCGATACGCATGACAGTCCGAAGCTTAAAATGCATCACCCTGTCTTCCAACCCTATTTGTGTTATAGTTTTGAGAAGGTTGGAAACAAGGCGAAATATTTTAATCCATCAATACTGAGCAAAAGAAGAGAGATGCAATGTTGTAAACATCATTCCTGACAGCTAGATTGCTCCCATTTAGTTGAAGAAAAATGGAGGCGGCCATTATAACACTCTTACTGGGTGTAGTATGCAGTAGGACCCAGCAATACATCATGCGACCTGACACTTAAGGCTTCCAGCAAATGGCTTTTCACAAATGGTTGCTAAGAGGTAGGCATAGATATGGTAGCAGAACATTTAACAATATGCAGGTCAGCGCATTGACAAGTCGACATCATGATGAAAACAGATTTTAGAGTGCACGCACACTTCTCTCAGTGCTCCAGCTGTCCTCTGGGAAATTTGTAATTTCGTGTGTAAATGACAGAATTACAGCATTTAGTCTACAAGTGACCTAAACAGCAGCTATTATGAATTGCTGGCCACAGAATATGTCGACCTCAACATACAGCACACAAAGATAAAAAGAGAAAGGTAAACTTACTGTCAACTATGATCTGCCTCCCTGACCAGTCATCGTTAACCATCTGAATGTTCCCATAATGGATATCACTGAAGAAAATGCGATTGTGGTCGGAGGTGTGTTGACGATAGTCAAAGGCCAACGCGATAACGTTTTTGAAGAACTCTGGCTTCTCGAATGGCTGGAGGGGAGAATTGAGGTCACTCTCATCTGAGAGGTGAATGCTTTTCAAGATGGTCCTTTCTGAGTAGAGTAGGTATCCTTCGTATCTCTGGCAGGCGAAACCATCGTCTGCTAGGTAGCCATGAGCACATGAGCACGTTCTCCTGCCACTGCCCAGATGAAAACAGAGCTGCTGACAGCCACCATTACTCCTAGCACAGGGGTTTGAGCCTGGAGAAGGCAAACACATTAGAGAAATTAATTGACTTTTTTTTACAATAATAAAAAGAATAATTAAAAAGAATAATACTAATTATTTTCTTCAATAAGTTTTACAGCTATCGGATTTCAAGTTATTGTGTGGAATTTTTCCCAAATGTGCTCCAGTTCTTTGAGATTTCCCAAATACATGCCACATAGTTAAACTGGCTAATTATCTAACTCTACCCACAGTGTGAACGAGTGTGTGTATGCATGGGTTCCTATGATAGATAGGTCCAAACCTGGGTTCCTGCCTAATGGTCAGTGTCCTAGAATAGGCCAGATATCCACATGACACTGATCAGGATAAAACTGCTACTGCTGAAGAATCATTGCATCTCATTTAAGTCAACTGGCTGTATTTAAAAAAATCTTTCTTTTATATCACAGATGATTTATGAGACAATAATCCACTACTACTTACACCCTATTTATAAAAAAAGTGGCTGTGTCAAATGTAAATGAAAAAAGAATTAAATGGTATGGAAATCACATAAATACATATTTTAATCATAAAAGAACAGAAAACATATAAAATGTATAAATAGCAAAAATGCACAAAGTTAAGAAAAATAATTAAGTAACTTTAAATTTTATGGCTGCAACACGTCTCAAAATACAAACTTCAGAGCAACAAAAGGCTGAAAAAGCGTTACCATTTTGTTTATTGCAACCAATTAGATTAGTTAACAACAGGTCAGTACGATGGTTGTTTTTTAAAAAAAAAGAGGTTCACCAATATGCAATAAACTGTGTTGAGAAATTGTGAAGCAATTTCAGAATAATGTTCCTCAAAATAAAATTATGAATATCTCATCCTCTACAATACATAATATCAAAAGATTCAAAGAATCTGGAGAAATCTCTGTTCGCAAATCACTGATTGGGCTCAGAAATAACTCCAAAAATAATGCCATTGACAAATGCAGATTAAATCTCTATTATGCAAAGAAAAAGGCATATGTGAATATGATCCAGAAAGTCCACATTCTTCTCTGGTTTAAAGCTCATTTAATATAGACTAAGGCAAAGTGGAAAACTGTTCTGTGGTCAGGCAAATAGAAATTTGAAATTCTTTTTGAAAACCATGGACACCGCGTCCTCTGGACTAAAGAGGAGCGAGATTTTCCGACTTGTTTTTAGCACTCAGTTCAAAAGCCCCCATCTCTGATGGTATGGGGGTACATTAGTTCATATGGAATGGGCAGCTGTCACTTCTGGACAAGCACCATCAATGCTGATAGGTATATACAGGTTTTAGAGCAACATATGCTCCTATATAGTATTTTTTAGGGACAACTCTGCATATTTCAGCAAGATTACATATCACATTGTTTACAACAGCATGGCTCATAGAAGTGTCTGGGTGCTGAAGTGGCCTGCCTGCAGTCCATAACAATTGAAAACATTTTACCAATTGAAAACATTTGGCACCCAGGAATGTTGAGCTGGTAGAATCCTATATCAGACACTATGAGGCAAGATTCCTCTTTAGCAACAAGTCTTCTCAATTCCCAGATACTTATATACAGTCTGTTGTTAAAAGTTTAAACATTTGATATGCTTTCTGTGTTCTATTGTGAATAAAATATGGGTTTGTGATTAACAAAATCACGGCTTTCTGGTTTTCCTTTTTATTTTACGCATTTTAGATTTTTTTTTTTTTTAATTGGGAACTCAAGAAGAACTCAAGAATGGCTGCTTGAAGGATAAATAATTAATGGGCTTAATGAATCTGTTTGACACATGCAAATAGTGAATTTTATGACCATGGATAATGACATATTTAAATATTTTTTGAAGTAGTTTTTTTACTAAAAACTGTTCTTTTCATTTAAAACTTTGAAGACTGCTCCATTGTAAAACTGGATGAAGATTCCAAATGTCTGTAGACTACCAATGTAATCTCAGATGGGTGCAAGCGCTCTCTCTCTCTCTCACACACACACACACACACACACACACACACACACAGAGCATGTGAGATTTGTCCAGCTATACTGCTAATATAAATTAAAATATTATATATATATATATATATATATATATATATATATATATATATATATATATATATATATATATATATATATATCTCTTTTTTTTTTTTAATGGCCATTTATATTGCTAAAAAAAAATCAAAATAATGGATGTGTGCATAGTTCATCGTTCAGTGGATTTAAAGCTGGTTACATGACAAAGCATTTGTCAGTGGCCATGGACACAGTAATAATAATGATAATAATTTCCTAAAATGAAAGAGCTACAAAAAAATTGAAACGATTAGAAAAAAAAGAAAAAAACATCAAGTTGAAACCTCAACCTTTCTCCCGGCCTCTATTAAAGATTTTCACATCCTTCAGGTTGACACCAAGACCACTCCTCATTGTCACAGCCTCGCTGGCATCACTCTTTAGCCCACGGCGAATGGAACCATTGGCGTGAGCTCTGCCACAATCAGCACAGCAGAAACAGGAAATGAAAACTGGCATCAGTATAATTACTTGTAGTTATATAATTAAAAACGATGGCGCTTAATTAAACTCACAAGCCAGCTGCATCTGCAACACTAGCTGAGCTAAAGCATCACCTTGAAAACGACATTTAGTAAGTTCACTAAATGTTCATAAAGTCAGGAATCTTGCTGAGGGAATGTCAAAGCCTTATGCCAGGTCTCTCAGTGTCCTTGCATAGAAGAGGTTAAACCTCCAAGACTGTAGCAGCTGGCTTTGTGGGCCACTTTTAGAAAGCTAAGCATTTAGTAAAATAATAAATTACCTGTCAGACCAGTAGATGTAAGCCCCAAACACAGCCACAGAGAACAGGTCCACATTGGCGGCTGATAGTACAATCTCCCGGCTTTCCCCAGTCTCAAGGTTGATCCTCTCTATCTTGTCTGTTCGAGCATCACACCAATATAATCTATTTTCCTGGAAAGCAATTTGAAAATGCACATCAGCGCATCTTCTTTTGTACAGGTCCATTTTATCATCAGCAGAGTAAGAGGAATGAGTAACAAGACTCAGGCTGGAAGTATCCGGGAGTATGATGGAGAGACATACAAAGCGAGAGAGGGAGAGAGAGATGGAGCACTTTACAGTACCTCGTAGTCAATGGAAATTCCATTTGGCCAAGCGATGCCAGAGCTAACAAGCGTGACCTGATCTGAACCGTCCAGTCGTGCTCTTCCTATGCAAGGATTCTTCCCCCACTCAGTCCAAAATAAGTAGCTGTTCAAAGAAGATGGCATAAAAATTGGTCAACAGTTATTTTAAGGATCTGTTAAATAGTAATAAATATTAACATATGCATGCTGGCATGAGAGAACCTTTCGACTGTGACTGAATTCACGACCATAAACAAGGCAACACTTAAAATACCTTCTAGCTTCTTAAATATGTTGCCTTGCTGACTGATTTTTGGTAATCTGGAATACATTAATAAAGTGACAATCATAATTAAGGTATCTTCTGTGTTCTTGATTAGCAGTTTACGGCCACTAATTTCAGTGTTCTTATGCAAACAAGGTCACTGTTTAGTTTTGACTCTACCAGAAAAATAACAGTCTATTCTTATTTTGGTGTGTTTTCAGCTCATTGGTCCAAACCCTGAAAGTCCTTTCAACAAAGAAACATCTCTAAAAGGTAAAGATTGTGAACCTGCCCGTTGCAATGAGGTCAGCGAGGGTGATGTTTTGTGAGAAAATCAATGCGTTATCTTGGCTCAAAGTTTCTCTGGTACAGTGACATACCCTCTCTGTGGATGCACTGCGATGGCTCTGGGTTGGTCCAGCCCCTCTGAGATCACCACAGAACGGTACATGCCATTCAGCCGAGCAATTTCAATGAGGTTAAGGCCATGGTCTGTCCAGTAGAGATTACCTTAATGGAAAAAAAGAATTTACAGAAAGTTGAAGCTGAGGTCTGTAATGGAGTGGCACTCAAAAAAAAAGAATTTTTAACAATTGTTTAGATAATAATACCAGCAATCCAGTCTACAGCAATGCCCTCCACTCTGCTGATGCCAGTTGTAATAATGTGTTCTCTCCATGTCTGGTCTCTCTTGGCCCTAGAGATACGATTCAGGCCCATGTCTGTCCAGTAGACAGTGTCATTGCCTGTAGAAAGGAGACTATATTTACCAGAAGCAAAAACATAATAAGCAAAAAGTATCCCTATATATTTTATAATTTTTTTGCATGGAACCACAGGCAAAACTATAATTGTGTGTGTGTGTGCTGTCACTTTTGTCAATCCCCTCTCAAAAAAAAAAAAATTGCAAAATTCCTGAAAATGAATGTTAGAGCCTACAACCACAACTGATTTACATAAATCCTTGAATATGCGTGTCTCCTGCACTAAAAGGTTCTCTCTGAAGTCAAATGCAGAATTTAGTAGCACACAAATCAGCTTCAGTGTTTCGCCACATAAATCAGTAGCATGGAACTTGGTTAGTCTATTTTCCACACACTCAGTCTTCTATGAATGCAGTATTTAGATCTAGATAATGGACCTTGAATGCACAATGGCAGCCAGCTAGAAGGTGCCCATCTGTTTCCTACTCCAAAAAGCTGCCTAATAATGGCAGGCAAAAGCTATGCGAATGGATTCAGCTGTCACAGGCTCAATTTCAGCTTGCTCACCTGAGCCGAGCTGGAATGTGCTACCCTTGTAGAGAAGGGATCAAGGGAGCGGAGAACAGAGAGAATGACCATCTGTATACTCTGCCCTTTGGCTGAGGTCAGCACTTTTAGCTGTGGCTCCTTGGTCACAGAAATTGGGGTCGGTACGGGACATGATCTCTCAGCTCAGTCCATGCATTTTGAACTTTCATGTTATTTGTGTATAGCAGTATATACACAAAACACTGCTTTATAAAACGCATCGTATTTTGTGGTTTTTAATTATCCCCAGAAACACACAGGGGTCGCTTCTCCTGCACACACTCGTCATGGTGACTTGTCACTACTGCCTTTTCAGCAAACAGGGTCAATCAAGTTGCATTTGAACAGTGACAAATTCACTTCAGAGCAGTCTATTGGGGGTATGAATAATGCAGAAACTCAAAACATCTCCAGCACAACACCAGGTTCATGCACAGGCTGTGTCTACTACACCCAACCTCTGTTTGATGGATTGTCCAATATATTACAGTGAGTCCCTTGTGATGTTGGGTTCAGACGATATGAAGGAACATTTATCTGTGGTGCCTCTGGCATCAGCTTACTTAACCCATCTCATCCTTTTATCTCTACCAAACATGATACACCAGCAAATTCAATTGCCTTTATCCAGGTGCAAAACTGAGCAGCTAATATTAGATCCCATGTCTGACAGTAAACAACATGCAAAACGTGATGAATAGGACACGGTACATTTCATTGATGTGCACACACGGATCATAGAGCAAGGCGAGACAAGAATTTTGAGAGACGTTACCGCACGCATGCATAAAGATAAAGGCTAAAACAGAGACAGCACCCAAATAGACAGAATAATGGATGTTTACCGGCATGAAAGTCCACTCCGACAGCAAACAAAGTGCCAGTGATGGGCATCAGTGTCTCTGTATGATCTGTTGGGTCCAGAGAGATTCCACGCATACCCTCATGCACAGAGTACATTAGAAATGAGCTCAGACCTAACATGAATTAAACACACAGAAGCAAATCAAGATCTCCAATGGATTATATCTAATGTCATAACATAATAAAGAAAAAAGGTACCACTATATAGCAAAGTTAGATATGATTTTAAAACGTAGCTGCTAAAAAAAAAAAAATATCAAAGATCATCAATCATGTTGTGGATGTTGAATGAAGGCACTAAAACATGCCTGTGGGCTGGCATATTAAATACTGCTCAGTCACTGTAGCCATGTGCAAACCTTCACAGGAGAGACGGTCAGAACGCAGGTTGTAGCCCACAGTGCATGCGCAACTGCGAGTATTCTCTGATGTAGGAAGACACAGCTGAGAACAGCCGCCATTGTTTAACTGACAGGCGTTCCTCCCTGTAAGATGCAATACAACAGCAACAAAATTTAACGCTCTAACAGACGTTCCCCAAACTAGTTCCTTTGGTCTATAATAATGCCTGAATGACTAAAGAGGAGCACCTAGCAAGCATGTAACCTGCCGTGCTCCCAAAGAGATCACTCCTTAGCTGTCTTAGACAGTAATGAGACAGAGCAGAATATGAATAGAGAAGCTAACTGCTGCTTGAAACGTTTAGGGGCTGAATAGATATACATCAGAGCTGCTTAATGGTCATTCTTTATTCAAGTGGACAGTTTAGTGGGATCCACGGCAACGTTGTTAATGGACCTGCCATTACCCTGAATTATTTGCCTAATAACTCAGAAAATGGAAAAGTGATTCACCGATAAATCTGCAGTGCACTTTTACATATTGAAAAAGAAAGGGAGGATTTGTTATCAAACTTAATGTAATAGTCCAACCATAAACTCTAAATGTTACTCATTGCAATCTATGCAAGAATAAATCAACATCAAATTAAAGCTATTGAAAAGCCCAGCCAGCCATTATTTCTCATTTACATCCAATTTCACAGGCCATTTTAATTTACATTAACACACAGTAACACTTTTTCATAAACATATAGAATCTTTTTGGCTTGGCAGCTCACCTTTCTGGCCCTCTCGGTCATACACTTTCATGTGAACCACTCCGCTGGTCTTATTGCGCAGTGCCACAATTCCGCGGCCATCCCGCTTTGCCACCGTGCCTATCTGCGCTAGATCGTCGTCTGCCCACCACAGCTTGCCACCTGTTAAAGCATATGAATCTTTTATTGTCTATGGGTAGAAGCTATTGTCATGCATGTATGGTCACTTCATGAGTAGTACACCCATGGGTCTACTCCAGCTCATTAGTAAATTATAACACTAGATAGAGGCGAGGCACTGTGCTTGTTCCAGTCTCTAGGAAAGTCAATGAAGCAGTGTTTAGAGCATCCTGGCACAATGCCCTGGTCTGAGAAGAGGTGTCTCCATTCATAGAGCCGTCGGAGTGCGACCAATGTCAGAACATCACTGTAGATAGCAGCCTGTGTGTTGTTCCTACTTCGGCACAGTGTTCAACAAAAGGACCACAGAGGTTGTTCTTGGCTCGGAGCCTGAACTGTGCCTGTGTGCTGCAGAGAGACAGGCAGTGCTGACACACTAGGTGACCAGGAATATCAGAATAAAGGCCATACAGTACAAATTCTCAGCAGTCTGGAAAAAGGTGACCTTGATCTTAGGCACTTTGGAAAATTGAACAAAAAAAATCTATGAAATATCATGTAGTAAAGCTGTGGGTTTTAATGAATTTTAAGATATTATTTCATATCATCTCTAATGACATAGACATGCTTATGAACGCTACATACAAAATTGTGGATGTAAAAAAATGTAGATGTACATGATGTGCGTTAATAAATGAGAATGTGCATGCACGTGTTTTTGAAGGGTTTTTTTTACACAACAGCGTTGCCACGATTTGTTTGATGAAGGCATGCTATAAAAATACATACAGTACATGTTTATCTGTCAGGAATCCACCTGCCACGCCCCCTTCAGCCCCCTTCAGCGTGTCAGGTGTTTTCTCGGCCGCTTTCTCTGAAGCTCCGCTTCAATCGCGCACATATGGTGCTCGTTTAGCATCATCACCAGCTCCTATTTAAACTTCCACACTCTCACTGTCCGTTATTGTTGGTATATGTTGGTTCACGGTGGTCGTTGTTATCGCTCATGTGTATCCCGGTACGTGTCTTCCCACCGGCACTCTCTTAACGGCTGCTCTTTTCTTCCCAAAGCGCATCGCGGATTCCCCCCGCCCACCCAATCCTGCCGGTGTTCATTCTATGCTTTTGCTCATCCCACTTTCGCCTCCCGTTCATCGCATAACATTTAACAACAAAAGGCATATGTGCACTAACTAACAGCAAAGATTCACCAGTATACACTACAACACCTGTAGCATCTGTAAGCCTTGATTTTTCCGCCACTTCTGCAAGTTCTTCTGCGGCTGCACCGAGATAACCGACGTAAAATGGCTAATTTTTCCCCCCTTGTGCTCGAGATATTAGGGTCCGGCGACATAACCGATAAAGAATGCTTAGAAAAAGCGAGAATTTGGCGGTTCCACTTCAAAAACGTCGACTTAATAGGGTTGTTGAGATAACCGAGAGCGAGATAAGCGGGTTCCACTGTATATGATTTTGCTAGCAGTTATTTAGCACTAGCTCTGCGCTCTCTGTGCTTAGTGATTTTTTGTTTTGTTTTGTGATTTTATATGCATATACTTGTTTACCCTTTTCCATCACTATATTTCTGACAAATGAAGTTTTTGAGTACATTAGACAAAGTAACTAATAGGTGTTATGTTTAGGTATAAAAACTATGCATGTCTTATTGCATTCATTTAAAAACAACCATGAAAAAAGTCTGCATTGGAAGAATGACATAACCTTTTAATAGACTGACAGCACTGTCTCAGTCATGTTATTAAAACAAGGAAGCATTGGAGTAAGGCATGTGACAGTTGATCAGTCTTGTAAATTATTTATGCACTGTGTACCTGACAGTAGCTTTTGACATTTGTACGTCACATTTGACATTCGAAAGATAGCAAGAGGTACATAAGAATATGGAATTCCCACTCAGGCAGTATCATTATTATTATTATTATTATTATTATTATTATTATTATTATTATTATTATTATGTATATAAAGACACATGTATAAGTTTATATGTGACCTAAATAAACTGGCACCAAGCTTTTGATTAAACGTGTGGAATAAAATAAAAATGGTGACATGCAAATATTTGAACATCCAAACTTCATGCCTGGTTAACAAGAACAGACTGTTCACTGGTGCCTGGTTTACAGCACATCTAATCAAGAGCAATTTCCAATTTAAGCATTTGATCTGATTGCAGATGATGGAAAGTCACATGATCTGAACAGGAGCTCTAACTACATCACACACCAAATCATTCTGAAATTGAACAAACTAGCTGACAAAAAAAAAAAATCCTTTTGATATCTTGCTTCTTCATCTTCATGAAATTATCGGATATTTTTTAAGTAAGCAAACCAAACAACCTCTATTTACTGTACATTAACCCCAAGTAAGTTCGAGCTTTGTAAATGGAATATTCCTTCTGCATCTCTACACAATGATATAACCTGTCTGACATCACTCTTTACGCTGCACTTGACCAGTGAATGGATATTTGTATGGCAGGTGAATACTATCAGCATTTTTTACAGCTCTGCAGATGAAACAGCTTTATAAGGGCATAAACTGATAACATGGCATGATGGTTAACCTTGGTAAATCTCTTCAATTAAGGCGCCCTCGCCTGTGAGAGAGATGGCAAAGATACAGGCCAAAGATCTTAGATCACAATCTCGTTTAATCTTCACAGGGTGTGGGCTCAGGACATTCAGACGCTGTGTTCCAAATAGCTAATCGATTGCGCTGATTCGGAACATCAGAGGGCTGGGAAGGAGCTGTTTGTTCCATAGCGGTTCTATTCCTTTGATTAACCTTGAATAAGCTACGCCGAAACTACTGAATCCTGATAAGTTTATTTTTAGCACATAAACAGTTAATTAAAAAATGATTCCCTGCTGCATTGTGTTACATGTATGACAAAAAAGAGGAAAAACCTATTCAAAAACCTGTCTCTCTTTCACCTGGATGTAAGAGAGGATTAGCAGTTCTTTTGGCGCTTTCTCCAGAGGTCATATTATCTGCCAGGATTATTATTCTTTATGCCCTAGGTGTGCTCTACCATTTATAAGCTGTTTAAAGTTCAAAACATGTGCTTATACCGGCAAACAGACAAGCAGATCAGAGTTTATGGCAGAGTTGTTGTGCAGTGAAACAAAAGTTCTGAAACTACTCTTCTCCAAATGCTACCCACTCAGACACCCACACACATGACTGCATGACCATCGTTCCACCCCCAGGCTTACCTAGACTGGGACAAAGAGATAGATGCACACACTGACACACACATTCACGCATAAAAATAAGGTTTCAGTTGTGCACTTATGAACTAAAAGCCCTTGTAGAGAACAAATAATCACCCCACTTTTCAACAAGAACCATCTGTCTTGAACACTTTCAGCAGGAGAAAAAAAATATATATATAAAAACGGGCAGAAGTGCTTTTAAAAGAATTCCATACAACTTCGTAGCTACAATGAATCTGCAAACATGGTTTCATATGGAACTGCTTGTAATACTTTGAACACCTTTAACCAAAAGTAGTAGAAAAAGAAGAGGAAGATGCAGAAGTAAGGGGAAAAATGCTATAACAGTGCTCTTCCTCTTCATGCTACGGTAATTTACATGAATTTAACAGTGTAAGATTGTTTATAAAGTAATTTGTGCTTTGGCTTACCAAATCTGCTCCACAAATCTGTTCCCCTACACAAATAGCAAACACAAGTATCTCCTGAACAGATACAGACAGCTTTGCAAAAAGTCCAAGAAAGCTTTTTCTCACTGTGACGAAATAATTGTGATGGATAGCACCTAGCGAAAGCTTCATTTTGCCATTATGCTGTAGCCTGCTACTTCTTTTAAACTTACACCATTAGTCTTTCAGGTGACCTGTTTTTTTTTTTTTTTTTTTTATATAACAGCTACAGACTCAGACGGAAACAGCTTCAGCGTGTACTGCGGGGCAGTTTTTAGTACTGTGAAAACAAAGGATTTCAAATAACAGTAGCGCACCTGCTAAAACATCCTCCATTAAAAGTCTATTAGGAACAAGTCACAGAATAGCCAATGTGCTGTGTTGGCAGGACCGGACTGTGCTTTTGGCTTTGATATCCTGGACCCGTATTCACCAAGCCTTTGACAATTACTCATACGAATGGCGCTACTAATGCTCTTAGGACTAAAATTACTCACAGCTCAGCATAGGGCCTAGAAGTTACATTGGACATTATAAAACTACTTAGCCTTAGTTTGTAGAACTAGCAGGATCAGCATTTATGAATCTCCCTACTGAGGTGTATCTGTGTGGACACTTTATACATGTCTCATGTTAGTTTTAATATGAATGCAAATGTTATTTAGGTGTTTTATATTAATACCATGCATTACTTGTATTAGTATATACTATTACTTGTACTGGTAGCTCTATTAGTATAAGTTCATATTATGAATATGCATAAAGATGACATACTTTTCTTTTGTCTCATGGAGGTGTTCACAAAAGCGATTACACATTAAGGGAAAAGTTCTAAAGTGCCAAATATGTCCTGCAGATTAACAAACTGTGCTACAGCTCTAACATTTTTAACAGCAAAAAAATAAATAAATAAATAAATAAAAAAGAAGGATCAAGAGAAAATTACTGTCTTGTTAATTATACTTCTTATCTGTAAAACCTTCTAATACACATATGCCTGTTCAACTCTTTCCATTCACTCAATTACTACAACGACCCTGGCAAGCCAGAATAGATGTAGGCGTATTGTTCATTACTTCTTTTCCGAGTGGTAGGCAAATAAATTTGCAAATCATATGATTTATTCCAAGTGCTTATAATGTTTGATGGATCTCTACTGATTACCCTCTGTACACCTTTTGCTAGCAACTGACCACTGCCAACATAGATGTTCTCTCCCTGCAAGAGCTGTACCTAATCAGATTTCTGGCATATGAAAATAATTGTAATTTGAGTCTTACCCAGCCTAATGCGAATGGTGTGATTAAAAAGCAGATGCTCTATAGCAGTTGGGTGTCTATGTAAACAACCAGTCTTCGTTATTCTGTTCCATCTGGATAGAAATCAATCATATCAGCTTCTCACCCCACTTTCTTTTTTAAGTATAGGAAAGTGTATGACTGGATTCAGTCTACAAGTTCTCCCATATTTAATAAGCTATACTTAAATAGGAAACAGGTTAAATTCATTGGAGATTTTGTTCCTTTTCCAAACTAAAGTATAATAAATTTTTTGGAAATGGTTCGGGTACTGAGGGTGTGCTGCGGATAATAAATATCTCCGTTTTTTTTCCCCTCATACCACAATGCCATGGTAACACAACGTATCCATTCCAGTACTGAAACAAACAAACCATGATAGCAAGCTACAGAAATGTTGCTATATAGCAAAAACATGGTTAAAACATTGTTAATAGAAGTAAATCAGCAACACTAAAGTGCAAAATGTTAATGAAAATGGTCATTCCTTTTGAAACATGAATTCAACAATAGTATATAATGTATTTAAGAAACTGAGAAATGTATAATATAACCTCAGCGTGATGGGTGTCAGAGCTGAACCGCTTACCCATGACTGCCAAAGCTGTGGCTTTCGTTAAGTTCTTCTTCGTAGTTTCAATCACCTCAAATCCACTGCCATCCAGATTACACCGGTTGACCGTGCTGTTAGCAGAGCTAATCCAGTACAACTTGCTTGCAGGAAAGTCTATTGAGAGACCTAAGGTGGGGTGTAGAAGGTTAGGAAGGCTGGGCTTTGTACGGGTTTATGGATTTATATATTTTAGAAGACTTTAAAATAGAACAATACGTGATGTGTGTTGGCCTAGATGAAAAATAGTTTGTGCAGCACTATGTGGCATACATCTGTGACTGTTAATAAAAATACTATTTTGCTTCAGCAATGGACATTGAGGGGAAATCAGTTTTGACAAGTGAATTATTTTGACTTTAAGTAGACAGCATGTAAAGCATGTATGTGTAAACTTACCTACTGGATCCCTCTGGTTCTGGTGAAGAACCTTCCTGTTACTCCCTTCCATGTTCGCTAGATTGATTGTATTTCCATCTGTCCAGTAAATCTTCCTATTGTGATAATTTAAAAAGACTATTTTATCGTAATATATACAGTGCATTGCATATTTTTTCAGAATACAACTTAACCCTAGATCTGGATTGGACTGGACACCGATACAAGTTCTGCCTTTTTATGTCTATTGAATAATTCTGCTTCTTCTGCATTTATTGTTTTGTCAAGCTAGTGCACAAATCCATTAAATCCACAAAATAATATATTACAAACGTTTTTTACAGTATATGTTAAAAATATTTAAATATTTTTTGGACTGCATACCCTTTGGCTGGATGTACTGCCAAACACTTTGGTTTATCAATCCCATGGATGACTGAAGTTTTTAATGCTCCATCCAGTCGAGCAACATTGATCTGGGTCTCTTCATTTTCAGAGCTCAGCCAGTACATATTCCTTGAGAGCCAGTCTACTGCAAGGCCACGGCAGTTCTGAATATCTGCAAATACCAGAAGCGACTCACAATAAAGGCATCAACCTTCACATATTCACTGGTGGACAAATAGGTAACCTGGATGCATGGGAAAAGCATTTTTTTATTTGTTTGATAAGATATTGATAAGACAGGTAGATTTAAAAACCAAAATATTTGGTATGTATGTTTAAATGTATGCCACTCTGTAATGCGGTAGTGGCTATGTTTGGCTATTTTAGGTGAACCTTGAGAGCTAGTTTCCCTGAATGCATCATGCTTTAAGTTTACTCCTGGGCATATAGAATATAAGAATATAATAGATTCTATTCTATTCTAAGAATAGAATATAACTAAGCCCAATAAGGCATAATATTAAGCTTTTAATGGGCTTAAACAAATAATTATATTGTCTTTTATGCTAATTGAAAACAAGATCATTATTGAAATATTTGATTTAATATTCAATCTGTCTCAGTTCAATTTATTGATCGTTGATTTGTTGTTAAAATTCTTCCTTTTTAAGCTTGGGCCATTTTTCTTCTTGTACAACAGCAGAATCACAATCTGGGTGGTGGCAGAAGCACAATCTGCTTATCCTACCAGGCAATTTTATCAGATTCAGGAAAATGTAGAAAACCTTCTGTTATAAGGAATCCTTATCTTGAATTCATGATATCAGGAAAAAAAAAAATCAAGAGAATAGTCTGAATGAATCATTTTAATAAGATCTCTATAAAGTGTTAAACACCAACTTGTTGATTTTTATAAAGAGTGTAATCACAATGTGCTACATGATATTACACTCACTCATTCCTACCAGTGCATATTCACTTAAATGACTAGCATGCTAATCACACATTATTATATTACACTGACTACCACTTCAGAGTCGCTGAAGCTTTTGAGAAAAACTGAAACACAGGGCTGGGCAGCACATTGCATATTCCACCTGCCCAGAGGGGTAATGGATTTCTTATTTGTCCACCCTGAAATGGATAGCAAGCTGCATTAGCACTAATAGCACTAATCCTCAAAATTCACAAGTACAGTTTTTATTTTGTGTCTGCTGTGCTGCATATATTATAATTAAACACTTTCTTATTTATTGTTTTTAAGCATAGTTTTTTTTTATTTTTTTTAAAGGATAATAAAAAACGGCATATTTGTAATGTGCAGGAGTATAGTGTATTCATCAAATACTGAAATATCTTCTTTTCAATACAGTTTAGAGAAACCTGGAAACAAATCATGTCTTTTATTTAGACATCATTTTCCTAAGCACTCTCCAGTTTTTGTCATTTTATTTGTCATATTTCACCCTGGACATGTTCTTCTAGTAGTTGAAAACAATTTCAAGATGGGTTTCAAGAAAATTGAAAGTACAGGGAATTCATTTATAACACAAAGTCTCACTATAGGGAAGCAAATTTACAAAAAAAAACGTTAAGGGTTAATAAATAAAAATGGCACTAACGTATTAGATTCTTATCACTTATCACAATCTGGCATTGAGCAGTAAAAGGCAAAATGCCCTGTGTCACTTTTTTCCCCTGTTAAAAATACAACCCTACCTCCAGAGATGACCGTCTCAAGGCTTGTTCCATTGATGAAGGCCCGCTTTATCGTTTGAGTCTTCACATCTGCCCAATAAATCCGTTCCTCTAGAGCGTCGTAATCCACGACCGTGACATCGTCAATGTCGGGGACAGTTAAAGCAGTCATGATGTTCATGTAGGGATTATCGATGTCCACGCCTCGGATCTCAGAACGTCTTACATACAGCAAAAAACGCTTCAATGCTGGGAAATAGGCAGCAAACAAGCACGTGGGAAGATAGATGAGTAAATAACAAAGACTTCCCGTGTGATATAAGTGGAAAGGTGTTCGTGAACCTCCAGATAGGATGTGATATGTGTTAAAAAAGCTTCTTGGACACTGTTAACACTGAACACTGAAATCCTGTAAAAATCTGCACCTTGTTGAAGTAAACATGCCACACATTGTCTCATTATCTCACCAGCTTGTGTGTCTGTATAAAACAAAAACAGTATATGAACCCAAGCAGAGTAGAGAGGTGTTAACTCACCCACGCAGGAATGGTTGTTGGGCGAAATCTTCATGAGGTGTGGGCAAGCACATGAGGCGGTGCGGTTGAAATCGATGAGGCAAAGATGCGAGCAGGGACCTCTTCCACTGTTCTCCTCGCAAGGGTTTGAGGCTGGAAAACCAGCAGCGACATGAATTCAGGTATCCCGAAAGTAAACACACCAAGGAGAGAAATCAATACCAAGTATAATGGCTCCTGGTTCAAGAATGCTGCCATCTTTAAAGGAATATGAGCTAACCTCTGCTGACATCAATTGAACAAATTGTGTTTCAAACCTGCTAGTGCAGACAGACACAGGCAAACTGTCAAAACACTCTGTAAAGCAGTAACAGTGAAAATGAAGGAAATTACTTTTCTTGATAAAGTGTTATGGCCTGCAAGGTAAGAGCCCAACTGCTTACATTTAAAGGAAATGGCTATAGGCGCTGCCATAAAACAAAACATAACACACACAAAAATAAAACCACAAACAACAACAAAAAAAACTTTTAAAAGAAAAAAGGATCTGGCTCAAAACTTAAAGGCTACTACAACGTACATAAAGAGATGCTCTTAGTGTTTGATGTCCTTTGCATAATGCCATTCATCCAAACTACTGCTATGAACCACACAACCTTATGCAGTGCATAAAAAAAAACCCTCTTGCTGTTTCTAAAACAGCTCTAGCATATCTGTTTCATGAGCAGCCATTTCTGAGGTACTTCATCAGGGACTATTGCTGACCAGGCAGATCACATGATAATGGCTAAGAGGTCACTGGAGAATAGTCAATTAGCTCGCTACGCCTTTTCACTTTTCACAAAGCTGTCTTTGTCAGCACTATTCCAAGAACACCGAGGGAGCAGCTAAAGCGGACGCAAATGCATGCACGGAACATCCAGATGTTAAAAGAGGAGAGCTCTCCTGGCAATATCACCGGTAACACAGTGACACAAAATAACTCGCTCTACAAGTAAGCTTCACTAACAAAGCATGCACAGAAAAAGAGGCTTTTTTTTTTTCTTTATTTTTTTAAATTCTGGACACGTCCTGCAAACCTCTTGTAATTTATATCTGAGCTAGCAAAGGTTCTGACCTAGCTGCTTTTCTTTGGAAATGGCTTGATAATTGGATTTACACAAACATGATATGATTCTTCAGCCTTTTATTTTTGGAATCGCACAGTGCTTACAGTCAGGCATGCCATTAGATATTAGTTAGTTATATGGAAATTTCCCACAGATGATGTTTCTTGAATCTTTAACCCTTCAGTGAACCCAGAGCTGCATAACAACACAATTAACTTGCATTTGTAAAAAAAAAAAAAAAAAAAATGATAATAATTGCTCTGCTGGGATTTTCCTAAATGGGCCCATTATTCCCCCCAATTTTAATACATGCATTTGGCATATTTTTGTAATAATTTACCATAAGCATGAATAAGCAGCTAAATCATAGTCTAGCAACCAGTGAATTAATTATACATTTGTTAGGTCTTGTGGGGGAAATCACACTGTATGGGAAAAAAAATCTGAATAAGCAGGATTCTTAAATTGACTGCGAGAAAGGGAGATCTTGTTATACTGCCCCGCTTTTATGATAACCAGGCCAAAATGTGATACAAAAATGTAACACACTTCATCAACCTAAGCTGACAAATAACAAAATAAGTAACATGCGGAGAAAAAAAAAAATGTTCATGCTTGCCTGCACTCCACTTATTTCTCTGTTGAGTTGAGTACAAACTCCATTCTGAAATGGGATTGCAGGCATTTGTGCACATTAATAGAAATGGAAATCATACAGCTTGTATGGGAGGAAGACTGGTGCCCCAATGTTCTTTCTTTAACCTCATGTTGCCCTCAGTTCTTCTACTACACATAACATATTTACAGCCTGTTGATGCCTGCAGTCTAGCCCCATTAACCCACTGAGCATTTTCTCCCATTACACTCCTCTGGCGTCCAGAGGTTCCCTCTCTCCCCTGCCAACACTGTAACACCGAACACAAACCCAATTTCCTTGGCCTGTTAGCTGTGAACTTGGACGGCAGTGATAGCCAGCCTTTCCCGGTGGGCTCTTTAAGATTGGATTAGCTATACTTATTGGCTTCCTTGGCAACGCAGCACAATTTGTCGGCACTTATCAGAGTAAAACAGTCACTCGACTGCACTGGCAGAAGATCTGAACTGAGCCTAGTCTTGTTGGCAGCATTTTCTGCTGTTTGGGTGGGTTGGAGTGATGCAAATAAGATTACTTAAAGTGAAGCATACATTTATTAAAGGCTGTTCACCTGGAATGTTATAATGTTAAATATTAGCAAATGACAAATAGTCTACCCCATAAAAACTAAAAACATTTCATCTTTTTGTCATTGCAGTCGTAAGATACAATGTGTTAAAGGAACTAATATATCCCACCCACTAACAGGTGCCATGATGAAGCAATAATCAGTGTTATGTCTGATGGCTGGGACTATATATATATAGTTTGTGTAACGGTACACAAAATTCACGCTTCGGTTTGGTACAATTTTGGTATTTTTGGCAGGATGCAAATGCAAAAAAAAATGTCTTGTTTTATTATTATAATTATTATTATTATCATTATTATTATTATTAAAACAGTTTATTATTATTATCAACATATGGGAACATCAACAGTTTACATTTAGAAAACAATTTTAAATAAAATGCTTGCTTGGTTAAATAATATAGAAAATAATATTTTATTTAAAAAAACAAAAAAAAAAATATATATATATATATATATATATATATATATATATATATATATATATATATATATATATATATAGAGCATATATATATATATATATATATATATATATATATATATATATATATATATATATATATATATATATATATATATATATATAATAAATCAAATTAATGCAAAACATTTTAATATATTGATTTTAATATATTGATTAAATTGACACACATACATTTTCAAGAAAAGCTAGACATCAGGAGAGGAGGTCGGCCAACACCGAAGCTAGTTAGCTTGTCTCAGCCCGGAAAAGGGTTTGTTTTCCACTTCCAGACCAGTGAATACGAGCCGTACCACTGGATTACAGCCTCTGAAGAGTGGTGTAAATTATGAGTCTGCATCTTTAGTGAGTAGGTTGGATTTTATTTAAATTTTTAATGTTTTGTCATGTTATTATACGAATATTGTTTCTGAACTGCTCCAGATGATGTAGGTGCACAGTTGCAGCAGTAGTGTAGAGGTTGGGAGTTGTCTAACTGTGTTTCTTGCTTTAGTAAAATGGTATTCACCCTCCATATGTGAAATGCGTTTTACTCTGTAATACAGTACCACGCATTGTTATATTGCGTTTTTTGTATTGTATTGATGGTTTCGATATTTGCAACATGATAGCGGTGGTATTAGGAATTGGATTAAGTCGGGTAAGTCTCCACTGAAGGCCCAGGTACCAAATGCACGGCCCGCCACTGAGATTACTTTTTAAAATAAAGTAACTTCGTTACGTTACCGTATGGTGTGTTACCCGTTACTTTTTTAAATGAATTAATTTTGGCTGAAGTGTAGACTACAGTCTAACCTGCTTACAGCAGTGACGCATTGTAGGAATGGTGGATGAACCACTGTAAACACGAAGAAGACGCACTGTGGGCGTGTCTCTGTTTATTCAGGTCTGTGCGGCAGTAATGGCAAGTTGAGGCGAGAGCAAGACGAGTTTCTCAAAGTGGAAATATGCTCATTATTTTACTTTAGTTAAGTATAAAGACAAAAGCTTTTAAGGCAAATGTAAGCTGTGTCTTTCTGGTTTGAAGCTCGTATCTACTGCGATAAACAGCAACTCCAGTCTGTTGAAGCTCCTCCAGGACCTCCATGCCTCAACGAAGCTAGAAGCTAACCTGGTGTTCTACATTGTTGATAGTTTTCATACTTCAGCTGTGAAAGGAACATTTTTAAGAGCTCAACACAACAGCAACTAAAAAGTTCCTTTTAACAGTAACGCATTACTTTTTGGTGTAAGTAATCAACAAAGTAACTAAGTTACTTTTTGAATGAAGTAACGAGTAACTGTAATTATATATATATATATATATATATACGTATGTATGTACTTTT
This sequence comes from Silurus meridionalis, assembly GCF_014805685.1. Lineage (NCBI taxonomy): Eukaryota > Metazoa > Chordata > Actinopteri > Siluriformes > Siluridae > Silurus > Silurus meridionalis. The sequence continues at coordinate 14,603,398 of NC_060886.1, forward strand.
CTTAAATGGGATAAGCCATTGAGGGCACCAAAGATTTTGAAGATAAATTAAAGATGTCCTCACTAGGGGAAAATAGAAAAAGCTGCTAGACAAACTAGTAGGACACAATTAAAATACATTTAGCCAGAGTAGGGGAACACGTCTAGAGGCCACATTAGGGTGGCTTGTTCTCTGCATGACCACTTTTTTCAATTATTCACCATACTTATTGAAGGCACTTTTGATGGGCCAGAGAAATGAATGAACAGCGGGAATCAGCTGAAATGACTTTTCATACCATATAGAGTGGGCACTGGATTCATTCATTCTGCACTTTCACAAATCCTGAGCCAGGAGAGATCATATTCTTTTCTCTATAACCTGCAGCACAGTACTAGGCTAGACGGTGTCTGCAAAAGAAGCTTGACTGATTGATTGACTGAATGAATAATTAAACAATCAATTAAGTTTTCTTGATTGCGGTTACTTGTTTGATTTGATTGTTTATTTGTTTTATTTATTGTTTGTTATTTATTTGTTAGGCTAGTGTATGCTTTTATATAAAGAGTTACTTTGCACAGAAAAAGCGTAGCATACTTCAAAGCCTAAAACAAAACAACACAAAAGAAATAGACAGATCTGTTTCATGCAAGTCTCACAAGCCAAGTCTTCTCTTATTCACTTTAAAGACCTCGAAATTTTAGTATAGCCTCTCGGCAAACAATTACCTTGCTTACTTTTCAGCAAACTGCTTTTTTAATAACTACAAGATTCCACTGACAATAGATCTTGCTCCAAAAAAGCTAAAAAAAAAAAATTGTTTTTCCCATGACAGCTACATAAAAGATCAGAGAGCCAGTCAGAATGCACTCGTAAAGATTCTGATGATTGAGATCATAAATGTGAATAAAACATATCAAATGCTCTGCATATCCCATAAGTGAAGCATCTGAACCCAAGAGTAGTGTAAAATATATAACAAGAACAAATGGCTATTCCTAATGGCCGATGACAATCATACTGCATTACAACCTTATTGGTGTATGAAAATAGAAGCAAAATACTTACTCTGTGGTTGTCTGCTCGGATGGTAAATCTGTAGGTCAAACGGCTGTGCACTGGTCTTCTGTATGACTGTGACGTTGTGTCCTGTCCATTTATTAGCCTTTGCCAGAGTATTGGTCCTCCAGTCAGTCCAGTATACACTACCTCCAAAGACTGACACTGCGAAAGGGTGTGAGAGATACTCGTGCCCCCTTAGGATCTCGATGACCTCTGTGCCATCGTACAAGGCTGAGTAAATAGCATCTGAGCTGTTGAAGAGACAAGGAAAACCTTGTGAGGGCTTCTCACACCCACAGCAGTTTGGAACTGCCACTGTTGACAAGGTGTGATACAGCTGATAGATGTCCTGCGGGACTTCCACTACAAGCACTCACACTTTGTCAGACTAGTGACTGCAAGTGAAAGACAGATGAAAGTTGCACTATGTAGTCATTTTTTTTTTTTTTCTGCAGCCTTGTTGGTAAAGTGTGTGCGTTTATGTATGTGTATGTGTGTGAAAGAGAGAGAGAGAGAGAGAACAAGAGAAAGAAGGACAGAGAACGAGAAATAGTTGTGCAAGACTGTGTGTTGCTGTCGCACATTGATTTTGTCTAATAACAGGAGCTTTATTGTCTTTTTTCCAACTTCCCTGTCTGCCTAAATGATTAGGCCTTACACAGCCTTGCACTTATATCATCCCCATATCCCTGCCTACCGAGCATCTGTCCATATTATACGCCTCTCCAGGTGGTCCAGTGTTAGCCCGTTTGGCCAGGCTCCTATCTCCATATCCTTGAACACTACATGCCTTCCACTTCCACTCATCGATGCAGCCTCAATCCTTGGAAAGTTTGCATCCCAGTCTGTCCAGAAAACAATCCTGCAATGCAACATAACCGCAAAATTGATTATTTCCCCCACTGTTGACAACAGCAGAGCAGAGATTTACTAATCCAGAGAGCACACACTGCAGGGCAAATTTACAGCCATATATGTTCACTGCACTCATCTGATGATGTTTTATTTGAGTGCTGTTCTACAAAGTGCCATAAATAAGTAAACTATCAAAAACACTTAAAATAGCTGTGATAAAAAGGCAATAATAATCACCGATTAACAAACATACTGCCTCGTGGATCATAATAAATAGAAAATAACCACATAGGTTTTTATTTTTCAATAATAATCCTTTTATTCCCAATACCTTGGTCCAAAAAAATTATACATTTGGTAATTTATTTTAACAAGTGGCAAGCTGGTGGACTGCAAAATCTGTGAGACTTTATTATTTCAAAATCTCACTTCAGCCTCCAGTGAGACCGTTTACAGTGTGTCACTCAACTATGTGCCAACATTAGCTACAGCTTGTGAGCAGAGATACTGTGTCTGTCCTCTCAGTGATGCCCATGGCACTTAATAGGAATTATTTCCAATGCCTGAAACGGAAACATAAGCCACCAGACTATGTTCACTTCATTTTTAGTGCCAACAAGCATTCTCTGAGCACTAAAGGCTACTGGGATCAGCCTGTGACTATTTTGAGCTCATGTTGTCATACTCGAGGCTTCCTCCTTCCCACATGGTGCCGTGTGAGATTGGGACTGAGAATCAAAACAGACAGTTAGAATTAAAAATAAATAAATAAATAAATGTAAAAAAAAAGGAGCACAAAGAAATCTAAAAACAAACCATAACATGACAAAACACATTTTCTTTGACATGTTATTAAAATATATATGTCAGAATATCTCGTAGGAATGTGCTTTTTTATTGAAAAGGGTTGCATAATTTACTTTTATTTAGAAAAAATTACATAAAAATGTAATGATTTTTCCACTTTCTTGCTATAACTCTCTAGAGCTATTTAACTATTATGAAATTGAACTATAGACTATATGTCCTCATTTCAAGGAAAATAAAATACCCTTGGCTCCTTTTATTGGACTAATACTAACCCTTGGCCTGGATCCAGAGCAAGAGCACGAGGGTGCTCCATCCCCCCTGCAATCAGCGTTGTTCTCATTCCTCCATTCAGCTTCGCCACCTCAATCTGATCCAGGTTACTGTCAATCCAGTAAAGGTTTCCTGCAATCCAATCCACCGCCAATCCCTCAGGAGTGGCCAAACCATGCTGAACCACTACTTCAATCCCAGTAACACCTGCAACAGCAATCACACCATCATCACTAGCAAAAGGCAAACAGAGACGGTGTAGAATGAATCGTATGGAAGCATTCCACCTTTTGTGCCTTTATTTCCCCAAAATGCTTTCAGGAGAAAATGGCAAGCTCAGGAGGGAAGCAAATCGACGTTGCAAACAGAAGGAAGCTTCCTCAATGCTTTCTATTAAACATTAAAGCCTCTCCCAGGCTGTCTATAATCCAGCTGTTTGTAATTATCCTTGGCTGCATAGAGCTTTATGAAATGCTAAACAAAGAGTAAGCAATAGCCGTAGCGGGGCTATGGATTCAGGCATCAGGTCACAGAGAGAAACACACAGGCTAGTGTGATAAATACAGCAGGGGTGCAGATTTCTAAATGGCCACCCAGAGAACTAGCAGCATTCATCATTTCCGTCCCAATTTTTTGTGGGTCCCTTAAAAGCAGCCCAATTTCTATCACAATAGGCCTTGAAAAATGTCTCTAATAATAGTGATAACCATAAGAAAAAAACACATTCTACTTTCATAAAATAGGTGGACACCAAGGTATTTCACTCTTTCTGTGGGACTGGGCATGTACCTCCAGTCTCTGAGAGCTTTCCCCTGTAGATCTTGTCCTCCACCACATCGGTCCAGTAAAGCAGACTGTGATTGAAGTGGAAGTCCAGAGCGATGGTGTTCCTGAGCCCAGGCACTAGCAGACTGTAGTCACGCTTGTGAAGGTCGATCCTTCTGATCTCGTGCCGGATGGAAAAGATAATGAAGGCTTCAAAGGGATCTGACAGTGTGGAAAGCGACATGTACACAGCTAAAACCCATTTCCCTAAATCACAGTTGGACAATGATAAATGGTAATGGATGTCATGGTTTTATGTAATAAGAGCCAAACTCTTTTCTGCATATGCTTCTTGGGCTCGACCCACAGTATATCACGCAGATGCTCATTGTCGTCCGCCAGCTGATGACCCAAATTTGATTGCCTCAGACAATCTAAAAGTGTTTGGCTGGCATGCTGCTGTAAAGACATTAGCTTCTCACTGGAAACCCCATGATTGTGTATCCTGCTGTCATTGGATTATTGCTCCTTTTATTGCTTTGCACACTGAGCACATCCACTGCATAAAGCTCCGAATGCCCATAACTCAGCTATGAATTCATTAACAGACATGATATCAAATTGGAATATTAGGTAAAATGTGTTGCTTAGGTAGATTTATGCTACAGGATTTGTGCTAGTAAGTTTGTGGCTCTGCTTAGACTAAAAATAGCCAGCTGTCCAGATGAATCAAGTAGGCATTACATTTTACAGGAACTCTGTTTACATCATTTATTTACATTGCAATTTGATTTGCCTCCAAATTCATCCCATTTATGACACAATAAACATTTGAATGGAAAATGTGCACAAACTGTGAAAGTACCAGTGCTATAACAGCTCTCGCCATCAGGGTCGAGCCTCCAGCCGGGATAACAGGAGCACTTGACTGTGGTTTTGTACTGCTCACATCTCTGACTGCACTTCAGGTGTCGGGTGCAGTAGTTTACAGCTTCACAGGTCTTATTGTCTGACGCCAGGTGGAGACCAGTGGGGCAGGAACATACCACCCCTCTGCTGGGAGCCACACTACACTGATGACTGCAGCCCCCATTCGCCTGTAAGCATTTGTCTAAGGAAGCATAAGGGGGAGAAATCACTGCTTAATGGAAAGAGTAAGCAAGCAAGTTAGTAAGTAATTAAAACAATCAACCGATCGGCTATCCAATCAGCAAACCAATGAGGGAAGCAGACAATAATAATAGTGTATTAAATACTTTTCATTAATCTTCTTCTTCTTCCGGCTGCTCACGTTAGGGGTCACCACAGTGGATCATCTATCTCCATACTACACTGTCCTCTACATCTGCCTCTTTCAAACCAACTACCTGCATTCCTCCTTTGCCTTCATCTTTTCCTCCTTCCTCGAGGTTCCATCCTCAGCATTCTTTTACCAAAATACCCCATGTCCCTCCTCTGCACATGTCCAAACCATCTCAATTGTGCCTCCCTCTCTTTGTCTCTAAAACATCCCCATTTCTAATCCTGTCCATCGTCGTCACTCCCAATAAAAATCTCAGCATCTTCAGCTCTGCCACCTTCAGCTCCGCCTCCTGTCTATTAGTCAATGACACTGCCATACAACATCGCAGGTTTCACCACAGTCCTATAAACTTTCTCTTTCACTATTGCAGATACCCTTCTATCACAAATCACTCCTGCCACACTTCCACCCACTCCACCCTGCATGCACTCTTTTCTTCACTTCTCTAACACACTCTCTATTACTTTGCACTGTTGACCCCAGGTACCTGAACTCCTCCACCTTCTCCACCTCTTCTTCCTGCTACTGCACCACTCCCTCTCATTCACACACATGTACTCTGTCTTACTTCTACTGACTTTTATTCCCCTTCTCTCCAGTGCGTACCTCCACCTCTTCAGGCTCTTCTCAACCTGCTCTCTACTCTCACCACAAATCACAATATCATCCTCAAACATCATAGTCCACGAAGACTGCTGTCTGACCTCGTCCGTCAACCTGTCCATCACCACTGCAAACAGCAAAGGGCTCAGAGCCGATCCTTGATGCAGTCCAACCTTCACCTTGAATCAGTCTGTCGTTCCTACTGCACTTGTTCCTCATATGCGTCACACTGTCCTCATACATGTCCTGCACCACCATCACATACTACTCTGACACTCCTGACTTCCTCATACAATACCACAACTCCTCTCTCGGCACGCTGTTGTAGGCTTTCTCTAAATCCACAAACACACAATGCAACTCCTTCTAAACTTCTCTATACTTCTCCATTAACATTTTCAAAACAAATAATGCGTCTGTGGTGCTCTTCCTCGGCATGAAACCATACTGTTGCTCACAAATGGTCACCTCTTCTCTCAGCCTGGCTTCCACTACTCTTTCCCATAACTTCATGGTGTGACTGATCAACTTTATTTCCCTGTAGTTACTACAGATCTGCACACCTTTATACTTTAAACTTGGTACCAGCACACTCCTTCTCCATTCCTCAGGCATCCTCTCACCTTTTAAAATGTTGTTGAACAATCTGGTTAAAAACCTCCACTGCCATTTCTCCTAAACATCTCACACTTCATCTGGTCCAACTGACTTTCCACTCTTCATCTTCTTAATCGCTGCTCTCACTTCCTCCTTACTAATCCTATCCACTTCCTGCTTCACATCATCCAACCTTCTCTCTCTCTCATTTTCCTGATTCATCAGCTGCTCAAAATACTCCCTCCACCTTCTCAACACACTCTCCTCACTAGTCAACACATTTCCATCTCCATCGCTTATTGCTTTGACTTGTAGCAGATCCTTCCCAGCTTTGTTTCTCTGCCTAGCCAATCAGTACAAATCCTTCTCTCCTTCCTTAATGTCCAACTTACAATATTATTTGCCTCTTTTCCCAACTTGATTGGGTTGTTTGTGATATTATCGACATAATGAAGTAGCTTTGCACCCCAACCAGGCTATTATTGTTGCCTGCAGCTTCCCACTTCACACATAAATAGTCCTGAAGGGGAATTAAATTCATAATAATTGGACATTTTTCCATGGTTAAAGTCTGGTAATTGGCTGAAACTGTATGAACTAAAATAAACTGGAGGAGAAAAACTAATAGTAAATGTTAATGCATTACAGAATTCTGAACGGCGCTAAGTAACAGCCCATGCTGCTTTTCTCATGCAAACAACCGAAATGAAGAATAAATGCTCCATATGCACGTAGCAACACAACATAAACTAGAGATAAATGGGTCCTTATCCAACAAGAAAAGGTAAATCTTTTACATTTTAATTATACCGAGCTAATGGACATTACTAGCTAAGTGTGACAGTACAGCATTATGAAAAGTCAGGCGCGATCTAAGAAATGAGGCGGCTGCAATATTACATTAAAGAAACTGGCTTTGTGCAGTGAGCACAGCAAACAAAATGAACCTTGTCTGAGTAGAAGATATCTTTTTTCTTATAGTGCTTCAAGCTAAGTAAAAACAGAAACTGAGACACTGTATCTCTTTTCAGAGTTGTAAAAAAAAACTATACACTTTCTCATACCTCTCCTTTTTAATGAAAACCTCTTTCTTTCTCATGTCCTTGTTTAAAGAAAGGAAAACCAAGATTTAAAAGCTGGGCAAAATGACATTGTTCCAAGGACTCATTGGTTTTAGTGATTAAGATGATCCCCTCAGCACTGACAAGGATTTAATTTAGTCTGTAGGGGGGCCGTGAAATTCACAAGGAGCAGAACCCTTTCTTCCCCAAGGATATAGTAGGAAACAGGCTAGCTGTGCTGGCTTAAATCAAACAGCCCCTCAAGCTAACACTGTCTTATATAATTGGCAAAGAGATGGTTGAGCCATGGTGGGTCCTTTTAGACTAGCAGTGCACCTTGTTCCAGCGCAAGGCCGGTAGTCTCCCTTGGGCTACAGCAAGACAACGAGCTTAAATATACCAAAATGCTTATCTTGTCCTGCTCTAAAGGATTACACATTGCCAATTCTCCTGAGATGATTTCCACAGTGATGGCTACTGAAGCAAACACATCATCAAAGGTCGCTTCAGTCAGGCTGCACACAAGGGTCACATTTTAAACATGTAACACTTTGCTCAAGGACAGAATGTAATACAGTACTGAAAAACCCTTCAGGATATTGTGTGCTAACATGAATAGAGTATCTTCAGGGTCTGTTAAGCCATTAGGTGGTAAACACAATACACACTCATTTGCTCCAGTGTTTATCAGTTTTTTCACACACACCTTACCCATGTGTATTTCTATCTATCTAGTCATTATTGTTGTAATGTCAGATACGATCTGAAAAGCACTAGTGTGTACTGATATAACATATAATGAATCTGTTAACTCCTTGGAACCTAGTGAAAGATCTTCCCAAGTTACAGAGACATAAATAAAGGGTTTAGATAGTGCTGCAATTCATCCACTGATACATTATATTTGTTAAAGCTATAAAAATCAAAAAGACAGCAAAGGTGATTCGACCAAACTTCACTGGAGAGTCTAGTAAGGAATGACATGTAATACTGCACTAGTTTATTTGACAGTTAGGACCCCACAGTCGATTTATAGTGGTCTTGCAGAGACAAAAACAATGCTAAAGCATGCAGCATCCCAAAGGCTTTTTAAATTGAAAGGCTCACAGACACTCACCACAAAAGGGGCCTTCATCTGATTGGTCGGCACAATCTTTCCTCCCGTCGCAGATCTGGTGAGGGTGTAGGCAGGTGGATGTGTCATTGGCACAGGGTTGTGTAGGAGGGTCACACATGGATGCGGTGCACGAATCCTCGTCTGAGCGATCCTCACAGTCGTTGTCACCATCACAAACCCAGCTCTTACTGATGCATTTCCCTAGAGGCGAAACCCAAAAATATGCACATCAAGCTGTCAAATCTAATTGGGTATTTTCAAGTAAGCATATTGATATTCCCAAAAGAAATAAAAGGATGTGATGGTGAATACAGAGAAAGCATCCTTAAAAAAAAAAGCCTGAACATAACAGTAAGAGTAATTATTCCAAATTGATCTTTCTATCTCAGTGATAACAGTTCCAACATAAACAAAAAAACAAACAGAAATCGAAACAGTCCACACAGACAGCTGTATAATTAGATAAAACAATTCAGTTTGGTATTGCTAGTTTGGTGCTGTTAAAGATGCTTGTTGTTATGATCCTTTTAGAATGGTTTCCATGCCTATACCAGAGCTTTTAACAGATCTGCAGCACAATTAATCTGTTACTGTTCCAGTGGTCTAGACATAGTGTTGTACATTAGCATGCCGGCAATCAGAATAGAAAAGAACAAAACACTTAATGAGTTATGTTCTTTTATCATGCTGTTCACTGATGTCTGTTTTTGAAGCAACAGTCATGAAGAGGAATATCAAACAGTCTCACTGCGACTAATTTCCTTTGAACACAGAGTCGGCAAACTGCCTTGCTATGCATACCAAGTTCCAGAGCCGATAGATAGATAGATAGATACATATAAACAGATATAAAAAAAAAAAAACTTTAATTTAGGCTTAGCCTTATTTAAGACTAAGTATTTTCTCACTTTTTTGCCTACAGAGAAAATGTGCTGAACACAGCATGCAGAATGCCTCTTTCTTCTGCAGAAGAAGCTGTCTGGAGTACTGCACCGGCAAAAGGTCACAGACTCTCTCTTTCCTTACTAACACTTGTACTGACCTGAGCTTTTGCAAGTAAACTTGGCTTGGGGGTCGCACATCCTCTTCATGCCTTGACAATTGCTCTCGTCGCTGCTGTCCTCACAATCTTTGTCCCCATCACAGCGCCAGCGCTCAGGAATACATGTGCCATCAGCACGGCAGTGAAACTCCTCACTGCTGCATTCCACAGGGGGCAATACTGAAGAAATATCATACACAATACACTGTTGTTTTATAATAATAATTTACACTCTTTACATGCCAGTGCAGAAATATTGCATACAATTACTGCATTCATTGAATGGCTCTGCAAAGAACATACTATTGTTTTCTAGCAGTGTTTATATCATTAAATGTAGCTATAGTCAACTAGGAGAATTTGTAATTGTGTTCTATTGAAGAACTAATCCAATTAACGAAATAAATTCCATCAACAAAGATCTCATTTGAGGATTGTTTTTAGCAGGTTTTCCATCACAGATAATCAACAGGTGCTAAATAAACCTTTGCTGAAGTGTGTTTAAACATTTAGCAAGCTAATTACTGAACAACATCTTGCATGATGCAGCTCCTTAATTGTCTTTCAATGAAAGTTAAACTTAAGGGTCTGGCGGTGGGAGGAGGATTTGTTTATGGCTTGACCAGCACTTCACACATCCAAATTAAGGGCTACACACTGATCAGGGCCCTTGAATGAGAAACTGTAAACTGGGCAGCCCCTTGAGGAAGCAGGAGGCTGAAGGCCTTCTTCAGGAGCTGATTTGATGAATGACTTCCTCATTTCTGTGACAAGCTAGAGAGCTGAAAGCATTGCGCTGTCCAATCTCGGCTTTCAGGGGTAATTACAAGAGATTAAAAGATTCAAATCTGCAGGGCCATTCTCCAGTGAGCGCAGATAACATCAGATCTGCTGAGTATTGGGAGAGAGGGAGAAAGTTTTAAACTTATGTTCAGCAAATTGGGGACATTGCACTAAGCCAATTATGAGCAGCTGACTTGATGGTTATCTTCCTGCTCTTCATGTTCGTTTGCTAATCAGCTGTTTTACGCAGATGCTGTAGTAATGAATCGTTTCATAGGCTTGTTAAGCCAATCATTCATGTTTTAAAATCTGTGAATAAAGCTCCATCTATGTTTAGTGCTCGCTCTCATTAAAGCATAATGCAGAGCATACACATTTATAATGTCAGGGAGTAGAGAGAAGTCACATGAAGCAAGCTGCTTAAGGGAATAGTGCCTTACCAGCACCAGAGCCTCCACAGGTCACGTTTTCATCGCTAAAGTCACCGCAGTCGTTATCACCATCACAGGCCCAGTGTTCAGGGATACACCTGCCAGTAAAACACTGGAACTGACCAGTGGAGCAGGCATGAGTGCACAGTTCCTCATCACTGTTATCCCCACAGTCATCATCTACTCACACAAGAGACACACAAAAGAACAAAAACAGGAACTGGAACTGATTATGAAATATGGCCATGGAGGTCAGAGTCTGTGACCTTCAAAATATCGCTTTCATATATGATGCTAACCTTCAATCCAGAAAAGGAATTACAACAATGGAGTTCTAAGAATCTAATTTCAATTGGAGTTGCTTCAAAGGAATTTGAATCATACACATTTCAGTTATTGGCATCCAAAAGAATCAAGTAGCTTGAATGAGCATTTAATAAAATAAAATTCCACTACATCAAGGCTGCTATACTTTGTACTTTGTTTATTATTTAACTGGAGAATGTCATGTGTCACTCACCCGAATCACAGCGCCACTTGATGCTGACACACCTTCCATTTGCACAGCTAAACTGGGTAAGCGGCTCACATGTAGGAAAGGCTGTGGGCAGACAGGGAGACCATGGGGACTGAGCAATCCAAAGACTCCGATACTCCAAACACAACCCAATATATCACTGTCTCTTTGATGCACTGGAGCAGAAAGACAATTTTTCATTTTGCATTTACCTTTGAAATATTGCAAAAGAAGTTCAGCATGACATTGATTGCACTGTCATGCTAATAGATTAAATTCAATGTTTTTTTTTTGCTTTCATGCTCAGTAAATCTGTATTAATATGGGGAGATGGACTTTTGCTATAGCTTTTCCTACATTCCTGTAAAAAAAAAAAACCAGAAATTCTGTAGCGAGGGTAAACAGGAAAAGGAAAAAAAACATAAAAAAAAAAAAAAACAACCAGCGGTCATCTGCAGTCATACCGTTTTTTTTTTTTTTTCTTTCGTTCTTTTCTTTCCTTTTTTTTTTTTACAGTAAGCTATGTGCACCCTAAAGGTCATGCAAAATGTCAAAGTGAATTATTGGTGTTTTCTTTCTGAGGTTAATGAAAAATAAGTCCTGAAAAACTGGAAAAAACAGAGCGCACAGAGGCTGTGGAAAATAGTCTGAGGCAATAAGAAGGTGCCTAAAGGCAATATCAAGGCAACAGATATCAGGGAGCATCTATGGATGTTTAGATATGTTTTATATATATATATATATATATATATATATATATATATATATATATATATATATATATATATATTAGGGATGCACCGAAATAAAAATTCTTGGCCGAAACGGAAAAAGGAGGAAAGCAAGGCCGAAAACCGAAAAACCGAAACACCGAAAGAAATTATGGCAATTATTATTACCATTGCATTTATGTCTATGACTGTGTACTAAACTTACTTGAATCAAGGCATTTCAATTGCATAAATTAATATTAACGTTTCAAAGAATTAATCAATTACAAATTATTAAAATATTTATTTATAGCACATTGCGACAATGCACAGGATAAAATAAATTAAAATTTAGTCTTAAATGTTTAACTTTAATGCACTCGTGTACATTAAATAATAATGTACAGACCCTCTGGCCTGCTGAAAGGTTGTAAAATTAAATATGTTCTTTCATAAAAACAAAGTGCATTTAGAAAAAGTGCAACTGCTTAAAGATACAATACAACACTATCACTGGGAAACTTCCTGCCTTTTCAAAAACGTCCGCCACAGACGGAGTGCGCATGCTCGGAGGAGTTTTGCTTTTCTGTGCCGTGTTCCTCTCATATTCAGCATAGCGATCGGGATGTTTGGATTTCAGGTGATAAATTAAACCCGACGTGGAGAAAGTCTTTGCAGACGAAATTTCGGCATTACATGTTTTGCAAATCGCTATCCGTGGGTCTTTCTCAGATATACCGAAATACGTCCACACCGCAGACATGTTGTTTTAGACATGCACGTGCAGGCGCGGGTTCTGTTTGCGTCATCACAACAAACTGTTTCGGCCGTGTTTTTTCGGTGATCAAAGTCTTTCGGCCCAAAAACCGAAAATGCACTTTTGGGCCATTTTCGGCCGAAAATTTTCGGTGGCCGAATATATGGTGCATCCCTTATATATATATATATATATATATATATATATATATATATATATATATATATATATATATATATAGGAACCAGGCAAAGGTGTGGACATGCCTTCTCCTTCATTGTTTTTTGTTTTTATTTATTTTTAATATGTAGGAATTATGTAGTAAACAAAAACAAGTGAAATATATTGTTTTATATTTTCAATTCTTCAATGTAGTCACCTTTTGCTTAAATGACAGCTTGGCAAACTGAAGGTGAGGCAAGAAAGGGAGTGTGAGGCACACTTAACCAGCATGCCTAACACAGCATTTTGCAGCGACATGCCATTCTATCTGTTTTGCACTTAATGGGACTACAATTTGTTTTCCAACAGGACAATGACCCCCAAACACACCTCTAGGTTATATAAGAGTTATTTGTCTAAGAAGGAGAGTGATGGAGAGCTGCATCAAATAACCTGGCCTCCACAATTGCATGATCTAATCCAGTTTAGATGGTTTGGGATGAATTGAACCGGAGAATAAAGGTAAAGCAGCCAACAAGCACTCAACACCTCTGGGAACTTCTCAAGATTGTTGGAAAACCATTCCAGGTGACTACCTTAGGAGGCTGACTAAGAGAATGCAAAAGTGTGCAAAGCTGTCATCAATGCAAAAGGTGACTACATTAAAGAATTGAAAATATAAAACAGACAGACAGACAGAGAGACAGACAGACAGATGGATAGATAGATAGATGTCATTGTAAAACACCAAAGAAAAAAAATATTTTTAATGAAACATTACGGCATGCTATTTACATTCTGGTTTGAAGAGCCAAAATAAAGTTTTATAACAGACAAGAAATCCATAACAAGCTGTCAAAGTGATGTGTTTTTAATTTGAGTGCACAAGCTGACATGTAAACACTGTGTCTCACTGCTGGGTGCTTTGGACTCTGTGGCATACCATTTACCCAAACATATCACCAGTCTGACACTGTAGATAATGAACACTTCGGTAATTAGTCGGCATCCGCTTGTTTATCTGTACAGTATAACCACAGAGCATGATTCGCGTTTTCAATGAGAAGTGTGCACAAAACCAGTCATTCAGTTACCACTCAGCTGAGGCAATCCTTCGCCATGCTGCTGCTCTTATACTACTCATGCAGCCTATAGTGATTTATACCTTTGGATGTCTACACTAATTTGTTTTGTAATATATTTTAGTATATTTTACAACACTATTTTCATTGTACATACATGCAATTTGTTTTTGTTCCACTATAACTGCATAACCACTTAGTGTAAGATAGCAGTAGTGTAATTATCTGCCACTTATCCTGTGATCGGGTCTATGACTAATGTTTGTTACTGACAATATCCTTAGTGCTAATTACACTGCTATGTTTACTTCTGAATAATAATGGAAATAAAATAAAAAAAAGCCACATAAAATCTTTTGGCCCAAATTTACTGATAGGAGCAATTAATAAAATAAGTTTGAATTTCATAAATAAATATCACTCTACAATACTTCCCACATACACAAAAATGACAAATAATATATATATATTTTTTTATATTTATCAAAACATTCAGAGAGTCCTCGTGCCATGTGGATAAAGACAGTGCCAGTATCCAAGACAGTGCCAAAAAGAGACCGGTATCATCATGATCGAAAGCTCAGCATAGGCAAAAATGGACACGAACTATGCCAACAAAATCCCTACACATGATAACAGAGCGTCCAGCTTTCTTTTTAATACCACTTGTCTGTATATGAAGCATGAAAATGTAATACTGCGCACTCAAGTCAGACCCCATAAGGTTTATTTTGTCTGAGAAAAGATTCCTTATGGGGCGTTGTTGTGTCTCACGCTCCTCTAAACCAATCACAGGACAATCATGAAGAGAAAGCATTAAAAAGCCCAGCTGAGTATGAAGTGAGAGATAGAAAGAGAGAGAGAGAGAGAGAGAGAGAGAGAGAGAGAGAGGGAGGAGAAGAGAGTGAGAGTGAGAGTGACAGAGAGCCAGAGGAAAGAAAAAAAACAAACAGCAAGATTGCAGGTTGGGCAATGCATTTCAAAAATTTCAAATAAAAGAGATAAAAAAAAAAATTACTAGTTGAGAATGCAGCTTGCAGTACAGTAACACTCAAAGATTTTTTACATTTTAAACTCAAAACTCAAAAACTTTATTAAATCTTTTCCAGACTTCCACTTCTTATACTAGGACTTCAGTAATAACATCTGGTAACATTATATCTGGTGCACACTCTTTAAAGACAGACAAAAAAAAAAAAAGAATGTCAGCAGCACAATGCATACAATCATGCAGTCAGAGACCAACAGCTTCAGTTAATGTTCACATCAAAAATAAAAATAAGGAATAATGTGATCTTAGTGATGCTGTTAGTGGCATGTTGCTGCCAGATGGGATTGCTTTGGAGTATTTCAGAAAGGAGTCTGTTGGGATTTTCACATATGCTAGTCATGTCAGTTTTTTTCACTCCATAATTTGGTCACTTACCAATTCCCACCCACCAGCCAGATCGTCTGATGGCTACCGTCCAGGGAGGGCAAAGGCTAGCGCATGCTTTATCAGAAAAAAAAGTATACCCAGCCAACCATATCTATTTAAACTGCTGCTTATGTTGTGTCAATGGACTGCAAAACCTTCTTGGATGAAGGCACTATCTGCCCTGCTCAGCATACACAAGCTCGATTGGCTAATGTCACTGTGATTCACAGAGAAGAGTAAGTATGCCATCCCTCCCACCTAAAGAGCATGGCCAAGTTTCCTCCCTTGACTTAAACAGTCTATAGCTTTTACACAGAATGATGGGGGAACAAAGCAAGTGGGCGACATTTCCGCATGCACACCCCAGAGGGACACCTTGCTGATGAGAGAGGCGACAGGAAGGGTACAGCAACTCAGAATTAGTATTTACACCCAGGGCTAGCAGAAAACAATCCAAAAACAGCAATTTGAGTCTAGGCAGCACAGACTTAACAGGGCAGTTTAAGATTGGAAAACAATTAGGTGTTTTTTTTTTCATAGTATTTAACTTTAGCCTGAGAAAAACTGCTTCTCAAAAGCCCAGACTATTGTTATTCTGATACACATTCACATTCTCATAACCACTTATTAGTGAGCCTAGCCAGAAAAAGCCTTTGCTAAGAAACATAAAAGAGCAGGAACTTTAAAGTAATGTGGTCTATTAGTCCAGATTCACCCTGTTTCAGTGTTGTTCATATCAGAATAAGCAGAGAGGTGGGTGGAGTGATGCACCCATCATGCCTAGTGCTTAGTGTATATGCCATAAGGACATTGTTATGATCTGGGTTTGCTTCAGTTAGTCAGGTCAATGTTATGTGCCCACAAAATAAGGTTAGCTGGCTACCGAAATATAATGAATTATCAACCCTTCTGGTTTAAGTCTTCTCCAGCACATCACAAAGATTCTAAATGTGACTCTTAGCAGGAAATGTATTCAACTCTAGGTGGAAATAAATGTTGTGACATTGCATCAAAACAATACCACAGCAAATGCATGCCATAAACACAGCTCCAACTAAATATTTGTGTGTGTGACGACGTGGCCAAGAAGTAAGTAAGTAGGTAGGTAGGTAGGTAGGTAGGTAGGTTGCATTGCTTAAAGCAAGGCTATTATTTCAAATCATTTATATTTAACTGAACTTGTTTCCCTCATGTATATATATCCCAAATGTAATGCAAATTCGCCTTTGAAGAGCTTTGTCTGCTTAGCTCAAATAATCAACACAAAGAGAACATGATGTCTGAATGACTGAAAAACACTCAAAGGCTCACAAATATTGAACCACCCGATACAAAAAAATTAGATGACACAAAAGGTCTGGAGAATTGTGACAAAATATGAATAAGCATCAGGCTGAAATCCCTGAGCCATTGTGCTTCAGGTGTTTGATCCGCAGTGCAGCAATGGCGCTAAAGCTACAACCAGGCAGTAGAAACTCACAGGCTACAATGTGTCAGAGAATATGCTTCTTTCAGCTCGGCTTGATTATGATTAAGTGTAGCCAAGCATGCACTTTAATTACTGCTTACACCAACTCAGTTTGTGTGGGAGAGTGCTCAGACAGCTTAAGACGCAGCAGAGGTAACAGGCACAATTGCACTAAAAGCAATTTGCTGTACTTGGTAAGAAGATTTTAGAAAGCAGCATGTTTACCCTCTAAGGTAAAAAAAAAAAAAAAAAAAAAGCACAGGGAGGCCATTTAAAGGTCATCTCGGGTAGTATTTTACTGTACTCTGTGATGTAGAATGACTGTGCCCTTCAGAAAAATGATTTCTTTCTTCAGTTAGAAAGGACAGATAGGTGCCTGACTTTTAATGGTGATGTTCAATCACCCATGTTCATGTAGCTGATAGGAGGTTTATCTCATGAGCCATCTAGCAGTTGATGCCTTTACTGAAGGACACTATCAAATAACTATATTCTCAAGCATATTATTAGCAAATGGAATAAATGTATTCAAGGCTTAATGGTATAAAGATTGATATTGTAACATTATAGTCTGCAGCCCTCTATGAGCCTGACTGAATAAAAAAAAAAAAAAAAAAAAAAACATTCAATACTTACAGAATTAAAAAGAAACACAAAGTGTGTTAAGATCCCCTGATCTTAATAACTCTGCATAGACTCTCTCTCCCTCTCCCTCGCTCTTTTTTTTCTACCTCTTCCAAGGTAATGATATTCACTTTGTGCATGATAACCAGGAAATGAGATAAAATTATTCATGCCATTTCATGCTGCTGAACACTCAGTATTTTAAATCAGGAAAAAAAATACATTGAAATAATACACTGTAGCCTTATTCCTGTTGCAAGATAAAAGTACACAAATAATGTAGATACTTAAAATAACATATAAAAATACATATTTCATATCTCTTACAATGGAAGCTTCAGCACCCTTTTGAGAAGGCTCTACAGCTCATTTACACTGCAGATCACAAGGTCGGCTTAAAAAAAAAAAAATCAGCTATGGGAGGCTCACAGCGGACACATATTTATACCACTTCCCTTGAACAGCCTGGTTTATTTGCACTCGTCTGCACTATGGGTCGAGGATGTGGTTGTGGTAACCTCAGATCATAGACTCACTGAGGGATTTGTATTACCACCTTAGGCTTAAAAGCCCCTGAATCTGAGTTTAGTCCCTATTTCCCTTTCTGCTTCTACAAGCGAAGACTCAGAGGCTGGCGGAATCTGCTTGGTTACCATGTTCAGAATACTGATATGCAGCTCTTCTCTGGGAAAAAAATCCAGCAGACAGCTGCAGCTACAGTGTGTGAGTCAAGCTCAGTGGCTAAATCAGCCAGGAATGCTAGAACCTTAACAGTGCTAATGCAAAAATCACAACTTTCCAAAGAGTTAACAGGAAGTTAGTGACTTACCACAGGATGTGGACTCATCAGACATATCACCACAGTCATTGTCACGGTCACAGCGCCAAGATTCAGGTATACAGCGACCGGTTCCACAGGAGAACTGACCAGCTTGGCACTGTTCCGCTGCAGAAGAAATGAAAAAAGATAGAATTGGATACCCTAAAATTTTAATTAGTATTCCTTACAGGGTCTGTGATCTTTAACATGTTTATTTCCACCACTACACAACCAAGCAACATTTTCCCATCTGATTTTCAAAAGATATAGGATGGTAATGGGTGAGGTTTCCACTAGCAGGCAATTAGCAAAAGGATTTGTGAAGTGTTTGGATGACAGAAGAGGGCTCAGTGGGTGTGCCTGATGTTTTAACACTAAAGAGCTGAGTTGTACCGGTGCCATATCAGAGTGTTGACATGACAGAATTTATCACACCTGTCCCAGACTTCCATTGATTTTATAGCACTTATGAGCTCAGGGGTGTTATAGCTGGCAATAAGACAGGTTTTATTGCAGTATATAAAAAGCAGGTCAGAGATAAGTGATTCTGATGTACTCTTTTAATGAAATGTAATGAAAAAGCTACACTAAAATCCAAAGTTTGAAATTAGACAAATATATAAAGGACACCAGAGTTTGACTTGGCAAATCAGCAAGAACTCAACATTCGTGCCATAGTATACAGTTTATATTATACAGTTCGATAGCATCTCGATAAATTTGAACATCATGGAAAAGCCCTTTTTTTTATTAATTCATCTCAAATTGTAAAACTTGTGTATTAAATAAATTCAATGCACACAGACTGAAGTAGTTTAAGTCTTTGGTTCTTTTAATTGTGATGATTTTGGCTCACATTTAACACAAACCCATCAATTCACTATCTAAAAAATTTAGAATATGGTGACAAGCCAATCAGCTAATCAGCGCAAAACACCAGCAAAGGTTTCCTGAGCCTTTAAAATGGTTTCTCAGTTTGGTTCATTAGGCTACACAATCATGGGGGGGAGACTGCTGATCTAACAGTTGTCCAGAAGACAATACTTGACACCCTTCATAAGGAGGGTAAGCCACAAACATTCATTGCCAAAAAAGCTGTTCACAGAGTGCTGTATCCATGCTAACAAAAAGTTTAGTTAAAGGAAAAAGTGTGGAAGAAATAGATACACAACCAACCAACAGAACCGCAGCCTTGAGAGGCTCGTCAAGAAAAATAGATTCAAGAATTTGGGTGAACTTCACAAAGAATGGGCTGAGGCTGGGGTCAAGGCATCAAGAGCCACCACACACAGACGTGTCAAGGAATTTGGCTACATTTGTCGTATTCCTCTTGTTAAGCCACTTCTGAACCACAGACTATGTCAGAGGCATCTTACCTGGGCTAAAGAGAAAAAGAACTAGACTGTTGCCCAGTGGTCCAAAGTCCTCTTTTCAAATAGGAGCAAGTTTTGTATTTCATTTGGAAACCAAGGTCCTAGAGTGTGGAGGAAGGGTGGAGACGCTCATAGCCCAAGTTGCTTGAAGCCCATTTTAATTGATGATTTGGGGGCAATGTCGTTTACCAATACATTTAAAAGCAATTCATGCTTCCTTCTGCTGACCAACTTTTTAAAGATGCTGATTTCATTTTCCAGCAGGAATTGGCACCTGCCCACACTGCTAAAAGCACCAAAAGTTGGTTAAATGATCACGGTGTTGGTGTGCTTGACTGGCCACCAGACCTGAACCCCATATAGAATCTATGGGGTATTTTCAAGAGGAAAATGAAAAACAAGAGACCAAAAAATTCAAATGAGCTGAAGGCCATCGTCAAAGAAACCTGGGCTTCCATACCACCTCAGCAGTGCCACAGACTGATCACCTCCATGCCACGCCAGTAGTGAGGCAGCAATAAAAGCAAAAGAAGCCCCTAACAAGTATTAGGTACATATACAGTAAATTAACATGCTTTCCAAAAAGCCAACAATTCACAAAATTTATTTATGAAGTTTTTGTTAAATGTGAGCCAAAATCATCACAATTAAGAGAACCAAAGACTTAAACTACTTCAGTCTGTGTGCATTGAATATATTTAATACACAAGATTTTCACAATTTGAGTGGAATTACTGAAATAAATAAACTTTCCCACAACATTCTAATTTATTGAGATGCACCTGTATATCATTAATGGCCGCTCCCCCCCAAGGTCTATGGAAAGGGCCCCATCTCTCGTGGCACATCAACTGCCTGGAGATGCTGATCGTGCTTCTACCGTTGAAGCATTTCCTCTCAAGAACTCAACATTCGTATGGGACAATCATATGCTAGCCATATAGATAACACATCGTAGGTCTCCCACCAGGGGGGTCTGCACTCTCTCGCTTAGTGCGTGGTCACCACTTAGATTCAGTTAACTGCCCGGTTGGCCAAGTGCTGGAATTTCTTTAAAAACTGTTTTCTCAAAGGGTTGTCTCCTTCCACCCTAAAGGTTTACATGTCCGCTATTGTGGCATATCATGCTCCGCTTGCTGAGCAGTCACTAGGGAAAAACCCGTTAGTTAGCTTTTCCATCTTATTATACACATATTTTACATTAATTCAGAGTCCTTTTATCTATAACTAGAAGGTAGATCATGTGTATTTATGTGTGGTAATTTGTCTATTTTCTTTTTTTTTTCTACAAGAAAGAAAGAAAGAAAGAAAGTAAGGTGGTGATAGTTCCGATGTCCTATACCTGACAGTAATATAAAAAAAATCAACACTCAAAATCCATCTCTCATATGTCTAATATTAATAATTTCTAAAATAAATAAATTGTGGTTCTCTCATGACCCATTTGTAAAAGAAGTGACCCCTGGGTTAGGAAGTCTTGCATTCATGGATGAAAATGAATGGTCTTAATAGGTTACTATAGAGTAGTGAAAGCAAAGGTTAGGTGATAGAAGTCATAAAATACTCTCTGTTGGGATTTTCTTTTGGTAATACTGATGGTGAAATTGTTTGAGATGACAGCTTCACTGACAGCTGCAGAGAAGTGACATATAGGTATTCTGGGGGCATTTTGCTGGCACGGATTTGGTACACTTGTCACTCTAGAGGGAAAAGTCACTACAAAATCAATATAAAGTTCTTCAGACTGATCCAGTGATGAAACATTTCTATCCTGATAGGAATGGTCTCTTTTAGGATGTCATTGTCCTCCTCCACAATGCAGTATGGTTTACTAGATGGTTTGATGAGTATAAAAATAACAAATAATAAATGACGGCCTTCTCAGTCATCAGCTTGCAGCCCAAATGATTGCAAAAAGAAAGATAGTGATGTGACGTTATAAGCAGCGTTTTCTGAGGCAATATCTCTTGAAGGTTTTATGTTCATCCTATAATTAATTTCTAGACAATTGTAGAAACTGTGCTGTTTTGGTGGCTAATAATAGCACAACATATTTTTTTTTTATTCTTTGAATTTGCTATGTGAGGGACGGGGACATGATAGCTCAGTGTTTAAGACATTGGACTCCTGATTGAAAGGTTGTAAGTTAAGCTCCCAATAATGCCTAACTGCCACTGTTGGCAGATTTAACTCCTTAACCACTTAGTTATATAGAAGAAATCACTTCAAATGAAGGCATCTCCCAAATGATATAAATAAGGAGTAGGAATATAGAGGAAGTAGTTTTTTGAGACAATAAACCACATATACTATACAGGGAGTGCAGAATTATTAGGCAAATGAGTATTTTGACCACATCATCCTCGTTATGCATGTTGTCTTACTCCAAGCTGTATAGGCTGGAAAGCCTACTACCAATTAAGCATATTAGGTGATGTGCATCTCTGTAATGAGAAGGGGTGTGGTCTAATGACATCAACACCCTATATCAGGTGTGCATAATTATTAGGCAACTTCCTTTCCTTTGGCAAAATGGGTCAAAAGAAGGACTTGACAGGCTCAGAAAAGTCAAAAATAGTGAGATATATTGCAGAGGATGCAGCAGTCTTAAAATAGCCAAGCTTCTGAGCGTGATCATCGAACAATCAAGCGTTTCATTCAAAATAGTCGACAGGGTCGCAAGAAGCGTGTGGAAAAACCAAGGCGCAAAATAACTGCCCGTGAACTGAGAAAAGTCAAGCGTGCAGCTGCCAAGATGCCACTTGCCACCAGTTTGGCCATATTTCAGAGCTGCAACATCACTGGGTGCCCAAAAGCACAAGGTGTGCAATACTCAGAGACATGGCCAAGGTAAGAAAGGCAGAAAGTCGACCACCACTGAACAAGACACACAAGCTGAAACGTCAAGACTGGGCCAAGAAATATCTCAAGACTGATTTTCTAAGGTTTTATGGACTGATGAAATGAGTGAGTCTTGATGGGCCAGATGGATGGGCCCGTGGCTGGATTGGTAAAGGGCAGAGAGCTCCAGTCCGACTCAGACGCCAGCAAGGTGGAGGTGGAGTACTGGTTTGGGCTGGTATCATCAAAGATGAGCTTGTGGGGCCTTTTCGGGTTGAGGATGGAGTCAAGCTGAACTCCCAGTCCTACTGCCAGTTTCTGGA
This sequence comes from Silurus meridionalis, assembly GCF_014805685.1. Classification (NCBI taxonomy): domain Eukaryota; kingdom Metazoa; phylum Chordata; class Actinopteri; order Siluriformes; family Siluridae; genus Silurus; species Silurus meridionalis. The sequence goes on from NC_060886.1 coordinate 14,626,170, forward strand.
AGACACCTTCTTCAAGCAGTGGTACAGGAAGAAGTCTGCATCCTTCAAGAAAAACATGATTTTCATGCAGGACAATGCTCCATCACACACGTCCAAGTACTCCAGAAAGGGTATAAAAGAAGAAAATCTAATGATATGGCCTCCTTGTTCACCTGATCTGAACCCCATTGAGAACCTGTGGTCCATCATCAAATGTGCGATTTACAAGGAGGAAAACAGTACACCTCTCTGAACAGTGTCTGGGAGGCTGTGGTTGCTGCTGCACGCAATGTTGATGGTGAACAGATCAAAACACTGACAGAATCCATGGATGGCAGGCTTTTGAGTGTCCTTGCAAAGAAAGGTGGCTATATTGGTCACTGATTTGTTTTTGTTTGGTTTTTGAATGTCAGACATGTATATTTGTGAATGTTGAGATGTTATATTGGTTTCACTGGTAAAAATAAATAATTGAAATGGGTATGAATTTGTTTTTTGTTAAGTTGCCTAATAATTATGCACAGTAATAGTCACCTGCACACACAGATATCCCCCTAAAATAGCTAAAACTAAAAACTACTTCCAAAAATATTCAGCTTTGATATTAATGAGTTTTTTGTGTTCATTGAGAACATGGTTGTTGTTCAAATTAAATCCTCAAATAAAATTAATCCTCAAAAATACAACTTGCCTAATAATTCTGCACTCCCTGTAATAGTGAATATAGAATAGAGCACAAAACACATCTATGCTGATGGATAATAAGTTAGATAGCTGCATGTACTGCCTCCTGTCAACAGTAAATCACTAATCCACCTGCAGATGGAGGGTTTAATGATCATCTGGAAGAGTATGATGTGGCACCAAGGCTGATTGCATCATCTACTGAACCATTCACTTTATTGGAAAACTGGAAAGGGTCGAGAACTTACGGCTCAAAGCATTTCATGGAATGACTATTCTATTCTTCAAGGGAAAGATGATTTGAAGGATGTGGCCAGTTTTGACTCAGTGATAAGGGGTTCTTGGTGATAATGGCATGACTGCAGTCAGTAATTGCTACATGGATGAAGGGGAGCACATTGTAAGTGAGGTGAGGAAGAGTTTGATACCCCTACATAAGCGGGTTTTGTGAAAATGTTTAGATGATGTAAAAAGTATTGATAAATAATTCTATTTCAGGTAATCTGTTTTGACTTCACATCTGCATTTATTATAATTATAATTATGATTATTATTATTACTGATTGGACTGAAGTCCTACCTGAGCATGTTTTGTTGGACTCGTCCTCGTTGTCACCACAGTCATTTGTCCCATCACAAAGCCACCGCTTGGGAATACAGCGATTATTTGGACACTTAAACTGGCCCATGGTACAGCTGTGGTTAGCTGTGGATAATTGCACAGAATAAAAGATTTTATCACACATTATTAACTGCCCCCTCTGACCGGTTTACAATTAACCAAATTTCCTCATTTATTTGCACTAATGAATCATTTGCCAGCACAACAGGATGAACACATCAGTAAAGACAACAAATAATACAACTTTAAATGGACAACTGAAAGCTTATTCAAACCACTGTGTCTGATATATTGTGGAGCATTCACAGGGAGCAGAGCATTGATTTAGCAATTTTGAACATTTTGACAGAATGCTACACAGTAGCATTTCTCCTGATTAAAAATTTAATGAATACTACACTGGTGAACTCTGCACAACACACTGATTAATTAATGAGGTGATTGTTCAATGAGCTGGTGTGGGGAGAAGGGGCAGTTTCATAAAGTGTATGTATATGTGGATAGGTGCACTTGGCTAGTATTTGGACTGTGTCTGTAGTATCCTTCAAATAGCCATACCTGTAATAATGTGAAAGCAAATACTGAATTTAAGTAGAATATTTATGTTATAATGAGTCAATCCCACATGCAGGGAATAAATGTCACATCGGTGAGCCTGACTGGTTTAGCTTTAAACACACAGCAGGTGGTTAGAGACAGATTCAGGAGTTGCAGATACACACCGCAGACATTCACATCCTCATCACTGCCGTCTAAGCAGTCATCATCTCCATCACATTTCCAGGCTGCTCTTACACACCGCTGATTCCTGCACTCAAACTGCTCGCTCCCACAGCGCTGCTGCTCTTCATCACCTGTCACATCTACATAGAGAGAAGGCATGCTTTTGGGGATAAAAGTTACTACATCACATAATATGTCAATATTAGCTCTAAGACAGAAGCCTGATCTCATCATTCAAAGAGATTGTTAAGAGAAAGCCTCTGTTCTAATGCACACTTTTAGTGCGAGTGGGCTTAAAATGGTTTACCTGAGCAGGTGACATTGTTCCTGTCCAGGTGCTGGCTGTCAGCGCAAGCACACACTCGGCCCCCTGGGATAGCCAAACAGAGGGTAGCACATCCTCCATAATTCACCCTGCAGGCATTGTCACCTGAAGAACAAATATAGGTCTATACACACATCTTTTTTTAGAATCATAATGTTTCTGTGTGTATTTATTGCATTTTTTGGCTTTTTATTTGATGCAGCAGAGCTTAGCAGAGAGCAATTTTCTCTCCATCCCTGACCATCTCACTGCTTTTGAAGGATGTTAGAGACACCTCGTTTGCCACCCCATGTCAAATGAATTTACCACTGAAGAGAGTCATCTGACACTTCTGTCCTCTTGCTGGAGTAATTTGTCTTGTGGACAATGCAGCCTAAGCTCAAGGCGGTGTAGAAAAAAGAGGCAGCATTGTGAGAAAACTGCCATTTATTAGGTTGGGCCATGAGAATTATTGTAATGTTGGGAAGAGGTTTGAAGGCAGTGCCTGGACCAATGAGATAAAGGCTTGAGTTCTGTGAGAGCCAATCTGCACTAGTTCAGACAGAGGGGATGCAATTATTCTCTCCGGTGACAAGAACTTCAGAGAGAAAGGATGGTTGAAATCCCTATCCTACTCATAGCTACAACTGATCAGAAGAGCACAGATTTCTTTTTTTTTTTTTTTGTGCAATGCTTATTTTAGAGGCTTTGTATTGTGGATAATATGACATAACTGGAGTTCTTCCCTGGAGGCAAGCTCTCCATGTGGTGCTAAGGACATTACAAGAATGCCTCCCCACAGACATTTGAACTAGTTCAGCCTTTGGACTGCCACATCTGAACTGCCAAGCCCAGTACATGTGCTCCCATATGCTGCCTTCTGAATGCGATGCTATTATCATGGCCGCAAATGCCCCACTGCGTTCGAATGTATTACCTGCAGGTACAGAGATTAAATGTTGGGGAGGCAAAACATGGCTGTACGCTGGCTACCCTGCAGAGCCGAGTCCCTCCCTCTATGTGATCTGGCTGCTGCTTGAGAAAGCGAATGACAGTAATCATCATGCAGAGCTGAACAGTCTAAGCATTGCTGCAGTCCACACCCACCCACATCCCAGCCACCTTCCCCACTGTGCAGCTCCAGCCCTTTACCTGCAGCTACACTAATCACTGTCACACAATTACACAGAGGCCGGTCTACCACAGAATATAAAATCTTTCTGGCTGCTATCAGATGCGGAGGTGGGGCTTTAACCCCTTATGTTCTCTTGCAGTTCAAAAGATTTGAAAACGGGGAACTAAAAAAAAAAAAAAAAAAAGTAAAAAAAAATTCAGAAAACATTGGTAGCATATTAAGGAAAAGTATTAGGGTGAATATGTAGAATACAAGTTGCAAAAAAAAAATTAATGTAATCTTTCTCTCATTGATTTCTGACTTTTGGACCTGCTTATATTGTATACAACAAGACAATTAAATGAATTGTCATATAAATTGTTATTTATTTATAATCTCAATATCTTCAAAATTATACTGTTTTCATATATTATAAACATGTACCCTATAACTGTAATTCACTCTCCTCCACTATACACACACAAACCTACCATTAGGACAAACTAGAAAAGAGAGAAAAGTAAGATCGAAAAAATTGACCCATTGGAAGTTACTGAAGTTGAATTCAGGAAAACAGTTGACTGCAGTATAAGCTTGCCTCAATGCAAAGATCACATCAGGTACGAAGCTAAATTATCAATCACAATCAGTCTGCCTAAAGATGTCTAAAACCTTTCTAGTCAAATGTGCTTTACTCACAGTTTCATTCGGCAACTAAAGCAGTTCAGTTTGCAATCAAATACCAACTGCCGAAATTGGAGATATGGTATCAGTACTCTATAATTTGTTATTACTTAAAATATCTTCTTCTTCTTTCGGCTTCTCCCATTAGGGTTCGCCACAGTGGATCATCTGTCTCCATACCCCCTGTCCTCCACATCTGCCTCTTTCAAACCAACTACCTGCATGTCTTCCCTCACTACATCCATAAAGATAATTTAATAAATATGATTGCCCATAAAAACGACATAAATGCCCTTTAGTTAATATAGATAACATTTGTGCTTACCCTGCTGACTTTGTGCATCAAACACTCTGAGGCCGAAGAGAGGAGGTCTCTCACTTCTTAGCAATGTGACTTCCCCAGAAAGCAAATCCAGCTGAAAGATGGAAGCATTCATATATTCAGTCCAGAAGACCGAGTTCCTGTAGTGTGAAATTCCAAAGGGGTGATTCAGCTCCTTGCCATTGTACACCACCTAGATCAAATAAAACACAATGGCTGTTAGCTATATATATATATATATATATATATATATATATATATATATATATATATATATATATATATATATATATATACAGTGTGTCAAAAGTGAGTACAGATTTACTGTCCTTTGAAAATAACTAAACATGCAGCCATTGTTGTCTAAATAACTGGCAACAAAAGTGAGTACACCTAAGTGAGCATGTCAAAACTCAACTGGAATTGACCATAGCTGCACAGGGCTTTTGCTGGGAACCCTTTTCACTCGATGATACCACCATCATGCTTCACTGTAGGCAAGACACAATTTTCTTGGTACTCATCACCAGGGCGTCGCCTCACATGCTGGACACCATCTGAGCCAAACAAGTTTATCTCAGTCTCACCAGACCACAGGATATGGTTTCAGTAATTCATGCTCTTGGACAGGTTATCTTCAGCAAACTGTTTGCGTGCTTTCTTGTGAGCCAGCTTCAAAAACCGGAACAGCTAGCTTCCTTCTGGGATGATGACCATACAATCCGACTTGTTGCAGTGTGCGACGTATGTTTTGAGCACTGAAAAGCGAATCTTCTGGAACCTCTGAAACAATGCTGGCAGCACTCATGCGTCAGTTTTTTTTCAAGTCGGCTTCTGCACCTGACACACAGCACCAGGACCCTTGCGAGGCCTGTTTTTAATAGAATTCGTCTTGGAAAACCTCTGTATGACCCTGGGCACTGACTCGGTTTCAGACTGTTACAGATCTTCTTATAGCCTAAGCCATATTTGTGGAGAGCAACAATTCTAATTCTTAAATCTAGTTCTTGCCATGAGGTGCCATGTTGAACATCCAGTGGTCAGTATGGGAGAATTGTACTCAAAGCACCACATTTTAACTGCTCTAATACAAGATACACAAATATGTATGGTTCTGTCATACAGACAAAAACATGAATATGATGGTTGCATGGTTAAAGGACATACAGCTGTTATGACTTACGGTGCATTCACTATGGTTGCCAGATATTTTGAGAATAATGGCTATCCAATAGACTTTGACCATCTTAAATTAGTCTTAAAAAAGTCCATAGTAAATAAGTAAATAAATATTTTATTCATTAAACCCACCATTCTGCCAGTGCCATTTAAGTAGATTCTCTCGATGTGATCGTAATAAGCATCGCACCAGTACATTGTGCTGCTTCCGTGGTCCAGAGTGAGCCCATTGGGCCACAGCATGTTCGAGGTAACAAAAATCTTGCGGTGTGAGCCGTCCATCCAAGCTTTCTCGATTCTGCCGATGCTGTCGTTTACCTCGTCCTCCTCCCAGTCAGTCCAGTACATCCAGCTAAAACAGACATGGGAATGTTAAATGTGGTGTGCCAATATTCTGAGCAAGTAATGTGGTATACTGCAAAATAAACACTATAAAGAATGAGGTGGGTAGTAGGTCACTGTGATCTGCTGTCCAACATAATAAAACCAGATGACACCACTGTGCCAATATTGTTTGAGTAAACTAAGCCATTATAACACAGTAGTATTTGAAACAGCTTTGTTTGATGTTTTTCTTACATCCACTCCATCAGCATGCTACAGTACATGCTTGTATGAAGGAAGTGTTCAGTCTCAAGGGTGCAGTGTCATTTCAGACGAGAACAGGTCAACGTTCAGACATGATCCGTTCTTTAGTAAGTGTACTTAAGGGATTTGTCTCTAAACAGAAGCTTTTCTCCATCGTCAATGATGGAACTTTCCATATAATGCTGGTGCACAAGGTTTTAGAGGACCAGAACTAAGATAGGCATGAAATTGAAAATAAAAGGTTACAGATGTTGTAGGGTAAAAGGTAAAAGAGGGGAGTAGAAGAAAATAAGAGCAAGCGAATGAAAGGGAAAAAGATAAATCACTCCTGCAAAATATGGCCAAAATAATTACATAATTATTTTATGTACATAAAATAATGGTCACTAGCATGATGCCCATGCCTGATCGTTAGTTGAAGTGAACAAGCGTGAATGAGTGTAATTAAGCAAATGAATAAGTTAGTAAGTGAGTGAATGGCGAATGTGCCTGGATAGACGGCTCTCACTGCAAGATATGTCACGTTAACCATGCTGTGGCCTTATGGACTCATTCTGGATGCCTGGAGTAGCACGACATAATGGTGCAATGATTATTACAATCGCATGAATAGAACCAATGTGAATAAGTGAGTGAGTGTGAATAAGTGAGTAAGGCTGAATGAAGGTGCAGGTAACTGAGTAGGTATTAATCAATAGTTAGTGAATGTATAAGTGTTAAAGTAAGAAAGTAAGTGAGAAATCTAGCATTGCCTTTTACTTTTAGAGAATATGTCTGAAAATAATGCACAAGGAAAAAGTTTATCAAATTATAAAAATAATAGTGATAATTGCCTCCATTTCTTTCTTTAGCAAAGCCTACTAAAAATCATAGTATTTCATCTTTGTTTTTTCTATTTTTACAGTTCTTGCACAATTACACAGCCACAGTTTTAGCACTATTTGTATTTGTCCCTGATGGTCTTTAAATTCTTTGTAGGCTGATGGGGGGTGAGAGAGAGAGAGAGAGAGAGAGAGAGAGAGAGAGAGAGAGAGAGATGTATTACAGGGAGAGAGATCGGGATAGGTACGGGGACAGGTGGCTGTTATTTCAGCAGGGGAATCCCATCTAGTAGGGCAGATAGAGATCACCATGCCACCTGCTTACCTGATCGATGGCTACTTTCTATTCATAGAGCCTCAACACATCCCTAATATAGGCCTATGCCAACATACTGCATGTAGTCAAATTTCTATTAGATTATATTAATAGATTTTTATCAAAAAAACTATTTCACAAACACATTCACCTCACAGCTGCAGGGACCTGGACTCATTCCTGAGCTTGGGTAAAAGTCTGTGTTCATGTGGTTTCTGTGTGTACATTGGTATTATCAGGGGTCTCTGGTTTTCACCTACCTAATTAATCCATGCCAGTAGGAAGACTGGATAGGAAAAACTGACCCTCAGTGTGAACGAGTGTGTGTTGTGCCCTGTGGTGGATGTAACATCACTGATGTATTCCTGCTTCTGTTCTCATATCTTACAGAGATACTGTATATGTCATGCACTATTGTAATTTTGATGATAAAGCCTCGCTTTATATTCTTTTTTCCACCCTGTATATGCTGACTTTTGTTAAGACCCAATGCCAACACTACAAGCACATTCTAATTCTATAAGAAAAGAAAAGAAAAGAAAAGAAAAGAAAAGAAAAGAAAAGAAAAGAAAAAGACAATCCTAATGGTAGTTACAGAAAAAGCTCTTTGCAAATAGGGTTTGTGTTAAGTGAGGGCAAATATCAGGTCTCTCAGGATTTGTGCTTTCTGACTCCCAATTCCTGTATCACAGGTCACATTCTTTTTTACACGCGGCTGCCTGCTCTAATGTAGCACCTCCTTCTAGCCTATGTTAGTCTGAGTTCTCTTTACTGGCTGTCAAAACACTGCACATCAGAGCTCTGAGAACGCTGCATGCATTTACGGTTTCCAGTGGCTGTCAGAATGTTGGCTGCTCCAGCTGGCTGCTTTTTACTCGCGATGCAGCCGCACGGCAGCCATGTGAAGACTTCATAAAGCTCTTAGAACTCTGCAAAGCTTTTTTTCAAGACAATTCCATTAGTCTTCATTTAACTGATCTTGTTCCAAGAGACAATGGGATGCATTTTGAAGATACGATGACATCTAGCATTTTAGGCATTATTTTCATTGCTGTATACAGGGGTATGTATACTTCCTGATTTTATGTAAAAAAAAATAAAAAAAACAGAGAAACTGGGCTGCTTGCTCATTCTGTTTATGATTTTATCATTTAGGAAACATTTGCTTCATTAAATGCAGGGGGTAGTTGCATTAATTGTCAAATTTTGAATGATGAACATAATTATGGCTGAGAGCTAATGAACCCCATTGTGTCTGTAAATAATATAACTATTCCACTGTCACTAGCCATCTATGAACGACTCCATAATCAACACTTCCCTAGGTTTACCAGAAAGATTAATTGGATCTTTAAAGCAAGATTTACTGGGTGACAAGTGTATGTTTAACATGCAGTAAATAAGAACATATTCATTAGAAATATCAGGCTTTGTTCGTTCATTATTTAGAATAATTAGGGACATTATAATTAAGGGCCTATGGATCGCTTGCAATGATCACACATTTGTACCATACACTACGCTGACATATCTAACAGAATAACCGATGAACACACGTCCTCAGAGCAGTCAAATGTAGGAAGAGTGCTGGTTTCATAACTCTTTACAACTGCAGCTTTCGCTAGGAACTGCTCCTCAGGATTCCACAGTTTCTCTCACACCCAGAGAAGGTGATAATGAGAGTGGCTTCATGCCATCGACCTCACATCTGAGCCAAGTCAGCTTACAGATAGATATGCACACGCATGCACGCTTATTCCCAAGCACCTGTGTATTGCTGTAACTAAACATTGTGTACACCTGGATCTAATCCCTACCTCAATTGGAGGTGCCGAGAAACATAAATACATATACATACAAAGAATACACATATTATATGTACGAATTCCTGTCCTCTCAACTTTGTCTGAGGCTAAAGCATGGCACAAACAAATGTTTGGAAATGAATGGTAATGAGGAGTGAGCATTAGTGTTTGCATTGGCTTTAGATCACACACTTCTCATGCTGTGCTGACTGAACTGTGCTCCAACTCACAGCCTGACTTTCTCATGCATTTGCATTTACATCTGGCAGTGGCATTCTTATTATTATACTAACACAAAAAAGTTTATATGCACATTTGTAAATTTACAAAAGAAAGAATATGGCTGCCACATGGAGTGAAGACGATACAGATTTCTATTCAGGTCAGTCCATTTTTTTTTAGTTAATTCCAACTCAGGATGAGCGCAGATTCTTTATACAGTACCTATTGAGTGGATCCACCACGATAGCTCTGGGGTGAGACATGTCTCCCTCTAACAGAGTTTTCCTGGTATCAGCTGCCCTCTCCAGCCTAGCCACACTGATAGTCTTCCTGTAGCCATCATTTGTCCAGTACAGGTTATTTCCAATCCAGTCCACAGAAATGCCTTCTACATTATCGAGATCTAATGAAAGGAAAGCAGACAGACAAACACTTTAAAGAATGTATTTGTAGCTGAGGGACAAAAAAACTTGCTAACTTCTGGCATTCAGCTAAAACAAGACAGGAAACTCAGATAGTAGTTTTTCTACCTGTATACAGAATGTATGAAAAATTGCATGCAAATAGCATGTAAACGCTTGTTGCTGCTGTTTTACAAAAGATGCATTTACGCCAGTAAAGAACGAGTTTTCTTGAAAGGTTCTCAGTGGCATGTTGTATCAGTATTGGGTCAATAAACTAAAATTTATTTATTTTTTTTTTTTCACAACATAAATTTCATATAGAAATTAAATAACAGGTACCGTCTTTAAGAATAGTTTCCCGGCCACTCCCATCCGTCTTTTGGCGTCCTATCAAGAAACTTGTGGTGTCGGCAAAGTAAATATATCCCGTTTCAGCGTGGTAGTCGAGAGCTCGCGGATTCACCAAGTCCTCGATTGGAAGCATGTGTTCGTTGCTGGACTTTATGCTTATATCAAGGCCACGGATTATTCCAGGACGGCCCTTCCCGTAGAAAAGGAAAAGATCATTCTTTGGTTCTGCAAAGGTAAAGATATATATATAAAAAAAAATAAAAAATAGGTTAATCAATGGTTGCATTTCACAAGCCTCAAAACCACGGTGTGCGTTTTTAACACTGAGTACACAAACACAGAGGGACACATGAAAGGTGACCTCGTAAAGATTCTTTTGCGACGGGATGCATAACTTATGGAATGAGCTCCAATGGAACATTTTGGCAGTATGCCTGACAGGTCAGAGAAATGAATAGTGCAATCAAGAGCACTTAGTATTCCCAGACAAGATTTGTCTTGATTGAGCAGATTCATTCATTTGTCAGTCTGCAGCAGTGTTATTCTTGTTAAGTGAGACTCTGCTTAAACAATAAATCCCCTGTTGACAGTTTAACACTGCAACGCAAGGAAAAGTGATCAATGGGTTCACACCAGACCAATATAAATTAGGCTCTTGTCGCTCTGGGAATAATATAGAGGGCGGACACCGCAAGTGTAAAAATTGCGGGTCCTAATGCTGCCCCAGGGGAGAAGCAGGATGTGTGTGTGAGGGATTGTGATATGGGCTGGTACTGTACGTATACTGTATGTGTGTGCGTAAGTAGCCATGGTTGTAGAAAGTCCTTCCCTCACTGTCATTTTCTTCCCCTTAGAGACTCAGTCAGTGTGGGTGAGACCACACAGGCATCACTTTAATTTATCATTCCGAGCCAGAGAACTCTGCCACCTTGAAGACAATTAAGCGCTTTGAGACCTAGATATCATGATACATGGTGAGCGTGTGATGAAGGCAGGCATTCATTTAGCACCAAGTCTTGTTAGACTGCGAAAGGAAGAGGGGAAGACTGAGTGTCTGAAGAACATCTGGGTATAAATATAAATCAAACACGTCAAAGAAGGCTGCGCCGTCTTCATTACTAGCGGTATATCACTACAGCACTCTGGATAGCGTTATTAATTGACCCCAAATTTTCCTGTCAGCTACAAAATGCCACGAGACCACCTGGGGCTACAGATGCAGTGCAGAGTCAAACCGACATTATCCACACATAATGAATCGCACCTATAGCTGGTCAATAGCTCAACCGCTCGCCATCATTCTGAAGCCGAGCAATCTCGTTAAGCGTTCATCTTCATCTTTGTCAGCCAAAATCAAGCGGAAAGATACACTGCTCAAGTTTGAGCCATTTCATTTTTTCTACTTGAGAGCGCAGCAAAATATGCTGCATCTACTTTGCCATGCTGGAAAGAAAAAAATGACATGACCTGCATATCTGATTTCAACTCTGCTCTTATGATCAGCTGAATCACTGTTCATAACAGGCCTAACAAACAGATAACTAAAAAAAAACAAGCCATAGCACATCAGAGTTTTATGTAAAATAAAAAAAAGCACTGACTTTTACAGGACTGGCCATCAATTCCCAGACTGAAGCCAGTGCGGCAGCGGCAGCTTCTAGATTTGTAGCTCCCGCTGAGAAGGCAGAGGTGAGAACATCCTCCTGGTTTACCGTAGGAGTTAACCTCACATGCATGGCCCCTGACTAAAGAGAAACACACACACACACACACACACACACACACGCACGCACGCACAACCTCAGCACAAAGCATTTCCACAGGTTCAAAGTTTGTATGTTATTTCAGAAGTAAAGAAACTAATGCATGATGGCAAGCAAAGAGATGCATCAAAGAGCTTCCAACAGTAACTGATCAAACAGACTTTACCTTTCTGTTGAGTGAGTTTGTGGTAAACACGTACTGCCCTGAAGTTCCCCATTCTGGTTAGGATCTCCGGGTCTGTGACATTAAAGCGATTTATCCGCAATACATCCACCACAGAGTCACCAAGGGATTCAGAGCGGGTTGCATACAAGTAGTCCTCAAAGACAGATAATCCATGCAGGTAGGCTACCTAAAACAAGACAAAAATGAGACACATTTACTATTGAATTCTAATCATCCAAACACAATCAAAAGCTGCTCAAAAACATCACAAATCTACTTAGCCGGAAAAAAATTAGCCTGACAAACCCACAGTGACAAGTTTATTAGACTTACAGGGCACCTAATTGGCCCTAATAGAATGCAATGAATACAAACTTTTGCACAATGTGGCTGATCATCCATGCCTAGCCTCAGTCTGTCTGGTCTTAATGAACCATGGCATGGCCTCCAACATTTAATTTGTTCCAGCTGTGCCTGATGTCTGAACTGAGACATGACACTTTATATAATCTGAATCTATATAAAGAGTGTCAGAGCGTATTAGAGGAGACAGTGCAGGGTCAATGGAAGTGTGTGTTCCTCTGAAAACATTCTGTGCTTTGAGAGGTGAACATCCTCTGACAAGGACAAAAGAACCTTGCTCTCAAACACACGCACACACACACACACACACACACACACACACACACACACACACACACACTTACTTGCCCAGTAGGCTGTTTCTAGGCCTTTGCTGAACAAGTCCACAGCTAAACCCCCTCAATATACAGCACAATTATGAAGTCTGATAATGAGGACAACCTGAAGACGACAATATGCTAAAAAGACATTCCTAACTTTCAAACCTTACAACAACGCATGATTATTAAAATGCATAAAGATGTTATATCAGTCTTTTTTTTCATAGAGTCAGCACAGGGATTTGTGATAGCTCAAAGCAAAAAATTAGCATGAAAGAGTAGGGTCTGAATCATGCAGAGAGGCATAAAGGTTCATAAGTAAGGAGTGATGAAGCACTAAGAAAGCTTTTGAATGCATTTGAAGAACAATGAGGTCACGAGCGCAAACACGACTCTGGAGAAAGCGGAACGGTGACTTCAGTCACCGTGAAAATAAATCACATTTGCAACCTGTCCCCTCCCTCAGACTGTGAGAGACTCATCAGCTTGCTTCTTTTGAATAATAATGATCCCTAATTATTGGTCTCATAAGTGCACTTTAGGAAAATTATTTTACTTTATCGTTGAATCTGTTTCACACAGCCATGTCTCTTGTATGTTCATTCAAGTTAATTAATCCCTAAATGTTGCAGTAAAAGTAGCACTCAAAGAAGCCAAGCAGATTAAAATCAGTACGAAATCTACAGCTGCCCTATCTGCCATTTGCAAAAGTGGACACGCCTCTAAGCGCCTGTTTGGACAAATCTGCAGCAATTTTATACGACGTTAAACCACGCTTTCAGGTGAAAAAAGTCATTTTCTCCAAAATCAGCTTCCATTACTTACGCATGATGTAGCCATGCAGATTTTTTTCACCTTGTTTTATAAAAGGTCATTAATTGCAAGAACTGAAGGAGGGCTTTTTCAGCTTCAAAACTGGTTAGTGACTCACAACTGCAGCACTTTTCCGAATTTGACAAGCCGATATTACTCAGTATAACTAAAGCCGCAACAACTAATTGAAAATGAATTTTAATAGTTATAGTTGGACTGTGTTATGAATCATGTGACAAGAGATTTGTTTGACGTAAAGTGGAAAGAAACTGACAACATAACACTTTAGTATGGGTATGATTACAGTCTGCCTTTGGAATCATGATATTCCCTATGTTTTAATGAAAAGATGATAAAAACATGGTATCAAATGAGCCTATAAGACAAATGCTTTCTTGCTTTAAAACCCAACTGATGCCATAAATAATGTGCCATATACAGTGTTGAGCAAAGAGCAGCAAAGCTATTTAAATGAATTTATAGTTTGTACCTAATTTTTCTTAACCCAATAACTTAAAAGAATTTTATACTGAATAAATACATTTAAGAAATCTTGTGCGTCAAGTCATTAAATTTCATTCCAAACTGTTGATCCAAAACAGGTGAATTACTGATACCATGCAATGAAAAGTAAATCTTTGGAGTTGATCTCACATGCTGAAAATGATTTAGCTTTAAGTGATTTACAAACACTGCAAGCTAAATGAATTTAGCATAGATCTGTTGCAGCTAACAAGATGGCTAGCAGACATTTATTTTGCCTCGGAGTTAAACATAAATCAGTTACTTATATGTACATAACTCCGACACTGACAAAAAAAATAGCAGCAAATAAAAAAATATGTATATCAAAAAAAAGAACACAATAGCAACCCACTGAGTTAGCCTGAATGTCTCATTCGGTTATCATGCTGTCAGCTCTTGATTATATTCTCATGCTGTGACAGATTAGCTGATAAGTGTCAGTGATGTATTGCAGTTAGTGATCCGTTATTGAATAAAGCCTAGTCGGGAGTTATGTAGCAGTAATATTTGATTAAAATGCTAGAAAAAAAAAATACATATTTTAGATAAACGTTTCTGGTTATTGGAATAGTTAAAAAACAATGTGTTTAACTGACAATCAATAGATTATTTTATTATCAAATGATTTGCTGTTTGCAACCCCAAATACGTCAGTTTTTATTAGCTATTTCTTAAATAACTATGTAATCACAAAAAAGCATCAGTTTTACCATCCCTCTCCATACTGAACAAAGAGACCTGTGCATCTTCAGCATCTTGTGCAAACACAATAACCTTAAAAGCTTACAGTCTATGCAATAAACTGATGAGCCATCTGAGTTTCAAAACACAACCTTGTATCCCACCAGGTAAATTCACTGCTATGTTAACTATGCTATGTTACTGCTTTTAAACCACCTACTCATTGTACCAAAAAAAAAACAAAAAAAACAAAAAGGCACTTGAACAAATTGGCAGCACAACAATGTAGCGATTTGTCATTCTGGCTCAGCGGGACATTTGGCACTCACTTGGCTTCCTTGGATGATGCTGTGTCTGTTCTTTCCATTGTAATCCACAACCTCAATGTAATCCAGATATGCATCTGCCCAGTAGACCAGCTTCTTTATCACGTCCAGTGCCACTGCAGTTGGCTGCTCAACCTTATAATCCACAAGCCGGGTCCTGTTCGTGCCATCCATGTGGCAGCGCTCCAGTTTGCCCACGTTTCCGTAATCTGTAAAGAAGAGCATCCTGAAACAGAGCAAGTACAGTTAATGAACATTAGACAGTATGGAATTTGGAAGAAAGAGCTTGCCAAGTTTTATTTTAACTTTACAGCTACAAGATATAGGATTTTGGAATTTCACCCTGTCTATTAGAAAAAATAAAAGAAGTCATGCACAAGAATTCAGGAGTTTGTTACAAGCTGCATTTGGCACTCTAAATTGGATACCTACGGTAAATAATAGACTGTTGGTATACTGATATACTACTTAGTATAAATAGTATGTGCTTTGGGATGTGTCCCAAAACTGGAAGGCCTTGGCACAGGCACCACTGTCAAGGTTTTAGAGGTTTAAAGAAGTTTAATGACTAAAACAACAATAGCAAAAATTTACCACAGTGTAGTTACATTGTTTAACTGTTGAACTGGTCAGAAGGTGTGTTTTTGTTTGTATAACAGCATAGTTCAGGCAGTAGTTGTACTAAGATGCTGTATCTTGACATTACCGTTACTATATTTGTTTATATTATCTATATTTCTATTTAACTATTTCTTTATTCCCTATATATGATTGATCCAGCTATCTAAACCTAATTATACAATAATTTAAAAAAAATGTGTTTGTAAAAAAAAAAAGAGGAGTCATTTATTTAACATTTATGAAAGGAGAAGCGAGTGTCTGCAAGTGTCTGCGAGTGAGGATTTCACAGTTTCTGGTTCTTCTGTGAAAATACATGCTGCATTTTCTTTCAGAGATTGAGACAGAAAAAAAGAGAGTGAGAGAGAAAGAGGCTGGGGGAAAGAGCATCTGTTTAACACAGCTATAATGTAAGTGAGAATAAGTTCTAGCTAGTCACTCTGATGTTTCCCAACGTTAAATCGAACTAAGAAACATTCACATGGCCATGTTATTCAGTGATATGTTAAGTGTCAGAAACCATTGGTAAATCGCTGTGGCATAATCAGAATAGCATACTCCAGACCAGCTGGACATACAAAAGAAACGCTTATATTATTTACTGTACTACTTATAGAGCATATCTATTCGAGTGTCATAATACTGAGTAAAATCTCCTCTCTCTTGTCTTTTAGGTAATACACTAATATTAGGTAGCTAACAATGAGGATATCACTGCAGAAAGCCGTTAGTAGTAAACCAGTCAATAATTCTAGCATGCTTCCTAAAACATAAACCAAAGAAAAAAGAAATCATTTTTTTGTTCTGATCTGCCAGCATGCTGCCAGTGCAGGTCTGCATACTGAGATTACAATTGGTCAGCAGGGCTCTGTATGTCTCTACGTGCTATCTAGCTCAAAGGCTGCTGAAGGGAAAAGCCTTTTCTGTTATGATTCCTGCGGCTCTGTGTTAAGTCATATCCGAAATCTGGAGGTGGGTCTTTAGCCATACGGCTTTCATGTCCGATGCTTTCTAGATAGAAGCATCGTCTCTTTTTCAGTATAAACACAGATTACCTATTTCTTTACATACATCTCTACTTTTAAATTTGCGGTTAAATTATCTCTGGTAAGCTGTAAATTTAATACATTTAATTCATAAATTTAAATCATTTAGAAAAAAAAAAAACAACAGTGCATTTGGGTGCTTAATTATTGGCAATAAATCCATTAGAACTATCTAAAAAAAATTTACTTAGCTTCCTTTTGTGTCTAGAATTTGGATATTGTAATTATTTAGTTAATTATCAGTTTGAAGAGTTCCAAAATGGAAGCATATCAGACTAACCACATAATCCCATGACATTTAATGTGCCCAGGAATTAAAAAGAAAATGATAATAAAATACACAAGCATACCAAAGAAAAAAAAGGTTTGCTATGTTCAACAGACATTTCACTGCGCCCAAAACACATTTTATTGTAAAGAATCTGTATACAGAAATAAATAAATACTATCCAACCACCAGCCAAAATGCAAAATAGCTAAATACAGGCAGCACTGTGTAAGTAATAAAAGAGCCACAAACACTTAGCTTAAACACTAGTAAAGTCCATTTAAGCAAGCAATGGAAAAAGTGGAGAATGCAAGTGAGAAAGAAGTGGAAGAAAAAAAAACAGAGGAACAGCTCAATCAGCACTTCAGTTTTGTATAAAATGACCTTCTCATTTTGATGTTTTGTGCAAAATATGTGAAGCAGCAGTGCCCTTAAAAAAACCCAAGTACTTTTACAAATAATTCTAGTGTCGACTTTGTCATCTCAAATTATTTATCTAACACCATGCTTTGTTTAGTCCATTTAATTACATTATTAATAACGTACCACCCGCTAAACTAATACCTTTTTTTTTCAGATTTTTTTTTTATCGACATATTTGTATTTGCATCTTTGCAAACTAAATGGGTTTAGTTTTTACAGATTGCAATTTCAGCTAACTTTTCTCTTATATATTTAGTATTGCTCTTTGATGAACAAAAAGTACTTCTTATCCGATTATTCGATTAATCAATGGACTAATCAGTGGAATACTCGATTACTAAAATAATCAATAGCTGTAGCCCTACTCAAATCAAGATTATAGATTAGAAATGCTGGTCTAGGTAAAGTTTTTATATATATATATATATATATATATATATATATATATATATATATATATATATATATATATATATATAATATGGGGGGGCTTCGTGGAGAACACCTGATCTACTGTTTTTTGCTTTAGTATTATAATAGCTGCTACTGTATATATATATATATATATATATATATATATATATATATATATATATATATATATATGTATATGGGCTGCAGAACCAATATACCCGTACAAAACAAGCTGAAGTATTCGAATAAAGAACTTAATGATGTGACTAATATCAGCCTCGAATGCAATTAGAAATTCTGACAACAATTTGCCAATTTATGGAGTAAAAACTATAAATGAGTGACACATTTATCCAAAAAGACATGAAAGTAGAAAATGTAATTCACACACAGATCCGAGTAGTTGAGGATTAAAGGTTATGAGTAAGTGCTTTACAGCAGCACTATGTTTAAGCTGACCCTTTACGATTCCCTCCAGTCACTAGATCAAAATCTTTACCTATTGAAATATTATTAGACTATGGTGTTTGCATGACAGGTATGAATTATAACACAGGGCTATTAATGCTAAAGTCAGCAGGGGCTCAAGAACATGGATTTTGGTGCTCCAGCATAACATTAATAATAATGACATGGCCTTAAACAAAATTAATTCAATAGGTTATCACACTTGACTTACGCTACATGTTACTATATTATAATTTTTTAAGTACCCCTGTAATAGGTAGAGTCAACAACATCCAGTCATTCCGTGTACAGTCTAGCAGCTTGTTCGAGAGAGCTTAGACATGTTCAGCTATGGTTAAGATAATATGACAGACTGGGTAAACAAGTATCAGCAAAGGTTCAGCAAAACCAGCCCAGAAATATGGCACTGGAAAAGCGGTGGAATGTTTTTCTTTTTTAGTTTTAAATTTTCTTAGCATTTGTGTGTCAAATATAGATACCTGAAAATCACATCTATATGTGCTTGTTGAACAACCCATTCTTGATACAGAACCCTTTGCTGCTATAATAACCTTTGTTCTACTGGGAAGGAAGTCTTTCTAGTCTTTATTTGCTAGATTTTTGAATGTAGGTCACAAGAACATTAGAAACATGTCTTTATTAGGCTTGCAGGAGCATTGTAATACTCAAACAAGTCTGGTCCAGATAGTTCTAGTAAATTTGAGACAATTCCCCTAACATTGTGGTAACAGTTTGGGAAATGGAAACACAAGTGAATGAAATGGTCTGGTGTCCATATACTTTTGACCATATCTTGCAATGAAACTTAATTTTTGTGCCTTTTTGGAATAATATTAAAAAAAAAGTGTTAGAGATCGTTACGATTTGATCTGCTCCAGATCTGCTACACATGCCCCAATGGATGAGCTGCCACTGAATAAAGGATTGAGTATTGATGATATGAGTATCAAATCCGACGTTAAAAAGGTTGAGCAGTTTGTCGGTGAGCATATTTGTTATTTAAAATTATTTAATATCGGATGGCACCAAAGTCTGCATAAGGTTTAACTGATGACAGGTGAAATCTAGGCAGCAGAAAGCACGTCTATACATTTATAAAAAGAAACAGGGTCACTCAAGGCAGATTTAAGACCAGACTGACAAATTTTTTCCATCTTTTTTAAGCACAGCTCTGTCTCTAAGCAGGTGTAAAATGCAGCTGGAATAAAAAATGTCACCTTTTTTTAATACATGTGTTGCTGAATCAGTAACAAAAGAATCAAGCAGCATATCAATAACTGCACATGCATTCATACATCCTATTTCAGTATGAGCTTTCTAAGGCTCAGGGACGCTTTTATTTTGGTCACTAGAATCCTTCACAATAACTAATAAATGATCTAATAATGATACCACAAGTAAAAGGTCACTTAGTTGTGACCATTAAACATTGAAAGAGACCTCAGCAGCCTCATTTGCCCAACATATCCCACAAAATTGGACTGAGATCTCAGAAATTTGGAGGCCAAGTCAACACCTTAAACTCATTCACTCAATTTTAGAATATTTTTTTTGCTGTGAGGCAGGAAACATTAACCTGCTGTTAGCAGCCACTTCAATTAGGATAATATCATTGCTCTGAAAGGGTATACTTGTTGTGCAACGATGTTTATGCACTGTAGGTGGTTTGTTTAACACTGACGAAGTCCAGAACCCAAAGTTTCCTGGCAGATCATTGCCCTGAGCATTGCACTGCCTCCAGCGACTTGCCTCCTTCTTATAGTGGTTCCATCTCCACCAGGTAAACACTCGGACCTCCACATGACAAAAACGAAAAGTGATTCATCAGACCAGACCACCACTTTCTTTCCATCCATGATCCAGTTCTGATGCTCATGTGCCTATTGTAGGCATTTGATTAGCAGGGGTCAGTCTTAACACCCAGACCTGTCTGTGACTTCATGGCCCCATATGCAGGAAGCTGTAATGTACTGTGTGTGCTGACACTTTTCTGTCAGAACCAGCATTAACATTTTCAGCAATTTGAGCGACAGTATCTTTTCAATAGGATTGAACCAGATGGGCTAGTTTCCTTGTAGCTGAATGAACAAATCCCCACAGTCATGCTCCAAATTCTAGTGGAAAGCCTTCCCAGAACCGTGCCATGTAGTGCAATATTACTGAATATTCTGATCTGTGTAACATTAGAGTAACAATAGAAATTGTGTAAAATTAAGGTCTAGTAAAAAAAGGCTGGGAAATATGATCTTATGATAGAAAATCAATATTGATATAAATCATGTCACACTACACTTTTTCAGTTATTGTGGCCTTTATATCGTTTTTTATATTAGCTTTTTTAGATTACAACACTAGTGTTGTAATATTGTTACTATTTATAGGTTTATTATTCGCTTTTCCACTTTAAATGATGAGCCATAGTATGTATTTGACAAATGTCTTTCCCCGGAATTGTTTTTCAGTAACACGGACAAATTTAAACCATGTCAGAAATCGTTTCAAAACATCATAAATTACTATTTTTCCCCAGTCAAGTTATATTTAAAATACATCAACATTTGTAAAAAAAAAAACCACTCTAAAAGAGAGCTCGGATCAGTTTGACTCAGCAGTCTGACTGTATCCGCACACCTCATCGGAGTTCTACTCCTTTGCAATCAATTTAAACAGACACTTAGATAAATCAAACACATGCACTAGAGATGCACCAATATTTCCCCATGTGAATGTTCATTACTGTCTAAAAAACGCAGTCAAAATACCCCTCATTTTACCAGCAAGACAGATTACCAAACCAACAAACAATGAAAGACTAGGCACGAAGTTCAGCGCACAGCCTTGCTTTCATTTTAGTCTAAATCAAATTTCAGTCACACACACACACACTATTTATAACAAGAAAACATCTCTTGCCATTTTGTGCTGCATTTGTTAGAAGAAATCAGCCAGAATGCTCTAAAGTGGGGTTAAACAAAGTGTGTCCCAACTCTTATTCCCTGACTAGAATTCTCATTTTCAACTCAAAGACAACTCCATCAGTACTCCCTGGCAGCGAAGACGAGGAGAAAATTCGAGGAAAATAAAGCAAACAAAACTTTAGCAAAACTTCAATAAACACAGCACCCCAGTGTCTGAAATGGTATACTTGTTGTGCAACGATGTTTATGCACTGTAGGTGGTTTGTTTAACACTGACGAAGTCCAGAACCCAAAGTTTCCTGGCAGATCATTGCCCTGAGCATTGCACTGCCTCCAGCGACTTGCCTCCTTCTTATAGTGGTTCCATCTCCACCAGGTAAACACTCGGACCTCCACATGACAAAAACGAAAAGTGATTCATCAGACCAGACCACCACTTTCTTTCCATCCATGATCCAGTTCTGATGCTCATGTGCCTATTGTAGGCATTTGATTAGCAGGGGTCAGTCTTAACACCCAGACCTGTCTGTGACTTCATGGCCCCATATGCAGGAAGCTGTAATGTACTGTGTGTGCTGACACTTTTCTGTCAGAACCAGCATTAACATTTTCAGCAATTTGAGCGACAGTATCTTTTCAATAGGATTGAACCAGATGGGCTAGTTTCCTTGTAGCTGAATGAACAAATCCCCACAGTCATGCTCCAAATTCTAGTGGAAAGCCTTCCCAGAACCGTGCCATGTAGTGCAATATTACTGAATATTCTGATCTGTGTAACATTAGAGTAACAATAGAAATTGTGTAAAATTAAGGTCTAGTAAAAAAAGGCTGGGAAATATGATCTTATGATAGAAAATCAATATTGATATAAATCATGTCACACTACACTTTTTCAGTTATTGTGGCCTTTATATCGTTTTTTATATTAGCTTTTTTAGATTACAACACTAGTGTTGTAATATTGTTACTATTTATAGGTTTATTATTCGCTTTTCCACTTTAAATGATGAGCCATAGTATGTATTTGACAAATGTCTTTCCCCGGAATTGTTTTTCAGTAACACGGACAAATTTAAACCATGTCAGAAATCGTTTCAAAACATCATAAATTACTATTTTTCCCCAGTCAAGTTATATTTAAAATACATCAACATTTGTAAAAAAACCACTCTAAAGAGAGCTCGGATCAGTTTGACTCAGCAGTCTGACTGTATCCGCACACCTCATCGGAGTTCTACTCCTTTGCAATCAATTTAAACAGACACTTAGATAAATCAAACACATGCACTAGAGATGCACCAATATTTCCCCATGTGAATGTTCATTACTGTCTAAAAAACGCAGTCAAAATACCCCTCATTTTACCAGCAAGACAGATTACCAAACCAACAAACAATGAAAGACTAGGCACGAAGTTCAGCGCACAGCCTTGCTTTCATTTTAGTCTAAATCAAATTTCAGTCACACACACACACACTATTTATAACAAGAAAACATCTCTTGCCATTTTGTGCTGCATTTGTTAGAAGAAATCAGCCAGAATGCTCTAAAGTGGGGTTAAACAAAGTGTGTCCCAACTCTTATTCCCTGACTAGAATTCTCATTTTCAACTCAAAGACAACTCCATCAGTACTCCCTGGCAGCGAAGACGAGGAGAAAATTCCGAGGGAAAATAAAGCAAACAAAACTTTAGCAAAACTTCAATAAACACAGCACCCCAGTGTCTGAAATGAAGCATCGCTGCACTTTTACAGATTTCTGCTCTTCTCATTCACATGCAGCTGTGTATCATATCCTGCTAGTCTAATGCAAAGTAGAGTTACTCCTGCCACTCCAAAGTTGATTATATTCCTATAAACAGCATGTCCATTTTTTTTAGAAGAAGAAGAAAGCTGCACTTTTTTTTATCCATTAATACTTTTATTTAATGGAACATTCTCGAAAAAAAGGCCCTGTTATATAATAGGGTACTTTCACCTTCATTTATTTCATTTTGCTTTTGAATATAATGACACCATATCCTCAAACCACAAAGCAAAATGCGCTCCATTCGGAACAAATCTTTGCGTGTTTGTGAAAAGATCTTGGTTAAAAAAATAATATCTGCAGCCCAAACTACTTTTCAAGCTGCGATATTACAGAAAATCAACACCTTCTGAGCAATCAGATTTAAGAATTCAACAGCACTGTGATGTAAGTATCCGAACGCTATCAAACGACCTACAGATTAAACCTCTGCATTGAATCCTTTCACAATTATCATTCATTTAAATACGGAGAACGCAACCGAAGCCACCTTGAGACCACGGCCAAATGCAAAGGAGACTAATTAGAAACTGAAATACTACATTTATATAAATCCTCTAAAAAATAAAAATGGCAGAAAGTAAGTAGTTCCATTGCTAACATATTATGCTCATTACCATAGGTATTACAAAGATACAAAAGCTAATCCTCTGTGAATAGAGAAGGAGTGCCACTGTGCCTGCTCGATAGAGGTACAACAGGGTAGGCAAAAAACATATTTTTTTCAGCACAGGATTTTCTCATTCAGAATAAAGCATGGTGAGAATAAGAACCATGACGAACAGACCAGTGTCTGTTTTCAGAAAGCACCTCAAATTCTTTCTGAAGAGAATCAAAGAAGAGGAATTACTAACCTTTAAGGAGATACGCTAACCTTTTTGAAATAAATCCCTTTGTTTTCCTTAGCCACCAGGACTGTGTGTTTCGTGTGTGCAGTTCGAAACAGAACTGCTTAGCTTAGCACACTGAATGAGAGTGTGCACATACTCGGAGTCAGACATTTTCTACAAAGAGAATAATTAAGCTGAGATTTATGCATTAAGCAATAAACAAGGTTAGACAAAAATTTGCCTCCTGCACCATTTTTAGCCAAGTTTTTATGTTGCTGTTAGCCAGACAACTTTGTGTTTGTGCGAAGTTTACAACATACAACAAAGGAGCTGAGCGCAGGCTACCGATGCAGAAAAGGCTTTATATAAAAAATAAAAGAAGAGAAGAAAAATAAACAAAAAAGCCTAAAAACCCCAAAATGAAACATTGGACTGGATGTAGTCATGGTTGAAGATAAAGCACTAAAGTAAAACAGAGCATAACTACAGCAATATGAAGGCTATAGTAAGCTTGCATATAGTAATTTGCATCAGCAAATTATATTTGTAATATGTTTAAAGGTTAAAAATGATCACTGCAATTTCCAATCATAAGCTAAATAACAGTTATAAGCCAATATCAGTGATAGAATATAAAATCTTTCAATTACTAGCAAAACATGAACACCAGGGAGACTGCAATATATTTGACACATGTAATTTATTTAATGACTATAAAGCTGTTCAATTCGCTTTTATATTATAAAAATGAACTTTGTAGCAGTAGAGTTGGAAAGGCAAAGAAAGAAGAAAAGATCCTCCTCAGTTTAATGGTCTGTATTAACACTGGGGACATGCACTTAAAAAGGCCTAAAGCTGGCAGAACCCAATGAACCAAACAGTTGCACAAACCATTCCCCTGTCTGTTAAAGAACCAGTGAGATATCCTGAAAATTGAGCTGACAGAAACTGCCAGGGGAATTCTAAGCAAAAAAACCCGGCAAAATGCTGATTCCATTTTCATTAGATTTCACTTTAATATCCAAAATACACCACTTAAAAATATAAAGGTGTTTTATTTTCTTCTGTACCTCTCCTCTTCACTTTACTGTAATAAAACAACCTTCTGGAACTTGTTCAGGCAAAAATATTAACCTCACAGCCAAAATCCAGAGGCCGCTGAGAAAATTCTGTACTAATTTGATGCGAGACAAAACACAGTCCAATGCTATATTAAAGGTAAAAAAAAAAAAGCACGTGTAAACAGTACAAACACTGTTCGCCCAAAACAGAGGTGATTGGTAACTCCCACTTAACATGCATTTAAAAGAACATGGTTGAAGGCCTGGGACACCCAGGCAATATGTCCATAGTAAGCACAACAACAAGACATGGTGAAACATCTGTAGGGTGGACAACAATCAAGAAACTCACACTTCAGCATAGGAACCTGAATGACATGGAGAACCTCAATATCAGACGTTTAGTGAAGGGAATTTGGCAAAATAGAGGAAAGAAAAGAGAGAAAAAAAAGGCTGGCTGGTCATTTAAGTTCTAGATATGTAGATATATTTTGTTTTGCCAACAAAAAAGTTTTTACTTTGTTTTTTGCCACGTTATATAGTAACATATACATATACACATATTATGAATTACGTGTCATAAATGTTTATTTACTACTTTAAAGAATAATACATTAAAGTTTTCTAAACATTTTTATGTAATTTATTAGTACAAACTCTGTTTGGAAATGGCTTCTCGTGAACTATCAGATTTTTTTGCATTACTCTTAGTCCGGTTCTAAATGAAAATGTCAAGGTATATATGTATATATTATTATATAGCAATTTGCCAACATTCCATTGTTCCTGAATCCTTATTCAGCATCGTTCTGTCATTATAATTCACAGAATGCACAAATATGTCAAAAGGTCATTTGACAAAGGAAATTGTCACTGCATGCAACTGTTCATTAGTAATATAACACTTTTGAGCTAGCTGCCAAAAAATCCTTAACACAGCAAAACTTCTAGTGTAATCCTATGTTGTCTTACAGAGCACCTTATTCCTGGAGGTTTGTTGTTTCATTTCACTGTGTACTGTGAACTATATATCGTTGAGATGACAATAGAAGCCACCTGAATTGACTTGGAAGAAAAATTCTCATTCTTTAAAAAAGAACACATACAAAGCACAATTTAAAACAAAGTACAATAACCAGTCTAATACATGACAGTGCAAAAAGTTATAATTGTTTATCTGAACAAAATGGATTACATGATAAAAATGAGTGGCTATATATGTATATTTACTGCCAGTAAGCACAAAGAACTTCACACTATAGAACTAGAAAACCAGTTCTGAAAGCAGATTGCAGATCTTCGTCTAAGAAGATAAAAAAAAAAAAAAAAGTTCATCACGGTTATTAATACGGTTAATTTCTAAAAGGTGCTAAAAGGTGTTTCTGTCTAAACTTCCAAAAGCAAATAGGAATTATTATAAAGATGCTATGTGCTGGCTGTAATGCTGTTCGAATTTGGTGATATTTATAGATTTTTTATTATAGTCAATTCAGACGGCCTGATGTACTATTTATGTTGTCATTTACATTCAACTGCAAAAATGTTTCTTGATCTTCGTACCGTATATATTTATATCACAGCTTCTGCACTAACTCACTCCTTTAGCACAGATGAGGGATACAGGTAAGGGAACAGAACAGTGTGGAAATGTGTCAGTGCTTTGTTTGGTTTGTTTTATAATCTCTGAAAAGTGTTCATTATCTGGTGACATGCTGATAACCTGAAACAAATGTGTCCCTTCATTAATGCAGCATCAAATCCATAACCGGTGCTGTTGTTATGACATGTTGGTGCTAATAGAGCTGTTAGAACAAACGACTGAATGAAGTGCCAAAGCCATATTACAGAATTGAAACCTGACATATTTATTTGTTCTTCTTCATAAACAGCAGTCTGATTTTTTTTTTTTTTTTTTTCACTGAAACATTCTCCTTCTTGGGGTCACAGGAAAAAAGCAAACTGTCTTTTTACAGCAGGAAATGAAAACAAATAATGAAAACTGCACTGGTTTAATTTTATTCTCAGCTCACACTGCGCGTCTACACCATACCCACAAACACTGGTTGCTTAAACTCTGCATTACTTATGGGCGCGCCATTGAAAAGATACGCTAAGTCTCGAAGCTCTTTCTGTCCTTGTCCCCTCATGAATATAGTAGTACCCCAATTCTGCTCTGAATTTCATCTCGCCGGGCATATTACAGCTGAGCTCCCTTTTTAGCCACTGATAACTGGAATAATCACTCTGCTATTTCTTCCTCCAAGGAGCTTTTGTGCGCCTTCACTCCTGTCTCCCCAAATATTTCCATGATTAGCATTCACCCTGACGACTCTAAAGGCTCACTTCAGCGGCATACATTTGGTGTCAGAACAAAACAAAAAGAAAACGAAATCTGCAAAAAGACCTTCTGCAAAGCCTGTGTTTATATCGAGATGATGACATATATCGTGGCATTCTAATGAAATTCCTGACAGGAGGTGTTCTTATTAAATTCCACAAGCAGGCATGTTCACAGAGAAAACTAAATATTTGGCACAGAGATTGCAGCATTCGAGGCACATTTGTATAAATGTTTAAAGCCTCGAAACAAGGGCTTGTGTGGGAATTTTAATATTTAACCAGCAAATAATTAGCCATGGCTAAGCTAAGAATGGTGTGCCCTTTTTGTTGATATTTATAGATTTTTATTATAGTCAATTCAGACGGCCTGATGTACTATTTATGTTGTCATTTACATTCAACTGCAAAAATGTTTCTTGATCTTCGTACCGTATATATTTATATCACAGCTTCTGCACTAACTCACTCCTTTAGCACAGATGAGGGATACAGGTAAGGGAACAGAACAGTGTGGAAATGTGTCAGTGCTTTGTTTGGTTTGTTTTATAATCTCTGAAAAGTGTTCATTATCTGGTGACATGCTGATAACCTGAAACAAATGTGTCCCTTCATTAATGCAGCATCAAATCCATAACCGGTGCTGTTGTTATGACATGTTGGTGCTAATAGAGCTGTTAGAACAAACGACTGAATGAAGTGCCAAAGCCATATTACAGAATTGAAACCTGACATATTTATTTGTTCTTCTTCATAAACAGCAGTCTGATTTTTTTTTTTTTTTTTTTCACTGAAACATTCTCCTTCTTGGGGTCACAGGAAAAAAGCAAACTGTCTTTTTACAGCAGGAAATGAAAACAAATAATGAAAACTGCACTGGTTTAATTTTATTCTCAGCTCACACTGCGCGTCTACACCATACCCACAAACACTGGTTGCTTAAACTCTGCATTACTTATGGGCGCGCCATTGAAAAGATACGCTAAGTCTCGAAGCTCTTTCTGTCCTTGTCCCCTCATGAATATAGTAGTACCCCAATTCTGCTCTGAATTTCATCTCGCCGGGCATATTACAGCTGAGCTCCCTTTTTAGCCACTGATAACTGGAATAATCACTCTGCTATTTCTTCCTCCAAGGAGCTTTTGTGCGCCTTCACTCCTGTCTCCCCAAATATTTCCATGATTAGCATTCACCCTGACGACTCTAAAGGCTCACTTCAGCGGCATACATTTGGTGTCAGAACAAAACAAAAAGAAAACGAAATCTGCAAAAAGACCTTCTGCAAAGCCTGTGTTTATATCGAGATGATGACATATATCGTGGCATTCTAATGAAATTCCTGACAGGAGGTGTTCTTATTAAATTCCACAAGCAGGCATGTTCACAGAGAAAACTAAATATTTGGCACAGAGATTGCAGCATTCGAGGCACATTTGTATAAATGTTTAAAGCCTCGAAACAAGGGCTTGTGTGGGAATTTTAATATTTAACCAGCAAATAATTAGCCATGGCTAAGCTAAGAATGGTGTGCCCTTTTTTTGTTGATACACTCCATTTTACTTACCCCATGAGAGGATCCACAGCTATTCCTTTTGGATTCACCAGGTCCAGTTCTATTATAGTAACGCATGTCTCCCCGTTCCAGCTGCAAACAAATATCCTGCCGTTCGCTCGGTCCACAAAGTAAAAGTTTCCCGTGAGCCAGTCAATTACCATTTGCTCAACACCTAAATGGGGGAAAAAAGGAAGGAGAGGAATGAGATGCAGTAAAATAGTGAGAACATTTAGAATGTGCCTCACAGTAAGAGGCATAATTAGAATTAGCAATGGTCAATCTCAAAAGGGACAAGCGTAATGCTGTTTTTACAAGTCTTCAGAATTAATCAATTACCGAGACAACCGCACGGTTTCATCAGTTATCACACTAACTGGCAGCTTGGCAGAAACTCTCACCATGTGCCAGTAAAACCAATTTAATCAGGAATAGAAAGAAAGTCTAGCTTCCAATGCACAGCCCACATCTCTGTGTAGGTTAAAATAAACTGGCCTGGAAGATGGACTCAGGAGGCAACCCAGGACAGAGATAAAACAATGAAGCAAACAATGTCAAACAGCTCATATAATCCAAACTTCCAAGGCATTAATATTTCATTCACATTGGGCACTACATAGAGCTAAAGCAGATTTCTTTTTTTATGTAGACACAGCAATTGCTTTAAGCAGGAAATACATATTTCAAATGGGTAGACAAGCAGACTTCTAGTCTTGGCTGTTTTCAAATTTTTTTTTCATAGTTGCTCAACAAACAAGTGGAAGATTCCGAAAGTTCAACATAGAAAAAAAAAACCCAAATGCTCCAAACAGACATTCACAAAGCTTTCATTTGACATTTAATTTGTCCTTTGCTGTGTTGTGATGCACCCCAGTGCTGTAACTGAACATGAAAAATCACTTCTTAGCAATAAATAATATTTCATATTATAAGAGTACAATAAACCAAATACAAGATCATTATACAAGATCACGATTTCAAGCTTAAAATAGATTTGTTGTTTTGTCAGTTAATTATTTTCCAATATAGCGATAGACTACAAGCTTGAAATGATTTATAATGGCCAGATAAAGGTTTAATGTTTTTGTATTTGGTTTATTGTTAATCTCATAACAAGCAAAACGAGATAAATGTGTCTATATTGAAAACATTTTTGCTAGGTTGCTCCTTTGAGTGGAATCAATTTTATGTAGATTAACCAGTGTGTAAAGATGAAAATATTTTCTCAAGAGTCATGAACATACAAACATGAGGAAAACAAAAAGTGCAACACAAGGCTTTTGTTTAACTCTCTTGCTCATTAAACAACGCATAATAAATACAGATGCTAGTCACACTTGAATAAAAGCTTTCAAATGCAATACAAAAACAGATCACCAAATCTACATTTTCCATCAGCTATTGTATTATGACAGGAAATATAGTTCTAGGCCATAATCCTGACATTTGACACTAATGGGTTAAGTCCATAAGTCATACTACATATTTTAAATATGATTTGAAAATAGAATTACACAAATTTAAACATCCACCGAATAAAATTGATGTGTTACACTATGGGTAGCTATTAGATACACTGTAGAAAATGTGAAATGAATTGCTCTGAGCAATTAACTGACCTATATGCATATGCATGTGTGTTATATATCAATGAACACACATTTCCATGTCTCTTAACTTGCAACATCTATTCCTATTTGTCACCAATCATTGCTATTGAACACAATGCAGCATTTATTGCATTCAAATCCAAACTGAAATAAAGTCTTACTGTGAAAACTCTGAACTGATTTGATTTCCCGCTCTTTGGAAAAACCCGTCGGTTTCCTCATCTTGGCGCACCAGAGCTGTCCAGCTGACTGAGAGGATGTGACCCAGCACACTGATTCCTCATTGTGGTTAAAATCCAAAGAATGCGTCCCGTTTGCATCCAGGAATTTCAAGATCTGCACACCAGATCCATTAAGAGCTGTGATCACGATATTATCCAAGCTCACAATCATCAGAGCAGCGGGACTCTCGCCGGGATCTGAAATAAAAGTAAGGGCAAAATGGTGACAAGTCAGCATGAAGCCAGGCATTACAGAGCCATTTGAAGCATTCAGTGTGATGAGATAATGCAGATTTGAGCGGTGTGAATGAGAATAGGGGGTAGGCACAACACTTTGCTGGGAATAATGAAGCCATTATTTGCCATTAGGTGCCAACTGATTCGCACTGATGATTTCATTGGTGTTGGACTCTTCTTTTTAGATGTAAGCAAAATCCATAAAGGGAATTTTAGGGAACATTAAGGATTTAGGGAACATTAACGATTTCCAACCATTGTGACCGTTGTGAGTATGAGACCATCAAGAGCATTAGAACGACACATTTATCCAAATGTGACCCAAATCGAAGGGAAAAAATATCAAATGAACCTACATGCAAATGTAACTTTATTTTACAAAGTTTTCACAAAACATTTAATATTTATGGTAAAAGAAAAGTATTTATAAACCCCACCAACATTTTTTTTTCTTTAAATAAACCATATAAGGAAGGATTAATTCATGGCCACTACTCTTATATACTCTATAAATCAACTTGTCCTTTTTCAGCAACAAAAACTGAATGTTGCCTCCTACATCAGGAAGCAGATGCTGGTAATTACTTTCTAGAGTTTTTTGCTGGAAAGACAATAAGTGACTGCCACAACATTTCCACTTTGGCTCTAATTTATTATGGCTGCACAGGATACAAAAGACAATTTCACTTTGTTGAAATAAAAAAGGTGTATATTATAAATCTAAAAAAAAAGAAAACAGCGACATGACCAGAATATATCCTGGAAAAATATGAAGAATGAGTATAACTAAAATAAAATAAAAGAGAATAGAACCAGTGTTGATTAAACTGCATAGCCATTGCCTGCAAAAATAAATCAACAGTACTCGGTATGGCAACAGTATTTTTCGCAAACCATTAACTGACGAGGCTTCTTTTTTATATAAATAAACATTAAATAATAACTTGACAAATGCATTTTTCATCCTTTGCCGGTCCCCATCCTATAGTCAGGAAGTGAGAATGCACCAAGATTTATATGCATGAAATTTTACAACTAATGGAAACTCCATAGTTATCCTTACACGACAACCTCTTTCTGCTAAATGAATATTAATGTAGGTGCGCTGTAAGTTCAGTTAAGTTTATGGCTAATGATATTCAGTTTATTCCTCCTAGGAAAGCAGTCACGTTGATTAAAAGCAGCCTTATGCTGCATCTACTGCAAGGTGTGCTGTGCCTTGCAGCTATTTCCCACTGAGTGTACTGTACCTTAATCCCAATTCAATTTCTTTGCGTTCAACACTTGTGTTTGACTATATGTTTCAGACCAATAATACACAAGGGCACTTCATCTTTCCAGGTCACAATCTCCTATACCAAACGCGACCTTTGTGGTTTTACATAATGTAAAGTATACAACACTGTGACTTGAAATCCATTCTTTGTGCTGTGATTAACGTTTATTTAGCATTTATTAAAGAATTTACTTCAGACTTTGCTACGAGAGCTCTAAAGCCGTGACGTGTTCTTTGTGGGACCGATGAAAAATGAATCTGAAACCTGGAAATGACAACAGGCAGCATCATAATCACAGTAATTAACTTACTCTCCCTAACCTTTACAAAAACCTAGCACTAATGATGTTAGTCTGGGAGAGACAAAATAGGCCACTCAACTCCAGTCAGCCAAGCAGACAGAAATTCTACCAGCAGCTACAATCTAGCAATCCATCAACAGCCTGAAATACGTTTGCTCTCCTGATTAAACACTACCAGGTTTTTTAGCCAATTTGACCTGTGAATGAATCTGTCTAGAATTGTAGTTCTCTGTTTTTTATATCTGAAAGCCTCATTACAGGGCACCAGATTTAATGATAAAAGTGATTGGATTTCAGACTCATGAGCAGCTGCACTCCCACCCAGGTGCCATTAGGCATGTAATCTATGGGCAGTCCTGATGCAGATCAAGAATAGATTTCCTTCAGGTTTTTCTATTACAAAAACTCCTTTCCACTCCACAGCTGGTTTATCTGCAGCTAAAGACTGAATTACATGTCTTGCAGCACAGTAAAAGTCATGAAAGTACAATTTACACACTGGGCCTCATTTATCAATGTTTTTATCTTTTTTTTTTTTTTTTTTTTTAGTAAAATACAATAGAATAGAATACAATAGAAATACAAAATGTAAATAGAAATACAATATATATAAAAAAAATAAATTAAAATAAAAAGTAATTTAAAAAGTATATAAAATATATAAGTTTAACTACAAAGTATGAACATAATAATTCATAATTTAATAATTAAAATTAAGAATAATACTATATATGAAATGAAAAGAAATAATAAATGGTGCTGAACTGATGACTGAACTTAATGTCTTCTACAGCCAAAAGTCTCATGTAGCAAATAGTATAAGCATTGTTGCTGATTAGTTCAATTTTCAGAGGGAGTACTTGTCTGCACCAGAAATAACGTGTGTACCACAGTGCTGTTGATTTCTTTTCTATTTGATAAGAAGGTGATTGCATTTTTTATCGCAGCAGCTCTGACAATAATGTCACCTATAATTTATTTATAATTCATAATCAGCGCAATTTTCAGTTTCAAATTAACACTTATTCTAGAAGCTGCTCATTTGGATGATTTTATTCTAGGAGATGTTTACATTTAGAGAGAGAGAAAAAAAAGAAGGATATTGCTGTGTATAACAATTGATAACGTTCTTATTTTGTGGTTTTCCACAAAATGACACGCAAAATTTTATTTAATAAATAATGACAAATGATTTATTGCATGAATAAAAAATCACTTTGTGATACATTCCTCTTCACATCGAGCCGCCTCACACACAATCCTACCGCTGATGCTTTTTCTATAACAGCATGCCCTGCCATGATTTAATCCTCACTTAATCTTGCATAAGCTAATTATATATGTTATTTTTCAGAACATCAAACCATTGATAGATCAGTGGGCTTCTATCAGTGATATTTATGTTTCCAGAATTTCAGAAGTGATTTAAAATACCCCAGTAAAATTGACACATAGTGTTTCACCATGTTGTTTAAACTCAGTGCAACACAGTGCTTCACATAACTTTAAGAAACATGCAGCATTCCAGTAGTTAATTCATCATATCCTTACCCTGTTCGGCTTTGCAAGAGTGTCTGTTGGGCTGCAGTTTGTAGCCATCTGTGCAGCTACAGCGATACGACCCATAGGTGTTCGTGCAGGTTTGGCTGCATATCTCATACACTGCACATTCATCATGATCTGCACACAGAGGAAGAGTCACTTATGACAAATTAGGTATGCTCAAACATGACCCAAATACATAAAACCCGCTTAATGTGGATGTGCTTTGTCTTTTGTAAGGGCCATCTCACATCAGCGCACCTGTCCTTCTGTGTACCAGTCTCCAGAGTGTTCAGAAAAAGAGCATAGTACATTATCATCACTAATTTACAGATGATTCCCCTATTCCTCTACTATATGAAGAGTGCTATTGAAAAAACTGCGCTGTTGTAGCAAGAGAATAACCACTGCTTTATTTATTTGTGTTTTATTCTAGAACCTAACACAAAGGACATGACCACCAAGAGTCTGTACCATACAATCAATAATCATCACAGTCTGACTCAGGAGACATTATTTAGACCAAACTAGGTCAAACAAATAGAAGTCTTTCAGGAGTCGATGCCACGTGTCATATAAAGCCAGGCAGAAAGTGTTAAAAGTCCTCCCACCTCCAGAAACAAATAATCTCCTGCCACCATATACAGATGACAGATCGAAGAAAACAACATATAAATTGTGATAGTGAGGTCCTGGGCCACTGCACAGAACAGTCTCGGAGTGCCTTGAAAAAAATTTGACAAGTCTCCGGAAATGTACCGGAGGAATGGGTCCATTTTCCCGAAAGATATTCCCTTAGTGTTTTGTTGACGGTGGTGGAGAACGCTGTCTAACACATCAGTCCAAACTCTCCCATGGCTGTTCAGCTGAGCTGAAATCTGGTGAAGGCCATTGCACATGGTTTACATCATTTTCACATTCATCAAACTGTTCAGTGAGTGTTCATGTGCTGTGGAAGGGGACTGGAAAAGACAATGCCTATCAGGATAGAAAGGTTTCATCATGGAATAAAGATGATCACTCAGCATAACTTTGTATTGATTTGCAATGATTTTTCCCTTTCCCCACAGCGTAACACGCCCGCCGACTTTCCCTTCAGATTTGTCAGGAAATTGTGAATACCTTGTAACTTTTCATTTATTAAATGAGAGAGGACTACAGTACCTCTGCAGCTGCGTCCGTCCTCGCCCACCTCGAAGCCGTCTGCGCAGAAGCAGAAAGTGCCATTCCTGGTCATGATGCAGCCATAACGACAACGGAGCTCGTGGCAGGCTGACAAGAGTTCTGCAGGTGATATAGAACAAGCAAGAAACACAAGAGAGACAGAGATGTAAATTGCTGTTTGATTCTGCTCTCCTCGACCTACTTCTTCAGCCATCAGCGGGGAGACGCACGCCTGCCTGCTGACAGCCGTAAGCCTAAGGCGGGAATTAGCAGAGCTGCATAGAGAATCAGAAATGTGCTGCAGACAGAAACATGGCTATGAAATTATAAGAACACTTGTAACGCTTCATTTGAAAACTCAGAAACAGCAGTTCACAAAAGAGTATATTCTGTGATTTCCTATTCACCTACTGTAAATGCTTTGCATCAAAATCAGCATTTGTTTATCTTTTTTTCTAAAATCAGAGGACATTTAAAATCAGCTGAGCATTAATGACTGCTTTTGTTAGGCTTGCTAAGGCGTTCTGGCAGTGGATGTAAAGTAATATAGTAGTCATTTATTCATCTTCGGTTTTGTAGACAGCTGACCATATGGTAATCTTACCCAGGCTTTCGCCATAAAGATAGGAACGCATAATTGGGTACAGTGTCTTTGTATGCTGTAGCATTATAATATTCCTTTGTAGAACTAGGAGACCCAAACCTCCTCCAGCTTGATAATGCCCCTGTGTACAAAGTAAGCTCTAAACTATTTAGTAAAGGGTGGCGTAGAAAAAGCTCAAGTCTCCTGCACAGAGCTCTGCCCTCAACCCCACTGAACATCTTCCAGATGAATTGGAATGCTGACTGCACCCCAGGCTTCCTCAACCTACATCAGTACCTGACTTTAGTAACCTTTGTGGCTGAATGAGCACAAATCTCCACAACTACACTTCAAAATCATCTTCCCTGAAGAGTAGAGGTTATTGTAACAGCAAAAAAAGCCTATTGTTAAATGGAATTAGAAATAGATGATCTGATGTCCATAGACTTTTGGACACGTAGTGCACAATGTTAAATGTTTAAACTCTCCTAACACAAAGTGTTAGATATCTCACTACGCATTGTGTTTCCTGTTTGTTTGTTTAATTAACTAAAAACAATGCACTAAACTTGTTTTCCATACAATACAATAATGAAAAAAGTACTTTGGTGTAAAATAAAATAATATTTTTTTTTTTTTTTTTTTCCAGTGTACAGAGAAAGATAATTAGGTAGATGATATACAATATTATACAGGCATCAAAAAGTACAAAAAAACTGCTTCTTTATTTTACACATTTGCACTCACTACACATTGATGCAAAACCTTGAACTGAACATTCCATTCCACTTTATATTCAGTAAAGCTGAATCAATAAACTTGACAATTTTCTTTTTAAGTGATTTTGGCTGTTAATTAATTTTTTCTCACGTGGCAGCTGTCACTATGGTACTCCTGACATGGGTCTGTGCAATACAAGTGTAGCAACCCACAATTATTTTCAAGCAGAGCTGGCAACAAAAGAACGCATCAAGACATTTCTGAAAAACGAGTTTCAAAAACTTTCAAACACTGAAATGTATGGCAGGTCTTGTGCAAAGCAGCTTTCAGTCTATTGCAGTAGCTATTGTTCACTTTATTGTTCACACTTTTTTGCGGTTGTAAATTCATGAATGTGTACTTGCAATTATGACCAAATTATGACTACTTTACTAGTAAATATCAAATAAAATCTTATATGATTTTTATTCAGATACGATAGCTAACATCATTAGTAACATTTACTGTGTATATTGATATTTTTATCAGTATCTAGAGATTACTTTTCTTCCTATGAATGAAAATGAATGAAAAATAATCTTTTATTACATTTTTTTTAAATATATTGTTGACCACTTAATGTATATGTCTGAAACATTTTTCTTTTAATTATTTACTTCAGTGTCTCATCTACATAACCAGACCTTTTATATAGAGTTGTACAGTGATGTACTGAATGTTCTGCACCTGACACTTTGCTTTTCCAGATGTATGTTAAAACAAAGATGGAGGCACAAAATTGTATAGGGTGTCTAAGGGTGGGTAATAATAAATTTTCCCTTCACATGATCTAGGAGACCAAAACCTGTTTCAGCATGACAATGCCCCTGTGCACAAAACAAGCTCCATTCAGATGTGGCTTAAGTGATATGAAATATGAAGTGAAAGACCTTGAGTGACCTGCTTTAGAGCAGCCTCACCCTACTTCAATACCTTCCCAGAAGAGTGGAGGGTATTATAACAGAAAATGGGGACTGAATTTGGAATTAAATGTTTAAAAATCACGTGAATTTTATGATCAAGTGTCCGCAAACTTTTGTTCATGTGGTGTATTTCAACCAAGACTTTTTTTAATCTTGCCTTTGTATTTATCCAGCAAACCCAGTGACAAGAACTGTAATGCCACAGCATACAACGACATTATATTACTCTATTTGTTGCCTCCAGCTTTGGGTAGCATTTTACAGATGATCTATGGGCGATGAAGTGTACAACTTGTGCAAAAACCCACAGCAAAAATGATTTTATTCAGAACTTCATATGGTAATCGTAAGGCAGTCCCAGGCTACCGCATGTAAATGACGATAAGGCCTAAAATGACACTATATTTATTCAATGTTCTCCGAACACCGATTCGAGAACCGTGACTGTATATAAGCTAAATCACACCAAATGAATGATAACATTAATAGGCCCTTAATAGTGTAAAAAAAATCAGAGTGGTTTATCACTATATTCCAGGGCACATAAATTAGATTTATAAAATTTTAATATAAGTGTCCCTAAAACCCTAGTACTGCAAAAAAAATAAATAAATAAATAAAATAATTTTATTAACAAAGCCATTTGTATTTAATTCAAGCTGGAAATATTTCTGACAGTAAAAGAATCTGATTTTGATCCATTTATGATAAACAATAAAATAGTTGTTATGTTTAAAAATCACATATTTAATTGATGGTAAAATGATAATAGACAATACAGATTCATTTGACTTTATTCAAGATATTTTTATTTGAAATATATATATATATATATATATATATATATATATATATATATATATATATATATATATATATATATATATATATTTCAATAGCAAATGCAATAGTAGACAGAAGAAGTCACTGTTAATCGCATTTACTCGGACAGTAAAATGGTAGATCATAGTTATTATTAAAATTAAATTACTAAAATGATTTAAAGGTCCATTCATTCATTAAATTTTATTAAAATAAATTCATTAAAATATGAAAGCTTTGGCAATAGAACTGCGGCTGTAATGTAGGACATAAAGTATGTGATCTGCTCTATCGCTTTGCATCTCCTTAACCAACGGCACCACATTTCAATGCTGTGCAGTCAAAGAGTCTAAATTCTTCAGTTTGATGGTATATTATATTATTTTCACGGTATACTGTTATTTGGAGAAAAATTATCATTTTCAGCCAGTAAGAGAGAGAGAGAGAGAGAGAGAGAGAGAGAGAGAGAGAGAGAGAGAGAGAGAGAGAGAACCAACTAACCCTGAAAGTAGAAAAAAAAAATAGAAACACCTATTTAAAATCTGGTTTCCAAAAAATCTATCAATGATAAAAAAAATGTGTCACATGCTACAGCAGTCTTAGTTGATTCGCTAAGAATATCATTAACTGGAGCAAGTCTTGTACAAGATCAACCAGCTAAATACATTTAATTATCAAAGCACATCAAAGATTCTTTAAAAGATCATGTAGCATTAGCTACAATTTAAGACAAAATAACATTTTCAAAACAATTTGTTCCATTTCTTAATCAAAAAAAAAAAAAACAAACAAATTAAATGTTTTTTTCAATCATTTATGTAATCTAACACATCAGTGAACTTTCCCACAAAGCCATTTCTATTTTACACACACCTTCTAAATGCTCACAAAATAAATAAAGAACATATCATTTGCTCCCTTGGAGGAAGATATCAGAATTTATTTTTAAGTCCTGCTGTCCAAATATCATCAGACTACAGGCCATCGCACTCATGATATTTTTTTTTTAATTGGCATGAATTTCATTATGCAGAGAGCAGATACTGAGTAGACAGATATACAGAACTAATCCTCATATCTACTGCCAAGCAACAGCCACACATTCCCCTTAGTAGACACAGAGAGATGTGGATAAACACACCAGATTGTTTGGCACTGGTTGTCTTACCGACTACTGGCTATTGCAAGAACATGCACACACTGGTGGCCAGAAATCTGAGTCAGAATGATTAATTTCTAAGGATATTTTCATTAAAGAAATAATATCTTGTGAACTCTTGTGAGATCATGTGCAGCTTGGCATCATCCTAGTGTGTTCCCTCACTAACTATTGCTGACTTCTTCTTAACGAAGATATGTGTAATACATGTTGTGTATAATTTACACTAAATGAATACACTATATAAAAAAGAACACTGAATAAATAAAGAAATAAATAAATATATACTATATATATATATAAAATATCAGATATAAAAAACAGATATTTTTATATCAGATATAAAAATATTTATAGATAAACTCCACCCTAAATTTCTTTAAATCACTAAACATTTGTTTTACTGATGCGCCAAGGCTTAAATTAAGCACCAAAATCTGCAACAACGCGAACATTTGGCAATTAAAACCGTCCGTGTGAAAACATCTGTGTGGAAAAGTTACATTTTGTGTCCTGATGATTTACATAATTTAAAACACCATCATTACTTTAAAACATTTAAAAGAACATTTTGTCTTCATGTTCTATGTTGAGTTTGGTTTCACTAATAATAAACATACATTTGCATAAAGCATCCATATTTGTCTAAGGCCATGTTGATTAGAGTAATAACTTAAAAAGTATTAATCTAAGTTACATTTAAAACAGATAGAAATGTGCGATTAAGTTGCGATTAATTACGATTAAATATTTTAATCTACTGACAGCCCAAATATATTTATCTATTTATATTACAACGAAAATACATACAGACAATTAGAAAGAACCGCTTTTATGGTTTACCATTTTGATCTGTTGATGGATTGTAGAAACTGGATTATAGATTTGGAGTATTACTGACCCCAAGATGCAACCAACTTCTGCAATTCTCCACCTGTGATCCTTGGAGATTTTTGGCCCCTTGAACTACCCTTGTCACAGTGCGTTGAACAATATAGACACATGTCCTTGATTCATAACATTTCCAGTTGGCTGGAAATTCTTAATTATTTCCCTGGTGATGCTTGTGTTATTTGCTTATAGCTACTTTTTATTGCCTGTGTGTTGCCTCACCTTTTTACCCTGAGTAACAGAAATATACGGTCACCCAGGTGTGGTGTACTGAAAAAATTTAAAAGACCAATGAAAAATGCTTCAAATATATTTTACTTATATGAATATAAGGGTGGGATAAATATGAATTACTGTGACATATATTATTATATAAAAAAGATTTTTTTTACACAAAAGATCAAAAAGTCTAAACAATAAAAGACAAAAGATTTTCACAACCTTCTTGTCTCAGGTTTACTATATTATATTAAAGGAGGGAACTTGATATGAACTACACATGCAAATGCTCTTTAATTAACACCAGCAGAAACATATACTAAAACAGATATTGTTAATGTTAAAACCAGAAGCTCCATGTCTTTTGACATTTAAATTGTGACAGCAATCATAATAGATAGAAATCTTCATATGATCCCTGATATTATCATCAATTGTACAGCATCTACCAAAAAGTACCGTATTGTATTAACTATAGTATATACCAGGGGTCACCAACCTTTTTGAAACTGAGAGCTACTTCTAGGGTACCGAATTAATGTAAAGGGCTACCAGTTTGATACACACAGTTTTCAGTTTGATCTGAAATAAAAATTTGCTCACTTTACCTTTTATTATATGTTATTATTAATAATTAATGATATTCATCTATGTGAAGACACTGATCATGTTAATGATTTCGCAAAATATTTATCAACAATGATTTAACAAAGTAGGAAACAGCTATTTTTAGAAAAGGCCCGCTATTCATGTGGTCATTGCGGGCTAACTGGTGCCCACGGGCACCATGTTGGTGACCCCTGGTATATACAGTATGTATGTAGCAGTGTGCACGTGGATGCTGCTGTGTTTGCCTGACATGAGAATTGTAAAATATTTGTACAATTTTGCCGTATCTCTATCATCATTGTAAGATTAAAAAGATTGTCGAACCATCGTAACTTTTATGACCATCTGTATTTGTTTTGTCCTCCACTGATAATCCTGTTTCAAATCCAAAGTCCACCAGAAATCCATTTGCTTTAATGAATCTAATTAGCTTGAAAGAAACCTTTTATACAAACATATTAATACATTCGGTATTGCAGATTCGCTTTTATTTTAAATAATGACCTAGAATCAGTGTAGAATCTTGAATATTGGACTTTCACAATACTTCTTTCATTCTGTTAATCATGCAGTTTCAGATTGAAAAAAAAAAATTACACTTTTTCAGTGCAATCACTCGCCATTTAAAACCCACTATA
Source organism: Silurus meridionalis (assembly GCF_014805685.1). Lineage (NCBI taxonomy): Eukaryota > Metazoa > Chordata > Actinopteri > Siluriformes > Siluridae > Silurus > Silurus meridionalis. Next base: position 14,667,941 of record NC_060886.1, read on the forward strand.
TGATCCAATGAATGCTATAAAAGAAAAGTCAAAAATGTGGAAAGTTGACTCACAGCAGCAATGTACAGAAAATGGCATATTGTAACATTAAATCCTAGTAAAACTATTATTTTATGTAAAAAAAAAGAAAATTGCTATCTAAGATTTTTTTGTCTCCTCCAATGTTCCTTTATGAAATGTTCTGCCCCTCAGACATATCTAATCCCTTTAGGCTTTTACTCAAAGCCTCAAAAATGCATCTGTTTGGAAAGACCTTGATGTTTTATGAACTGTACATAAAAGCTATACAAGCTTTCAACAGTGTGAAATACCGATGATGTCTTTCAAATTCTACTAATCTGTCCTGTTGCATTTGGCAGTGTTAAAGACACTTCAGAAAGAACCCTTTTACATTAATAATAATCCTCCACACTTTAATTACACAGCCAGCATTAGTATGGGAAATTCTGCTATTACATTTATTATTGTTTTCCTTGGTAACTGGAGAACCAGAAAGATACCCAGAACCCTTTGAGGCTAGTGCTAACCCGTGCAAGTGCTTGCTAATACCCTCATGGATTCTTAACCACAGAGAGCAAAAAGGCAACACTGAGCTACAAATGTTCAGCACTCTAAAAACTGTTCCTCAACTGGCCGATATCTCAGTAATTACTTTCTTGCGTTACATGCCAAGCTGACAATAAACCAACAGTGGCCCACAGAAGAACCTTTTACTTTTTTTTTTTTTTTTTTTAAAGCTTTGAAAAGAATCTTTGAAGAACATTATATCAACTAAATGTTTGAGGGTAAAAAAAAAATAACACAGGGCTAAACAAGCTAAGTTATCATGGCTGCGTTTAGTAAACTCCCAGAGCACACAAACTGCATATAATAGCAAGACACTCTTATCTTCGGCTCCAGTTAATGCACCGATGTAGAAATACAGCACTGCGCCACAATTTATTGAAGAGTGACAATAAATATGAAATGACTTTCACTTTAAGGGTACAGTGTGTTCTTGTAATAAACATCTGAACGCTGTCCTTTGAGCTAGGCATCAGCTGAAATCTAAAAGTCATTCTGAAATCTAAAAGTCATTTGGGAGCCACTGTAAACACCTCAGCAGATGAGTAAGGCCATTTGTACATCAGGAAGTAGATGAGGAATTAATCCCAAAAGGGTTCTTCTAAAACACTCCGCGTTGTGCATTTTATCCGCTGTGCTTCTTTTACTGACTGGATTCAAAATTACAGTCCTGCTGCTTGCTTACTAACTGCAGAAATGCAAAGCAAGATTATTTTCACTATGCATGCAATAGACACAATTAGAAGTATGCTATGCACTCCTAATGTGCCCCAATCCAAAATGTTATATCAAAATGACTCAGGACCAGATTGATTTGTACGATGCTCACACAAATATTATCTCTGTTCTCCAAACAGTAAAAAACAAAAATGACATTTAAAATCTCCATGTTTTCCTAAAGTTCACCATGCACACGTTATTATGGCAGCATACCACAGAACTTTATTCAAACTCAAATACTAATTAGAAAATGCTAATTCAAACATATCTGCAAATGCATTCCCTGTGTGTGTGTGTACGTGTATAATTGTAGATATAAATCAAAAGCAATTGCAAATTATACATTTACAAGTATAGCTTTTATGACTAACACTCAATGGCTGGCAAAACTAATATCCATATGCAAACTCTGTATAACATTTCATTTTCAGTGTCTAAACTGCTACGATTCTGGCATTTTGAAGAAGTATCAAAAGAAGAATATATCCTTACAAATGGATTTGCACTTTCTCCTCCTCAAGATCTGACTTTACATTGACCAAAAAGAAACCACAAACAAAAACTGTCAAAGAGTTACAGACAAAGAGGTGCACTGTATGGCTGAGAATCACAGCCTCACCATCACAGCCATATACTGTACCACAAGGTTCACAATTGTCTCAAATTAACTCACTTAAACTAAGAGGAACAAATGTTCCAGTGATCCCCGTGTACACTGAGTGCAGGGCTGTTTCTAGCCTTTTTGGCACCCTAGGTAGGATTCCTATTGTTATCCCCTCAATGGCTCAGCCCTCCCACCAAAATGCTCCACCCCCACACCATACAAATCGTTCGCAACCTTCTATAAAAAAAAATTAAACACATTTGATAATCGTTGCAAAATTACCTGAATTCAAGTATGTAAACATATACAGTGGAACTTCGATACTCACGACCTTGACACTCGCAACCTCGATGGTTTGCATCTTTTCATTTGGAACCAGACTGAGAGAAACTCGTGAGACAGTTTGCGTGATTTTAAAATCAGAATTTGTACTAATAAATGACATAAAAAATTTTTTTTAAAGTCTATTATTCATTTAAAGAAGTCAATAAAACAGTTATGACAAGTAATATACATTTTTTATTAAGTTTACTGTTTACTGTATTCCCCTTGAAAAAGGAACCATCAAAAGGAAAGAGTCAAAACCTTGTGATTTTTTGTTACTTGCGAGGGGTCATAGAACGTAACCCCCACGAGTATTGAGGTTGCACTTTACTGTATAATAAACTTCAGCAAAAAACAGGTAAATAATTTAAATGAGCGAGGGCGGCGTGATAGGGGACACTTACTGGTGGCCCCCAGCTGGTTGCGCCCTAGGCGACCGCCAAGTTTGCATATGCTTAAAAACTGTGCTGAGTTAGGTCCATGAAAACATGTTTTCCCAAGCTTGGAGTAGAAGAACTTAAGTGTCCTGAACAGAGCACAGACCTCATCACCTTTGGGATAAACTGAAAGTCCCAAGCCTTCTTACCTGACATCAGTGCCTGACCTCACCAATGCTCTCGAGAATGACCAAGTAAATTCCCCACAGCCAGACTCCAAAATCTAGTGTAAACAAGACTCCCTAATAGTCTGAAAGTTATTACAACAGCAAAGGGGTACAACATCTCCAACGGGATTTCATTTAAGTGTGATGATCATATCCACAAACTTTTAACCACAAAGTGTACATCTATCCATCTAACACAACATAAAGAATGTTTGGGAATGATGAAACCTCATTTAAGCTCCTAGCATGTGCCGTGCTCTATTTTGCATCCCCTGCTGTCAAATGCCTTCCCTTCTTGGGTCTATAATGGCACAAAGCTGTGAAAGCATCTGTGAATCTGTACCCAATTAAAAAAAAATTAAAAAAATCAAATCTCGCTCCTGTAATGTGTTTAACACAACATTATTATAGTATTTTATAATAATATAATAGCCTAATAAATATATATATTGCACTGATATGTTTTGGCATTAACATTTTTAAATATCACAAATTTAAACTCAAATTAGAAAAATGCTGATGCAATTATCATGTGTTCTGGGTCAAAAAGTCAGTAATGGCTGACTGTAGATCGCTGTCATGAGCATGGCAGGATCATGAGTCAGTGTTCATATGAAATGGCTAAGTATAAGAAGCTCTCTGGAAAAAAGCAGAGGAGGGAAAAGACAGAAACAGAATCACATTCAATCTACTGCATACAGAATGACTGGCTTTTTTCTGATCATTGGATATTTACATACGCCAGCAGAAATAATTTCTCCACTGGTACAGTCTAAAAAATGTAATTTAAATATATAATTTCTGAAATTGTAGTATTATTTAATGAGTACTATTTCAGGTTGTGACTAAGCAATGGTCAGGATTAAATCATAACCAACCAGTTCAACACAATAACTTTAGTTAAAAAAGTCTGCTATGCTGAAATTAACAGTGATACTGTAATTGCAGTAGTCAAAAAGGAAGCCACCCAGATCCTATAGTTACTACACTGATAGCAGTGCTGTTGTTTTTCCACCCCTCCAAAATGCTGCTTTATGATGAGAGGGGAGCAAGGGCAGCCCAAATTTCCACTCTCCATATGGACTAATTACAGTCTCCGGAGACCTCTAAGGCCTTTGGCCCATGAAGGCCGACCTTCATCCTGCCAGCCGATGCTTTTGGACTTGGAGCACTCTAATTAATGTGAGAAAAAAATTAAGATGCTGACCCGAGCACACGGTGCAGCCGAGAGAGATAAAGAAATGTTCTGTAAGCTTGCCGTGGATTTATTATTCTCAAACTAGTGGCTGATTTCATCCTTGAAGCTTATTACAGCTGGATCTATCCTGTTTGTTTGCCATTCAAGGTTCACACATAACTACAGCCATTGTCTGGTATAACAGAAAGGAGAATCGAGCAAAGAATATACACATTGTCCTTTATACAGAAAGGGCTTCAAGCAGCAGTATTAAACCACAAAAGGCCGTAATACAAAAGATGCACAAACCAAATAATAAACTAATAAGGTTTTAACAGCTTTAAACATTCATTTTACTGGAAGTCAACTTGGAACGCTGCCAGTCGACAGCAGCAGTATGGGGCTGCACATTAGCTGCGTGTGTACTGTCATGAGATCGACAGTTTCATGACAAAGGCATCGCTGGAGTCGAAATTAATTTTCAAATCCATCCGTCTTGATAAGAATGAAGAAGAAATCCTCTTAACAAGATTAAATATTGGCAGAATGTTTTCTCACATTACAGAAAGATGTAAAGATTTAATGGATGCCTGAAAAAGACATGAAGTATTGATTTAGAGGCCTGTCACTTTTCAAATGCTTCGAGCTCTTTATGCATGGAAAGGGAAGTAGAAATCTGCCAAACGTCAACTTGCTACATTTGAATTAAAACTGTTAAAAGTCACTTCCACAATTTTATATTATATTAACATTTCACATGTGTTTAGAATTTACACTGGAACTTTGTCATACTTTGTATTTAATTAAATTATTATTTTTATTATTATTTTTTTTTAATGAGAACATTCTTATAAGTAGGTGAAAAGAGACATAGATATGCCAGGAGTGCCCAATCTTTATGTCTGATTCACTAAATAGGCAGGGTTAAACAAATACTGCCAAATAATATCCACCAGACTTCTGCTTAAGGCAAAGACTTTAATGCGGTTAAACTGCAGCTCCAAAACCCAAATCTCATATTTCATTTTTCTTCCTTAGCTTGTGTAAATAAATCCTAAGTAGATTTTGTGGGGTTGTGTTTCGCCTTCAATCTTTAAATTTCAGCCTTCCAGCTGGCCTCATACAGCACTCCATATGGCTCAGGAATAAGAAACTACCTCTAACATTTAATAGTGGGAGTTAAAAAAAAAGGAAAAAAGGGTGCTTTTCTTGCTCATAGACAACTAAGCATTCGAAAAGTTCAAAGACTAGATGCTTGGATTGTCTAGTGCCTCATTTATACGCTGAATAAAAGCACCAGCCACATGAATACATGCTACCTGGTGATGTAAATGTAAATGGAGCCAGGCGTTGGAACAGCTCTTTAGTGCTCTCTGTTGCATTTCATCTATGGATCAATGCATGAATTTTTCATCTTAGCATTAAATTAAGCATCTTTTTTTTTTCTTTCTCCTTGTGTGGTTCGCTTCTTTACTTTACGATTGCACACTTCAAGCTTTAATCCAACAGAATGCACAGTCAATCTAAGCATGAAGGACCATAGTCAAAGTTGCTGACTTAACATCAATATTTACACACAGAAAAATTCTCCATATTCCAATTTTTTTCACACAGATGTCGAGATGATTTTTTGAGATGGCTCATGCGGATTATTGAAACGATCTGGATTTAGTTTGTGCTTCTGAGATTTCCAGGTGTTTCTTAAATAGGGGTGCATTAGTGCTTGAGTAGTCCAAGTTGTAATTATCGCATTATTCATTATAAATTTGTCTTAATTGAACAATATGGCTTAATCAACATCATGCATTATAGTAATTATTCTGCAGATTACAAAACGGTACTTGATCCAGCACCTGCAACACTTTCATACAAATAAGGTCTAAACCTAAAAAGAATATTTTTGATTGTACCTTTAATGTACATGATCTTTTACCTAGAAATATGTATAAAGTGTATTTTTCCAACAATTTAACGTACTTGGATTGGTTATAATTGATGCTTAGTGTAAAGCTTCAAAAGCTAAACATGCAGAAGATTGAAGCTGGATTAAATTTAAAGTATTAAAAAAAAAATTTCTGAGTGTATTATTTTGCACCATGAAGTACAATTGACAGTAGAGAGCAAACAAGTTCTCTCACTTTCTTGTGGTACTTGAGTATAATTTTTGAATATATGTACTTTATCAAACAATTTTCAGTTTTTTTACTCCACTACATTTTAATGTGTAGCATCTTACAAATAACTCCACTACATCTCAGCAAAACAAAGTGTTCCTCGTAATTTAAAAGTGAAGAGCACAGCCGTAATCCCACATTTTTGGAGTAAGAGTTCTCTCACTGTGTGCCTATAACAACAAAAATCCCTCTCCTTAATAAGGTATGATGTGCAAAGGATTGAACATTTAAACTGAATAAATAATTAAAATGTAGCTCTTTAAAATAAAACCTTTACTGGATTAATGGTGATAGAAAGCTGTAAAAAACCCTGTATTTACCATTGATTTACCACTGACACCAAGATTTGCAGCAAGTGATCTTGAGACCATGTACTGACTGCCAAGTTCATGATAGTGTATTGTGTTCAGGCTATTTTATTACACATTTAATTTATAATACTGAGTTGGTGAATTATTAAAATATTGGTATTTTTGTTCAATGAACATGCCCTCTGTAATAAAACCATGTTCATGATTAGATCAATAAAATGACCAAGCACTCATCTGCTCACAGTAAAACCAGACCAATAAAACCAAAGAAAAAGTTATTTGAGATGATCAGTGTCTGCTTTCTGCATGTGTACACAGTGGCATGTGTATTAAGTTAATAATGCTCTTGAATTGAACTTTTTTAACACAGAAAAACATTTAATATCTAGATTAAATATAAAATATCTAGATTATGCACTACTGGGAAATGACAGTTCTTCTCTGTATGAATGACCTGTAAGCCCATAGATGTCTGAAAACTGATGTGTGCAGTTTAGTTATAAGTCCTCACTGTGCCGATGTAACAAAAAACAGAATTTATCCTAAATGGCAATATGAATGTAATAAATATGGTAATGAAATACATTTGGGTGAACGCTTTAAATAGAAAAATGCACAGTAAATGATTTGTGCTCTATTTATGGATATTCATAATTTGAATCAGAGACCGTTCTTATCAATGCTGCCATGGCCCCACTGAGAATTGTTTGTTTGTTTATTTGTCTGAATGGTTGGTAATGAAAAGTTAATCAAGTGAGATAATTGAATGCTGTTGAGAGGCAGAGAGAGGGAGGGGAAAGTACATGTGCAACATTGTTTTTCATTATTACGCAAGGATGGCATTATCTATGTACAATTCTGTCTCCCTCAAATACTAAGGGCAAATAATTTCACTATGAAAATATCTACCTGATTGACAATAGGGGCAATTTATCATAATGTTCTTTTTTGATTGCTTTTCAAACTGAAAATATGCAGTTGTACAGACAGTTGTTGTGCATTTGAACCTCCAGCAAATTGGTATTTATACCATTAGTATAGTGTACTGCACAATTGAATACATGCAATTAATTATTCTATTTTGGCTGTCATTTGGTTTTCATATATAAGAGATAGAAGCTCTTTTTTTAACTTGCCGATAGATATATGTGCGCAGTTCATCAATCAGCAGTCTATATCAACAAAAACATCTGCAGATGCTGATAGTGTGCTCACTACTGGCTTTGGAACATTTGGACATATTGACAAGCGTCATACAGAGGTGCGGAATAATTTGATGGTAATGAGGGTGTGTGTGAAGGGTTCTGTTCAATCTGAGGGTGTGGAATAAGGTGTCATAAGGCCATGGTGAGAGAATCTAAAAGACAGATGTCATATGTTTAATAGAGGTGCTCAGACACTGGCTGCATTTTGATCACAGCTCTGACGATGTCCCAGGCAGCTGCCTACTTCCCTGTGCCAAAACCCGGCTCAGACAGAGATCTAGAGTTCTAGGATAATGCTTTTGTGGTTATTATCTCAGCCACTCAATAAGGAGAAACTAATCCAATCCAGGCTAGTACAAACAATCAGCATGAAATCAAAACTAATTTAGACTGAATGTGACAAACTGTTAGCAATGATGTTATTGCAGTCCCCCTGATGGGAAGAATACAAAGCAGAAGAGAAACAACCTTTTTTCTTTCTAAAGGTACTGGAAAAAAGAGACACACTCTCTAACTGAAACAATTGAAGGCACAGATCTGTTTTCAATTCGTATTTAATTCCTACTAACACTTTGTTGTCAAGAAGTGTAAACTGTTCATGATGCCTAATTTGCCTTATGAAATATTAAGGCAATCCTGTTATTCCAATTGCTGCTTTATATGTGTTGAAGCCTGCATTCTGATTTATGTCTCAAATAACAAATAAACAACAAATACTGCACTACTTTTCAAATATTAATGGAAATCTTCACACAAAAATAAGCAACATAGCACATTTGCCATGAGAAACAAAATAATTAACTATGAGCATGAAGCAATTCCATGCTTCATCTTAAAGCGTATTACTAAGTGGCTGCTATTAAATTATTTATACACTAATAGCAATGGCAAAAAAAAAGGATCCTAATTACTGTAGTTATTAAATATAAAATGTCCCTTAATATATGATGTAGACTATTATAGTACATATATGTTTACAGCAAACATCACACTGGATCTGATCACATAAAATCAAACTTGGGTCATTTTGTATGTACGTATGTATGTATGTATGTATGTATGTATGTATGTATGTACGTATGAATGTATTTATGTATGTATGTATGTATGTATGTATGTATGTATTTATGTATGTATGTACGTATGAATGTATTTATGTATGTATGTATGTATGTATGTATGTATGTATGTATGTATGTATGTATTTATGTATGTATGTACGTATGAATGTATTTATGTATGTATGTATGTATGTATGTATGTATGTATGTATGTATGTATGTATGTACGTATGTATGTATGTATTTATGTATTTATGTACGTATGTATGTATGTATGTATGTGAAAGAGTTGTGGCCAAAATATGGAAAAAACACAATACCATAGAACATTTTCACTTAATGCTTATGTAATGTATGTATGTATGTATGTATGTATGTATGCATGTATGAATGTTTGTTTTATTTGCAGAGGTTTTTTGACCATCAAAAGCCAATAAAGTTAATAAACATATGATAAAATAAAAAAAAAAATAAAACCTATCTTTGACTTTCTAAATGATCATTTACTTCTTAAAATGAGTAAGAAAGAAGTTCTAAAGCCACTGTCACCTGATAATATGGACAATACTCAGTCTATCAGGTTATAACATTAATTTTGTTATATTGCTCTGCCATACATATCTGATATGTAGCCTCGGTCTGAACAGGCAGTTTGGATTTTGTATTTTCTGTTTACCAATCAAAGTCAGCATGTGTTATAATTTCACACTTCACACTAACTAGGCTCACCTCAAGCACTGTTCTTGGTTGTCAGATTTATGTTCTTTAATGCATTTCTTGTTCCGGTTTTGCTGTTTTGAGGTCTGCAAGGTGGATTAAAACAGTTTATATTGATATACTTTAACACTACTTGACAGTTACTCAGTGTGAATTTTAAAAATAGTGCATGCAACTAAAATGCAGAAAAGAAGCAACTCTATTCAAAAGTTACCAAAAAGTTGGAACGAAATAGGTATGTTCCGAATTCATTCTTAAAAATGCACTACACATATTGAGATCAACTGGCAGAAAAAAAAACCCACTGCATTATTTTATTTTAGCCAAAGATAAAGCATCTCATTCGGGCCACAGTACTGGATAATATCAGTGACTGACTTTCAATAAATAAAACATTTCCAAATGCTTTGTTGCTGATTTGAGAAGAGGGTTGCCATGTGGTTGTTGCTAAAGTTGGATTTGCTAATGCATTCTGAGAGATGAATTCATTTCATTTATTTTGTGCTACCCCAATACATAATACTCACAATACCCAAAGTACATTTCCAGTGAATAGATATTTGCGAAGGACATCCGTGCTACACTGAGCATGCTTTGCTCTTAAAGATTTTCTCTGAACTCTCTCTGCTGTTCGCTCCTCTCCACCTGTTAGTATTAAAAAATAAAGCAAGCACACTGAATAGCCTTTTGCTCGGTCCTGTTCTGCTCCTGACCAAAATAAAACATAGCGAATTTCAGTAAAGGTGAAACAGAAGATTTTCCATATGGGCACAGTTTTGTGGGACGTCCTCTGGGACTGCTTATGCATATGCACGAGAAAAGGCGGAGAGAAAGTTGCAACAAAGACACAACAGCTGTGCTCCAACTTGGTGACCCCAATTTTTCTCCACTCCTCGAGTGTGTGTTGTGCAGGTGTGCATCTGCGCGTGGCTGTTTCGAAACACATGCCGTATGTGCCTGCCTGAACCGCTCAGAGTTACTCGTTCGATTTACGCACTTCATTAAGTTCACCCTGACACTTACATCAGCGCGTGTTAAAGGCAGCAAACACCTTCTAGCCACTAGTAATCCTACTGAGACCGGCTGCCTCCACACTCTCTAATAACATTTCCAACAGGTTTACCAGACTACATAATAATCATGTATTTTCAGTCGGCATCCCAAAAGACGCACGCTGAATAGCAGGCTGCAAGTTTACAATGTGTTTATTAGAGCTGGAAACCAAAATATTATTCGAATATTATGATGCATTCAGCATTTATGATGCATGATATATGGTATTTGTGTTCTGTTTTCTGTGATGGTTGTAGAATGCATTGTGTTTTGTAACCAAATACCAAGAACAAATTATGATAGATGCAAATCATGTATATGTTGAATAGAATTATTCTGACGTGTTATATTACACATTATTATAATGTATTGTGAAATAATTAAATCACAATATCAATATTAAATCATTAAAAGCCAAAAAAATTATATCATATGGAGGACCATATGCAACAAAAAGCAAACAACAATAAATACATGATTGAATCAATAAATAAACAATGAATTAATATATAAACATTGTCTTATTTTACAAACTCTTCAATAAATAAAACAGAAAAATACATTTCCTGTAGATGCAGATGTATTTGTTATCAAAAATTTAGAGCAGTCTGTTCTCCTTATAGACATACAGATGTCAAACATAGGCGTAACTGGACATCTTTCACTCCCTCTTCTTATATGTGCAATGGAGTCTCATTATTGTGCTTAACAGCACCTGAAACCGTTGAGGTATTTGGAGCTGTGGGAGGACAAACAGCAGATAATGTACTCCTATTGTCACCGGTGTCAGCAAACCTTCACAGGTCTCTGGAAATTGCCTACCCGACTTCATTCATCTTCATCCAATCTAACATTATTGTGCAGGCAAACAGTCAAAAAGGCAAAAAAGTGGAGCACTTTTACATTAATAAGGCCAAGGTGGCATAAATTCCACCTCTTATTGTTCGATTAACAATCTCTCATTAGCCTGATGTGGTAAAGAAAAATAATTAAATATGCTGGGAGAGAACTTTTTTTTTTTTTTTTTAAGGTTTTTTTGCCATTTCCCCCAAGCACTTATTTGATTCATTTTGTTTATTTGCTAATTTTCTCACATATTTATTTATATATTGTTCATGAAGGAATATGCAGAATATAGATTTGTGTATTTATTTATTTATGTAAATTATTTAATGTTTTTTGCAAGTTTTGCCCTGCATATTATTTATTTTTTGAAAGAATACAACATTTTAGGAGGGGTTTTGGAACCTAATAGTTTAAATCTTTTGAATAGTATCATACCACTGCTGTATTGACTGTTAATCAATAATAGCAAGTCTTGAACTGTTACATTCTTCAAAAACCCAGTCCTATGGCTGAGTACATTTCGACCAATTGGTAATGTCTGATAACTCAGTGGTCTGCAAAATTTTGTGTCACGGATCGGATTAATGTCAGACAATATTTTCACGGACCGATCTTTAAGGTGTGGCGGATAAATACAACTAAATAAAATGATACGACCTGCATAAAAAACTTTTATTTTTCTGAATATAATAATAAACTTGAATCCACTGTGTTGTTTTTTGTTCATTTTGCTAGCTTGGGGGTTTGAATTTAGCGGTAATGTATTATGTGTTAGCGGCCGGAGCAGCCCCTTTTAGAAGGTAGCGGATGGAGGTAAGACATGTGACAGAGGCATCTTGACATGCATCAAGAGTGAGTCATAGACAGATGTGGAGGAGAGAATCCGGTAATTTTCCAAAATAAAACATCGTTCAGAATCAGATAATAAATAAAACGGAAATAATGTAAGTTATGTATTCTTTCTGTGCCGCCCGGTACCAATTGACCCACGGACCGGTGCCGGTCCACGGCCCGGGGGTTGGGGACCACTGTGATAACTGTCTTGCAAAAAAGATGTGTTAGAATATTCAGGGTACTCAGACTACAGCAGGGTAAATACTGAAGGAAGAAAAGAGCAGAGAGAGGATTTATAGCCCCTGACTTTATTGCTTAATTAGCTGTATCTAAAAACAAACAAATGGAGGAAGAGAACAATGAAAGTAATGTAGCTTAATGTCTCATAAGACCTTAAGATAACTTTCTGTGATACATCACTGTAGCCTCTGGACACCAGTCACAACCTAAAAAAGCCTAAGCGTCATCTTTCCCCAGCTTTCTGCCACTGCATCAATTGCTCTTTGTGCTTTGTGAGGTTATTGTAGCTTTTTTGCAGTAAGATGTTTCAAGGCAAGACCTGCCTTCAGGGCAGGCAAAAAGGCACTGAGCTTAAGAGACGAGAGACAAAAACTCTGCAAAATATGACATAATACTTATAGTATAGTAGCGATTTTTCTTTCCAATATGCTGAGGTGTTCAGCAAATGCTAGGTAGAATCCTCTTGCCTTTGCTACCTGGCATCTCACTCTGAATTAAGGATTCTAGAGAGCTATGCTCTTTTAAGTGTGGAAGCAACAATGTTTGAGCGGAGAATAAACATAAATTTGTTGCTCCGAGAGCAAAAAAGAACGCCATCAAATTCAAACTGACACAGTAATCTTCTCTGTTTCATATGGGTGAGTGGCTTTTCTTCAGGCAGGCATTAGATCAAAGGGTACGATCAGCAGGTTGGAGCTGAGCTCGTGTGGGTGCTGTGTGCTTTCAGTTCACTAAAGGTCACATCTCTGGGCAGCTAATGGGCATCCACCCTGTGCGGCCTGCCGTGTGTGCATTATTGTATCACAGAGGCCAGGTGGATGCACTTGCTTGTTATTGAGCTTTAGATGATTGTGATCAACAGTAGGTTGTGTCCAACATCGCACCTGGTGCTCAGAACATGCTTCACAATTCACCTGTTTTGTAGCTGATAGTGTAAGTTTGGCAGGTTGTGAGCCATGCGCGATTTCATAGTCTACCATCACAGATAAACAATTCATACCAGGGGTGGACAAATGATGAATTAGCTTACCCACTGGGCAAGGAAAAAGCTTCAATTAGCTTGCCAAGTCTCATGTTTTGTTTGCCCAGAAACTGGCTGAAAAGTGGAACCCAACATAATGTACTGATGTATGACAAGCTATAAAATAGGTCTAGAATATGCAGGCATCCAAATTCAAAATTCTGCTCATTATCAAGTTGTTTGCCCTCTGCTATTATAATAGTCTCCTCTTTTTTGAAAAGGCTTTCCACTAGATTTTGCAATGTGATTATCATAAAAGTTATACAAGTAACTTACTTAGTTATACAAGTGCTTACAAAAATGTTCTTAGTATTTAATAAAAATACTAAGAATAATGTAGTAGCATATAATGAGTCTAATTTACCAAAGTGTGATTTATAATTAAGATTTTTACAGCCCCATGAAGTGAATTAGCATTATTTTTTTAGTTTGCAAAGATTTTTACACCCCTATAAAGTGAATTAGCATCATATATACCATATGTAGCAAAAACTGTGAAGGACTTGAGTAAAAAAAAAAAAAAAAAAAAACGAAAAAAAGAAAGTCAATCAGGGCAGGATTTTTTCTCCAGTTGTTAAACCTACTTTTTTTGCCAGGAAACAATAAACACTTGCCCAGGCTCAGCAGCACATAGGGGCACCACACCCGGGGGTGGGGGTTGATGGGGTTGTTTTGAGGTGCTATCGCATGTAGTGTATTTATTATTGTATTAACCTTTTTTTGGGGGGAAGGGCAAGGCGGGTGCTTCTTGCATACAGTGTGTTGCAAAAGTGTTCATACCCCTTGAATAGTTCCATATTTTGTCATGTTATAAGCACAAACTTTAATGTATTTTATTGGGATTTTATGTGATAGACCGACACAAATTATCGCGTAATTGTAAAGTTGAAGGAAAATTATACATGGTGTTAAGGAGTTTTTACAAATAAAAATCTGAAAAGTGTGACGTGCATATGTATTCAGCCCCCTTTACTCTGATATCCATAAATAAAATCCAGTGCAAGGAACTGCCTTCAGAAGTTACCTAATTAGTAATTACAGTCTACCTGTGTGTACTTAAATCCCAGGATAATTACAGCTGTTCTGTGAAGGCCTCAGAGGTTTGTTAGAGAAAATTAGTGAGCAAACTGCATCATCAAGACAAAAACATACAAGACAGGTCAGGGATAAAGTTGTGGAGAAGCAGGATTAAGTTCTAAAAACATATCCAAAGCTTTAAACATCTCACGGATCACTGTTCAATCCATCACCTGAAAATAGAAACTGTATGGCACAACTGCTCACCTACCAAGAAATGGTCTTCCAAATAAACTGAAAAGCAGCCAGAAGGCCCATGGTAACTCTGGAGGAGCTGCAGAGATCCACAGTTTAGGTTGTAGAGTCTGTCCACAGCACAACTATTAAACGTGCACTCCACCAACCTGGCTATTATGAAAGAGTGGCAAGAAGAAAGCCATTGTTGACAAAAAGAATAAAAAGTCCTGTTGCAGTTTGCCACAAGCCATGTAGGGGACAGAGCAAACATGTGGAAGAAGGTGCTGTGGTTAGATGAAACCAAAATTTAACTCGTCAGCCTACATACAAAATGCTATTTGTGGCGGAAACCTAACACTGCACATCAGCAAGAACACATTATCCCCACCGTGAAACATGGTGGTGGCAGAATCATGCTGTGGGGATGCTTTTCTTCAGCAGGTACAGGGAAGCTGGTCAGAGTTGATTAGAAGATGGATGTAGCTACTGTAAATGTGTTGGTCTATCACATAATATCCCAAAAAATAATTTCATTTTGTGGATATAATGTGAGAAAATGTGGAAATATTTTAAGGGGTATGAATACTTTTGCAATGCACTGTACATAGCCCTCAGCAAATTTGCAGCTGCACCCCTGCCCAGGCTACTGACTTGTCCACACAGCAAATACAAAATTCCAAAACTGCTCATCACATACAATACAATACTATAAACATTTACCTTTCTAAAATGTTAATTCTGATCTAGTTAGGCGACTGTTTTGAGAAGTGTTTCAGTGAAGACAAGTTCTAACTCAATTAGAAGGCAATTATTAGTTGAATTGTTTATTGGAAAAGGTAAAATCTTGACATAAAATTTAAACTAATTTCTTGTGTGTATATAAAATAAATAGAACTGTAGATATGATGGGAAGACTTACAGTCATTACTAAATTGTGGCTTGGGCTCCATCATACAAAAAAAGATATATACATCTATTTTGGTATCAAAAGTATCACTACTACCACAGTGACAGCTGAGTTGATGAGACATCTGCACGATCCAAATGAATATGGATGTTGAGTCTTACCTCTGCAGTGAACTCCTTCATCAAAGCCATCAGCGCAGTCTTTGGCCCCGTTACAGAGCTTGTTGAAGTGTATGCACTTTCTTGTTCCGGGACATTGTATGTGATTGAGGTGACATCTGACTATTACTTCCGTGGGACCTGAAAAAGAGATGATGAAAGTGGTTACTATGGGATGTATGCACCTAGGAACTTTTAGGGTTTAGGGTACGGCTAAGAAGACTGTCCTAATACAGCCATAGATATGTATACCACAGTAACTGCTGCAATAATACGCCACATTTAAATTGCAAAAAAATAATAATAATAAGTGCAACATCAATGATTGCTGTTATTACGGATGTCACTAATAATGATACAGTCTACAGTCCAAACTGAAATGAAATATAGTATTTTGCCTTCCTTATCCATTACCGTTTTTTAAAGAAGTAAGGCCATTTTTTTTTCTTTGTCATTTAAAGGAGTGTTTTTTTTTTACTTCATAATTGTACTACATCTTTATTTTGCATGGCACCATTTTGCCACAGGCAAACTCCAACTCTGAGAAAGCCATTTAAACACATTCACAACCATTGTCTGAAGATGAAGGCTGTTTGTGAATGTACAGTATGTTTCTTTATAATGGTTATCTATGCCAGCACATGTACCATATACCTTTAGCTTCATTAATATGCAGCAAATTAATTTGCAGCACAAATTTTGGTGTGTATTTATTGGGCTGAAACAATTCCTCGAGTAACTTGATTATTTCAATTACAAATTAAAATACTTTCTTTAGTCCGTTTAACTACACATGGCGCACTGTGTTTCCCACGGACCATTATTACTGATGCACCACAAACTCTGCACAGGTAACACAGAAGATAATGCTGAATGAAAAATAAAGGAACGTAGAGAAAACAGTGAGGAGAAGATTCAGGGCAAAGAAAACGGCAGAAAGTTTTCAAAGTTTGGGATCATTTCAAACTAAAACAATAGAATACACTGCACACCAGTTGCCGTTTTTTCAGTAATTTAAAATTGATTTCTATATTTTTATTTATATACAGTGCTCTCAAAATGTCCCTCCTCAGTGGCAGCGTAGAGCAGGTAGAGGAGCACGTTTTTAAAGCTGGAGATAAATACACAGATTTAGTGCATGAAAGATTTTAAGCAGCTTTCCGTAGACAAGAATACCACATCACGATACTGTGCGAGTTTTAATAAATAAATACATGAGTGAGAATAATTATAAGTTCCATTCAACAAACATTTTCCCATAACCCACTCTAAGCGGCCACTGCGGAGGGACTTTTTCAACGCACTGTATTTGCATTTTGATGTAATATGGCAATTAAATGCACTAAATGGGTTTAGCAATTTCATCAATCAAAATGAAATTTTTTCTACAAAAGAAACCATTTACTTGTTTATTTTAAGAGACCCGTCTTATCTTCACTCTCTTATTTAGTATTGCTCTTTAATAAAAAAAAGTACTTCTTATCCGATTATTCGATTAATCAAGAATATAATCAATACTCGATTACTGAAATAATCAATAGCAGCAGCCCTACTATTTATTAAATAACACAGATATGTGTGTGCTCTGAAATTGTCCCCATAGTGGATATGTCAAGAAATGTCCGCACACTTGTGTGTGTTTGACATTGTCCCCATTAGCAACCAAAATAATCCCCAATGTGAAGTGAAATTGTCAGGTGTTTTAAAAAAGTAACAAATACTACGGATCACATGTACAGGAAAGCAACCTCTCTCTATGTGCTATATATTTTCCCATTTTCCTTGTATGCAGGTGTGTTTGTGTGCCAGATACATTTAATATATAACATTGAAAACAGAGATACAAATTCATGCTGCCTTTAAATGTAACCAAAACAGTGAGAAATAAGTCAAATAATAAGTCAGTATTAGCCTTAATGAAATTAAAGAGGCGAAAAATTGCGTTGTTGCCAACATTCTTTTCCAACTCACAAGTGTGGATTGCTATTTCGAGAGTGCAATGTTAAATTGCTGCACCATAGATTCAGTAAAAGGTTTCTGATCAGACAGCTGTTAGACTTTTACAACCACGGACTGCAGTACAGTATGAATCTGCACTAGAGCACTGCACATGACCTTTACTCTGCATTGAAAGGGCTTCAATCAATTCTGACAGTCTTTAAATGCAAATCCGCACATTATATTCTACTACGGGGTCAGTTGAAGGTTTTTGGCACATGTCACTAATTAAATAAAATGCCATGTTTGCCACTGCATGTCACTTTTTTACAGTAATGACTACATTTCAGTGGGACCTGAATTACTTGAATATGAAGTACTTTATAATAATAGACATTGAAAGCCAACAGTAATTAAATGAACACTCGTTATAGCAGAAAAGAAGCTGAGAGTCCATAACACATCCAACTGACAAAAATAAATAAAAAAATACAAAATAATAATAATAACAATCATCATATTAATACCAGTTTCCACATCCCCAGCACAGAACAAGAACCTGATTGTACAGTGAGAACAGGATCCAGAGATCTGCCCTTTCCCCCCTCAATTTGCAAACACTGTGCTGTAATGTATATGTGAGAAAAAAGGTTTCCCCAAAACTTGGAGGCTGCACAGACAGCTTAGCTTTAAACTGATTGAACTTACTCTTCATATATTTTTCCTCTATACAATTTCACAAATGCTATATATTTTTGGGGTACAATACTTTAAATATGATAAAGTTTTACTAATGACATACAGTTAACCACCGATAATTTGCATTTCAGAACTTGCTCGGAAAATGTACAGGTTCTCATTTGGAACCTTACTAACAGGAAGTTGCGGATTATCTTAAAATTTGCGGGAATCCGCAGCGAGGTCTAATACTGTACACTATTACATTTATAAAGTGACATAATGTCTAGATGAATTCACATGAATTTACATTTACAGTTGGCAAAAGCTTAGTGGTGGCAGGATTTGAACTCATGACCCTCTGATTAAAAGTACGACATCTTTATTACTGAGCTATTCCTGACCCCAAATCAGGAACTGACCATACAAATACAGTTATAAATAAAACACAATTACAAATGATAAGCTTTCCATGCCTGATGCAGTTGGAAATTTGTCAGAAACTGGATTCATATACCTGCTGTCACACCTCACAGTGAGAAGGATGTTGAGGATGAAGAAAAAGAAACCCAAATATCAGGTTTACAATATGATTGTCAAGGTTCAAAGTCAACTGTTTAATGGCATTTTCAATACAAAATGTGGTTTTGAAGCTTTGCAAGCAATCAACCCAGTTTAAGAATATTTTGTTGCAGCTAAAATTCAAACATCATTGGAATTGCTGTGGTGTGATCTGCTGAGATTGAAATCAAAAGCTTTGCCCTTGCACACATCAGCACATACAATGGGAAACAAAACAAACACCTGAAACTCAAGTGTAAAATATGGCACTGGATCATTGATGAGGTTATTCGTGGCTAGTGGTTCAGGGGCTCTAATAAAGACTAAGAGAATTATGAATTCTGCTAATTACCAGAATATTTCTGCGCTTTCCTTTATCAAAGCATGCATAGAACTACTTCTACATTTGTGTGTAAAGACTACCACTGAGCATACGGAAAATACTATTTACCACACTTGCATAAGCACAGCTGAACACATTGGACTTTAATAAACCCAAATGGTCTAAATGGCTGTGTATATTGCATGACCGTGATTATTTGCATGAAGAAACACCCCCAAATTACCATATACCGTAAGTACTACATAGCTCATGGCACTGTTTGTTGCAGACAACATGGAACATGTCAAAAGGTCTAAGAAAATGAATTTTACAGAGAGTGAAAAACAGATATTTATGCAAGTGGTTTGTCCAAGAAATAATATATACTCTTATGGGTACATGTTGTCCAAACTGCATTCAGAGATCCTACAATAGATTGAAAATCTCCTATTATTAAGAACTTTATCAATTATATTCTATGCATACAAATGTGTGTCTGCCTGGATAATACAAAAATGCATATTGCCTCAGTCAGAAGATTCAGGCTTGGCCATGAACAGAATTTTTTAACAAAATTTGTGCCTAACATATTTTTTAATTTGGCACCAAAAAACGAAGAATAAATGCTTTGTATGGCCATCTCTAGTTCTGAGTTTGTGCTAGAAAACCTCCCTGTCCACCTTCCTGAATACTAACACCCGCAGCGTCTTTCCTTACTGGTTTTAAGTCTTTCCCTGTTTTAGTTTGCAAAGTCTTGAACCTTTTCTTGCTCTTTCCCAATGTCTTGATATTGTCTTGCATTGTATAGCATGTTCAGTCTTGTTTGTTTTCTGCCTCTATTATTAACTTGCCTCCTAGCTACATGAGCATCTTATGCTATCAAACATTTGGCCTGCTGTTCTATTTTTCCCTGTAGCCTTAGCTGGAAAGGTTTAAGCCACAGGTCTTAATGTAATTCTGGCATGTATGCTGTTTAAGTCAAGCTTACATTTAAAAGCTGCTTCCTGAATTATGGGTTAAAATATATCTTGCACTTTGAGGTTTCAGCAAAATAGGAAATGACTGCATAAAAAAAAAAAAAGATTAAATTACACGACTTAGGGCAGTAGAGGATCAACGGTAAAGGCTCTGGGTTACTGATCAGAAGGTCAGACATTCCAGAGACCTGCACTCTAACCCCCAACTTGTAAACACTTTCACTGTAATGTATATGTAATAAATAAAGCCTTCTTCTAAACTTGGAGGCTACACAGGCACCTCAGATTTATTCTTCACATCTCTTTCCTCCATGCATTTGGTGATAATTGTATTTCTGCGACTACTCTAAAAAGGCATTTTAGATTTTAACGCACCCAGCACTAAATTACCATGAATTATACTTAGCATTTCTTTTTATCGGCCCTAGATACCAGATAATAGTGTTGCCCTTCATACCAGCAGATAGACAGATGCTGCTGAAGAATGCTGAACTGCTGACTGTAAGAAAGTAAGAGACAGACACTATGGTAAAGCGAGAAAGCGAGAAGAGGAGAGAACACAGCCTCAGTGATCTCCTTATTGACACTTCTGCACCCAGCATCTGTTTAAAGATTCATGAGGCAAGTAGGTGACCCTCATCTGCTGAGCAGCCACTAGAGCACATAAAACATGTCTAAGCGAAACATTAGCTCCCATTTTGCATGCTGTGAATGTGTCACATTGCACCTTAACTACACCAGTATCAATTACCAGAACTGCAACACAGCCACTTAGCATTAGATTTATTGCCCACGTGACAAGGCATCTTACAAATCTCCAGAGTCCCTACTACATCACTGCTCTGATCCCTGGCCAACAAAGATATCCTAAGTGGGTACTGAATGGTTCGGTGATGTTCATTTATTCTTCATGATTATAGAAAGATGCTACATATAAACCAAGTATGATTTTCATTTGAATTCCTAGGGTTTTTTTTTTTTTTTTATGAACAAATGTCCACTTCCATTTCTTTTCCTGACATCCACTTTATTTTAGAAGCATAAGGACATGCTGTTTGATGAAATGTCAAAAACTAACTGCCTGATTATCAAAAAAAGAGAGAGAGAAATACAGTTTGCAGTGTTTTTTAGCTCAAATGATCTTTCTTTAGAGCCAATTCATCTTCAGTTAAGAGGAATGTATATTTCTTTTAACAGTATGAAAAAAGTCAAGGTCCAAAATGTGACGATTAATAGCCCTGCAAAATTTTCAATTACAAATTGTATACACTGGCAAGCATCTGTATAATTATGCATTCATGTTTATGCAATTTCCTTTTACTGACAAATAAGCCCAGCTCCAGGACTCTGCAATAAGTGCTCTCGTGTAACATACAGCACATAGTTAACACTGGAGAGTGAAGATCTGCGACAAACTGTGATTATCCTAATAAAAGTGTATTGTTGATTACGGAATCATTTCCACTCACAAACTGATTGGGAACTAATCTAATCAGATGAGGGGCGAGATGAATATTCAGCAGCCTGATATGCACCAAGCACAATAACAGATGGTGTGCAGGATGATAGGAAATCAGTTCTCGTTGCCTTACACGAAATTAGCAGTCATGACACAGCTTATACATTATACATACTGATGAATCATTCTACATGGAGAACTGTGCAATATGGAACATCTTTAGAAATAAATGTAAATCTAAATATAATTTAAATAAAGTAGCAAATTAAACATTATAATCAATTATAATACAAGAAAATAATTTTCTTCAGAGAATAGAACATTGCCAAAATACAATCACAAGATCCCTGGTTGGAGTCTCATTAATTTGGTGAAATCTTTTTAATTTTATATCCAGACATGAAAATCTAAAAATGAACAAATTATTGGTCATTGTGTTTTTGGTTCTTGATGTTCTTGTTCTTGCTCTTGTTCTTCATTGTGTTATTGTTCTTTTCTTCTTCTTTTTTTTACCATCATTATATTGTATAGACACAATTTAAATATTTTCATTATATGTACCAACAACCTTCCTCATCAAATTCTTCTACTTCTTCTACTCGGGCAAATCAGTAGCTTGAATACACAGGACAATGTCGGTGTTTGGATTATTGCTTTATTAATTTGTAGTTGCCTAGCAGACTACTTTGCCAGCGTTGCCTACTTCCTATTAACCTTTACTAAAAGAAACACAATCTTTACTGCATATGTATTAAATAAATGCCACTTCATGCAGGTACAATATACATATAAATCCCACACACATTACACACATTAGGCGATGCTCAGTTTGGCTGATGGTACAACAGCTTTTTGCTGTGCATTATGGAAATGTGCGATTAACATCACAGGAATCAGCACGTTATTAATTATGCATCTAATTAAATATGCATCCAATTGTCTAATTATGCAAAACTCAGAGTTAAAATATTATGAGTGCACGCTGGGCACAATAGCCGCGGATCAAAATAAATGACATGCATTACACCTTATGTGGGAAAAACATGTTTAACATGTTAAAACAAGGTACTTTAGAAGATTTCTAATGACACCAGCCCAAATTCTCTGTGATCTACGCATACCCAAGACAGAATTTGTGGATGTTTAAAATAATACCTCAGGTACTAATACAGAGTTCATTATGTTTCAATTATTCAAGTCACAGACATCAATGTTTGGAGAAACTTACAAATGTGTTTATTTATTCAAGATTCTGTGCAAATCTAGTGCTTTTTAATAATATTAAACATCTGTTTACCTCTGTATGTTATTTATTTGATATATTTCATGCATTCTTTTTTAACATTTTCTTTATTCATAATTTTGCTTCCTTCATACTCTGAGAATGAAACTAAAATCAAATCATAAAGGAAGTTTTAAGAGTCAAATCAAACTGTGACAAGAATATATTGTTACACCTCTACATCATCGATAACAGTTAAACAACAAATTACAAATTAGTGTGTTAAAACACTTGAGAGTGGAAGACAATAGAACAGAGTAGACTTTTATCACAATAGAAAATAAGAAATGTATTTATTTTTGTTCTTTTCTTTTGTTCCACGTTTATATTGGCACCACGAACAAAACGTTTATGCTTTTACTAAATCTTAGACCTCCTTATAAGAATGCAGACAAAATAAAGCAGTGGTAGTTAGTGAAACAAATACTGTTTAAATGATCAAATACTTGAAAGTTGAAAACAAAGAACAAACAGTGGTGATCAGCGATAGATGGAAACATCAGCAAGCACACTGCTGGTGAGCCGACTCAAGTCAGTTCATTTAAACAGTAGATGTAATGCAAGATCTACTGAGCGCAGAACCATCGCAAAATTCTGCTTAAAAAGTCTATATGTTTTTCTTTATTTAAAATTACTTGTTGATCTTGTGTCTAGGTCGCAATGATAATATATAAACAAAATGATCAGATAAACTATATCTGCACAGTCTTCCCTCCTCTGTTTATTGGTGAAAATGTTATTACAACCCATTAGGTATTCTACATGTGTACACCGACACCAAATCCCTCATAGATGTAAAATACCTGGCACGATAAAACTGATTAACATTTAAGTGAGCAAAAAGGAACCAAAGGTCGACATTTTAAATCCTGTTTCTAAGCCCTAAATTTCAGATTCCGCTTACTTTCCCAAAAGTCCAAATGCGCACATCATTTCTCTTGTACTCATTCCAGTGGAAACACTTCCTCGTTGAGACGTCGGTTGTCAAGCCTCATTGGAACACGGCTGTCAGAAACGAATGCAAATATGAGCCTCAATTAGACTGCTGAAAAGCCAAGCCTATCACAGTAGGGTCTCAGGAAATCAAATGTTTTGCCATGAACACTAAGCATACAGATGAGCGTTCCCCTTCCACACAAAGCAGACCTTCGATAAACAAACAAGGTTTTGTCCCGTTTTTTTTTTTAAAGCTTACAAGAATGGCCCCAATGTCATTTTTAAGCAAGTTGGCTGCCAAAATAAATCTTCGGCCTCTGTCCTTTCCTGAACATATTACTTTTAATTAAAAGTCATGGTGATATTTACCCTCTTTTCTCAATGTGAATGAGGAGAAATCAGCTGGGACTAGCTAATCCATCTATTTAATGTGCAATGAAAGCCTTCTGGCTGAAAATCTTAGCTCCTTTGTTAATTATGATTATCATTTTAATCAGGACCATGGCGGGAAATAATAGGGGGTAAATAAATAAATAAACAAAAACCTACTATTTAGAAGTGCAATAAACTACAGTTGAGCGGGTTCTTTCATACTACCATGATGTCACAGGCACACAAATAAATATGGGTTTTTATACCCTTTCTTACACACACACACACACACACACACACACACTTGCACACAAGGGATATGCAAAATGCCTGAACGGTAAATCGAGCTCAAGATTAAATCAGGAACCAGAGTGCTTTGAGATGGAAACATGGTGCTGCTGTGCTGTCCAGAAATGTCAACCGGAATGCAAAATTGCTGCTAAAAATTAAACTAATTACTAACTCAATTTGTATATTTAGATTTTTTTCTCACAGGAAACAAGAGTTACAGCAACTTTAAGAATCAACTGTATGTGCTGTATTAGTTACTTTTACAAATGTTCTATTAAATGTATTATTTTATACATGCACATCTTGGCATGGATTATTTGTGGGAAACTGGATATTGTTTTGCAGTTGTACTTAGATATTCTGCAAATTAGCAGCAATTACATTTGATTGATTGATTTATTACATATCTAACGGTATAGTTATATCTGGTTTTGTGGAACGTGCAAATTAGTTCCTGTTCGTACGCACTTACATTATAGCCACAATAAACAGTTATCCCATCATCATCCTCTTTGACCCCTCTCTCTTACAGACTCAATGACCTGCTCACTGTTATTATACAATAATACATCATATCAAAGAATATATATTGTAAATATATGAAAAAGAATGTCCATAGTTCAGAAACTCCTAATTTATAAACATTAGCCACTGCTGCTTCTGTAACAGATTCTCCGTCATATTGCTTTTATGGAAATTGTTTAGCTTAAGGCAGCTCATAGAGTTTTCACAGACGTTTATGTTTTTCCTCATTCTGGTTGAATTTTTGTAACGTGTTTAAAAAAAAAAAAGCAATGATAAAACAGAATGTTTATGAATGACTGGCCAGAGACTGATGCCCCAATTCTCTGCTTAAAAGTTTGATACTGATGAGTTGTTTGTCCATGACTCTGTGGCTGTACTCAGAAATGGTAAGATGAGATGCCAATATGAAACTAAACATATCCGCTTTGAACAGTCCCTATAGTAGCCACTATCTAATTGCTCTTAGTTTAAATATTTTTGCAACCATTCAGTCAAGTAATTGAGTTTGTCATACATTAACAATATTTTTATAGGTGGTTTGTTCTTGCTTATGCTTACCACACTGATTTAGAGTACCGAACAGGGCCTTCATAACTACCTGTACACCTAGACCTTTATCTGCAGAATCTGCTTTTGCCATTTGCATTGGCATATAAGACTTGTCTGTTTGTGTTCTGTCTGATGCCTGCTCTGATTTCAGAATTGCTCTAAAAGGCAGTGGCATTCATATTGACGTTCATATGGGTTCATCTTCAAATGTCAAAGAGATTAGCTCCAAGCTTCACTGTCCATCTTTCATCTCCTCCACTTTCTTCCTATATAGTAACAGATTTACACATTGCCCCTTTATCAGCACATGGCTCAGCACAACGTTCACCTGGGTAATTCGATCAAATGGATGTTAATGCATGATAAAGACAACGCAGATTAAAAGGAATGGTTGATTCACTCTAAATAGAGTGAATTAATTCTCGCAGTACTTTAATTAGGCTGAGCTTTGCTCGACTGCGATTTCACACTCGCAGCATTCCTTCCTTATTTTAAAGTGCGACCAAAACATTGCTCTGTAGGCTGCACTGATCCTCCGTCCGATGGCAATTAAGTGCAATGCTGAACAGACACGCCAGCTATATTGGTGTAAACACAACTGTTCAGCCTCATTGCCCAAGGCAGTAGCATGGGTTTTAAGCCTTCTCACACAAAAACATGCACTGAGCCTACTGTTCCTTAGCCCACATTATCCATGCATACTTCGTAAATCATAGACAAAATTTAATTAAAGCCATTCATCATCACCAAGTAATGTAATCAACACCCAGTGAAATGGAGCCATCACTTCCTTCAAACGGGTACGCCTTCCAAACCACCAAATCTCAATACATCACATTCAAAACTACTCACCGTTCAATAAAGCATCATAGCCATATATCACAGTCGTGCCGCTACAGGGGACTCAGCACCTGCACTGAGCCATGCATTTTTAAACACAAAGCCCCAGCCACTCACAATGCCTAAGATACAATCCTATGGGATGGAGGTCAGACCCCTGGCAAGGCTGATAGAATATCTATTTTTTCCAATGTTCGTAGGTCTGCTAATATGTATATTTTCTGCATGAGCTCTATTCCAAGGTGGGGGGCCTTTGCCTTAATGTCAATCACATCAATAATGCATTGGCTTTCTTTGGCACAACAACAGTAAGCCAAATGCAAACTTTTTATGCAAACAATTCCCCTGAAAAAAAGCATTTTACTGCACTGTCTTCAAGCCTGGTGGCCCATTAGTCTGGGAATAAATGTATTATTGAGTGTAGAATACCTCTGTGGCGGCAGGAATTCTCTCAATAGAATTCCTGGAGTGTGTGCCTCTTACCCACAACTTACACAGGCAAGTGCTTAGGTAAGTATTCCTGTTGTTTAAAACATTTCAGTCCTCGTACTATTTTCGGATTTTTATCAGCCTCCAGAGATGAGATTTTTTCTTTTGTAGTATTACTAACGCATTTTGCAAAACATTATTCTGTAATAATCCAAAACCTGACATTCAATAGTTCTGGAAGAGAACTATGACTCAATGTAATAATATACTGGTCTGTAAATAGACGGAACCTGTTGTTGAGCTAATATATCGCTTTGAATGCTAATAATATAATGACTTAGAAATTATGATGCACTGGGCGTGTGATGGCCTTCCTTGTTGATTTTCCCATAACCACAGAAACATTAATTTGATCCGGGGGATCGTCCATAAAACTAAGTTCCTGTTATTACTCACATCACAGCATCTATATATAGTCATTCTTGCTCAGTCTCTTGAAGTTAATGAAATGCAGCTTGTTAGGGAAAAGCCTGTCGTTAGATTTCCCCACATCAGAAAATTTTGACAAGTGCTGACACGAGAAACCACGTCCATTAATGATAGATAAACCTCACCATATTTTAACAACTACAGTATATAGTATAAAAAAAATACATGTCCTGGTTTAACATGATTTTAACCTGTTTTTAAGATTATTTGCAGCACACAGTCTCTGTGAAAGAGTTGTTGCTATAGAAACGAGAAATGTATTCAAATGAGCGCATCATTATAATATAAACCAAATTGGTCTTTCGTAGAAAATTAATTGATTCCTTTAAAAAGAAAATCACATTTCTGAATTCAGCACTGCTGTGCTATAATATTATTGCTATCCTTTCTTGTACAATAATGTTCCTTTATTTTAGCATACGTATATACAGATTATTTTTTGCGCACCACAGGTTCTAAAATTGAATACAAAATGCTGTTTCATATATTTTCATATGAATAGAACTTACAGTGCTCTCCTAAAGTGACAGTTGAGTATCATGGATGCAATGAATCATAGAAATTATGAACTAATCAAAAATATTTGAGTTATTGCACTCAAACATGCAGCACAAAAGCACCAAAGTGGTTTTTGTCATTGGTGTGTTATTAAATTGTGTAATTTTGTTAAGGAATAGCCAAAGCAAAGCTGTAAAGAAACAATTCCATTTGTCTATTAACATCCATTTACAACATTGTGTTATACAATAAACTAATAAAAATTCATTTTAAATTAAGGAAAAGTAACAAGACCAGATCTACTAAGATATTCGAGTGATGAGAAAAAAATCAGCACTTTGAGAAGAAAATCATTAAGTCGTTAATGATTTAACACTTGTTCTCTACCCCGTCCATCCCTGTGGAATGTATACATGTTTCTATGCAGGTGTGTTAAATAGCAGAGTTTCTTTTGCCCAAAAGTGAGCCATGTGTTAGCTCTGGTGTATCAAAGCACGCAGTGTATCAGCACACATCTCTGCTGCAACAGCAGGGGCCTAATGTAGGCTTTAGTAGTTTGATGTCACCCAATGGTACCATGACAGCAAACTGTCAGATTTTGAAATATGCTCTTTTCAGATAGCTGCAAGTCACATGCCGATGATTTTGTCACAAAACAAAACAATATCGAGGAGTAAGAGAGAAGAAAAATGGTGCTGTGGATACACAGCAAAAAAAAAAGAAAAAATGGCAAAGCAAATCTGACAATATATAAAACATAAACACTTGCAAAATTATGCAAGTTACAGCTCCAGAGAACAATGCAGCCTGAATGTCAATTTTATTACAAGGCTCCTTTGAGCTTTTTGTCTCAGCAAAATAGGATGCCAAATGATTTCATTTCTTAAAGCTAGTATTTGAGCCTGCATTCTTCCTAAATTTCTCAGAGGCTCACAGCTCCACAGCTTTCATAAACAGAAGTGACTGCTTTTCTTTTGTTTGTTCTGCTTATTTATTTGCAGCAAGAAAGCAGATGGCAAGCATTAGAAGCATGAGCAGGAGTATACTCTTAAAAAAAATAATAAACCTCTCGAAAGCTCAATATCGCACATCGATCAGCTTATTAGCGTATATATGCAATGGGCTTTAAAAGTTGCCGCTTGAGTTTTAAATGTACTAATATTCTGTATTTATAGTGGCTTCAAGTTGCCAAGTCCTTAATTTGTACTACTTTAAGGTCTTACCAGGGCATTTCTCTTCCTGCTTTCGTGTTAACTGTGGAGGTAAATACTGCACAATGCAAAATGTCTGCCCTTCAGCTTAATAACAATATGCTACGCTACATTACCTCCCAGACCTGTTTCCTGCAGGTGCCAATTTTCCTGTGGAATGGAAACATTTACTATCTATTTATTATAATATGAGATTGGCCAGCAGAGGCTGAGCAGACATACAATTCTCCTTCTTCTGACATCAAATGTAATAATATCATGAGCGAAATTCTCTTATAACCACTACAGAAATGTAAGTTCAAATTTAATTGAATAGACTGCTTGCTTGCTTTGTATAAATCTGAAAATAATATCCCAAAATAAAAAAGCATGCAGTGCAGATTCAAACTGATGTACATCATTTAAACAGTTCAGTGCCTATTCTTTTACTGTATTATAATCTAGTAAGCGGAACTGGAAGACTGTGAAGCCACAGCTTATAACAAATTTAGTTACATATTGTTGTGGCATGTTTGTATTTTATATTAATAGTAGAAGTATGAGTGGTAGTGCTAGTACTAAACTACAGTTTCTAAACAAAATAACTAAATGTGAGAGTTTGCCAGTAGGGAAGAAGTGAGTGGCATAAAACTGTAAAAGGAGAAAGTTCTAGATGTAAATATAAATGACTTTTCACCCTGACAACTCACTGCCCCGGCAAGATTTTCCACACACACACACACACACACACACAGCAATTATTATTGTTGTTTGTTACAGTGTCATGCTATCATTCCTATGGTTGCATGAAAAACTTTTCTGATGTTTAAAAAGCACAAGACAAGTGTATTGCAGAAGGCAAAATTTGTTGCAATAGAAACGTGGAAAAATAACAAGATCGCATTTATCCTGACCATTATGCCATTACCAGTGACTACCTGAGCTGCTGCCTACAAATCTGACTGTTGAATAAAACTATACATCTTTTGCTGTAAATCTCTCTCACTGCAGTCAAACCTCAGCGTTGAAAAAAGTGTTCACTAAAGTAAAAAAAAAAAGGTCTTAAGCAAGTGAGAAACTTTCCTTCTTATCATGGACTAGGGTGCAATGTGCTTGGAGTGTTGCAGGCCTGTCATCCCACTTTCTTTTCCCCATTAGAGGAGAGCAGGCTGTTTTCCAGCTCCCTCTGCTAGCCCTAGTAGTCTGTCTGCTCCCAGAGGGCTGCTGGATGAGAGGCTAAGCCAGGTTCCCTCTGGCCATATGGCACAGGAAACACTCAGCCACCCTTCCCTCGGGGCAACACGATGAGGTGATTACATTCCACAGTGGCAGAACTTCACTGAAATGTCAACATTTTAAAAATACATAGAGCCAATACACGCAACTTACACAGAGTAAAAAACACATCTCTGAGAAAAGCACACAAATGCTGCTTCCTGGTTCATCTAAAACTAAGAGGATTACGGCACGGATATTTACACATGAGCGTAATGGAGTGCTCTACCTGTTAGAGCTGCATTATATAAAGAAGAGCTAAATTCATTTACATTTTGAGTATATTATGACAGGGTTCTACAGAACCTCTGATACACTGGCTTGTGTTTGGGATTCTTGGTGACCAGTATATAATAATATAATCAATATATAATTAGTTGTAAACTATACATCTGGAGGGACCCAATTACCACTTACTATAAGATGTCAAGCTGGGCTAACAGGGCCTTTTAAGGCTTTACTGCATTCAGCCTATGTATGGAATCTACTTGCTATTTAGAAAAATCCAAGAAGAGAATTGTGGAAAGCACAGAAGGAGAATAATTTAGGATGAATCATCTACTGCAAATGTTTCAAATTGGCACTTGTGTTGAGCAAATTCATTAGAGCATAAAAAAAAACTTTTGAAAAGATTTGTTTATTCACAGACACAACTTATCCCTGACCATCTATACAAAGAATCTGACTAGAGCGCAACCACATTTTTCCAGTATAAACCTGACTCAAACATGGATCAAATCTCAAATTTGTCTCTTCTTCTCTTTCCATTATTCTTTTAAACAATCACATAAGTCCAAACTTGGATCTCATTACTTTAACAGTTATCTCCATGAAGTATATATGAGAATGCTTATGTCAGTAAGACACTCATCAGCAGGTTAAGTGACTTATTGGCATAAGAACGTATGAGTGCTTGTTAGCAGCTTTTCTATTTGTATTATCTGAAGAAATGACAGTTTGTCCCACCCGTTCCAACTCATAGCTCTTAAGATCTAAGGTCAGATTTCACCTAGTCAGCGTGAAGCGAAAGACAAATGTTCTTTCCCCTTCAGTAATTTGACTTTTCCACTGGGGTAATTTATTTGATTGTGTTCTGTCTACTACATTACCTGAAGAACAGAAAAGCATACTTTTAAACAGCTCTAGTATTACCATATCAAGGGATAAAATATCATAAAAGTGATGGCTAAGCTGTAGATGCTGGCCCATCTGAATACAATATAATCAGACTCTTTATAGTAATGCAACAAAAAATACACCTGTAGTAAAAGTACTTTTTATTTATTTTAGAAACCATCTACTTTTATTACAACTAATCATAAACTTTGCTGGCAACAACTGAGAGTTGGCAGTGACCCAGATTACAGGAGCTAAGTCTTGTAAATGAGGAAACTGATAGGGTAAGTGTTTAATTCCATTTCCTATCAATACCTAATCCATGATAATGAGCTACTCAAAATTCCTATGATAAATAATTCTGGCTTCCACTCAGGGGCATTATACATAAAACGGAGACGACGTGATTAATCTAAATGATAATGGAATACCAGAGGAGAGAAGAGTTGGCCCACTGTGCCTGGAATATGCAATAAATTAAAATTTGTGGAAAACTCCACCACCATAACGTAATCAGTCGTTGTTGTACATCACATACTGATCAATCTTTTGATGTATATGCTTGCTAGTGACAAGAACACTTTCAACGTCTTAGCAGCTGTGAGTTTTCTGGCAGACTGAGCTTGTACAAAGGGTGCTATGTAAATGTATTTATAGAGTATGTTAATGCGATGATATGGAAATGCTTTATTTTGGGTCAGATGAAGGACTTACATCTTTGCAGAGTTTCATCAGAGGCGTCTAGACAGTCGGCTTCTCCATCACAGAGCCAGCTCTCGGACACACAGGTCACGCGGTCATCACACAGAAACTCGCCGACATCACACACTACCGCCTCTGATCAACATGAAAAGTTGGAGAGAACAGATGATCTGTGAGATGGAATGGATGGCCACAACAGTTACATGGTAGAATGCTGGTATGGCATGAATGGCTTAAAATACTGTTACTATATGACTAATCATGTGTTATTACATTATTCTAACCATGCTTTGTGATAAGTTGCAGAGAGCAGTGAAACATGCAGAAATGTGAAGTGATTGTTGTCTACTATCAAATGTAATTTGAATTCTATCTTTCCAAAATATTTTAGATTTGCAGCCAGCATGTAGCACTGTGTAAGCGTGAAGGCATTGGCTGAGCGTTTCACTAAAGCCTAAAACTGACAGCATGTTGATACGCCTTTTGCCAGCGGCTGTCAGATCCATTCAGGGATCACTAAAGATGTACCACATATTTCGCTACAAAATTTGACTCCAGTCTGTTTCCACACAAGAAAGGCATTGTTTTCTTGTATCCCCTGGGCTCGGAACTGCGTAGTTTTTAGGAGTTTACATTCACACACAACCTCTACAATGTCCACCCTGCTGCCTTTAAAGTAAAGAAACAATCTGAGGTTCTCTGAAGTAAATTGCATGTGGTATGTCAGATAACACCCATTGAGACAAACACACACCATTGAAAGGTTTGTAGTAGGAGTTAAGGGTCAGGTTAATAGCTAACAGATTGCTGGGGATATGTCTGTACGTTGATGCTTTTTCTTCATGTGCCTCCCAGCAAAATTCGCAAAACAAGGGAAACCTTAAAACATTGAAGGGGCTTTGTCTGTTTGCCAATCGATGTGCTATCATAGTTTACTGCCTCATTTTAAACTTGCTGCTTACTGACCCATTATACAGGAAATATTTCTGTGGAGCTGGGCTCAGTTTATATCTTTTATGAATGTGAAATATCAGAAAGTGGTTTGCTTGAATATTAGTGTTTTTCACAACACTTATTTCCACCTCCACACCAATACTGCATTAAGTGCCATGATAGCACTTGCGAAACAACACCATGAATAATAATAGCAAAACAGAAATTAAAACACAAACAGCAACAGAGGAATTTGATGCACATGAATGCAAAGCAATTTTGGAAAACATATTAAACAAACAATAAAACAGCTTGCATAGAAAATTAGGTGCATAAATGGATAAACATCTTTTCAACAAGGATACTTTAGAAGTTAATTACGGAATTAAGTGGTCTCTCCCCTAAAAAAAAAAAAAAAAAAAAAAGGTTCAATTTGGAATCCTTTCTTATACTATCATGTAATGAGCAGGGAGCAAATGTAAGTGCAGATATTCCCTATTATTTGCAGTACCAACAAAATGTTAACTAACAAAGAAACCTCAACATGAAAAACAACCTGAACACGAAGATGAAGAAACTGCTACAACCATAAAGGACAAACATAAGACAAAGAGTGCTGTGAAAGCTGAGGTTTATATGCATGTGCTAATCAAGGTTTACAAGGAACAGGTGTGAGTGACTAGTGACATGCGACAGTTGTGCGATGGGAATTGTAGTCCAGGGCCATATTTCTGACAGATTGTCCCAAGGAGACAAGCCAAGAATCTATGCTTGTAAATGATCCCTTATATTAAAAAATACATATATATTAATTATATATTATATATAATTAATTAATTAAAAAACTCTTGGTTGATGTGTGTATTGGGGCAGGCACTGTGGTTCAAGTGGGATTTGAGCTGTAGTTAAGTGTGTTATACTCAAACATACACCCTTAGTTGAAAAACAACAATAAAATCAGCCGTCTAGTCAGCTTTCTAGTTTATAATATTTAAATGAGGTTGTGAATCATATAGAAACTACTGTAAAGTACACTTACATTGAGATTAAACATTTTTAACATCAATTTACAAATATATCAAATATATAGTGCTGTGTAAAAGATTTAGGCAGATGTGAAAAAAAAGAGAGTACATGTAAAGAGAAAATGAAGAGAAGAAAAATCCAAACCAGTATCAATTCCTCTTGCTATTTGCAGTAAATGTGCATACAGTTTTTGAAGGAAATCGGCAGGTAAAATGTTCTAAAACATATTGGAGAACTAACCACAGATCTTCTGTGAATGCGGGCTGCCAGGAATCCTTCTGTTTCTTCATGTAATCCCAGACAGATTCGATTCTTTCACGATAAGGACTCTGGGGAGGGTATTACTTCCAGGACTCCTTGTTTTTCTCCACCCTGAAGATAGTTCTTAATGACATTGTCTGTATGTTTGGGGTCTTTGTCTTACTGCAGAATTAATTCGGGGCCAATCAGACACCTCCCTAATGGTACTGCATGATGAATAATTATCTGCCTGTATTTCTCAGCATTGAGGATATTTTCAACTTTATTTGCAGAAATACAGCCCAAAACTTGCAGGAAACCTTCACTATACTTCAATGTTGCCTGCAGAAACTCATTATTGTACCACTCTCCAGCCCTTTGGCAAACAACTTGCCTCCTGCTACAAGCCAAATATTACAGATTTTTTATTCAGATCAGTTCAGTGCACCTGCTGTTGTCTTCCACAAACTCAACTTAGTAGCGAAATTTGGCTGTTCTTTGTTGAAAGCCTCCTACACAGCTGTTTCACTTAATGACTGTGTTTCAACATACATATGAAATTGATGGTCATTAGCACCTGCTTGGTATAACTGGTTAATCATCAAGCGGACTCTGATCCTTCAAAATCCTTTCAATTTGTGCAAGTGTACAAATTGTGCAAAAGTAGGAATTGAATTAGTGCTCACACCAAATATTGATTTGTTTTAGATTTTGTTTCTGTTTGCTCACATTGAATTGTGTTATTTCACAACTAGCTGAAACTTTTGCACAGTACTGTTTATGACATAAAATCAGTTATAACTATCCTTAACCTAGTTTGCCAGAAACATCACTCGATAATAACTATATATATTTAATTAAAAATAACTGTAAATTCACATTTCTCCAGTTCTCTATGTCTAACAGATTCACTAAATTTACCACCTCTCTTATTTTTATTTCGACTCAGATGCCTCAATAAGGTCTGGCTACATCGATCAGACACTCCAGCTCCAAATCTACTGATATACTGATACTGATCCTGTTTTCTATTTATTTGTAGGCATGGAAAATAACATACAGTTTGAAAACAATCAGCAAATAAAACAAGAATCTACTATAAATTACATCACAGGAGAAGACTCAATATATGCACCAAATATAGGAACAGAGTCGTGTGAAGTTTCAGCTCCACACACCAGTAATTGTAAAATAAAACAGACCTAGAAAATAGTTTAAAGACTGTTTTAACAAGTGATGCCTTCTCAGTGCAGTCAGTTTGGTTTGTGAAGATCAGCTGGTATTCTGTGCTGATTTCATTCAGTAGCAAATTTTGCATCTAGCAAAAAGCAATTACGAAGAATATGATGATGAGGACTGGCCCCTTTCCCCTCAACCCTTCCCCCAACAAACAACTGCTTCTGTTCAGAATGAATTGCAATGTCAATTTGATTACAGAGGCAGCAGTAAAGCAACAATGTTTACATCATCCGGTTGGAAATAACTTAAATAATTTTTTGAGCTGCTGCTCCCCTTATTGACAACTGCTTCATTCACGTTACATTTTCACTCAACTACATTACTTCATGCTTCCCCCTACAACGCAAGGTGCTTAAATTCAGCAGAAATGGCAAGAAACAGTTAGTGCTTGGCTGATACAGACAAGAAGGTCTCTGAAGTGGACATAACGTGTCTAGCTTACTGAATCCACCCTGGAGGTATTTCTGCCTTTGCAGCTGAATTGATTAGCATTTGAAACAGTCTACTCTTGGGTTCAGAGCCATTCCTCTTGCTGCTAGTTGAAACTGGAGAGGGGACAACCTCTGGACCCTGAAGGTGCAGCTTGCCGCTGATGTGCTCCATATTTCATGTTGTGGTGATTTAAAAAACGAAGAGTCCATTTTGAATTATCAGCCTGACCCTTCATGCTACTTCAACCTGGCTCACACATCTAGAGGGCTGCTCTTCTTGACTCAAGTGTTTGATGCTCTCATAACACTACCTCAATTGTTTCCCTACAGCACACTAACCATTTAGAACAACAACAAAAAATACCAGGAAAAAAAAAAGGTTAAAGCCTGTATTCCCAAAATCTATAGTTGCAACTATTGGTACTCATACAAATGGAAAGAATTTGCATTTAAAAATACCAAATGATGTGATTTTATATGCACCACTAAATGTTTCGGTCATTTGGACATAATTTTGAGGAAAGGGAGATAAAAATAACCAAGTGGCAAAATGGCACCAGTCTTTAGTCAGGCAAAAGTAAACCCATTACCATAACAGTTGGAAATATTTAGCAGAGCCTGGACCTGCATCTTATTATGAGCTTAATACTGACACCCAACTGCCTCGGTGAGCTAAACATACAGGCTCATTAAAGTC
Organism: Silurus meridionalis; assembly: GCF_014805685.1. NCBI lineage: Eukaryota > Metazoa > Chordata > Actinopteri > Siluriformes > Siluridae > Silurus > Silurus meridionalis. Next base: position 14,704,710 of record NC_060886.1, read on the forward strand.
TCTCAACATTTGTAATGTCACCAGCTTTCAATGCACAAACGAAGAGACAGGGGACAGGGGACAATGCTTTTGAAACTTCATGTGGATAATCAGACGTGTTCTTTTCCATAAAAGAAAAAGCAAGCTGTTTTATTTCTGGTGAATCTGTCAGCATATAGTCAGATCTCTTGCAAGGTCTCTTTAAAACCTAGTTTAACATGAAGGATTCTAGCATTCATTAGGATTCATGAGAATGTGAGATATATAAATATATATATATATATATATATATATATATATATATATATATATATATATATATATATGCAAAAGAGAGACATACACACAAACTATAAAAGCCTGAATGTCAATACCTGCAATTGTAGGCTCCGTTAATGAAGCTGGATCAAATGTGCACTAGAATAATTCTTTAAAATGGAATCACTTAGCAGCTGCACAACTAATTTAAAGCTTCGATTGAATGCTCAACAGCTGTTAAGCCCCTCTTCCTAAGTCTCCCTTTGTCTTGAGTCTCATTATCCCTCCAACTGTTCTCTGTCAACATTCCCTGAATCTTTGCTTTACCTTGAAAACAATCAACAGCGTGTCTCTTTGGGTGTTTGTGCGTTTCTCATCTGAGCTGCAATAAAGAGAAACCTCTCCAAATCGGTGTCTGTGTGGGTTGCTGGGGCAATGCAATGATTATAGCCAATTAAATGCGAAGGCATCAAAGGCAAAAACACTGTGAAACACAGATTTATATCCTAAGACCTACAAACAAATGTATGTGTGAAATTTTGGCAAATATAGTGCAGAAAGGCTTTTTAGTAAATTTCAAAGCCTGCTGTAACAAAATGTCACCTGCAAGAGCCCTATACCATTAACGCATACAGTGAAAACAATGTTGAATGAGGCTGGTAAATCCTGCTGCTCGATTTTGTGCTCAGGTTGGCAAAACTTCTTTAAGATTAGACCCATATTTTCTACATCCTTAATAAGATCAATTGCTGAAATATACAAATCCCATATTTGTTCAAATTTATGTAATTCTCAGGTGCGTTCTCAAGTTGATTGACAAACCAAGATGGTCTATTACTGTCTATTGTTTCCATATTATCTATTTTTCCGATATTACAGTATGTGTTATTCCCATATTATCTATTATTCCCATAAGAACATTTCTAGTTAAATTATTTTAGATGTTTAATATAGCAGTTATTCTGTACATTTCCTAAAGTTTTCTGAACAAATAAATACAGTCGTTAATTACTTGGAATAAAATCTCTCCATTAGACATCTTGTCTCCAAGGACACTCTTAAGTATTACACCTCTAACAACTGGTGACATTTAAAGTCCCTATAAGTGTATATAAATATACAATATGTAAACATATGGCATATATACAGTTGTTATGAACATTAGCAGCTATGTATAGTTCTGTAACTGTCCCCTATGATGAGCGACTTTTTTGCTCATTCGTAGCAGTTTGGGGAACTGATGTCTAAGTTAACAATTACTTCTCACTCCTGAATACAGATTTATAGACAGTTTAGGATTTCCTGACCTTTCCCTGTTGTCCAGGTCTGCTCTGTGCATTGATAACACTCTAATTATGACTGTAATTATGATAGGTATGATTTTATTTTGCAAATCAACACCATTATTATGAGTGAAAATATTTTGTGCCATGAGGTGGCAAGAAAATGTGCACTGTGTGCAGTGATAATGAGGAAGTCCTTGAATGCCATATTTTTGTGGTTACATATTAATGCTGCATATGTGTTAAACCAGTGTAATGGTTCTAGCCTTTGTGCTCCAGAGTAACACAGTTTAATTAATTATTGGAATTGCCAAGCACCCTATCAATCTATGAATCTCTCTGTACAAGCATATGACAACAATGTTTTTAAATCTTGAATGATTTCAGCATATTTGTTTAAAAAAAAAAATAAGTAGGGCTGCATACAAAGAACTGCCCTCTATTAATGCAAAATATGCTGGTGCATCATTGATAGTTTGAGGCTGTTTTGTGCTTAGTGAATGAAGAGCTCTTGTGAAGATTGAATTCTTCAAATGTTCCAGGATATTTCAAGCCAAAACCTGTTAATGACTTAATAACTCGCCCAAAAATAACCCTCCTAAACAGCCTACAGGTTTTCATTACATCACGAAAATGAGAGCAGGAGCACAAAATTTGTGTTGCAATAACAATCGAAATTTCTCTATTTGAACTCTAACAAAAACCTTTCTTCTCTTTAACTCCAATTGTCATGAAAAGATTTTGAAATATGAACTCAACTTTACGTTTACAAAGATGAAACATAAAGCGACCCATTGTCCACTGACTGCTTCTTCAACTTTGTGAGTTGACAAAAAGGTTATCTTCATGTTTACTCACACTTTCAATGCAGCAACTTTTGTTATTAAATTCAACAGACTTACAACTGACGCTGACATCTCCAGCAACATCTTTTGCAAAATTCATAATATTAACAGTGAGATCTGACTTCTATCCCAGAGAAGCCCATGACCAAATAAGTCTACTAAATATCAGAACAAACTAAATTGTTTGTTCACTTTCCCTCAAATAGTACAAGAACTATTCCATACAAATTGCAGTAAAGACTGCAGTCAACCCCACTGTATGAAGAGTGGGCTTTGGGGGGTGTGGATTGCGATGCTTAAAGGTGCCACGCATTTAGAAATTCCACACAGCACCCCATGCAGGAAACGCGTCCGGTGCCAGAAGGCCTTTACCATGGCAACTTTGAGCTGGCCTGCCTGCATCCTAGCACTGCAGCAAGGGACATCAATAGGGAAGGAAAAAAAGAGTGGCTTCATAAGGTATGACCTGACCTTCAGTTTTTAAGGGAGGTCACTTATATTTTCTAAACAACAGCAGGGGCATGTCAACAAATTATCAAAGAGAACATGGGTGGATTTTTTAACAGCCATTGCAAGAATACGCTCCTACTCCTTGGCATAATCTACCTAGTAAACAATGAATTATTCATTGAACTGAATTTAAATCTTCAGCCCTCAAAGCTTCTCTGCCTTTTATGATTTTAGATCATACCAGACAGGTTCGAATTGGACTGTCTCTGCATTTAATAACCTTATTGAACATCATATCTCACAAGGTAATTTTAGGCTAATGAGTCAAGAATATATGTAATATGTGTGATTTAAAATCGACCCATTGCTATCAATTTAATCAAAATCTACATTATACTATGTCTGTGACATGTAAAGGCTATGCTAATTCAACATGCAAAATCTATGCTAATGCAAAGTATATGCTAATAATGTCCTCTATCCAAGGTTATTAAAGGAACACTTGTAGTTCCCTACACTGCGCATAAAACGCTCAGTTATTGATAGACAGCCTTGTAAAATGACTATTGAGCTGTTAAATTATAGTCATCCCAACAGGTAGTACAGAGCTCTTGTCATGCCAGAATGCAAATGCCTCAATAGAATGCCCCATTAGATAGGTTTTTTAGAATGACCAGCAAAGTATAAACTTTAGAATGAAGGGATTTAACATTGTATAAATAAACACAATAAAATTGTCTTCACCTATCAACACAATCACTCACCATTGCTCAGGTGCAATAGAATGACATGACAGTGTTAAAAGTAAAGTAACTAATGTAAAATAATCAGAATCAGATGAAGCTGAATTATAAAAAAACATATACTTGTAAAGATATTATAAATTTTTATATACTGTATTTTTCGGACTATAAGCCGCTACTATTTTCCCACGTTTTGAACCCCGCGGCTTAAACAGCGAAGCGGCTAATTTATGGATTTTTCCTGGGTTTTTCAAAGTTTCACAAACTTCAAGCCAAAAAAACTGAGCGACATAACATTAGACAAATGAAATTTCCGAACGGAAACGAAAAAACGCACCTCACCTGTGTTCTGAGCTGCACGGCATCGGGAGAAAAACTTTCACCGGTGTTGATTTTTAAACGCACAACGATGCAAAAAGATAAACTCCCGAAAGAAATAGTTGTGAAAGGAAGGAGGAAGAAGACAGTGAACAATGACTTTCTTGGTAGGCTACTGTTTAGATACAAGCTGTTGTAGCGCGTTGAGTCTGGGTGAAGGGAGAGCTCACTAACTCCAGTTGCAAATGAAATCTTATAAGCACAGACAGGTTTCCAAAACGCGTGCTTTTTTATTTTTCTTGGCAACAGCGTTATGGGTTAGTCAAAGAAACTTAGATGAACTTAGATGATGAGCACATAATCCTCAGTCGCACACACACGCAGTAATACCGGCAGAATGCAGTGACATGCTGTTCCCAAAATGGCTCTGCTTCTAAAGGAGCCACAACATATTTCACCCGTTACACCGTGTAACAGACACTGTCTTTCGGTAAAGCCTGTGTAAAGTTAATTAGTTTCAGTGTAGTGCGGCTTATACACAGGTGCAGCTTATTTATGTTAAAAATAAATATATTTGTAAAATTCGGCTTATATAACGGTGCGCTTTATAGTCCGGAAATTACGGTAGGTTTATAAGGGTTAATAATGTGCTATAAATATTTGACAATATAATGCAGCATAATGCAAGATATATACTTTTACTGGATAACGTTTTATCAGTTTTGCAATGCAAGTAGGGTTAGGGTAACTACTGATTATAATACAATGTTTACTCCTTATATAGAATAAAAAATACTTATTATCATTTATGAAAAAACTATCTTTGTAAAGTTCTCTCATACTGACCAATGGAAGTTCAACATGCTACCTCATGGCAAAGAATCTCTGAGGATTTAAGACTTAGAATTGTTGCTCTCCACAAAGATGACCTAGGCTATAAGCAGATCGGTAACACCCTGAAACTGAGTTATAGTACAGTGGACAGGATACAGAGGTTTTCCAAAATGGGTTCAACTCAGACCAGTCTTTGCAAGGGTCCATCAAAGAAGGTGAGTCCTTGTGCTGTGTGTCAGGTGCAGCAGCTGGTTGCAAAAAAACAGACACATGAGTGCTGCCAGCATTGCTTCAGATGTTATAGAAGCGGAAGGTTCACTTGTCAGTGCTCAGACCATACGCTGCAAACTGCAACAAGACGATTCCCATGACTGTCGTCCCAGAAGGAAGCCCTCTTCTGAAGCTGGCTCACAAGAAAGCCCTCAAACAAGTTGCTGAAGACAACTATGCCATGTGTCCTGATGAGATTGAAATAAACTTGCCGACAGTCAAGCATGGTGGTGGTAGCATCATGGTCTGGGGTTGCATGAGCACTACTGGTACTGAGTAGCTGCAGTTCATTGAGGGAAACATGGATTTCAACATGTACTGTGACCTTCTGAAGCAGAACATGATGAACTTCCTTCAGAAACTGGGCAGAATGGCAGTTTTCTGACATAATAACAACCCCAAACACACCACCAAGATGACAACTGCCGTGCTGAGAAAGCTGAAGGCAAAAGGTGATGGAGTGGCCAAGTATGTCTCCAGACCTGAACACTATTAAGCACCTGTGGGGCATTCTCAAGGGACAGGTGGAGAAGTGCCTAACACCCATTGTGTCTAACATCCAGCAGCTCTGTGATTTCACGAAATTGATCCCAGCAACAACCTGTGCAGGTTCCATGCCCAGAAGGATTAAAGGCAGTGCTAAATAACAAGCTGCTATACAAACTCTATACAAATATACAAATTATTTGGAGTAAAACTATAACAAAAGACATACAGTACTGCAAAGCACATGTCCATATACATACACATGTATATAAAACATTTGTATTTAAGCACACCAAAGTATGTACAGAATGTGCATATAAGGCATTTGAGAACATCATTTAAATATTGTCTTAACCAATGCTGAAACTTCACAGGCTTTTTAAAAACTTCTTTAAGACAGACTTAATTACAGTGCAAACTAATTACAAAGCTGCAGTGGCTCATGAATTTAGATTTTTCATGGGGCACTGATAATGAGAGCCACAAACAAAACTGTTAAAGGCTACTATCAAGGGAATTTTAGAATAACCTCTTTAATAGGCAGTTGAAATATAACAGCATTCAGTCATTTAGTTAAATCTAGCAGCTTGTTTTGAGTTGTTGTACCTTATTATACCTTTGTTTTATAATACAAGAGGTTTCTCATTAAAAGCCCAACTACATTTCAAAATGCACATGAAATATTTGAAACTAGCCAATCCAAAAACAGATTCAAAATTCAGGCAAAACTATGTTTGTTATTTCTAAGTCTTTGCATGGGAAATAAGTTATATTGCATTATATTATAGACACACTGCCTGCACTTTATTGGATTTTATTTTAATGATCTGCTATAAAAAAAAATATCTTGGTGGCAAGATTTAAAAAATTACCCAATATGACAGATTTATTAACTCTTGTGTCCAGTGTCCTTGTCTATTGTGATTCCTGCCCCAATGGTCATTTACAAGCATTCGCCAAAGTTCCTGTTTCTGACCTGTAATATTAACTCTATGTAAGCAGTGTGCATTTTGACCTGAGATTATACATTATACCTAGATAGTGAACTATATTTTTTATATACATATCAAAGTTGACTAAAATAAGTAAGAACTTAAAATGTATTTTGATGTTGTGCTGTATAGGAGGACCTGCCCAACACGCCTCTATTAACAAGATGTGAGTACTGTGTCCAAATCTGTAATGGAAGAAAGCCCTGTAGAAAAATAATTCATATTAATTAATCTGGAAAAAACTTTACCTTTCCAAACTTACTTTATTGTCTTACAGCTTACGTATAATGAGAACTTTTTCACTATTTCACTTTTCATTATTCACTTTATCCTTAATGATGACACACCAGTGTGATGACACACTGAGAAAAAGGTAGAAAAAAAGTATTTCTTACCATCACCATAATATTTCCGGGCCATCAGTAGGAAACTTACTGTATTACAACAGAGCTAAACAAAGTTACGTCTAAAACATCTCAAAACATGCCACAAAACTATAAACTGGGCAGAGGTGGGAATTAACAAAGTACAAATATTTCGTTTCTGTACTTAAGTAGTTTTTCTGGTATTACTTCACTATTTATGTTTCGGACAACTTTTTATTTTCACTCATTAAATGGTTTACTCACATATTCGTACTTTCTACTTCTTACAATTTCAAACAAAGCTTTTTAGATTAGTTTTAATCTATTTGGTGAAATGTCAATATTTTTCTTCTGGTGTATCCTTTCCTGGCTATCACACCGCAGACGTAGGCTAGTTATGAAGCTAACAATGAGCAAGACAGAAAGCAAAAATAAGTATAAGGTTGAGACAGATGGAGTCAGCGATGTAGACCAAAGAAAAGAGACATTCCTGATCACCTGATCATCATCATCTTTGCCCTGCTTGTGTTCTATATGGTGGATGTTCAGCCTGGATACATTCATTCGGTAACAAAATTTGAGTTTCTTTTTGTATTAATATGTAAATATGATGTGAGGTCCAGTTACCAGAGTAACACTAAAACAGGCAGTAGTAATGGTTACTTTTTACTTAAGTACATGTACATTTATTTTGAGAAAAAAGTGAAGTCAGTACTTCAACTTGCCAGACTATTTTAAAACATGAGTATCTGTACTTCTATTTAAGTGAAGAATGTGTGTATTTTTATCATCTCTGAAACTGAGTGACTGTATATTGTTGACTCTCAGCTTTTAAGAATTTTAAGCACACAAAGATTTAAGCATTTGAGGATGAAACACAATTTAAAATGTTTCTGTATTATTTTCTTCCATCCTGACCCTATCTTATTGGAGTCAGTAACCTTTTCTGTATTCAAAAGCTTTATTCAAACTCTTTGTACTAGCAAGTAAACGTTTAGAGAGCTAAATTCTTTTCAATGAGTAAACCTGAGTTAAACCTCTTTACATTTTTATACTATTGTTCAGATGCCTGTTACTACTAGATGACACATCAGAAAAAAATCCACATTCAATCTTCTCACAGAGATACTGTACTGTATGTAAAGGAAATACCATCGAGTCACATACACACATCATCACAGGTAACCATGCCTCACCATCTCAAATTGTGCCGCTACATACTGTGCATGCTTCTTTAGAATTGCAATTGCAATGTAGGCGCACTATGAAGGTCTAAATCACTTCAAATAAAACAACAATTGAATTACAAAACATTAAACATTGAACGCTTCGGCTATACAACTGGCTTGTCAAACCCTTTTATTTTAACAATGCTACTAAAAACAGTAACATAATGGAAACTTGAAATATATAGTTGATTTAACTCTATTCATTAAAAGTAAAAAGGCTTGTTTTATAGAAATGTTGGAAAGGACTTTAATATAATTCCATGTTTGTGAGGTCAGCTTTCATTCTGCTGTCAAACCAGCAGATGTTTTAGATCTGGCTTGCAATATTCAGTGTCAATTTCATCAATTAAATATCAAAGCAACTTAAATCATTAATTAGTTGTATGTATCTTCCAAACGAAACTTTATAACTCTCTGTTATTCTCTCCATTAAAAGATGCCACTTATTAAACAGCAGTATCCAAATACATTTAATATTTGTGTATTCTGAAAAAGAAAATTTGAAATTATGTACGTTTCTCCTATACATTTACCAAGTCCTAATAAAGGATATTCGTTGATATAAAAAATATTTTCTGGAATGTAAATATACCTTTTCAAAAAGAACAATGAGTTTCCTGATCTCAGTAGACTAAATATTTTGTTTGCTTGTTTGATTTGTGCACTGTACCTCTCTTCTGAGCAACTATTTAAATGGTAACATTCTGTTCTGTGACATTTACAAAGTCTACTATACTGTAAGGCAATGCTTAGCAATATAGACAATTACTGTTTATTGCATTCTCCAATAAAGTGTTTTCTAAGCATTTAAAGTCTTATGGGTTGGTGTTAAGTTGGCAGGTTTTGTTTGTTGTTGTGCATAAATGTTGTTGTTGATGTGCATCTGTGGGTCACAGTAATTAAGAGCTGCTCAGACAAGTCTCTCAGAAGACACTCATGATTTTACAACTCACCTGCATATTCACTTGTGAAAAAATAAACCACCATCAATCAAAACAACAAGCATAGGCACATATATGCTTTTAAGAAACAATATATTTTTTCAGACCGATATCCTGACAAAGTTCTTCAGCCGGATATTTATCACCCACAATTTGGCAATTGTCCAGCCACCAGATTAGCGATTGCTGCTGCTTGGAGATCATCTTAAACCATGATTCATAATAATGTAGGTACATAAAAAGGCTCAGAGAAAACACATGACAAATGTACTTGCAGTGCAAATGAAATCAAAATTTGATTTCATGAGACTGTAGCTCATCAGCTCATGACCTGCATGTCACTTTACACAAAATACAGTGGAAAATGGTCAACCGTAGATGTAGTAAAACAGTGGACTACAGAGGAAATGCAAATATTAAGACTCATGTTAGAACAAGTAAATCGTGTGGAGTAAAGCACACGCACAAATACAGCATTTGACTCCCTGCTGGTTTTACCCTAATAAAAGCCTGCATGCAGATTAGCTTGAATGTAATTAAACTGTATTTTATTTTGCATTTGTTTGGCTGTTACTGCTGTACCATTTGGATAATTGTCGATTTTACAAATGTACCATTAAGTGTGTTGAATAAATCTATTAACCATGAGTAAATTTTTATTTGTTCGTAATATATGAAATTTAAGGCCTTAAAACTGTCTCATTTTAATAGAACAAATCCACAAATATATAAAAAATAATTATGAGGGAACACTAAAGACCTCACAACACTAAACAACAATTACAATGCTGATTCAAGCCTAATTTAGGCTAAAAGAGCTTGAGTTCATCAATCAGCTGAATTTCCTACTGTTTTGTGCTTAAGCTATGTGTTTAGGCTCATCCACTAGTTTTGTACCGTATTTTCCGGACTATAAGCCGTTACTTTTTTCCCACGTTTTGAACCCCGTGGCTTAAACAACGAAGCTTCTTATTTATGAAATTTTCCTGGGTTTTTCCTGGTTTCACAAACTTCAAGACAAAAAACTGAACCCCATAACATTAGACCAATGAAATTTCCGAACGGAAACTCACCTCACCTGTGTTCTGAGCTGCACGGCTTCAGGAGAAAAAACTTCCATCGGGTGATTTTTAAACGCACAACGATGCCAAAAGACAATCTCCCGAGAGAAATAGTTGTGAAAGGAAGGAGGAAGACAGTGAACAATGACTTTCTTGGTCGGCTACTGTTTAGATACAAGCCGTTGTAACGCGTTGAGTCAAGGTAAAGGAATAGCTTGCTAACTCCAGTTGCAACAGAAATCATATAAGCACAGACAGGTTTCCAAAAACTCGTGCTTTTTTATTTTTCTTGGCAACAGCGTTAGTCAAAAAAACTTAGAAATAAGCAGCAGAAAATAATAAGGACATAATCCTCGTCTTGCTCACGCAGTAATACCGGAAAAAGCAGTGGCATGCTATTCCCAAAATACCCCTATGCTCCTAAAGGAAGCGCAACATATTTCACCCGTTACACCGTGTGTAATGTGTCTTTCGTTAAAGCCTGTGTAAAGTTCATTACTGCGGCTTATAGACAGGTGCGGCTTATTTATGTTAAAAATAAAAATATTTGTACAATTCAGTGGGTGCGGCTTATATATGGGTGCGCTTTATAGTCCGAAAATTACGGTACGTTAGAACGCAAGGATATGTATGCAGAAATGCAGTCTAATGGTACATTCCAGGTCACTGATATACCAAAATAATGTCACTCAAAAATGTGATCCGAGGATCCCGCTTTCAAGTGTACAGATGTCCCAAACAACTGCGATGCATGTGCATTTCATCAGTCAGGCACTCAGTCAAACAGCAAATATGCTTTTTCAGTTCGGTGGTCTGGCAAAAACTTGTCTAATTGCAGTACATCACGGTAAACCACTTCGAAACCGAGCAGCTGACCTTTTTTTCTATGGTTAATTAGCAAGGCTGTGAGCCTTCATTAAATTGTATCGAATCAAAAATGTCTGTCACAAAGATGCATGGAAAAATGTTATTTTGTTTTATGAAAATAATTATATCTTAAATAAAACTATATACATCCAAACACAAGTGAAAACTTAAATAACATAAGTATTGACATTTCTGGGATAAGATTTCCAGGTGAATTTTGACAAGACTGTGAGTTACACCAGGATTTGCAAGGCATAAAACCTCTGATTATCCAGAATATCCATATAAATTGCACAATAAAGAGATTGTTATGGTTTATTATATACTGTACTTAATGTAAACCCCTGGAAATAAACTATATAGTATTAAATTAAAGGATTTATGTGCACCGACACCTACATATTTATGTCATAACACGAGTGCAGAATTTTATTTTATTTCACAAACATAAAAAACTAGCGTGAAAAAGAAACCAAGTGTGGAGAAAAAAAAATCCTGAACATTAGCAAGGGCATGAAAAGATAACTGAGACAATGAGTGCTGTGAAGGGTGCCGCTATATACACAAGCACTAATCAAGGTGACAGGCAACAGGTGTGAGTGATCAGTGACATGTGACAAACAAGAAAGTGCAGTGACTGTTGTGCAGTGGAGTCCCCAGGCATAATCTTGAGAGTAGCTCTTGGAGAGGACTTAAAGACCACACAAATACTGCTGCGTATGTTGCTTTCTGAATACTAAACAACTAACAAAACCCTGAAAATTCAGGTACATGAAATTATAAAATGCTTAACAAATTAAATGATAGTAAACAACATTTATATTTATGCCATTCGGCAGACCCTTTTCCAGACCGGCTTATATTTACTGTATCTCATTCATACAGCTGAGCAGCTATGGGGTTAAGAGCTATTGCTCAGAAGTGGCAACTTGGTGTGGCTGGGGATTGACCTAATGATACAGTAATAATGAAGGAAAAAAAAAAAATAAATATTTTATTTTTTTTTGGTACTGACATGTATCTAAGTTAGTCCACCCTTCAGCTGCATTTGTATTCAAACTGCAAACGGAATGGTGACACTCTGGCAACTGGTGATGGCCAACTCATTAAAGTCCAAAACAGAGGTTTTGAATTCTCCTGGGAAACACATGTATCACACTGTGCACAATTGGTCCTTTTCTTCTAGCCTCTCCAACCAACACAAATTTACCATAGCAGTGTTTCCTGTTTTGTAAACATTGCCCCACTTTCACTAAATTGACTCCCACTTATCCACTGTCATCCAGTGGTGTCAAAATGTGGTTTGTCTACTATGAATATTGTACTTCCAAGTCTTTTATTGTTGCATTACAAAGCAAGTGCTGTACAAAATAGACCTTTATATACAGGTTCTAAATATAAACAATATAATTTTTAAATACCTTTTAATCACAGAGCCAAGTTTTTTAAACCAACTTTCTTACTACTAGGAATGAGTGTCCTTATTAACCTTTTACTGGTTACTGTAAGGATTATGGCCCTGGACTACATTTCCCATCAACCACTGCAACTGCACAAGCCATAACACATGATCTTTGCACTTGAATCATGTTGTCTTATAATTCACACGTATATAAGTTTTACCTTTCGCAGAACTCTTTGTCTCACATTATTCTTTACCATAATTGTTGTTTCAGGCTACAGTCTGTGTCATCATGCTCAGAGTATATTTTCCTTGTTAGTGTGCTTTTCTATGGCTTTTATTTCTATTTCTGCACTATATTAATAAACGTTATCTGCACTTTTATGTGCCTCTGCTTATATTACTTGACATTTTTTTAAATTAAACCCTGGAACATGTACTCTGATGTTCTAAAATTCTTGACTTAGACATGTTTCAGGTCTGCATTCTCTGAGAAAATCATATCAGAGCATACCAAGTACATACTAGCACAAAATGATCAGAGGTTCAAAGTGGTACTTTAATAAGGGTTTCAAGTGGTGCTTTGATGCCAGTGATTTGCTGCATATCGAATGCTATTAATATACAGTTAAACTGTTTAGTTTGATGGGCTCAGCAGAAATGTCAAAAGTGATTAGATATACTGTTAAATATAATCAGGACTGTATGCTAATGCTGGCTATACTGAGTCATTTGGATTGCTGCTTTAATTATTCAAACGGATCTATCACATACATCCAGACAAGCATTCAAAGTACTTTTATGCTTAATAATATTTGAGATAAATTACTCTGAATTTAGGGCTAGCATGGAGATTCTTTATTTATAGGTTGTTTAAAATTTTAAGTGCAATGGACTTTTAAACAGAAGAAACAAATGATTAAAAACTTGCTGCATTTTTTATTTTACCTTAACCAGCACTTTGTTTTTGTGTGCTTGCATACTTGTACACATTTACACTTCAGCTAAATGTTACCTCTGGAAATGCAACAGGTGATAATTATATATATTATCATTACTCTTGTGTTCTAAAATCTAAGCAGGAGATTATTTGGGCACAGAAAGCAACCTTTAGAGTCATCATCTATGTGTAGCATTTGGAACAACACAGGGGTAAAAAGCACAAACAGCACTAATTGCTTCACTAAATTGCCCATGTACTAGCTTGCTTGCTTTTTTTAAGCAGTGTGCGTCATTGCTAACCATAACAACCGTGTCCTAGCTACAGCACTATTCAGCTACACAGGCCATTTCGAGTATGCATGTCAATTAGCACATAGAGTAGGTGTGGCTGTTCACAAGTACAATTATGTGCATACTTTTTTTGTGGAAAATGTGTGAATGGAGCCTAAAAGTCATAATTTCCAGAACAATGGCTGAAGAATACTAAATAAGATTGAAGTAATTATAGAGCAAAATTCACTGACTTGAGTGTAGAAATAACAGATTTTTAATTACGACTAAATTAAATCCTTTTTAAACTCTACTAAACTTTTTAAGAAAGTATTTACTGACTCAAAAAAAAAGAGCAAACAAACAAACAATTTAAAAAACAAAAAAAAAGTACTTCAAGTGTCTGTCACACCTAAAATGCTCAGCCAAGCTTTCAATAATCTTCTGACAGGAAAAGCACCGAATTACCGCTTCTTTACCTAAAGTACACGGAGCAGCTGTCAGAAAATTTCAAGCACAAAGAGAACAAGCTTTCTGGCTTCCTTACTGCAGCATTTTATGTGGTTTATAGTGATAAATTTGATGTGAGAATGAATCATAATAATATTAATAGCAAGTGTCCAAATAGCCTTGTGGATAAACATACGGATAACATGCAACATTTTCTCACAAAAATTTGTGATCTATACTGTGCTAAAAGGCCATCCAGTTTATTTGTTAAACAAATTCCTCTAGTAAGATGTGTGATACTCATTGTACAATCCCATAGATCATGCATATGATGTCAATCTGCATTTAATGGACAAAAGTTTGTAGTCATCTAACCATAATATTTGTATGTGTTTTTAAACAGTCCATTTCCCCATTTATAATAGCCCCCACTATCCTGGAAAGAAGTCCAAAATTTTGAGTGTGTTTGTGGAAACTTTGGTTCATTCAGACACATGGGCGTTCAGACACATGGGTGTAGGGTGATGAGGCCCGCAGTGCAGTCAGCATTCCAAATCATCCAAAAGGTGTTTAAATGTACTTAAAATCGTCCAGTCTAACCAATGTAAACGATATCTCCAGCTAACTTTGTCCTATTTAATGCAATTGAAAATGTAATGTTGCCACATCCAATTGTGCACAACCAACTTTGTGGGAACAGTCTAGGAAAAAAACACCTATGACTGCAAAACTGACTACCATAATTTCCGGACTATAAAGCGCACCCTTATATGAATTTGACAAATATTTTTATTTTAACATAAATAAGCCGAACCTGTCTATAAGCTGCATATGTCTACACTATTGTAACGGGTGAAATATGTTGCGCTTCTATTAGGAGCATAGCGGTATTTTGGGAATAGCCTGTCACTGCATTCATCCGGTATTACTGCGTGTGTGTAAGACCGAGGAATATGTCCTTATTATTTTCTGATGCTCATTTCTAAGTTTCTTTGACTAACCCATAACGCTGTTGCCAAGAAAAATAAAAAAGCACGAGTTTTGGAAACCTGTCTGTGCTTATATGATTTCATTTGCAACTGGAGTTAGCGAGCTCTCCCTTCACCCTGACTCAACACGTTACAACAGCTTGTATCTAAACATTAGCCTACCAAGTAAGTCATTGTTCACTGTCTTCCTCCTTCCTTTCACAACTACAGTGGTACCTTGACCTAATGTACGAGTTTTCCGAGGTACGAGCGGTCACTCTGTCAATTTTTTTGCTTTGTTACGCAAGCAAAAAATTGAGCTACGAGCTCGAGACGCCGCTGCTAGATGGTTAAGTGAAGCCAGAAAGCGAAGATTGTGACGAAAATTAAGATAAGCAAAGAAGAAAAAGTACAAATTTTTAAGTTTAGGGATACGTAGTGTACAGAAGTGATAGTAAAAAAACGAGTTTTCCCTCCACCTCCCTTTATCGCCTCTACCCCCCTCCACACACACACACACACACACACACACACACCGGCGTTTTCTTTAGCTCAAATCGTTTCATCTCCAAGGAAAATACACTGAATAAAACCTTATTATGTCTTTACATACTCTTTCTATTATATTTTTATACAAGATTTGTTATTTAGAAATGTATTTTCCAATTTAATAACATGACCCATAAAAATAAGGTGTCATTTTGAGGGTTGGAACGGATTAATGCCATTTTAAGTATTTTCAATATGGAAAACTGATTTGATGTGCGAGCAAATTGAGATACGAGCTCGTCCACGAAACAAATTAAACTCGTAGGTCAAGGTACCACTGTATTTCTCTGGGGAGTTTATCTTTTGTTATCGTCGTGTGCCACAGGTGGAAGTTTTCCTCCCGAAGCCATGCAGTTTAGAACACAGGTGAGGTGCGTTTTTTCGTTTCTGTTCGGAAATTTCATTGGTCTAATGTTATGTCGCTCATTTTTTTGGCTTGAAGGAAAAACCCAGGAAAAATCCATAAATTAGCCGCTTCGTTGTTTAAGCCGCGGGGTTCAAAACGTGGGAAAAAGTAGCGGCTAGTAGTCTGAAAAATACGGTACTTTTTTTATTAAGTATGTTTTCATCCATTGCACTTCTATAAAAGCTGTGACTTTTTCACCAGCATGTGATTTCTATATAGTTTAGTGCTTAGTATATATTAGTCAAATACAGTGGAACCTCGGGTTACGAATGCCCCGGTATACGTATAATTCAGGTTACGAATTGTAGTTTGTAAAAATGTTTGCCCCTGGTGACGAACAAAATTTCGGGATACGAACATACGAACGTCACGCGCCAAAAAATCGCAGGCAAGTTGTTTCTTTTCGTATCGCCACCTAGCAAAGTGAATCTAAAAAGAGAAGTGATGACAGTGATTCAGGTGACGAATCTAAAAAAAGAAAATTAGGTGATGACAATGATTCGGGTGACAGTCTGCCCAATATCATAATGGAAGGAGATTCTCCTTCCAAACAATAACTCTCCCTCCTCCCCCTTCTACGAACGGCGTCTCCATCATGCCAGCAGCGAGTCTTCTCAAAGGTAAAGTACCCAGTAAAGATAATGTTTTCCTCTCTTAAATGTTTTTATATGTTTTTATATGGCATGATTTCAATATAACATGTTAAAAGTAAATAATATTAGTAAATATTGGCTTTATTTTAATTTTTAAAGTAATATTTTTGGTTGTCCAGAACGAATTACCGAAGTTTCTGTTAATTCTTATGGGGAAATTCGTATCGGGATACGAATTTTTCAGGTTACGAGTAAAGTTCCGGAACTAATTAAATTCGTAACCCAAGGTTCCACTGTAGTAGTTTTAATTCTTATATATGTTTATGTAATGTACAGTGTTACATTTTTTTTATTTTTCTTGTTTGGATTTTGTCTTAGCTTTGCATCAAAGTAGTGGTTGCAAACATCACCCAGGGGTCTAGATGGTTAATGGTGACTTTCTGTATTAACATTCAGTCTCCACTTGCATATCCATGCAATTTCACTCTGTAACCTGTTTTGTGCTCCCAGTCGTCGACTTCATTGTTTACACCTTTACCTATAACTTCATAGGTTCATTTAATTTCTATCTATAAAACAATGTTTGCTAGCAAAAAACAGACCAGTTGTTGAACACACCAAAAGCACTATGATCCACAACACCCTGCCCAATTTAACTCAGTTATAATGCGAAACATCAAAACCCAGAGGAATTAAACATTGCCATTACCCAGAATTACAGGTGGGTAATAATCAAGTCAAATACCACAATACACCTAGAGTAATCTATGATTTTCTACATGCCAAGCTGATTACAGTTAAAATGCTGTAACCTTTGAGATAAAGTTAATTTGGACAATGCTTGTTGTGAACTAAAATGAGTTTAACTAGTCCACACATCTTTTTAAACAGAGTAGAGTAAAACAAGGCAAGTACAATTTCAATGGGTTCTATTGAGAGATGTGAGATAACATTCCTTTAAATAAACTGTTAAAAAAAAAAAGAATAGAAACTATGTAAACAGTTATGTCTAATTACTTTCACTATCATCATCATGCATAAGCATTTATTTCTTGTATTATTCCCAAAGTATTGATTTCTAATATTCAAAATATTATAATGTAAATATGTTTTACAAACCACCCTTCTCCCATCACCTTTCAGTAGTCACGAACGCTTCTTTCCTCTGACCAAACTCGCTAATACTCCAGTGATTGAAAATGTACAGTAGTAAGCCTATAGTATTGGGAATAAATAGAATTCCTTCAGCAATGCTAAAAATCTTGTGTAAAGCATTTTAAGTGTATTTGTGAAATAACTGCCCCTTTATGACTTGCCTATAATATGCCTTGTTTTTGTACCAAAAAAAAAACGGTGCTTTACACAAGTATACAAATTCTTGAAATTAGCTTTTAGTAAAGGATGTTTGAATTATTGTTGTGACTAGAATATAATATAAATTGGGTTGGTGCTTAAAAAATTGGGGTTAAAAGCATAAAGTAGATGGATGCAAGTTTTCAACCTTTTTTGAAATTCAAGTAATATAACATCTAGCTTTGAGGAAGGTCATACAAAGAGGCCAGAGTGATGCTTATAGGTGGGTGGAGGAAACAAAGCTGCTCAGTTGAAGATGTTCAAAAGCATTCCATAAAAAATTGAACAGGTTGAATAAATAGGAAATCCACATGCTGGGAGAGCTGCAGCATACAAGGCATATCAAAAATCAAAGGAAAACCCTAGGAACACAATCAGACAGGTGAATGCATAAATCTAAGTGAAAAGATATTTTATTCACTGAAAACATTTCAGTGAATATTTTCCTAGAAGAGAGGCTGTGCCCACGAAATGTGTGCCACTAAGAGACTAAACACATAAGCTCATTCATTTGGTTATGAGCTCTGACATCCACCCTCTAAATGTATGCAACATTCCTCATTACAGGCAAGCAGGACAGGAAGGTTTAAATAAAGTCATCACCGTTCTAGTCTATATTCAATATCATGTCAAAAGGCTTTTTGGTGAGCGTTTTTTTCTGGTCTTCCCAGACATTAACAACCAGAGAGACAGCATTTTTCATTTCACTGTCTAAGACTGTGTTCTGATTTACTCAGGCTTGTATTCTGCTCCTTTATTCCACACCATGAGAATGTACTTGTCTAATCCGGGGCTATAAAGTACAATGACGGTTTTATCCAGGTGAAAGAATACTTTTAGATTTATCATCTGAAAACACACACACACACACACACACACACACACACACACACACACACACACACACACACACACACATGCAGCAACATGGTTTAGCAATCTCACTGCAAGCATCAGTTCTGTTATGGCATTTTGTCAATGTGGTGAGGCTGGAGAGATTTACAAGAGACCAATACAGAGCTTATAGTGGCCAAATGCCGCCCCACTTTCCCTGGCCTGACTGCAGTGACCTCATATGATGAATGTGCTCTTCAGGGCACAGAAGAACACAGCCTGCCATTATTGATGCACCCAATTAATAATCTTAGCCCTAAGAGGCAGCCTTGCTGTGTTCTAAGATGAAGTATCGACCTTGTTGATTAGACAACCTCAACAATTAAAATCACTAATTATATCAGTGAACTGACAATGGCTCTGATACATGCACCGAAATATCTGTATAACATCTACAAGTGTGACATAGCCTACCCTTTAGGCTTTAAAAAAGCAGAATTACAACTGATGTAGGATACAAATGAGGTAAAAAGTTTTTTAAAAACTAAGCCATTTGAGCAAATGTACATGTTTGGGTTATTTTATATTATGTAAGGTATTACAGTATTGTACTATAATTTTTACAGTATTTTTCCTGAGTGGCCAGTTATGGAGCAGGTGATCATGACCCAGGGCAAGATCAGTCAGCATATCAGAAGTCCTTTTGCGCAGAAATCCAGTACATATTCGAGCCACTCACTTCGAACCTTTTCAAAGTATTTGTTACTCACTTTATTTTCCCTAAAGTGAATGGTCAAAGACACATTGGAACAGCTAAATGAATTTGTCGTAGGAGGCCAGTTGTTCTCTTTCTTGAAACAGCCAAGGTTAGCACTTTTCCACTTAGAAGGCTGAGAAATAAAAGAATTTTTGAAGGTGGCTGGAGAAATACAGTGAGCATGGATGCAGAAAGTCTTTTCATCGAGACAGATCACGTGTATTTAGTCTGACAATTAATGAGCTTGCCGCAGGCAGGGATGAGCAGGGTGTTGCAGTGATGGAGAGCATTAAGTGTTTGAGTATACTTTTGCTGTCTAGTTTGTCCATTATTAGTGGTGCTCTTCCACCAGTTGCCTTATGATGCCATGGAGTTTCGTCAGATATACTTTTGTCCTGCATCCATAGTGATGGCAAAGTAATGAGCCATGAAATAGAGGCTGAAGCGAAGAGTCAGAAAATCAGGTAATCAGCACAAACTGGCCAACCAGGTCAACTCCAAAACTTTTCTTTTGTGTGTGTGTTTTTAAATTCTTTATATAGTCATGGTTGTGAGTGGATAAATGTGTTCATGATCATAAGACTGGTGACTGTGGACATGCACTTTGAAAAGTGTAGCCCAGGGCAGCCATGTTTGTAGGTGACAGTGCATTCTGGAAATTGATGCTTATTGTTGATTCCTAGGTTACTTGACAAGTGGGATGTATCAAGCAGCAAGTGAACAGACATCTCTCCAATGCGTTGGAATCAGAAAAAATTGGACATGCTCAAGGATCTGAGCAACTCCGACAAGTGCCAAATTGTGATGGCTAGACAACTGGATTAGAGCATCTTGCAGTTCTAAGGGGTTGTTCACGGTGCTTAGTGTGTGTGTGTGTGTGTGTGTGTGTGTGTGTGTGTGTGTGTGTGCGTGGGTGGGTGTGTGGGACACACAATTTTGTGACACATAAGCAATGGATCTGGTTAAAGGGGGTTGAAGATCAAGTTGAAATGGAGCATTAAAAATGACACAGTCCATTTCAGCTCCTGAACACTCTCGCTGAGACATGATTAATGGATGTAATCAAGTGATGTGTCTCTGCCCGCTCGTGACCTTCATGGCCTCAGCTAATTACACGCAAACAGCAAACAAGCCCAAATCACAGTGGACGCTTTATGGAGTGTGGAGAGCTTGTTCATGAGATCTGTTGTGAAGTCATACAAATCTTAATTATCTTCAACAACAACAACAACAACAACAATATTAGTAATAATATGGCTAATGTGACAATGCTGTAATACAATTTTCTATTTAACGTGTGCTATTTTTTAATTATGTCTTGCACAGGGACATACGTTTAACTATAATTAATGCAACCTGCATTCTGAGAGTTTGGAGAACACACGGTTCTGTTCACTATTGTTTATCAGTTATAGGTTAATATTTTTCTCTGAATATACAGCTAATACAGCACAGAATATAATGAATATAATGTGATTGTTAAGTCATGTATGGTATTAAGAGAATTACCTGTGCCTCATAGGGATAGCTCATGTAGTGTGCATAATTGTACATCCACAATGGTTATGACAGTTGCAGTCAGAGGTGTGCATATATATGGAGGATTTTACAATTGTTTTTATGCATGGCTCAGCCATTCAGAAATTAGAAGTGCTGGTAGGCTTGTACACTTCATGGCCATTTTTTCAGGTATGTTAAACACTTTGTAGGCATAATGTTACTCACCGCAGCATATTTGCAGATAAGATTTCTAGATTTCACAACCAAGACTAGATCTGTCACTAAATATGGCAAAAAAACACCTGCTAAAGATGAAGACTGACACTGCAACTGGACAATCACAGACTGGGCAATCACAGACTTTTTCTGAATTCAACACTCAGTTCCTAAAAAACAACAACTTTAAAATAACCATTTTTAATCCTATAAATATACCATTCTGTTAAAAGTTTACTGACTGACAGAGTTCAAAAAGTTGCTTTTCCACTGGATACCGGTGCTCTGATATGCACACTGCTATTTTTACTGTTGGGCGAGGACAGTACAGCAGCTAAAAATATTAAGAGAACTATTTTTTATGGAGTCCAAATCCAAGTTGTCTTATTGTGTAAAAATTAAGGTACACACAACTCTTTGACCTTAAATATGCAATGGCTATACCATAATGCTATAAGTATTTTGTAATTAGATTCAAATTTATATTGTAGTAGTCCCCGACTTATGATGGCGATACACGTCTCGTTGAACCCATTGTACCTTAAAAATCCTAAAAATATCGTAAGTCGAGACATGGCCAAGCCTACCCAGGAGAATGGTGATCAGTATGGGAGCAGTATACTGTCATTCATTAATAATTAAATGAATTGCAGTAAATAATTTAGCAAAACAGAGCAATTTACGCTACTATATATATATATATATATATATATATATATATATATATATATATATATATATATATATATATATATATATACTGTATATATCACCGTAGCTCTACAGCATAAAAAAATACACATGAATATTTGATAAAATTTACTTTTCAAAATAATTAATAAGACATAAAATAATAATAATAAATTACATAAGAAATCAACACTGACATGTCTTGAATGTCGGAGCATTCAAAATTACAAAAATTCTACAAATGGAAAGCCTATTAATAAGCTTATCATATAACAATGTCTTTGCTAATTCAGAATTGATGCTAATGATTGATAATTGAATTAAATAAAATGTTTCCATAGTTAAGCATTTTATTTAACCTCTGCAATTTACTTAAATAGGCAAAAATATAAGTTTCACAGATTCATTGACGTACTTGAAAGTGATGTACGGGATTCACCTTTTTTTTTTTCGGTTCTAAGCTCCAGACTGCTGTTGTCTCTTCCCAGGCACAGTTATCCATCAATTATCATCATTTACAACAAGTCACAAACACAGGTGGGATGGGGCAGTGTGCGCACGCGGATGCAAAAATGGCGTGTCACTTACTGTGTTGCATTTTTTTTTATATTTATATATTTGTTTATATTTATTAATGTATATTATATTATATATTATTTATATTTAAGTTTATATTAATATTACTATACAATAAATTTTTTTTTGAGCAACATAGATAGTGCTGTTGTAAGACTATCATAACTCGGGGACCATTTGCATAATTAATAAAAAAATATATTATGAATCTACTCATTAATGAATGTTATTCCTTGAAGATTTAAGGAAGTTATATATAAGACTGTTCAACTTACGACATATAATTTCAACGAGTCTCAGACTTAAATTACAGCTTTCAAAAATGTTATTTTATTATTATTATTATTATTATTATTATTATTATTATTATACTCTGCCTAATTGACTGTGCATTAATACATTTTTTTAATAACTTAAAAGAGTTTAAGAGTGCAGTATACTGTGAAAGTATGATTGTACACACAAGTTAGTGTCTCACAGTAACGCCTTTAATATCTACACAGCTTCATTATTAGGTGTTAATTAGGAACTGTGCATCCTGGGATTTTTTGGTTTGACTGACAAAATAAGTCTGTGTGTGTCTCCTGGTTTTTCTATGCAATTACCACCTTTTATTTGACAAAAAAACCCTTCGTTTCTTGGTAATGAAGGAAAACAATGATCATTCACATAATCCCCTAAATCCCATTATTTTAGATAATCGTGTTTAAGAGTTTTCAATCCCCTTTTATCATACACACATTTGAAAACATGTATACAGTATGTAGTTAGTCAAGTAAAGTGTTAAATCACGTTATGTAATTTAAATGCATTTATGACATTTTCACACCTTTTATTTAACTGGCTGAAACTCAAATGGCACTCTGTTGCACACCTTTTGCACTACAGAGATTATGAAACACCATTATGTTTTATAATTTGGGACTAATACTTTAACAGGGCATTTATATCCTAAAAACAGCTGCTGATATAGAACAATAACATTCCATTCTATATTATCTATTCCATTAACAAGCATATCATGCCAACAACCATACTCAGCTGGCTCAAAGAATTTGGCTTGAATCAGTAAAAAGTCATATAACAAGGAAAGAAAAAACAGGGTTTATATACAACACCCAGTTAAGATTTGAGGCTTTAAGCTGTGTCAAATTGTTTGTCGTGGAGGAGATGCAAAACATGCATGCAGTGGCCCTGAACATGATAGGAAGATGCTTCAAACATATAAGGACAAACCGGAAACAGACACTACATCCAATATTCAAGACAGACAGCAGAAGCAGAAGGCTCGCATGGGAAAATCCTGCCAATTGTATCAGAGCCCAGATTGAAGACTCAAGATACAAATTGTAGAAAAAAGCAGGGAGTTAATTTCTTATTTTTAGCATTTACTTGATAAATGTACTCTTTCATGCAATTACGTGATCAGCCAATCGTGTTTTAGGTGTGCAGTACATAAAATCATGCAGATCCAAGTCAAGAGCTCCAATTAAACATTTGAATGTGAAAACAATGACTGTGGGATGCTTATTGGTACCAGGCTGGTTCATACATTCAGAAACTGCTAATATCACAACAGTTTTAACACAACAGTTCATGGAGTTTACACAGAATCGTGAGAAAAATAACCAGGAACCGGCACTTTGGTGGGAAGAAATACTTGATGATAGGTCACAAGAGTATGCTTTGAGTTGACAGGAACTCTACAGAAAAATAAATAAAAACACTTTTTACAACTCTGGTTATCAGAAACTCATCTGAGAATGCACATGTCAAACCTTGAGGCAGATGGGTTACAACAGCACAAGACCACACCGGGTCTCCTCTACTGTCAGCCAAGAACCAGAGGCTACAGTGGGCAAAGTGAATGCACTAAACTGGGGATTGAAAAAAGACAAAATGTTGTTGTATTTTCAGTCTTTAACAGTGGAGTGCAGGTGAACCTTTCACTTGTGTCACATGGTTGTGCTACAGAATTATTAAGTAACTTCATAAGTGAACAGAGCTACAGGTAATCCTGTATTCCTGTATTGGCTTACAGTGACTACTGAGTGTATGTAGTATGTGGATGCAATGAAATATTATTCATAGAATCTTCAGATAATTACCTCTAGGTAAGTCATTAGTAACTATTTAACTGTTACTCAGGAATCTCCAACTCAATTGCTTAGCAATCTGATGAATCATGTAGATGTTTCTTAGTTTTGTGGGTGACTCTGGAATAAGAATTCCAAAATATTAGAGGAGTGTTTTATTGGATTGTTGCAATATAAAAAACAAATAAAAACCTTTACTAAGTTATCCTAACACAATATGTAACACACAAAAATGCAATTTGTGCATATTACAAAGTTGTACTACAATATTAAACAGAGTTGTTTCGTAAATATTTTTATTGCTACTACTTGTAACCTTATTTATTGACTGCAGGAGAAAAAAGCAAACCAGCATCAGTGTTTTCAATGCAGGTATTTCTGTATCTATTATTGCCTGCAAAGGTAAAGACAAGTTAAATGCAAGCACATATTTAAACCTAATGCAATAAGAATGCCACCTCTCCATAGCTGCAGAACAATGTTCTGTTAATATTAACTAATGACTAGATGCAAGTTCCAAACATGGAATCATCACCACTTTGTGTACGTGTCATTCACCTGAAGATATGTACAAAACAAATAAACAAAAAAACCTATACTGACTACAAATTGCTCACATTGCCATGGAGGGACTCCGGCTAGTCATTTGCAATGTGACACGACAATGTAGTTCTGATCAGACAAAAGATAAGAGTGTGTTAAGTGACAGACCTTAAATATCACAAATAGGGTTTTTTTGTGTATACACATATTCTGACTACTTTATTTTGAGGCTTTCAAAATAAAGTTTCAGGTGAATATGTTTAATTAAACAATCTGCTTCCTGTCTTTCAGTCTTCAACTCCCACTTAACAACAGGTCAATACATGAGTACATACATTTTCATGAGCAGTGCAGAGTGCTTTTAAGTTGTTCATGGGTACTCGCTATTGCTCTTAGTCATAATTTGGTCACCATTTACACTGTGCATTAACATGCATTTTAGTGAACTGAGAATGATTGGATCGCATTTGACCTCAAAAAAAAAAAAAGAAAAGAAAAAAGAAAATGCACACAGCACACAATGAATTGGGGTCTAATTAATTAATGTATTAATGTATTTGTATTAAAAATAAACAATCTTTATGGGAAAACATCCCAATGATTGGCCAGTTATGTTTTACCATAATTAGTCAATGTGTACATATTTTTGTGTGCATACTAAGGATTATACATAAGTTTCATAATACTGGCAAACTACACATTTTTACTCAATATTTATTTCCCTTTCCCTTTTCTGAATACATTGAAAATCTATAAAGTTAGTACTCAATAAAACTTTTGCAGTACTCCTTTATATAAGCTTATTAAAATTTTAAATTTTCCAACTTTAAAATCCAATTGCAGCCCAGTGCTTCAGTAAAATGAAAGACTTGAGGCTTTGGTCAGTATCTTCAAATTCTTGCCTGCAACATGAATATACTTCATATATTTCCTAATATGAGGCTTATGATATAGACCTGGTAAATGTGTTTAGTCTGTTGAACACGTACAGATATAAAATGAAAATGTAATAGAACGTTTTCGGGAAGCAAATGGGCATATGTCTCATGTGAACAGCACAGTTAGGGCTCTCAAATACTATAATCAGTCCTTTCAGATGTAAACTTATCTTTGCATACCACTTATTAACCATAAACTGCTCCTATTCGACATCCAAAGATGAGAAGAAAAAACACCTAATTTTCTAAATGTCTAGGGCAATTTTCCAGTAATATTTGAGGTTTAATATTTGAATTCTCCATGAGATGCATTGGTCTGCTAGTTATACTCTCTTTGGGAATTTGACTGGTGTTCATTTGTACTGTACTTCATGCTCCATGCAGTGACCTCATACTTCATCTGGGCAACTAATTACAGAGTTCAGTGATGGAAGGGCACACATTTAAATTGTAGCCCATTAATCAATCTTTGGATGAAACATTAATAGTATGCAAATTATTGTAACTATTCTTTAGACTGCATCAGTGCTTCCCAAACTGATACCCCATCACCTCCAGATGTGTTGTTTGTTTTGTGTCTTTCTGTAAACCAGGTGTACTTGATGACCAGGCATGGGAAAGAGCAAAATGTTGCCTATATTGGAAACTATTTTGTAAGATAATAATTGTATATGCTGCTAGTGCTCTGCACAGCAAAAGTGGTTGGGAAGTTTCAAGGTGTAGCTTAACACCTTAACAACTTGCAGAAAAAAGGTGCTGCTATGTTTTGTTCAGCCAATGGATTAGAGACTAAATATGTCTAATATTCTAAGGTAGAAATATTGTTCTGGGTTAAGTTTTCAAATAATTGGTCAAGTGACCTTTGAACATCTTTTTATGGAAGTCTGGCTATATGGATATATGGCCATATATATATATATATATATATATATTTAAAATGATGTATATGCTAATGTGCATGAACCCAGCCATTAGGGTTGCACAAGCCAGTGCACTCTTAGTGCCGGTCCCAAGCACGGATAAATGGGGAGGGAGGGCATCCAGCGTTAGGAAGGGCATCCAGCATAAAACATGTGCCAAATTTAATATGCAGATAACGAATAAAAATTTCATACCAGATCGGTCGAGGCTGGGGTTACCAACAACGGGCTCAGGTAATGTAAGCTAACAGGGTACCGGTGGAAATTGGGCTACTGTTGGCTAATAGGAGAAGGAGAGGAGGAAGATGTCTACAGAGATGGCAGGAAAAGGAGAAGTGTAGGACATACCCCGACAAACCGAGGCAGACGAGATCCGAGGCAGACGAGATCCGAACTGAATCGTATAGCCTCTGTCCCTGTACACAGGACCCATTGAGACACGTCTAGCAGAACTTACCAAGCTGCCTAGCAGCCTCTTTAGGGTATCAGTCTCTCCAGACTGACCTCTGGTAAGCCTAGAGCCAAAACAAGCGCTTGTTTTTATTCTTTATTTTATATATATATATATATATATATATATATATATATATATATATATATATATATATATATATATTTGACCACTTACCAAAACCTGTAAGCACCGGTGATGTCATGCCTCTCCGTTGGGCAGTTTGCACACATGAATCAGAGTGTGGACAATGCTGAAGCATTCCCAAAGCGTTGTTGACACAGTTTGAGTTCCTGAAAGGGAACCCTGTTACTTGTTGGCACACAGGTTTTAAACAATTGCTTGCAACCCTAATGGCTGGGGTTGGTTCCCTGACCGGGGATCGAACCCAGGCCGGAGGGGTGAGAGCGCCGCATCCTAACCACTAGACCACCAGGGAACCTGTATTCTATATGCATATGTGTGTCATATATAAAAATATATATATTTTTATATCTGTGAAATCCAAACATGACCATGCATGCAATACATGTGCTTTGCAGTATATCAGATTTTCCATATGGGTTGTACTTAGTCTTATTATTGTGTTTAATGTAATTTGTTTGTATCACAGTACAAAGCAGATAGTGATGCAAGTGATTCACTAAACTAGATTTCTCAACTAAAGTGTATATTATATAAATAAATTATGTATACCATTAGTAGCTTCTTGTTAGTGTTGTCCCCTAACTAACTACAATAGTTTATTCCTATAGCTCTTTTCACAACGGACATTGTCCAAATGCAAACCACTCTCTAAAACATGACCACTCTCTACAACACTGTGACATCTAAAAAAAATGCTTATTAATCTGTCAACTATCCTTGGAAAGAAATAATGAGAAGCCACATGATGTGATGAGCTTGATGCATCTCTCCATCTGCAATGATTTAAAATAAATAAATAATCATCCCTACATTCACTCATAAGTTTTTTACCAAACTGAAGGGACCGTAGAAGTGAAATTGTCTCCTTCACCCTCCACATTAAAATGCTGACCCATCCGTTCTCCAGCACTTAAATCTGCCATCTGCTGGGCCCGCCCCTCACTCTCTCCATCTGGACGAATGAAACTTCCGTCTGGTGCGTTTTCCGTTTTCACATGCTCGGTCGCCTCTCCACCCACCATTACTGTGAACATGACAGATATCAGTGCAATCCCTTTCACGCTACACAGTTATGTGATGGTGAACTGAGAACTGCTGGTGAAAAGTGGTTTTGGTTGTGACTCTGTAATCAGAGATTATGAAAAAACTCTGACAGTTCATATTATAGGCCCTGTCTTTGTCGAAAAAATGGCAGAGTGGCATTTTTTCTAAAGGTGAATCCATCTTGCAGTGCACACTATTTTCAATTTGTGGTAATTAATCAAGTTTCTCAGCACAATGACAAGTCATGAAAATAGCACATACAGTCAGGTGGCAAATTAAAGTAACACTGGCATAAAGTGTCTCAGTAAGACACCACAAGCCACCTGAACACCTTCAATATACGTTCAACAAGTCTGTAGAACTGTACCTGAGGTGTAAACGTAATTCTTTTAATAAATAAATTATGAACTGTTCTTTTCTTTCCTAAAAAAAAAAGGGGGGTGGATAAAAAATCCCTGGATTGATGTATTAAAGATGATGGTGGAGAGCAGTGTCCAAAATGTCTTGCAGGTGTGCAGTTGATTTGAGATCTGATCACTGTGAATCAACTATAGGAAACGATTTACATCATTTTCATCTCATCAAATCACTGAGTCTTTGGGCCCTGTTGATGAGGACATTGCCATCTTAGAAGAGGTCTGTCCTTTCTGGATAGAAATGTTTCATCACAGTAATAAAGGTGATCCATCAGAATAACTTTGTATTGAGTTGCAGTGAGCTTCTCTTTAAGAAGGGGGGAGGGGGGCTTTTTAGACATAAACTCGATAAAGCAAAAATGTACCTGCAGCAAAACAAAGCTACAAATTTTCCTTTAATTCGTCACCCCCTCTTTTGTGTCTCGCAATTTTTTTTACAGATATTAAGAGCACATAAGATATAAAATATGATTGCACATTAGAAAGTAGAAATTTCTTACTGTTGCAGTATATCATATCGATCAAGGTTTTGGGACTGTTAGCAATCATATCGATTTGCTGCAATCATATTCTGCAACACACTGTAACTTCATAGTTCTAACATGTTTAGCTTTGGATCTGTGGCTAACAATCCTAGAAATCTCAGATTTAGGACAAATTAAACATGGTCTTTAGGCTATTTGCATACAGTGGGGTTCTGAAAGGACTTGTGAAAACACGTTTACTAAAAAATTTTATTGTACATTTTCACTGCCATTTATATTACTCACACCAACCCGAGTAAAAAGTAAAATCATTTACATGCACATCATTTACAATTTCTTAGTATTTGCTCCCTTCTGGATTTAATGACAGTGTGCACTCAACCTGACACAGACTCGACAAGTAAGTGCAAAATGATCCATGTTGGATCAAATCCATCAGAGTTACTAAACACATGCTTCAAAGAGATTAGGCATGAGGAAAGTCTGACCTTTTTGTACAAAGCTATTAACACGGTCAATATCACCCATTTGCTTATATTTAAATAGGGACCAAGAAGGTCTAGTGGTGTAGTTTTATGTAGTGCAGAATAATGCACATTGAATGTTCAAGATATTGAACATTAACTGATTTGCTTATTTTACATATAAACCCCCCCGAAACCTTCTGTTTTTATTTCTATTTTTATATAAACCAAATTCCAAAATGTTTTCAATGTGGTCTCAGACTTTTGGACATCACTATAATGTGGACATCACTATAATATCCCCACTATGTCTCGACTAACTAAACCAAACACATCATAAATGCTACTACATTTCAGTTTTAACTCATTGACATGACCTGAGCTTAAAACATGATATTTTCTCCAAAATGCAGATCTACCATTCATTTGAATATGAATTACTCACAAGTTAAAACAAGAAAAAAAATCACTTGTTTTTTATAGGAATTAACAACAAAGAGTAAAACAAGGCCAGCATGATTCACAGACAAGAATCTTGTGCTTCTATAACTACAGCTGGTAAGGACTGAAGTGTTTTCTATTTTCAATAGTGGAAGTCATAATCTTCATCTAACAAAAAGTGAATGCTTTTGTACACTCAAATCACCTGCAATATGCAGACAATTTATTATATTTGTAACAAAACAAATATGCATAAAACTACACAGCCAGTCTTTTCAGTGCACATTCACACCTCTTTGGTTTACACTCACTCACAGCTGAATGCAAACAATATACAGTAACCGATGCAATTATGTTTTCCTAGCACTGGTATCTGACAGGTGTTTTCTTTTTACCTTTACCTTTCTCTTTTCTGTGGTGCCACCACCTTCCATTAAAACACAGCGTGTGAGCCCTGTGTTTTAATATCATTATTTGCCAGAGAAATGGATGATAACAGGGTATAAGTTCCAATTAATTTATTTGATTATAACGTCTGAAAACACTGAGCTACTTTAACTATAACTCTACCAATTAACTTTACCAATATTTACACTGATTATGAGTAAAACTCAATTTGCTTCGATGGTGACGCATTTTGTTTTGTTCTATCAGTCCAATTAGAGTTATGCAAACACAAAAATGTAGTTGGTGAGACAGTGTTTGTTCAGGTAGAGATAACCGGAAATAAATCCAAATAATAACTGAAGATTTTTTTAATGTTTAAATGTTTTTAATGAAGGTGACAAAAACTAAAGGAGTAAACAAAAGTAAACAAATGCAGGACCGTGTACATATTTGTTAATATATGGTGATAATTTTCTTATAATATTTGATCCATCACTATCTGACATAGACTGTTTATGCATGATACATATAAGGACTTATGAAATAATTAATTCTATAGCTTATCATATATTAGCATGTTTTAAAATCAGTGTTGGTGTTTAAAGAAATGGTACAGATTCGATAAAGCAAAAACAAGCATTGCCTGAGTTTGCCTTATGCACCCATGTTCAGTTCATTTAAAAATTCAACATAATAAAAGTACAATAATTGGAAAGGAAAAGAAGCCCAGTGATCCTTTCAGGACCCTAGCAGCACATACTAAAACAAAAGGTGTGAAACATGGATGAGTGTTCACAGAGGTGACTCACAAGCATGGTGTGTCTAAAGCACCTTTCCTATTCTGATTCTATTGAGTCACACAGTCCTTGTAACCCTAGATCTGATTCTGAATCATTTGTATTCATTTTACTAATTGCCATGGCGACTTCTTTAGCCAGGACTAAATCAGGGAGGAATCACAGTTTTCTGGGCATGTCTGTGCATGTGTGTGCTCTTTATTAGCATTGGTGTGTTGTGCACGTATTTCACTAATCTGGCACACTGTAAGATTTTGGTCCACCCTCACTGACTGTGAGCTTCTTAACTGACAAAGTTTTGCTTTTGGCCACAAGACCCTACAGACTTGGGGAAATCATCCAGCTCCTGCTTGTGCTAAATGTAGCATCTAGAATGTTAAAATATTCGCTGGTGTAAAAATAACATTTGCTTAGGTGAAACATGCTTTTAAACCCCTGAAGCATCTCTAAGTTTGATATCAAGAAGAGAATGGAGTTTGGGCTTGATTAGGTTTAAATGCTTATTTCACCTCATGTAATATGTGCAGTATGTTATAAAGACGAGCCTATTTATTATGCTGAATGCGTTAAATGTATTGTTAGACATGCAGGCAAATCGAATGAAGAGCCTCATATCATTACAACTCTAACCATACACAATGCAACGAAATTGGCTTAACCCTAAACCTCGTTATATATGTCTCTTTTCTGTTGACTTTCACTGCTGTCTTAAAACCAAGCCCTTCTCAGAGAATCTTTTTCTTATCATTGCTGATTTATGCAGACCTGTGCAGCCTGGTGCAAAGTCCTTCACCAATCAATAAAGCAAATGTCAGTGGTGATCAGGAGGCAGGAGTTAGTCCAGTCTAGAGGAACAAGGGAGAAAAACAGTGTGTGGTTCCTCTACTGTCTCAGACACACAGTACCAGGTCCCCATGAGAGACCTGGCTCTGCAAAGTATACACACAGTCGTCGTCCACCATCCACGTTTTGAACTCCTAAACTCAACAGCGCAATTTGAAAAGTGACTCAGGATGAGGTGACTCACGGCTTTGACAGGTGAATGGACAGAACAATTGGTTCGGAAATATGACTCAT
The DNA here is from genome assembly GCF_014805685.1 of Silurus meridionalis. Classification (NCBI taxonomy): domain Eukaryota; kingdom Metazoa; phylum Chordata; class Actinopteri; order Siluriformes; family Siluridae; genus Silurus; species Silurus meridionalis. The sequence goes on from NC_060886.1 coordinate 14,737,343, forward strand.
GGGAAGGTAATGTTGACATATATTGTTCAGTCAGAAAATGTCAGAATCCTGGAAGAGAGCAAATCGGTGAGGTCCCTTGTTAATTACAAGCAAAAAAAACCTCTCTGGACTTTTTCTGCAGAGTTTTGCTAAAGCAAATTTTTTTTCCCTCACAAAGTCTGACAGCTCTAACATTTTCGCAGACTAAAGACTCCCATGAAGAATTTCAAACCCATGTAGCATTAAGTCCCAAATAGGTACATTTGGGTGATTGGGTTAAAGCACCTGACATTATGTGTATTTAGGCATTAAAAATTTAATTAACAAATTGTGGAATGGTTTCTTACAAACTGCAAATCAAACTATTTTACCCAACACATTCCAGTTACTGAATGTAACTATGAATGTAATTCCAGCTAGGCAATGTAAGTTAACTTTAAAGCCATACAATGCGTGTACTTTACAAGTAAATTACGCACAGTGTTTCTGTGATCAATGGCAAGCCAGTATTGATGCTGCAGCTTTGCACACCTCACTGTTTATTGCTAATTATTATTATTCGCATATCAATTAGCTAGTCAGTTCAGTTGCTAATGGAGTCTCTAAGCATAAAATAGCAACCATGCGGTACAAGGCAGGCAGATATTACCTAATTAAATTAAACTCTTTCCAATTATGTAATTGATTAAATTATAGTGGTTACCTGTCAGGTGACAGGTACGGACACGTAAGGACAGACACAATAGCTTTGCTTAGAAAGCTTTTAACATGCCCCAAAACATGTGGCAGATTGTGTGTCTCAGTAATTTTCCTAGGTCAGTAGTCAGGGCACTGATCAGGGATTCAGCCATTTTTAAGGGGTTGTCTTAATCACAAAATGATTCCTAAAACCGTGCAAATATCTATAAGCATCGAGGCTACAAAATCATTCTTTAATTCGGCAAAAAAATACACTTTTGGTTTGGGAAATATTCAGTAATCAAAAAATCTACTCATACACTATATGGGCAAAACTTTGTGGACATTTGATCATAAGATTTTTATGTGCATTTTAAGCATTCCATTCGTTATTTAGTTGCCTTATGCTGTTATAATAACCTTCACTATTCTGAGATGTTCCACTTGATTTTCAAATGTTGTTGTGGAGGTATATGTTTATTTGCAGTAATAAAGTCAGGTAGTGATGTTTGCCAGAACTGCAGTCAGTTTTTCAAATCATCCCATAGGTGTTTAATAGGGCTGCTCTAGAATTTCCACACCAACTCATTTAAGTCAACTGATCATTCAGATGGCTTTGTGTACAAGGTATTTTGTCATGCTCGAACAGGTTTGTGTCTCCTAGCTCAAGTGAAGGTAAATTGTAATGTTACTGTATCCTATGAAATCCTATGCAATTGTGTGCCTCTGACATTGTGGTGACAGTTTGGGGAAGAACCACATATGGCTTGAAAAAATCAGGTATCCAAATTTTGTCCATACAGTGTATGTCCATTTTGCACATATAGAGTAGTGCACACCTAGAAGAGTCACCCATTTAAACATCTATTGTTATCTATTGACAATACAGAAGATACGAACAAATAACACACATGGAATGGAAACAAAGCAGTTATCTTTTTTTTATTTCATTTGATTGTTGTATAATAGTAATCATGAATGTGATCATTATGGTTTAACTATAATTATATCAAAAAAGCACAACGTATTTATGTGTTCTGAATTGACTGCAGTTCACTGTAATGCACATGATAATTAGTGTATGCCTCTTTTCTGTCTCAGTACTGTAACCTCTCTGAAGCAAGATTCTGGATAATTATAACAGGTATTACAATGACACCACAGGTTGTAGGCTGCACTTGCAAACAAAAGCAGCATGCGAAAACTTGTTAAGAAAAAAGTAATATAACCTATATTTACCTATGGTACATGATTAAAACACTTCAGGATGTTGTTATCTGGAAAATAATCAACATTGCACTGCATCGCACCATTCCATTATTGGTTATTTTTCGAACAACAGCATGCCCTGTCATGTTTTATGACAGCACCTGTATGCCACCTGCTTTTTCTATTAGTTTCTTGAAATTTCAAATAAAGATTTCTGGATTGAAGCTTTCGTCGAAAGCAGCATCGTCGCAGAAACACAAACGCGTAAATTACATCTCATATTAGCTTACTTAGACAACACAATCATGTGTAATTGATTTTCAGATCAGCTTCGACTTCCTACTGTGTACAAACAGCTTCCTAGTATGTGAACCAGTAAACGTCTTTGTAATCGCAATCTTCAATAATTGAATGCTGCTCTCTATTGACTCTTTAAAACACAGGCTACACCATAAAACACTTGCACAGTCCAGAAGATCAGCAGAGTAGCAAAGGGGTTCTGTGATCATCAGCACCATCAGAGTTTTATGCTGTGTAGAAAGCCAAAAGCCATTACAGTTCCACTAAAAGCCATTATTTACGTATTCTGCCAACAAATATGGGCTTCCAATGTACTTCTAATAGTCTCTCTGTGATCCTATATGGGATTGTAAGAACTGCTTGGGAAAGTATTGATGTATTACAATCAGGTTTTGAAGCATATATAGATGCATATACTTTTCCTGCTGTTATTTACAGGCATTTAATACGTATCTGAACATAGACAACAGCTCAGAAGACAGGTAACTGTTCATCAGCTGTTTCTTGCATTCTGTCATCCAACCTTTTTGACTAACAATGAGACTAGTCTAAAGAGAACACTTTGACTGACATTCAGTGCAATTACCCATTAATTCTTAATGCACATCATATTATTAAGTGGACTTCATCATGTAGATGTCAGCCAATTGTTTCTCAATAAACGTTTTTAAATAACCCTCATTCCCTCTGTTGCATGGGCATTATGAATAATGCATAGCTGATTAGCAGTAAGTTCTAATCTCTTTTCTCAATCTAGTTAGCATTTATATCAAAAGCATCTTGATTTTTCTCTCGGATAGCATCTTCACAAAGAAGTCGATTATTCACTCCATCTATTTTCTGCCCAGAAAGAAGAGGTTTAAAGGAGTCATTCTGGAAGGCAGCGTTATCTTTTTTACAGATGTCCTTACCCTCTGTTCTACTTACTGCACACATAGAGACTTTTCCAGTTGGTGGACAGTGTATTGAAGCCTGAGATTTTGTATTCATGTATTGCAGTTTTACCTGAACCAATATTAGTAGAGTATATATATATATATATATATATATATATATATATATATATATATATACATACACACACAAGTATTGGGACACCTGACTTTCCCAGCTATATGTGGTTCTTTTCCAAATGGTTTTTACAAAGCTAAAGGCACATAATTGTATAGGACATCTTTGGATGCAGTAGCATGAAATGTTGTTCCCTTGAACTAGGCGACTCAAGCCTCTTCCAGCCTGACAATGCCCCTGTACACAAAGCAAACTCCATGAAGACATGCTTTGCATGGTTTGGAGTGAAAGATGTCCTGCTATAGAGCTCTGATCTCAACCGTATTGAACACCTTTGGGATAAATTGAAAAGCTGACTGCACGCCAGACCTCCTCACCTCACCTACATCAGTACCCGATTTTACTAACACCCTTGTGTCTGAATGAGCACAAATCTCCACAAGCGCACTCTAAAATCTAGTGGAATCTTCCTAGAAAAGTGGAGGGAATTATAAGAGCAAGTTGGGACTAAATGAGGAATGCGATGCTCAAAATGCACATATTTTATTAATGACCAAGTGTCCACAAACTTTTGCCAATATAGTGTATTTCCACGAAATGATGACTGAAACCCTTTGTTAGGCATTTATCACTTACATTCTAAAAAGAACCATCTTGACCATGTTATTCCAATTATTTGGCTACATTACTACAAATTCTCAAGCCAAAATGTAGCCAAAAAAGTAATTTAATGTATAAGCTCTCTTCATTAAGGACTAACAGGTTCTGTATTAGTAAGATCTAGATTGGCATTGCCAGCTGCCCTGTAAAGATGGATGCCTTGCATTATCACCTGCAGTTTCAGAGGTGAGTAGGCGTGTGAGCTGTCTGGGAATTGCCAGCATTCTGAGATACAGTGTTTAAATTGATGGTTATCCCAAAGATATTTGTACAGGCCCAGATGGCTGCGTGTTATGAGAACAGTGCTGTGGTGACACAGCCAGACTGAAGGACTTGAATGCTTATGAAAGGGCCGGGGGCCAGCCCCTGGCTCGTCAGAAGGCAGCTCATCATGTCTCGCCTGGGAGAATGACACGAACTGGCGGAGGCAGGTGGGTTGGCTACTTTGCCAGCCTGCTGGCACCTCCTCTACAAGCATGTTTTCTGTTCTAACATGGTGTTGAAGTCAGGCTGTGTGCTGACTTTTAAAGATACTTCACTATGTAAGTCAAGGTCAGACAGTCTTGGAGGAAGTAGGCAAGGAGCATGCAGTGATCACCTGGGGACATCATTTGATTAAATAACTACAAGGAGAAAGACTACGACGTCTGTACTGGTTTCTCTCTCTTTTTGTTGTTACTATATTTAAGCTCAAACCTTAACATGTTTAAGTGGCATTTTATGGCATTACTGCAGGTTGCATCAGGGATGTTGATTTGTACTTTCTGTGTAGTCAGTCAATTTTGACAAAGCCAGGTTTATAACCATTCATGCATGTGTCATCTTTCAAACACTTCAATAGAGATCTCCTGGCAATTCAGTTACCTGATCTTTTTTGTTGTGTTCTCCGTATTTTAGGGTTCGCTGCACAAGATGAACTCAAATAGGAGTGAAAGATCACTAAACAAACGCCCCTTACATCAGAAGAGAGTAAATTACCTTGACAAAATCTATAAAATAGATTTATGGATCCTTATTTACTGTTGATTTAACCTAAACTAGCAGAAAATATGTGTATTTATGTACAAGCACTTACTCTATTTCATCAAGAGAAGAAAAAAAATTTATCGTAATAAAAAGAATACGAAGAATATCAGCTAACTAACTTTTACCAGCATTAGCAATACTAGCTACTAAAATAAACTTTCCAGTTGCTCCATAATGTAGCTAGCTATCAAACATGGCCATAAAGCAATAGGTCAGGAAGTATCTGCTGCATTACTGCTTGTTATAGATTAAATGTATTATGGCAGTCAATTTAATAAATAAAAAATTCTTCTTCCTAATAACACACAGATTCAATAACACTGCAGTCGGTTTTAAATTCGGCCCTCAAAGTGGCATCAAATATACAGTGTAACATTACATCAAACAGCAAGATAAGCATGTTAATATCAAAATGCTAATCACATATTAAAATGTTCTTTATACTCTGTGTAACTGACAAGGTTTCATACGAGTCCAAGTTTCATCTGCATTTTTTTTCTTTAATACAGATCAATGACCTGCAATTCATCTGCAGCCTTAAGTAGTGGAGCTAATGGGACATTAGGAGGAGGGAAAGTCTATTTTCATACGGATAATAACCAGTATGTGATGCAGCTCACGTTAGCAAAGCACTCTGCTCAGCTTGAAAAGAGTTGCCCAGTGTCTGCACATGAAGATATTGGTGCATAGATAGTCCGCAACCTCTCCTGTCGTTATGAGTTTCTAATCACATCGGTACCCACAGAGAGGGTCAAATAGGGTCCAATGACAAGAGAGACCACCCCCAGTTTTTTTAAACAAGGAGAAACAGGTGAAGGTCAAAGCAGTTTGGACACAACAGGATACTTAAATCCACATAGCCGAAAGTTGCATAATACAACGAAACAAAGCAGAAGTAAGGAAGATGTCTATACTATTATAGACCTGTACAGTAGCTTACACATCACTGTGCATCTGAACACAATAGACAAAGTGTTTGATTTTAAAACACTGTGAGGAAATTTATTTGTTATGAGTGATACTACATGGGAAACTCGGTATGCTATTCAATGTCTTCAGTTGAAGCTACAGCTGAAAGTGCTGTACGTTTTTTAAACACAATGTTCAACATAATTACATGGGACACTATAAAAGCAGCCTTACTCCCAGCTCTGTTTTTACATTGCATATTTCCAGACTTGGTGTTATCTGCTGAATTTAAAATTGAAATCCAGAACTTAGCAGAAACAGCATTTTTTTTCTTATTGATTGCCAGTGCTGTCAATGTGCATACAAATAAAATATGTGGTCATGGTAGCTTGTTGTAAATACAGACTGTGAGAGTTTGATTAACTCTGATGTATTGGACAACAGTAATAGGCATTTTATATTACGCTGTGGAAAGGGTCATAAAAAATACACACACATTTGTTAGCACTATTGGTGAACAATTAAGATGTTTGAACCAGTTCCTGTATGTTTGCGGATGATGTTGTGATTTGTGGTGAGAGTAGGGAGCAGGGTGAGAAGAGTCTGGAGAGGTGGAGGTACATGCTGAAGAGAAGGAGAATGAAAGTCAGTAGGAGTAAGACAGAGTACATGTGTGTGAATGAGAGGGAGGGCAGTGGAGTGGTGCGGTTGCAGGGAGAAGAGGTGGAGAAGGTGGAGGAGTTCAGGTACCTGGGGTCAACAGTGCAAAGTAATGGAGAGTGTGTTAGAGAAGTGAAGAAAAGAGTGCAGGCAGGGTGGAGTGGGTGGAGAAAAGTGGCAGGAGTGATTTGTGATAAAAGGGTATCTGCAAGAGTGAAAGGGAAAGTTTATAGGACTGTGGTGAGACCTGCGATGTTGTATGGTTTAGAGACAGTGACATTGAGTAAAAGACAGGAGGTGGAGCTGGAGGAAGCAGAGCTGAAGATGGACAGGACAGGATTAGCAATGAGTTTATTAGAGGGACAGCGCATGTATGACATTTTGGAGACAAGGTGAGGGAGGCGAGATTGAGATGGTCTGGACATGTGCAGAGGAGGGACATGGGGTATATCAGTAGGAGAATGCTGAGGATGGAGCCACCAGGGGGAAAAGAGGAAGACCAAGGAGGAGGTTTATGGATGTGGTCAGGGAAGACATGCAGGTAGGTACAGTAAAACGGATAATCCGCTGTGGCGACCCTAATGGTAGAAGCCAAAAGAAGAAGAAGAACCAGCTCCTTATACATCTCCTTATACTGCAATACAGTGAAGGTAGTTGATGTTATGTTTGTGTTTTTCCATTTTTAAGGCAGTGTGTGACTGACAGTGTCAGTAGTCAAATATTAAAGGCCTTGAGACAGAGATCTTAATGTAGCTGCATCCCCTAGCTAGTGGGAGGTCTGTCCCCTAATGCTGTGTCTCAGAGAGAGCGGCAAACCAATCTCTAGCTTCAGCTTTCATAACACACACTCCCCTACAGAAATCCCACCATCCCCTGTAAGTGCAGCCAATTAAAAACTGCTGCATAATTTAGCAAGTCATTTGGCAATGGAATCAAACTGAATGTAATGTGTTGTTAGGTAGGAGGTATGTTCCTCAGGCAAAAAGAACAACACCTTCTTTCTTTCCTCAAACCCAATATGCCAACTTGACACCATTACAAAATGCAGATTTATTGTTTACATGAAAAAAAAAAAACGTGTCAATCACGCATGCCACACAATCTACTGCAGAGACAAAGGCTGTGAATAGAATTTAAAAATAAATAACAGTCTGTGGACAAGGTCTATTAAGTTTCAAACAATTAAAGACAAGGCTGCACATCCTTACAGTAGATCCCGGTGGTGCTGCCAGCCAAATCTGTCTCCTCGCATGAATGGTACCTTGATAGGAAGAAATATCCTTGACTGTTACAAAAGTGGCCCTCAGTAAAATGACTTTCAGCAAACACCTACAGATTGTCGTAGCTTCTGCTTCTGTTCTCAGCATGCTAATAGTAGGTGAGACACTTTTTAAAACGTAAGTTTTGCGATGATTTAGTAATGACACCATGATTGCCCTGTACCTAATGCATCACTGGCTTGTAGACAATCCTTTAATTTGACCAGAAGACAGAGTTAACATGCATTGAAATTCTGTCACCCACTGGACACACTTGTTTACCATCTTCTACAACTGATTAACATTTGACTTCTTACAGCGAGCTCACCACTGAACATTCAGGAATATTTTTCTTGAAAAATAAGTCTGTGGTTCAGCCAATAACTTCCTCAGACCAACAGGCACTCCAAATCCAATCTGGAGTGAAAGGGAGGTGCTGATTCTTCCTCATCACTCTCAGTGACTAGTACACCCCCTTTTCACACTCCTCCTCACCAAGATTAGGGAGTAGGATAGCTAGGCTAAGTGCTTGAAATTCAGCCTGCCCAGTATCAGCTCTCCAAACAGGGAAACTTGTTCTCCTGAGTGTCAGTCTGGTGCCGACTCTCGCTTTGATAAGTTATCATGGATGGACAGTGCTCTCAATCAGACTGAGTGCTATGTCCGCCTCTGTGACTCACTGCTAAACCACCTCATTCCACCTATCCCCGAGGATAATCAGCATCCATCTTCCCTTTCCTCATATTCTTTAAGCATTGCTACACAGAAACAAACCTTCGAAAATGCAGAAAAGCCTTATTGAACTCCAATGCATGGTTTTGAGATTGCATCATTGATTGACACACCCAGCACAAAAAAAGGCCTATAATTACTATGACCTTATTTTCGCACAATAGAAAGGCCAGATAAAATCCAACTCGGTTTCTGACATTCCTTGTTAAACCAAAAGAGCAATTATACTCTTTGGTGGCCCTTTAAAAGAATGTGGACAATGCAGACAGATTGGATGGAGAAATTCCCACATACCATTTCTAGTGCCCCAAGCCCATTTATGCTCACTATGATTTTACCCCCACACTAAAGAAAATGGCAGAATGGTACACGAGAAAGGATTTTGGAAATTAATCTCCCTAAATTATTCTCTAAAGAAGTAAGTAAGGCTTTTGTTACAGACGTGTTCGTAATGATATGCAGAACTTGAGACTTCATAATTCCTAAGGGAGCCAAAATGTGTTTGTAGCTTTAAGATAAGCCTGTGCAAATACTGCACATCTGAAGCGCCTAACCAAAGAAAAGACGTGCATCTCGCTGTGTAAACTTTCTTTCCTCGCACTTCTCGTTTAAAACTGACATACTGGCACATCCTAAACTGGCTGATATAATCTTTTTATTAATAGCAGTGTTATGGTGCTCTGTTACGAGGCAGTTACACACTGATCTGTGTCACCCACCCCAAATCCTTATTCAGACTATCACCTTGGTGTGTGCTCAGAAGCCAGCAGATGCTGATGGCTGTGCTGATGTGCTGCAATGCTGAAGAGGAACAGAATGATGTGGGAGTTGCCGTGAAGTCTTCTTTTTCACTGCGACAGCGAAGACAATCATGCGCTGTGTAATTGAACTGACCTTCTAACCGTTTGCTCTTGCTGACCCTCTCACATAAACTTACTCCCACTTTTGCCCACAGGGAACAAATAATGGCACTGCGTGTGCTTTTTTCACTGGTACTATGTGAGTCGTGTTTGAAATTGCAAAGAGGTAATATCATCCAGGGACAGCTGTACAAAGATTCCTCGTCACGGCGCAACAGTGAACTTTTGAGCTGGTCACTTTTAATGAGAACATCTCTGGAGAGGTATAAAAATCGCCTTGTGCCTGCATTACTCTGGGGAGCAAACAATCAAATATTACATTAATGAGACACTTTCTGACAGGGTTGTTCATGCCAGAGAGCAAACTGACAAAAGTATTTTCCCTCTCTCTCTCTCTCTCTCTCTCTCTCTCTCTCTCTCTCTCATCCACACTCTTTCAAACTTTCTGTCTCTGTCTGTCTCCCAAAGGCCATTTACTTTGCAACTAAAATGAATAGGTCATGAAAGTTGGAAAGAAACTTTTAGATTAAGTGAGAACCCTAATGGGGGAATGGTCCTAAATGTATTTAGTGTCTTCTTTTGCATCTTATTTTTTCTTTCTTTCCACTTTATTTCCAGATGGACCTTGAAATTCAAATAGAGAAAAATGTATCTCATTAGAGATTTGATTGCATCCATCCATTCATCTTTAGTAGCCTTTTAATCCTGGACAGAGTGACAGTGCAAGCGAACACTGAGTGTGAGATGGGATTTTGGGTCTATCATCAAGGTTATGTACATGCAACGTTTAAGATTTTAGAGTATTGAAATGTACCATAAAATCAGTCAAAAATCAATTCTGTACACTCTTTCAAAATGGATGTGTGCAAGAAAAAGAAACACAATGCACTCAATGTAATACACTGACTGTAATGCATTGAAGCGTAATGCACTGGGTATCTGTTTGCCAGTGCTTACTTCTGCAGTTCTTTCCCAATTACAATCTATCCTTTATATATGCCTAATGATGTTTGACAGAATGACAAGGCACCTCTTTGGAAATTTCCGACATGAAAACAGTGACAGGTATTGATTAACAGCTCTGTAAATAATGTTTGGCCAATGCATAATTTATTAGTTTGCACAAAAGCAAAGCAGCAAAAAAATAAGTCTCCAGTAAAACCAGAGCCGATCTCTGTGGAGATTACAATAGAGTGGGCAAGAGAAAGCAAACCAAGCCACATTAAAGCAGAAAAAACCTGAGCGGATATTTCATTTCAAGCCACGTGTTTGAGAAGCAGTGGGAAAGACACTGCAGGCAGACACGGGTTTAATTACCCTGAAAATCACACAGCACTCGCACTGCTTTCGAGCTTATGTCCTGCGACAATGATGTGAAGGCTAAAAAATCCGAAAATCGAGACCAACAGCAGTGAAGGAAAAAGCATATGCATTTTTTTGCAGGGTTAAAAGACAAAAAACAAAAAAATATCTTGCAGCAAATATCTATAATGCCATTGGGATTCAGCACTTAAACAAAGTCACTTGAAGGTGATTTCTGGCTGAATGGGACATTGGGTGTCTCCTGATGCTTCATTATTAATTCAGTCTCTGGCTCGTAGGTGCAGCAGTATCATTCCAAAAGCCGAGATGAGAAATTGAAGACCTGAAGGAGTAATACTCCAGCTTTGCTTTCTGACCTGCCTCATACCTGTCAATATAGCCACTTCAATGATGAGGGTGACTGCTGAGCTCATACCAGCCTGCTATAGCACATGCCCCTAGGCTACCAAACCCCTGCTAACCAAAAGCTCCGCATTCAAATTTCATTCGTAATGATGTTAACACACCAAATTGCTGAGCATTATGGTAATTCAAGCATCTTAAAATAACTTTATTCAGTTACATTTAATTGTAATTATTTATCATAGCACTTTTAACAATATATCTGGATGCAGATTCTGACCCATAATGAGCAAGCCAGAGGTGAAAGTATCCAAGAAAAACTCCAAAAGTGAGACCAGAGAGTGGGAGCAGCAGTCAAAGCAGCAGTCCTCATATTTCTCATGCACTAATCACTTTTCCACAAGCGAGTGTTTAAGAGAGTGTGTCATATTATTTTGCCTTGAAACTAAATAAACTGTAGAGAGTGAGGCATATCAAGTGTAAAAAAAAATATATACACATATATCTCCTCATAAATTATCATGTGGAGATCACTGCTCATACACATTAGCAAAAGCATATCTGTGAGATGCTGACAGTGAAATACACCAAAAAGATGCTTCTATAACTCATATATGGGCATGCTTAAAATGTTTATCAAACTGGAACTAAATTATATTTGTAGATTAACACACAGAGCGACACCCCCCCACCCCCACCCAAACGCACACACACACACACACACACATACAAAAGAATCAGTGTTATTATTTATTATATAGTTTCATATTTATTTTTAAGTGTTATTCCTTCTTCTGAGTATGAAAAAACAGGATATTTCCTTTACAGAGCATATTTTTGGGCTCTTAACCAATTCCTACTATATTAAAAATAAAAAAAATAAAAAAGGCCTGCACCTAAAAAATAAATAATAAAGGAATAAAAGAATTATGTTCTCTTTTGAAAGTGAAATGCTCCGTAAGGTTGCCGTCCTTTTTTGCGAGCATTGATAGATGGCCCTAAATGGGGCTTTTAGATTTAGATCACTTTATAGAGGATGCCAAAGTAGTTGATATCAAAGTGTACTTTAGAGGACTGTTCCAATAGCTGCCTCCACAAAAATAAATGTCCCATGCAAAGGCACTTTTTTGACATTGGGGGATAACTGCATTCTCCTAGCTACATCGATTTCACTATTCATCAGGAGAATATCACTAAGATTCACCGCAGAGTAGCTGAATCTAGCCCGAGGTCATAATGAACACCGCATGCAGGAAGCACATTAATTCAGTTTGCTCCCACAGTGGTAAGCAGCTCAGCATGTAAAGATTGTCTCGGTCTGTCCGTCAACAGATCTATAAAATGTTATTACAGGCTATGATACGCTAGGCCTGATATGAGGACTGGGCCCTTCCTGTAATATCCATAGGCTTGGTTTCATATGCCCTCAGAGACACCTGTGTGCTCCCTAAACACTACAGAAACATGCAGTAATCTTGTTTGCCATATAATTGCCATCTAACATAAGTTAAACATACTTAGATGGGCTTTAGACAGTGTTTGGAAAATCATTACATAAATAAGAAGCCAGTTCAGAAAGATCTAATATTTCTGAATTACAATATGGTAACATATAGCCTCTGAGGCATAGAAATGCTGTTGCCACCGAATAGCTCATAGAGAGTATTAAAGTAAATCTGTATAATATGATCACATTTATCAAAACTGCAAATCCTTAAAACATAAAGGAGACACAGAGCTTTATTTGCCAGCTGTGGTATTCATCCAGGAAAAAAATGAAAACAGTCAGGCAGTTCTTCTACAGGTAGAGGCAATTAAATCACTGCCACCTCTTGGTTAAGGAAAGTCACTCACAACTAGGGTGAATAACCCTTTCCTTGCACGTAAAGCGGTGTAACACAGCTTTAGTGCAACTTGGAAAGGCACTCTATCACCTCGCATCCAGAGATTAATGGTGTAAAATGTCACAGGGAATAAGGTCACGCACTGAGAAAGCTCACTGGGAGTGCGGACCCAAAGCGCTCCGTGTTGTGGCCAGTGAATCCCACCCAACACACAGAGGAGGAAATGGGAGGACAGGTGGCTTTTTTATGGAACATTAAAGATAATGGGAGACTATTTTCTCATACCGTCTCTGAAATTGCTCCACATGTGCATGACAGTGTGTCCAGAAAACAGAGTAAATAATCAAAGAGTGCAAAATTGCATTGTGCAATAATATATCAGGCCTAGTTTTCGACTGCTGTGTTAGCGGCACCAAAAGATGACTTGCAAGCATGAGTTGAGAGGCACAATATGTTAGCTTGGGTGGAGGAGTGCCTGAAGCTAGAGCATGACTCCTGAACCTCATTAAGGTGGTTAGTGGTCCCATCAGTGGGCAATGTGCCATTAGACTCACTATAGTGAGCTTTCATTTTCATTTATGATGAGAAAGACCTTCTAGGAATCGTACATCTCCTTCACAGGTAAGAGATTGAGCATTAATAGATGTGTTGGTTTCACTAGTTTTGTGTGTACACATTATTTTAGGAGCACTAACAACATTTTCAGACAAATATATTAAAATGTGCTCTGAACGCGAAGGACGCAGCATTGCAAGGCATAACACCCGAAAGTATTGCCTCTCCACACGGCATACAGGCTTCGCATAACCACTAGATCATTCGCATGATTTTCAGTAAATAAAAAATAAAAAAAGTGCATAATATATTCATATATTACAAAAATGTTAAATGATCATCTATGATGCAAAGATTTTTTTAGGTTCATCTGTAATTTCTACAATGAATATATCATGCAGTAGTAGTAACTGTTATCATAATTATTATACTCAATATAGCATTTCTAATCAGATGTATAATGACCTAAATACATCTATATAAGCACTGTTGGTGCAAACAAACCAATAGGCTCTGTTTTCTTAAAATGCTGTCTGTAACCCAATCTATAACCAATCCTCTCGTAATAATTATGGATGGTAACTTACCCTTCCACCAACAGCCTATCAGGAGGAAACAAATAACTAACTACACAAATTGAAACCTTTGTATTTATTTACATGTGGATTGGCTGTGATGATTGATTAGAGCTGGCATGGGTGTGCTAGAAATAAACAGCAGTAACAGTGTGAATGTACGTCTGGTTTCATGGAGGCTGCTGATTCCCCCATTTAAGAAAAAGAGCCAGGCAGGCTGACTGATGATCCAACTGCCACTTCCTGCTTACACTGCACTACAGCCTCCAGAAAAATAAATAAATAGCTTTTAAAAATCACCTTCCCTCTCACGCAAAGCTAACACTTAATGTGAATAGATATTTAATATGATGCTCAGCATAAAAGTTAAATCGAATTTCCTTCATATCTCACCACCTTTAAAATAGCTTTTCCAGGTTGCACAATGGCTTGTATTTCTCCCTGGACACGCAAAGAGCAGCATTAAGAAATACAATTTTAGTTTTGCTCCTAAACTATGCTGAAACTGTATAACAATGCTGCAGTTTAATGAGTCAATGACTGATAAACGAAAGCAATTTCTGTACTGCCATATTCTTCATTAACAACATTATTTGTGTTTAACTAAAAAAAAAAAAATCCATTTACAACTGGAGTAATTGAGCTCAAAGCAGCTGCAAATTGATTTTTTTGTTCTGAATATACATTAAACATTGATTAAGATGCAATTATTTGGTAATCAATTTTACTTAATTAAGAACACGTTACTTTGTTGTATCTGTTTTCTTGGTTCTACCAGACAAGTGTGTAATTTTTTGAAATGCTAACCAATACATTCACACTACTGTGGGCAGCTGTTAACTGGTCAGGGCAGTGGAAAAGGCAGCAAGGCAAAATTATTCAGGAAAGTGAGTTATTTTATTAGTCTAAAAATAGTTCACAGTACAATAAAAGTGTGTTAGTATATAACACACACACACACACACACATATACACACACACACACACACACACACACACACACACACACACACACACACACACACACACACACACACACACACACACACACTTTTATTTTATTTTGGTTTAATGGAACATTATCACTTTGTTTGAAGCATAGGCATTTATAGGCCCACCCACTCCCAAAGCAATTTCTCCTGCAGTTACTTTTGTTGACAGTTAAAGCTAAATTAAATGTAAATTAAATCCTTGCCATAGTGAATTTAGTTGTGACTAATGCTGTGTGAAGGAGCATACCATGCTTTGGGTTGCATGTCACTTTCCAGTCACACTCAGCTAGCTCAGAGCGGAACATGTCGATCCACAGACGTTTTCAGATGCTGTGTTAAACAGAGAGGAAAAACCTCCCAGATGCTGCTGAAGACATATAGACTTATAGTCATTGAGCTATATGGAGGGCTTTGCTGATTGACTTCAGTGTCACACTGCATGCTCTTAATGATTGCAACTCAAGACAATCTTCCTCCCAAGTTGTCCACATGAGTGCATTTTAAGAACCTTAAAATATCAGTGACACATTTGTTCATTCATTCACCTTCAATAGCCCATTTGTTCTGCTAAGTGTTGTGGTGGATCAAAATACCATGAAACACTGGTCAACAATACACCCTGAATGTGACTAATATGTGGTACAGATTTATTATTTTGAACATTTACAGCACTGATTTATTCATGTTCATCAGCATAGAATAAAAATGCAATAAAGCTGAAAATACAATTTATAGCCTGTGTATGGCTGTTAATTGAAGTGCAGCTTGACACATTCTTGCTGGGTTTTTTTGTTAGCATTTAACTACACTAATAAAATGATGTCATGAACCAGTTTTTGTTTGTGAATAACAGTGAAACAGCCTGTTTATTAAACATATTCTTCAAGCAGTACAAAACTACTATTAAATAATATACACTCTCCTCCATAAATAATGGAATACTGAGAACAGCTTTCGTTTCCTGATATTTACGTCTAAATGTGTTAAACAACTTAGAACATGTCACCTTTTGTTTAAACTCATTTTTTCAAGTGATTAATATTTGAAAAGGTGACTGACATATCTTTCTTAGTGCTCAGGTGAGCCCTTCTAGATTGATTGTTTATACAAGACCAGTATAAGGCAGCTGTCTTTGGGAGAAAAGCAAGCCATTTTAATGCTGAAAATTGACCAGCACCACTGTACAACAATTATGAATGTACTTAAAAGAAAACTAACATCCAGACATCAAATAGGTTGGCCAAGAATACAACAGCAGGTGATACAAAAAAGGTTCCGATACCTGTGAAGGCTTTAAAACCAGAAACAAAATGTCTATACCATTTAATGCACCCACCTATCAGCATTTAGACCAGAATGGCATGAGGAATTATTCTTCACCAAAGTAATGGAAAGGTCAAGTACATATCAATTAAGCACATGGAATGCAGTGCCATTGTTTGGGTTTGCATAGATGCTTCTGGAGTGAGCGCACTAATATTTATCGCTAATGTAACTCAGGATGGCAGCAAAAAAAAACTAATCCCCAAATCTACATAAACAATGTTTGAAAATTAGCAGAGAAATATATTCAATCTAATTAGATGGTTTTAGACTGACCAAGTCAATACATTTAAATTTAAAATTTCACCTCCTGAAGAGAAAACAGAAGGAAGAAACTAAAGAAAACTAACAAAAATGGACAGAAGCTGCAGTGCATGGCTGGAAAAGCATCACGAAAAAAGGATGCAACAATTTGGTGATGTCAGAGGGTCTCCATTTTGATGCAGTTATAGCAAGAATGAGACATGTAATTAAATATTAAGTGCAATTTTCTTTCATTGAAGACTATACAATTCAAAACATTTAGAACTAATATATCAAGA
This sequence comes from Silurus meridionalis, assembly GCF_014805685.1. Classification (NCBI taxonomy): domain Eukaryota; kingdom Metazoa; phylum Chordata; class Actinopteri; order Siluriformes; family Siluridae; genus Silurus; species Silurus meridionalis. Next base: position 14,754,122 of record NC_060886.1, read on the forward strand.
AATGAACTTATTAACTTGCTTATTGTATGCTACATGAAATCAATTTCAAGCATGACTTTTAAATTGTGTAGGAAAAAATCTAATCATGCAATGGCAAAATTGTTAAAGCACTATATTCTGTACCTTATTTAAATAACATGGTCGCTACTCCAAAAATGAAATGGAGCAGTTGAATGCCTGAATTTGACCTCAATAAGCTGCAACAAATGGAGAAATCGGATATTGACATCACACCCCTAAGATTAGCACCAAAATAAAACTTAGTCAATTATCTGTTACTTCACATTGCTGGAAGCCACAGAACAGGCTGGGGGCAGTATGCTGGCATGATGTAAATGCTAACTTGCAGTTTCGGGCACTGATTTGGCTAGTTGCAGGGACAATTGAGCCCAATACTGGTTTCATTATTGAAGTTTAGACAACATTATCAGATTATCGGAAAATCTGATCACAGGGGAACCTCCACAGCCAACTCGGCCTACAAATGGTGCCAGGCTCCTGAAAAGCACATCATCATGCCAAATGCTAACTTTCAAAGAATCATTGATAATGGCACGATGGGAGACAATTTGTTGGAAAGGAACAATAAATTTAAAAATCCAACACTATAGAAAGATATGCTGAGCCATGTTGGGGGTGTTTAGTTACAGACTGCCACAGTTGTATTCCATTAGTCTACACCTGCTCCACACACGGTGATGTACAGATCAGTACTGAGCTGTGCCTGCGGGTGGGCTGCTGCTTTACCTCCTGGATCTGCCATGTGCTGCCTTGGCAATAGCTTCCTGGGAGAGCTGTGCCCTGCAACTGGCTTCATCCTTATGCACACTTGAGATCTATTTTATTCCTTCTATCTCCAGGTGTACAGCATCTATTTAGCCAACTGGGATGGTCATATGTTTAATCAAGGACCTCAAGGTTTACCATGAAAGTGTTTTAAGGGCAGCATAGAAAGATGAATTAGTGAAATTCATCTGAACTTAATTTTCAAGACTTGCAGAGAGAGACTATCAAAATGACCATAGATGTTTGTTTTATTTTTATGAATTCGATGTGGCTTCTTAGCAGGAAGTATTTTAAAGCCGGGTCATTGTAGAGTGCTCAGAATGTATAATAATAATAATAATAATAATAATAATAATAATAATAATAATAATAATAAGTTGAATTTATATAGCGCCTTTCCCAAGCTCAAGGACGCTTTATAAGGTACAATATTTCAATATTTCAAGACAGATGAAATATAATGAACATACATAAACATAAACATATTCATCAGACATTTGCCCAGGACGAAGGATCACATGCAGCTGCATGAGTTACTAACAGTGACAACACAGAAACAAAAACATACAGGACAAGAGAAAGAACACTACATAGTACATGAAACATACACAAAAATTAAGGACTCCTAACACATATGCATTGACTGATAGTGGAGGTTGAAAAGGTGGTATAGAATTCTGTACATATTGGCAATAAAGCTTGACTAAACCTTGTCTGCTACATTATATCTTTAGTACAGACAATGCCAGAAATCTTGACAATTTTTAGACAAGATAACCTTAAGTGAAGGCCACTTTTTAAAGAAACATAAAATCATGACTAGATTGTCTACTGAAATTAAATGTCTAAACCAACATAATAGGATGATGAAGAACAGACCTACAAGAATGGGTTTTATGAGTGTTCTTTTAGAATTGCCAAGCAATGAATGCTCAAGTCTGGGATTTAACAAGGAGTCTTTATGTGTAAGCCAAATGCAACTGTAACTGTGAGAGTTCCTCCACAGCTTTTTCAACAGGTGTGCTGCTTGTGAAGAGACATTGGGAAAATAAACAGCTAATGGAATGAACTCTGCTTTTTTTTGTAGTTCCAAAGTTCCAGGTATTTGGTAGGTAAGTTTGTTGTACATACTCTAAAGTATTGGAAAATGGAAGATATAATAGCTAATAAAATATACTAAGAACTAAAACATTTCATTTAGAATACAATCTGAAAGGAATTCTAGGTATTAATCAGACACTTCTGCAGAAGAACAGTTTTGGATTAAAAACATTGTCATTTATGCCATAATATGCCAAAACTGTAATCATTTTGAAGCAGCAACAACCAATTTAATAGCACAGAGGTGCCATCATTTTTAGTTAAGCCATTGCACTTTCAATTTTTGAGTCTTTGGAAAAACATGAAAACTTAAGAAGACAGGACATGAAAAACTGGCATCGAAATCAGACAGTGGTTATTTTCACTTCATGCTGACTTTATCTGTTTGAACTTTTACCCGTGAATTCACAAGGCTCTGTTTGTGAGCAAGTAGAAATGAGGTTGGTGAGACTATTTGCTCATTGAAAAATTTAGGTTTTATTAAGTGGTGGCCACTATGGAACTTTGCCTTGCTGTTATTGTATTGTTTAAATACAGATTTTCTCTAACATATAACAAAAACTGTGGTTTGTCTGCTAGATTTTCATCTTACCGCTTGAAACAAAGTAATGCAATTCAGTACTCTTTGTACTAATTACACAAATTAATGAATGTGAACCAAAATGGTGTTTTAGTTTTCATCAATTCACTGCATTTCAGTATCACCTTTGCAGGTCATGGTAAATAGAAAGAATTAATAATTTCTTTTAAGGACATAATCTCAATTCATAGAAATAGATGCATTCAGTTTTACTACACATATACAGTGAGGAAAATAAGTATTTGAACACCCTGCTATTTTGCAAGTTCTCCCACTTAGAAATCATGGAGGGGTCTGAAATTGTCATCGTAGGTGCATGTCCACTGTGAGAGAAATATTCTAAAAAAAAAAATATCCAGAAATCACAATGTATGATTTTTTAACTATTTATTTGTATAAGTATTTTTATTTTACAAATAAGTATTTTACGAATAAGTATTTGAACACCTGAGAAAGTCAATGTTAATATTTGGTACAATAGCCTTTGTTTGCAATTACAGAGGTCAAACGTTCCCTGTAGTTTTTCACCAGGTTTGCACACACTGCAGGAGGGATTTTGGCCCACTCCTCCACACAGATCTTCTCTAGATCAGTCAGGTTTCTGGCCTGTCGCTGAGAAACACGGAGTTTGAGCTCCCTTCAAAGATTCTCTATTGTGTTTAGGTCGGGAGACTGGCTAGGCCATGCCAGAACCTTGATATGCTTCTTACAGAGCCACTCCTTGGTTATCCTGGCTGTGTGCTTTGGGTCATTGTCATGTTGGAAGACCCAGCCTCGACCCATCTTCAATGCTCTAACTGAGGGAAGGAGGTTGTTCCCCAAAATCTCGCAATACATGGCCCCGGTCATCCTCTCCTTAATACAGTGCAGTCGCCCTGTCCCATGTGCAGAAAAACACCCCAAATCATGATGCTACCACCCCATGCTTCACAGTAGGGATGGTGTTCTTGGATGGTACTCATCATTCTTCTTCCTCCAAACACGTTTAGTGGAATTATGACCCAAAAGTTCTATTTTGGTCTCATCTGACCACATGACTTTCTCCCATTACTCTGGATCATCCAAATGGTCATTGGCAAACTTAAGACGTGCCTGGACATGTGCTGGTTTAAGCAGGGGAACCTTCTGTGCCATGCATGATTTCAAACCATGACGTCTTAGTGTATTACCAACAGTAACCTTGGAAACGGTGGCCCCAGCTCTTTTCAGGTCATTGACCAGCTCCTCCCGTGTAGTTCTGGGCTGATTTCTCACCTTCCTTAGGATCATTGAGACCCCACGAGGTGAGATCTTGCATGGAGCCCCAGTCCGAGGGAGATTGACAGTCATGTTTAGCTTCTTCCATTTTCTAATGATTGCTCCAACAGTGGACCTTTTTTCACCAAGCTGCTTGGCAATTTCCCTGTAGCCCTTTCCAGCCTTGTGGAGGTGTACATTTTTGTCTCTAGTGTCTTTGGACAACTCTTTGGTCTTGGCCATGTAAGTAGTTGGATTCTTACTGATTGTATGGGGTGGACAGGGGTCTTATGCAGCTAACGACCTCAAATAGGTACATCTAATTTAGGATAATAAATGTAGTGAAGGTGGACATTTTAAAGGCAGACTAACAGGTCTTTGAGGGTCAGAATTCTAGCTGATAGACAGGTGTTTAAATACTTATTTGCAGCTGTATCATACAAATAAATAGTTTAAAAATTATATATTGTGATTTCTGGATTTTTTTTTTAGATTTTGTCTCTCACAGTGGACATGCACCTACGATGACAATTTCAGACCCCTCCATGATTTCTAAGTGGGAGAACTTGCAAAATAGCAGGGTGTTCAAATACTTCTTTTTCTCACTGTATATGCATACAATACTCTATGCTTCACACTGAAATTGAATCTAATATCAAATATATTGTCATTGATATAAACAATCTGCAGTTATATTTTTTAAAATAAGGATAAACAGCAAAATCATGAGAACAGGACATACTCCTTCTATCACACATATTTACTTATTTGATATATAAAACATATATAATATATAAACATATATACACATACATATTTCAGAATAATTTGGTAAAGATTTTGACTTTGTACCGCACACTTAATAGTAAATGCTTTAAACCCTGAGTGGTGTAATAGAAAGCATTTCCTAACCCTATAAAAATTAACCTGAGAGTGAGATAATTTTCTTCTCCTGTGTAAACAGGCAGTAGCAGCATGTATGATGATGTCAGTAACATAGCTAAGCGAACCTGCAGGTAAAGGAACACACAAGGCGTGTAACAGTACACGTATTTCTACCCAAAATTTTGGGCACAGCACTTTCAGTTCGATACACAGGTGCACCGAATGCAGTCCTTTTTTTGCGAGGAACATAGTTAAAATCCTGAGTTCCCTTGAGAAGGCATTAAGTGGCTGACCGCAAGTTTATCTAGTCTCAGCCTTGCACTTTGTGCACATTTCTTTTTATTATTATTATTATTATAATACTTGAAAACATACACAACAATGCCAGGAGTTTCACTGTGGCTAATCACTCCATACCAGAAATATGCATGAAAACGGTAAAGAATTCATAGTGCTAGCATTAGCCACTAACCAGCAAGTGGCTAGTAGTTAATGCTAGTGATATGGATTCTTTAGAGTTTAATTTCCAGCTTCAATAATTTCTTTTAAAAGGAGAAATCCTGACAATTCCACCTTAAAAACCTTAACCACCTTAAACGCCTTTTACTGGTCGGCGTTATCTTGTGTTATGTGTCTTGTCTTGTATTGTCTTGTGTTGTCTGTCTGCACTGTCTGTCTGTACTGTTTTTTGTCTGCACTGTTTGCACTAGGTTGCACTCGATGCACTTTATGTAGCTTTGTGTTGTGTTGTAGCTCTATGTTGTTTAGTTTAGCACCAAGGTTCTGAAGGAATGTTGTCTCGTTTTACTGTGTGCTGTGTACCACTGTCTATAGTACAAATGACAATAAAAGCCTCTTGACTTGACTTGATATCGATGGAGTGAATAAATAAAGGATGGAAGGAATAAAGACATTTGTTATTTATTTATAAGTATGCTGAAATTTGTATTTGTAACAAATGTAAACTATTTAATTCACTTTTTCCTTTTATTTAATTTAATTTAATATATTTAAATTTGTGCCAATAAAATGTTTTTTTAAATGTTAACTTCAAATGATAATATTTAACTGCGTTAATCAAAAACGACAAGCAATTTTATTTTTTGCATTCTTTGCATTCTTCCCCTAACCCTGCCAAAAATTAACCAAACCGTGACTTATAAACCGGGGTACGTACCAAACCATGAATTTTGTGTACCGTTACACCCCTAAAACACACTGTACCCAAATGGACGCTGAAGGTTCAGTAATGGTGCTAAATTCTCTTGTTGTCTTTTGTGTATTTTTATTGCTTTTGGATATATTGCATTGAACTAGCTGTTCTGTTCACAGACATCCCCCCTGCTGCTCCCTTCTGATGAAATATGCCGCAGAGATTCTAAAGCCTCCTCTTCCTCCACTTACAGCCTGACTCTAGCTATTCCACACAAAGCTTTGTCCTCTTTCTTACCCCAAACCTGAGAAGCTAATGCCCTGAACATTATACTGCCATTGATTGCATGGAGAAGAACCTGTCATCATGTTAGGGTGGAGCTACACTGCCACACACACAGCAGTAAGTGTCTCACATGATGCACAGCTTATTTTCCCAAAATCACAGACCTATATTAATCCAGCTACATATACAAGACCATGCCTAATTTACTCTTACAGCATATAATGGTATGCATTATAAAGATTGGGGCTGGGCAAATAAAATATTATAAGATAATATCAGTATGGTCAACAAAACACTTAATGTTAGTATTATTGAGATAACAAATGTGTTCTTTGCTTCAATGAAACAGGTATTGAACTCTTTGGCCTGAATGCCAAGTCTGGAGGAGAATGTCTGGAGGAAACCAGGCACCGCTTATCACCTATCCAATACCATCCCTATAGTGAAGCATGGTGGTGGCAGCATCATGCTGTAGGGATGTTTTTCAGTGGCAGGAACTGGGAGACTAGTCAGGATAAAGGGAAAGATAAATGCAGCAATGTACTGTGACATCCTTGATGAAATCCTTCTCCAGAGTGCTGTGGACCTCAGACTGGGACGACATTTCATCTTAAAACAGGACAATGACCCTAAGCCAAGATAACCAAGGAGTGGCTACCAGACAACTCTGTAAATGTCCTTGAGTGGCCCAGGCAGAGCACAGACATAAAACCATTTGAACATCTCTGAGGTCTGAGATCTAAAAATGGCTGTACACCGGTACTCCTCATCGAACCTGCTGGAGCTTGAGAGGTTTTGTAATGAAGAATTTAAGAAACTTCCCGAAAATAGATGTACCAAACATGTAGCATCATATTCAAAAACACTTGAGGCTGTAATTGGTGCCAAGGGTGCTTAAACAAAATACTGAGCAAAGACTATGAATACTTATGTACATGTAATATTTTTTCTTATATAAATTTGCAAAGATGTCAAACAAACTTCTTCCACATTGTCATTATGAGGTATTGTTTGTTGAATGTTGAGGATAATAATGAGTTGAATCAATTTAGGAAAAAAGCTGTAAAATAACAAAATGTGGAAAAAGTGAAGCACTGTGAAAACTTTCCGGATGCACTGTAATTACACCTATAAAAGACAATATATAAATAATGCAATATTAATAAATATTAATAATGTGTTGACAGTCCCAGGGTGGAAGTTTATATTGTACAGTGCTCCTCAGCAAACCTAACCCCTTTGTGTTTTTTATATATATTTTTAGAGCAATTGTGGTTACATAACCAGGACTGTATGTCTAAATTCTGTGCCTTTGTTATGTATATACCACTGTGTCACTGATCGTTAAATTGATATGTCCATAAACCAGAATTCTAATTACTTTATCTCATGATCATTACACAGTACTTATGGCCAGTGGTGCCTGCCAGCTCTCTGCTGACCTTCATTTTTACGATAACACTTATGTGCCTTACCTCAGCTTCTGTGCATTAGCTCAAAAACAAAGCCGTAATACAGCAACAGAGAATATACTGTTCCATCAATGACCTAATAATATGCTCGCTGGGTGTCTGTGTATAGCACAATTCTGTCCAACACAGCAATTACAGTTTGATTTAAAGCTCATGCTTTAGGGACTTTTGGAAAACTTTGCTGCAAAAGCAACAGATCAGGAGATCAGAGAAAAAAAGAAATTTCAATTAAACAGGCACAGTAAAAAGATTGTGAAATAAAAGTGCGTCTCAGAAAGGTAGGGCAGCAAATTAATCTGGATTGGTGCTTAAAGGAGATTTCTCTCATTGCACCCATACTAGATAAAGGCGGACAGGTATAAAAAAAAAGGTTAAAATTCAATTTGCTCACTAGAGGAAATGATCTGCGATCAGGTAACAAAAGAGATAATCTGATGGTTGGGAGCAACGTAAAATCCTTTGCATTTGCGTAAAGCTAATGCCGTGTGATAACCTGGATTCACCTTTTTAATTAAATGCCCTTGGGGTTCATGATTGGCAGTTGATTTAACGTCACTAAGATTCCAAAAGCTTCATAACATGTTCATGATCATGTGTAGATTACCGGGTTTATCCTGTAGACTTAAACATCAACTAATTTTAATATGATCCTCGTTTTATCTTACCTGTAATTCCATTAAGTCAAATACAAACTGCCTAACATGCCTATTAACATGTGCACTTTATCTTCGTCATTTTTACATGATTGGGTAGTCACTCATTTACAGTTCCACCAAGATTCCAGCTGCATTCTGCCTCTTCAAAGACAGTCATTTGCACCTGCAGCTATTTAGCACTAAGACAACATTGATTTACGTCTCATACGAGATCCAAACCAGCAATGCTCCAGTTTACGGTATGAAACATCTTCAATGTTTGCCAGCATCCTTTATCTAAACAAAATCCCTTTACCAGCTCTACAAGTTTATGCCTTGACGGATTGGACACTGTCGGCTCCGCTATCTTAATCGCATCTCGTCAGAGAGCCAACGATGATAATGAAACCTCAAAGATGTGCCATACAGTATATATTGTCTTACCCTTGGCTTATACAGCTCCCTATCACTGTAATGAATGCCTGATACATATCGAGGGAAAACATTGTCCCGGAAACCCTTCAGCCCTGTGAGTAAACAGGCAATTTGTTGACTTGTTTGCTGACTGAGATTTCTTAAGGAGGCGGCAGTGGTGGATGAGCTCTGCGGAACAAAGTCACATCTGGTTAACACTGTGTGCAAGTGTTCTATGTTTGTACTCCACAATGCTTGATACAATGTACATAGTTTACAGTAGCAGGGCGCTTTGCGTCTGCAAGCACAGCACTAACTACACCATCAAATTGTTGCGTATATCATCTCTGTGGCATAGCGCTGCTTTGAAGCCGCACGAAGATGACCCTCTGATTCTTTCACAGCTGGATAGTTATGATCTTGCAGGTTTGCATACTCAAATAATAAGCCTGCAGAGACATCTCATTTCAAGTTTTATCCATCGCTTATATAATAGGCGCACTCTGTGCCTTACAAACAAGTTAGTACACTTGGCTTAACAAAGATATTAATGTCCCGAGTACAGTTATTGAAGCATGCAGCAATATGTGCCCATTCCATTTCCAGTCGCAATTTAAAACATTTTTTCATCCTTTCTCTTAATGTCTGAAACAACAGATAGGAAGTCTCCATCTCTCAGCTGTTAATCATTTGCAGAAACAATATGACAGGGTTTTATTAGTAATGCAATGTGCCGCTGGCATTCACACTCAACAGATCCTTGTACAAATAGCAGCCTCATGCAATATCCGCTTTGATAAACGATTCGCAATATCGCTAATGACACAGTGACATCATAGCAAAAAATTCATTATGAAAGCTATGAGAGATTTTTGACAGTGGCACATGTTAGCCGTCTGTTTTCATTAATATGTTTCTACATAGTTTTTACAAAACAACACGAACACAGCTGCATTTTATTTTTAATATTAAAACTATATTCAGATGGATAACAAAAGCAAACAAATGGTAGCTTGGTTATTTGCTCAGTACCGAGTGACAGAGCATTTAAGCAAGCGTTCATGGAGAGTGTGACTGTGATGAAATATTTCTATCCTGATAGGAGTGGTCTCTTCCAGGACTCACTGAATGGTTTCATGAGCATAAAAATGATATAAATCATGTTACGGTCTCCGGGTCTCAAACCAATTGGACATCTTTGCGGGATTTTAGACCGGGCTCTTAGACAGTGCTTTTTACTACCACCATCAAAACGCCTTTTCATGTAATATCTTTTGGAAGAATGGTCTGCTGAGTCTCTGCTGTGGGACAGTGAAGCTGTTCTGGTGGCTTTCGAGCCCAAAATATTACTAAGACATGCAAGCCCTTTTAGTTTTTCAGCTTTCTCTAAATATCAACCAGCTGTCTGTACAGGTCTCACCTCTTCCCTCTAAAGCTTGCTTAAATGGATTTCACTCACTTTCAGTAAGCACTTTATCCTGATCAGGGGAAAGGGTTTGTTTGGAGACAATCCAGGAATACTGGATGTGAGACGGGAATACACTAGTGTAGGACACCATGCATGCTCATGTACACATGCAGGCAAACCATAGGGGCGATTTATTTTAGCCAATACACCTACTGATGCATTTTCTGGGAAGTGGGAGAACCCAGAGGAACCCCAAATAGACAAGAGGGGAACATGCACAGAAACTCCACCCACACAGCACAGATGTGCAAGCTTTAATGCTGCATCAATACCCAGTGTTTTACCATGCTGCCTTGTTATTTTTTATTATAACTTATTCTTATTCAAGAGAATTTCCACTCTGACCAGTTTCATCTGCAGTGCAATGTGAAGGTTCTGAATGAGTGACCGGGGTGTTAGTCCCATGAGTTCCAGGCTGTATAATGAGTTCCCATGTTGCCATAACTGTACATATCTTTGTATTAAGGCACCAGCAAAAAAAATTAAGGTAAATGTTGTTCTCTACAGCTGTGGTGGACTTGGTGCCAGTGAACAGATGCAACCAATGAGTAATGGTGCAGGATAGATATAAGAGCTAAGGAGTGTGAAAGTCTGTGGGAAGACGGAAATCAGGATGAGCTTTAATATCCTCCCTGAATCTTCAGGAAAGTCATTAGGTCATAGGAGTGTGAACGATGTAATGTGGGGGCCTGTTTTTATAATGAAGTGATGGGGTCCCTTCGGGAAACAATGGTGGAGGCCGGTGCTTTCACTCGCCAGCTCTGAAAATGAATGTTTTGAAGTGCTATCTGCAAAGGATCCCCCCCAGGCACCTGCTGGCTGGGTATCGAAGAGTAAGGAGGCATCCAAATTGCACAAAGCCATTTTGATTACAGGCATGCTGTCAGTCCATATCTATGTATCAGTCTCTCTATCAGGAATAATGGACCTGACAGGCAGGATGTGCTAAATAATTCAGTCAGATTTTGGCACCCGGAGACAAGCTATTGTGACAAGACCTCTTTAGGGTATCCCGACGGGAAGGGACAGAAAATGGCTCAGACTGTCAGGTGAAATTACTGAAAGACTGCTGAGGAGGAAGAAGTCTGTTTGGCATTGTTTTTTATTGTCCTTAAGTTAAACAGTAACCTTTATTGCAATATTTATTCAATAAACGATTTTGCAGCAGTGTGAAAATTAATTCTAAATGTCAAACTATGATCAGCTTGGAAATCTTTTTTTTTTTTTAATTGACTACAAACAGAAGTTTTGATTTTGCAAACTAATGTGCTATGCATGAGGAAATCCTGGTGAAAAACTAACAAAAAAGAAAACTAGAAGCTGTAGCTAAGGTTTTCTGACATTCTAAAAACTATGTACTTTTTAATTAGATAATTAGAACTTGAAATTGGGTTCAGTAGGATATTTTGCTTCAAAAACGTACTACTGGTTCAGTTTTCGACTGTATACCATCAGGAATTATCAGGAAAATTACTAACTGATCCAGCAGCTGGTCTAAAATTGTATCCTGAGGCATCTCAAGGGCAGTACACACCAAAAAGTTTAAACAACATATGACCTTTCAGTCATGCCAAACAAGAAACTATGCAGTAATCTCCATATTTAATAGGCAGTCTGATGTGAAATATCAAACCTAACTGCATGGTAAGAGAAATGGCAAGGTTCACTGCATTATTTACTCTGGTTATTATTTGCATTTATAATATCCAAATCTTATAAGATGTTAATGCAGTTTCAAGGCTGCATCTACAGCATGCTGCGATGTTAAACATTCCACTGCAAAAGTGCACTTAACCTCTTCCTCCTCAGTAAGTGTATGTGTTTTACAGGGTTGTTTTGTGGTTTGGCAGGGACACTTGACGCAATGGGTGTACATCTTATTAATAGAATTCAATTATAAAAAAAAGAAAGCACTAATCTGAAGTGTGCAGGAAAAAAAATGCCTATTGTTGTTAAGAAGGACTGTTATTATTTTTTAAATCCAGGATCTGGAATACCTGCATCCACCACAAAATATGCTATGTCATGCTAATCCTGTTGATTATATCCTGTTGACTCTTTTGCCTCAATATATCACTTTTCTCCTTTTATATTAAGAAATTAACTTATGTGCATGCACATTTATGCTACATATTCACTACATCCCTAGGATTTGGCAGGTTTTTTTATTCCATAACGATGTAATAAAGCGTTTTAGCCCATGTTAGCCCATTTTCAATTCTCAGCCTGATAGCAGATTGGGAAAATGAAGCGTGCAGTGAAAAGCAGCACTTTATGTATCTTTCATCTGGCTACCAATTTCAGCGTGAAGCAATCTGTTTATGCTATAGCTACAGTATCAGCGCCTTTGGAGCGGGTATACTTAGCTGCTGATATGACTGTCAACACACTGTGTATAAGACTCTGAATAGGATACCTCAGTATGTAGACATGTTTATCTTAGCAAAAGTGTTTAGCATTGAGCCTGCAACTTAGCTGTCTGGCTGTTTTACCTCCCCTCGATGACGGCAAACCACTGACGTGTCACTCTGGTTTCAGTGTTCAACCAGATGAAATAATCATGTTAATTTTAATGTGCTATTGTTCCATTGCTAACAACATAATCACAGCATTTTTCGGGTACACAGAATGATTAATTAATGCCTGAAAATAAGAATAAGAAAAGTACAGATAAAAAATCACTCCAGTCAAAATAATTAAGTTGCTAGATTTAAATTCAATTGTGTATCTTGCAAACTGATGAAACATTGTGTTTTTATGCAATGGTTAAAATTGTAAAGCAACTAAGCTTTCTTGTGGAATGTAGGCTTAATGATACATAATTGAATTAACTGAATAGGTCTCAGCGGTCAAGGCTATGGGTTACTGTTCAGAGGGTTTGAGGGTTTAAGTCCACTAATGTCTGAAGATGCCACTACCGGGACATGGAGCAAAGCCCTTAACAATCTCTGCTACATGGCTGCTCTAAAGTATATCATGGTTGACTTGAACTTTTTTACATATAAAGCTGGGATATATAAATACATAATTTCACTGTACTCTAATATGCAAAGCCTTAATAATAATCCAGAAGTAAGATGTCATGAAAATCATTAATATTTACCTTAGCTACAATTTATTGTGAATGAAGCCAAATTATATTAACCACTAATTTTACTGGAAGTCTTATCTAACATAGAAACAGGTCAATGTTGTTAAATAAACATCAGTAGGCTTTTTAAAAATCTTCAACTTTCATACTGCGATCTGATGGCTTAGTCCTCTCCAGACGCACATGGACCGCTGAAGAGCTGAAGTGATAACTACATCGTGTAGCAACAAAAGTTCACTCCGGATGACGATTTGGCATGTTTGTTGTTGCTGTTTTCTATGCTAAAATTTTATTGGATATTAAACTACATTTACTGGATGCTAAATTTAAATTTTGTAGTGCTGAGCCTATTCGTTTGTTATACTGACTGTACTGCCAGTGGCTGGATGAGAGAAGGCGAAGTCTTTATGATTTGTCAAAAGTACAATAAAGATCTAAATAACAATGTTTAGAGTAAAAATTTAGAGTTTTTAGATCTTGGGAAATGTAATTATGTAAAAGTGCAAGTATTCGGGTTTCAATAATACTTAAATATAGTTTATATAAGCCAAAAAACTACTTTAGTATATTAGTAATAAAGTACAATATGTCAAGAGTTTTTCCAACCCTTGTACCAGGAAACAAACTGATCCTGGTCAACACTGCAGCATCTGATTCTATTTTTTGCTTGATCCTAAAAAGTACACAAGCAGCTCAAATAAGCATGTTAAACATAGAAAATTACAGTACATTTAATCACACTGAATAGCAGGACAACAAACAAAATGTACAGCAACCAGATGAGTCACGGCTTTATGTCTGAAACAGTATTTTGCCTCCAACTGCAGCAATAGACTATAACTCCATATTAATACAGACATCAACTCCACAGTGGAATAATGCAGCTGATAATAGATACGTTCCTAAAGAAGAAGAAATACTGCTGCTCCTGGATGCACACACAACACGCACTGTTGTCGCAGCTTGCCTGTGTTGTCCTTTTGCTGAAGTGTGCTTCCACTGCTCATTTCCTTCGCGTGTGTTCGCCTGCTATGTCAAAAGCCATGCTTTAAAAGAAGTCAAAGGCATTAAGGAGAATAACAAATGACAAGCACAAACTGCAGGTCACACAAACTAATTCAAGATCAGTGTGGTTAATTTTTTTTTTTAAAGCAGCTATATGGATCTTTTCAGCAGCCAGCACCAGGACTCCTATAGTAACAAGCTATTTATGTAAGCAGCCCATTAATGGTCAAGAGAACAGTTTCAGGGGAAAAAAAGCAGAATTATTTACATCAGCTTAATATCTGCCAACCACACACAGCATGGCTTTCCTTGAATACTTGTATTTTTCAATTACATTGTATGTTCCAGAATTAATATTTCCTTGAAATTCATTGCAAGATCGAAGGGAAAAAAACAAACAAACAAAAAAAATAATAGGCCAAGAGCAGTACAGCAAATTTGGTTTGTGCATCACAACCTTTTAAATCATGTATGCTATATTTGGGTCTCATACACATTTCATAATTTTTTTAAAACTTGCCAGTAAATAAAATTCATTAAAATCTGCTCAGGCCCACACTAAAGTCTAGCTGCACCGCATTCACATTGCATATTGTTTATGTAAATTGAATACAAATTCCTTAAAGGTACTGTCTTCCAAGATCTCTTGGAAATACAGACCCAGTATCAGGCCAAACCACCTGGCTTAAAACTAAACAGATCCAAATTATGTTGCTGAAAATGATCAATTAAAGCATGTTTCGATCAGCTCGGATACTCATCCAGCATATTGTGTTGGAACAGTGCTTACTCCAAATATGCTGATCTCTAAACAGCTGCAAAATCACACATAATTTACTTTGTCCAAGTCTCATTTGAAGCTGCCTGCATGCTCATTTCCATAAATTCAATTCAGTGTTGCAGTCTGAATATAACTAAGCTGAGTCAAAATAAACCACAATGTTCACCACTTGCTAAAAATCCAGCTCTGATTTATTTATTTTTAACTGGTTCAAAAAGCTGTGAGAGTTCAACTCTGCCCTCAGCATATTGCTGCCTATCTAGCAGAAGGACTCACTTGACCTTTGCTAGACTTTGAGCACCTTTTGATGCCGGCAGGAAATGCAATGCAATCTTTTAAACCAACTAAACCCATCTCAGCCAAAACGCTCTATAGCCAATTTAGCATGGTTGCTGAAAGTGTAGCAAGTGCTGCTTCTAATTTTTTTTCCCCTGAAAGTATTGAACAACTTTCAAGAGAAGTGTGCTTTATCTTGCAGCCAGCAGTGAAAGACTGTGACAGGCCGTGTTTCGGAGGCTGAGTGCTTTATCTCCATTCCCTTTGCAAAGCAGTGAAGCACAGCAGAAAGGCAGAGAGGCTGAATGCACTTCTCAGACAAGGAGACAGGAGAAACAAAAACAAGCAAGCATATCACTAATTAGAACAAAAAGCTCAGTAGTGGCAGAGCGGTGCACGTGGCTGATTTAGTTGAAAGGCGTGGAGAATATGAAAGAAACATGGACATAAATACAGAAAGCGCCTTAACAGAATAGCCAGCAGGTACAGGTAAGTGATCTTTAGCAATGGCTAAAGCAACTACTTGTATCATATTTGTGTTTAATTTATTTATAGGGAATGAATAACACTAGGCATTTTAACATAATCTTTGGTATTTAAAAGCTAAGCAATGAAGAAGCAAATTTCGCCTATAATTATTAAAGCATTCAAAGCCATCCTACTGAAATTACAGGGATTTCAGTAAACCTAACAAAGACACCAACATTTTAGTTCTGCAATCAGGTTAACCAATGCATACTGTATAGACACTTAATCGGATCTCTCCCTTTTTTACCCTGTGCATGTGCAGACAATCTATAGAAAAGAGATATAAATATGCATATTAGAATGCTTCTGTACGAATGTCCTTTAGACAGATGAGACAAAACTGTATGTTGAAACATGTTTGAGGATCTGTTATGTTTTTTGGTAGTTTTGTTGCATCTGGCATGAAAAGTCTTGAATCTGTGCAAAGCACAATGAAATCTGAAGACTACTGAGCGATTCTGGAGCAAAATGTCCTGCCCAGCATCAAAAAGCTCAATCTCAGTTGTAGCTCATCGGACCTCAAGTAGGGTAACGACCCAAAACATACAGCTAAAAGCACCCAAGAATGCAAAATACTGGGCTATTCTGAAGTGACCTTCTAGAGGAACTAATCTGAATCCTATTAAACTATGGAAATCTATTGAAAAGGTTGAACCATGCAGGCTGGAGAGTGAAGAGTGGGCCAAACTACCTGTTAATAGGTGCAGACGTCTAACTGAGAGTTCTAACTGTTTGTAGTGATTGCCATTAAATCAGAAATTAATAACAAAATCAGATTTGTATGAAATATTGAATAAACAATGTTGGACAGCAATTACTTTTTTCCAATGCAAGTTCTTTCAGAAAAAAATCAAGGGTTCTTTGTTTGTGTATATACTATATATATAAATATTAGGGCTGGCAATAGATTAAAATATTTAAGAGCGGTTAATCGCATGAATTAGGTCTTAATCATACATTTTTATCTGTGCTAAATGCATCATAAATTAATACTTTTTAAGTTTTTAATATTCTAATCAACAATTGCATTAGAAAAATAAGAATGCTTTATGCAAATGTATGTTTATTACAATACAACAATTTATACAAAATTTTCATGTAAATATTTAAATGTAATTATTATATTTAAATTACGTAAATCATCAGGACACCAAACAGAATTTCAGTGTTTTCACACAGACGGTTTTAATTGGCGGATACTGTATGTGCAATATAGTTGATTTTATTGCTTGATTTGAAGCTTGGAGCATCAGTAAAACAAAGGTTTAGTGATTAAAAAATGTAATTAAAACTTTATTTATTTATATTTTTTATAAAAATGGTCAAACAGAAATGGGCGCTGCATTAAATTTGTGCTTACGTATTATTAACACTTTACTTATATATATATATATATATATATATATATATATATATATAAGTAAAAAACACAGGTAGTCCTCTACTGGAGATACGTTACGATGACCCCATCATAAGTAAAAGATATCGTAAGTCGAAGTACTATTACTGTGACAGTCTTTCCTGCTTCATGCTGATATATAATTTTCATTTTCTGCTCTAAACTGATGGCTTTCCTCTTCTTTTTTTTCCCTACAAGCAGGAGACATACTTGGGCACTTGGAAGACATGCTTTTATCAGTAAAATTGCTGTTTGAAACAGTTTGAAACAGAAAAAAATACACACTGAGACTTTACTCCGTCGAACGCTAGCGAGAGTGTGGCATCTCACAGGGTGAGAGATACACTCATCCCAGCTGCACGTCGTACGCTGCTGCCTGTGCCTGTTGCGCAAAATGTTTAATATTTGCAATTTTGACGTATCGCTATTGTCAAATGAACGTAAAATGAACCATCATAAGTAATTTTACATATATATATATATATATATATATATATATATATATATATATATATATATATATATATAAAGTTTTAATGTCGTGTTTCATAGTTGCTTATATTTTTTTGTGTGCAACTGTAAACACTTAAACAGGAAAACTATGTTTAAAACAAAGGAAGTAATTAACATAATATTTTTATTTCATTGTCAGAGCCAAACTGTCTTTCATTTATTATATATACTGTCAATAGAGAATGTAACGTGAGGCCATTCTTCATCTATCTAGAGTTAATATTTTAGTGAACAACATTTTAAATTCAGAAACAGAACAAAACCACAGCCATTTTTTCTCATCTGGTATGAATCTATTGGCTTAATGTTGTTTTATAGAAGAGATTTGGTGCACCAAACACTCATTATATTAAGTAGCTTAAAACTAATTAACACATTTTTGAGTGAAGTAAATATGTTTTTGTGATTAACATTTACAATACAATATATATTTATTGTTTATGTGCGTGTATGTATGTATGTGTGTTTGGGGGTGTGTGTATATATATATATATATATATATATATATATATATATATATATATATATATATATATATATATATATATATATGTGATTATGAAAACTGCAATAACAAACAGATTTGCAATAGAATGCATCTTAATAAAGTGACATTTTGGCTTGTCTGTGTAATACCAAAATTGATGTTTCTGACTGGGTTATTGCTTAAATGTCTTGCTTACTTAATAATCATTCTGAACAGGTTTCAGAATCGTTATTATACTTCATGAATTCTCGTCCTCATCCTTCCCTCATCTCAGGTCTCAAGCAAAAAATTATGTTTGGACCCGCATTCCTTAAAATATCTTAGCAAACATTAAGCCTTTAATCATTAAGCTTTCCATCAAAAGTGCACATTAGTCTGTAAATGGTTATAAAGTACAGTAGCTGTGGGGATGACGGAGTGCACAGTCAGAACAGCCCTCCTCGTCCAAATAAACTGCTGCGAAAGTACAAGCTTTTGGTCTGTGAAGCCATGGAGATTTCATATTTGTGAAAATGTCAGTACATTAGTATTTCAGATCTGTGGCATCTCCAGCCTCTTCTGATGATCAGCACCCTTCACGGCTAGGGCTACGAGTTATTGGAGCTCACAATCTCTAAAACTTAAAAAGAATGTGCCGTGCATGCAGATCAGTGTAAAATGATTCAGTGCATGTAATATCAGTCACTGGATCTGTCTTCAAAAAGATTGGATGTGGATGAATGGGATTATGTATCACATTGGAGGATGTAATTAATTGTACGAAGTAATTCATTCTATGATTTCAAAGGGTGCCATTAAAAAACAGTACATGAGGGCCCTTTAATGCTTCAGGCTCTTTCTCCTGAGTGTGGACGGTGAATGAATTACTCTGCTGTGTGGCTTTTCTAGAACATTCCAGCATCGGGCAATCGGACGTCGCTGTATGCCAGGTGGCAGCTGGGACAGTTCTCTTTTAATCTGGCTCTGTGGCTCCGGTTCACTGCCATAACAGTCTGCCACATGGTGTAGGGGACTATGGAAAATGCAGCAGTGTTTCCCTAAGGCCATGTAGGATATGTGCTTGGAGAGTGTCTGATCATAGATGCTGGCCACAAGTGTGCGAATGAATGAGCCAATAGTATTATAAGATTACATAAGTGCTGAAAAATTAGGGCACCATTAGAGAAAATGTGGCAAAATTGAGAGAGACAGACTTTCAGTGCTCCGCCTTTAATTTTCTGATCTCTAAAAAGCAGGAAAGTGCTGTGAATCACAGACTGCAAATATTTTAAGACAACTACTGTAAGTACTATAAGTATATTTAAGTATTACTGTAGCTTTTTCTTATTAGAAAAACGCTGCACATGCGACCATGATGCATATCGTGAATACTGCTGTTTTTTTCTCTGTGATCAAAAAGGAGTTTAAAAAATGCTCATTGTCATGACGTCTATCAAACGCAAAAGTGATGTGATCCTAAAGTGACTGCACCCCCTGGCTCGCACCCCTGGCTCAAATTCTTCCACTATAAATCAGTTACAACCTTCAGAGTCTTTGTGAGTTTTTTTAATACATGCAACTAAGAGAAGGAAGACAGATTTAGGAGAAAAGAAAAAACAAGAAATATTTTTTTAGTAAATAGGTTTGTGTTTAAAACCTTAAGCCTAAAACCTTAGGTTTGTAAAATGCACAATATTTTCATTTAAACCATTTACTCAAACCAAAAGGGCTGAATTAATATGAAAATATTCAAAACCAAGATTCTGAAACTTCAAGGTAAAAATTTTATTTCTGTCACTCACTTTAACAGCAAGTTTCTTGAAAGCTTTTAGTTTTAAATGCATTGTAAAACATTGTCCTATTATTATTCATTAATGTGCACATATCTCCCAAGTCCCTTGATAATTACTGTAGAACTCTATTTTCATGCAAGCACAGGCGAATCTTAACAACTTAGCCTAATGACTCGTAATCTGTTTGGGCATACGCCAATTGATTTTTTCGTGTTCTCGCCCAGCTGCTATTTTCAAGGGCAGAGGAGAAAATGCCTGTGATGATGTGGGCTGGGAGGTGAAACAGGGTTTGTGGCATCTAAGATCTGCTAGCAAGGAGATTGCACTAAAAACACAGCCTACTGGGACTCGGGGGGCAAAGACACAAGCTGTAAATGTTTTTTCCTGATAGTGGTATGAGTTATGGTCAAAAATGTATATCACAGTACAGTTTTCTATCACAGTACAGCATTTTTATGGTATAATGATTTGATCTATAAAGTCAAAGGAATTACAAAGAAAATATTATTCATAAAAATCATGTTCATTTACTTTTAATCTTCTATTTCTTTGAAATTAGCTTCTCTCCTGCTTACATTGGTTATTATCAAATGATACTATTTCTTGAATGATTCTTTTAGAATCAGAGGATATGTCCTCTGCAACTTTCATAGAGACAAATTCATTGCAACCACAGAACACCATCCTTACAGTCCACACACACTTCTTATACACTTATATAAACACATGTTGACATTATTTTTGGCTTATCACACAAACGTGATTAGTGACTAAACATTCTGGTTGGAAAAGTAGGAGAGTAAACAACTGAAATAAAGGCAGCGTGAATGATTTCCAAATGCCGAGTGATGGCGTGCTGTGTTTGTTGTCACATGCAACCAGAAATCATGTTATTTTGTTGAGTCTTTTGCTCTCACACCTCATCCTGTAAGAATGATGTCCAATTCACATATTTTTCTCATGTCAAAGTCTTTCATACTGATATAATATGGACAAAAATCCATATGTCAAACAGAGTTTAGCACCAATCAACCAACCTTTTTTTGACTAAGCAAAGCTATAATAATCTTGCAAATCGTTCAATTTTCTCACAACTTGGGTTTGCGGTAGTACACTATCAGTACCACCACCCTCAAAATGTACATGCTGCTTCAAACGACTTATCAATGTTATAATCAAACTGTGCTAAGGCTGAAACGATTCCTTGAGTAACTTGAGTAATTCGAATACAAAATAGTCAATTTAACTATACACGGAGCATTGTGTTTCCCCACGGACTATTATTACTAGCGCACCACCTGGTAAACTCTGGAGCACTCTGGACATGTAAACACAGGAGATGCTGCAGAATTAAAAAAATGGTGGAATGGAACAAGGGCCGAGTAGAAGATTTAAAAGGAACACTGTTTCCACCACGTTAAAAAAAGTTTGCCTAATTCCGAGAAATTCCCAGATTTCAAGCTAGTCAGGCAGCGTCACCCACTCTGTAGTACCAAAAACCTTTACACATTAAAAATTAAATAAGATACAATCAATAGAATCGCATGGTATCAAACTAAGCCTCTGATCCCTGGAGAGAACTCTGTCTAACAATCAGCTCTGGAGGAGACGGAACAAGATGAAGCAGAGGAGCCTTGTTCATACACCAACAGCTTCAAACTTCAGGCCCACATGTTCATCAGTGGATGCACCAAAAATGTTGGATGTTTACAAGACATAAAGTCGCAATTGCGAGAAAAACTTAAATATGTGTTTTATAAAATACATTTTGATGATTTTATTAAAAAATACAAACATGTTTATGCATGTTGTCAAAATGTTATTGTAGCAGAACATGTCTTAATTATAGTTTAGCCATTATTATGCTATAGGTAATCAATTCATTTCATTTTTATTTGTATAGCGCTTTAACAATGAACATTGTCTCAAAGCAGCTTTACACAGATAATGCTGTGAAAAAAATTTATATGCTCTTTATAAGTGTAAGTTTGTCTTGTCTTGTCTTGAACAGTGTTTGAGGCAGGTCTCTTGTCTGAGTTGACAAGGAATTAATAAAATGTACAGAACATCTAACTAGTGTTTATTAAACTTTAATATTTGACCCACAAATGCTCTTTACTGCTTCCAACATTGTGAACATAAAATATCAATGTAAGAGATGGTGAAGTAGAACATTACTGAAATATATACTATATATATATATATATATATATATATATATATATATATATATATATATATAAATAATATATCAATAATATAAACGATTTCAGGTATTACACATGCATTTTTCTATCCTATTGCAAAAAGACTCAATAATTTGTAAGGTTTGTCAATATCCAGAAATCCAGCCCATGAATTTAGAACGACTTTAACAAGCGCATTGGTGTGTGTGTGTGTGTGTGTGTGTGTGTGTGTGTGTGTGTGTGTGTGTGTGTGTGTGTGCGTGTATATGTGTGTGTGAGACAAATATCCAATAAAACGACACAAATATCAATCAAATTGTGTTACTTTTCCTGTGCTATGCATTTCATCATTAATATGCATACTTTATTTCTATGCTCTGATCAGCCATATCAAGTGTCTGTACTCATTATTATCTGTCTTGCATTATTATTACCCTTCAAACTTTTAGCTTTATGTTGGTTAATTACACAGTATTGCTCATCTAGTAAGTCATTTCAGGGTGACCTTTCCAGCCTTTCTCTGCCTTTGACTTGGTCATTATAAGGCCTGAAATACCTTTACATTAAATGGTCAATATGATCAACATGATGGTCGAAATCATTATAATATTTAGTGCTAAATCATTGTTGCCAGCAGGATTAGTACAATTACTGAGACAGGGGAAAAATGTAAAAAAACACTAAAACAGTGCTCTCGAGCTGCTGGAAAGACTGTAATAGACTGCTTTCATGTCCCATTTGACAACGGTTCTGAGCATGTACTTACTACATCGTCACAGATTGGTCATGTGTCATTACGTCATGACCTTAGTCACAAAAGAATATCTGACTTCAAAGACTAAAGCAAGAAAGTCAAACAAACCATTCAAGATTTATATTCAACCTGTTAGCCTTCGCCACAGCTTTTGGGACTCACGGCTGAAAATGCCCTCCTAAATTTAAATGTTAACAGTTCCTGATAAAAGTGGGCTACAGACACAGTTTAAATATATTTGAAAACAAGACACTTTGAGCTTTACTGTAACAGAAAGTTATAAATGATGAAGTACCGTGAATATAAATTTTCCTGAATTGAAAATTGTTACTCTTTATATATAAATACATGAAATCTGTAAGGCAGTAATCCAGAAAATGTAAAGGGTTAAAAGCCACATGTTTAATAAGTATATATTTCAAATTTTATGAAGATTTCTATGGAAAATTTGATTCCTACAAACATTTATCCGAGACTATGTCTGATCATTTTCTCCCTCCCCCTGTTTGAGACACACCTGCTAAACTCAGGTGGCCATTCATACTCTATTCATACAGTCTGCATATACATTAATGACTGACCATTAAAGGCTATTTTTATACATGTTTGGCTATTG
This sequence comes from Silurus meridionalis, assembly GCF_014805685.1. Classification (NCBI taxonomy): domain Eukaryota; kingdom Metazoa; phylum Chordata; class Actinopteri; order Siluriformes; family Siluridae; genus Silurus; species Silurus meridionalis. The sequence goes on from NC_060886.1 coordinate 14,777,545, forward strand.
ATATTGATTTGGCATTAATGTTGATGGCTAGGTAGTCAGACAAGCTATTGTTTTAAGGTTTTTGCCCCAAGAATATTTTTCACACCACTGCTTCGTGCAAATCTCCAACAAAACAACTTTTTTGACTGTCCATTTTTTTCTTAGTTTTCTTTTATTTTGGCTTTTTTTTTTTTTTTTATAACTGGCTGGAAATAAAAGGTTTGAAAAAGTGGTGCATAATAAAAACTTGGACACCTGCTTAAAGAGTGGAGTGGTGTGTGGTCTTATTTGTTTTGTAACACTATATTCTACCAGCCATTTTTTTTACCAGCAAGATTTATGCGAAATTTATTCCGAAACATGTACTAACAATACACCAATCAGTACTTTGACGTAAACAAAAGAATAACCATCTAAATTACAACACTATTGTTTGGGCGGAGCAAAAATGCTTTACAGCATGTTGTTCAGTGGACCCTTATCTTTCCTAATAAACCGGGATTAGCAGCAGTGGATGTGTTTGTGACTCGTTATTACAATAAATGTGTAAGTCTTGCATTTATTTTATGCATGTTGTTTGTGTGTACTGCTTGCACAAATAAAGCAAATACTTTCTTATTCACTTTCTATTGAAAAACAGTGATCTAAAATCGCTACTTGAGACCTAGACCTTTAGAAAGATGTATAGTTAGTCATGGTTACTCTTGTCTCTTTTTATTTAATCTATTGCTAAACATTAACACCTCATCATAGATTACTCTACGTATATTGTGGTATTTGACTTGATTATTACCAACCTGTAATGCTGGGTAATGGCAATGTGTAATGGGTTTTGCATTAAAACTTAAAGTTAAATTGGGCAGGGTGTGTTTTTGGTGTGTTCAACAACTGGTCTGTTTTTTGCTAGCAAACATTGTTTTATAGATGGAATTATATCTACCTATGAAGTTATTGGTAAAGGTATAAACAATTAAGTTTTTGAAAACACTTTTTTAAACTGAGGGACCTGTCTCTGGCAAAACCACATACTCAAACTAAAGAAAAATGTTTTTCATGCAAGCATTATTACTATGTAAACATAATTCTAGGGAACTTAGTGTGGGGTTTGGAACACAGCCATGTACACTCCTTGATTTGCCACTTTCATCAGAATAACATGTTACAAAATGTTGTGCCCTTGATTGCTTCCAATAACATGTTTACCACGGCTGCCTAAAATTACATCTTGTCACTTTCACATCACCAAAATATTTTCCTAAGAGCAGGTTTTCTTAGGAGGTGGTATTCTGGTCAAGTGTGAAATTGCATTTAGTTGCAGAGATTTGAAATCGTAAAGCAAAATGATGATAAATCTGGAACGCTTTTAGATCTTTAACGTACGCAATGGAAATACAAAGTGATTCATGATGTGTTCAGGTTCCAACATTTTTTTAAGTGCAGACTGCTAGCAGGTCAGAAAGGAATTAAAATAAATGACAACATGCAGTCTGGAACAACATGGCATAAGAAATGATATCAGGAAGAATAGTGTGTGTGGCTTAAATAATTTAATATATACTCTATATTAAAATCCAAATCCAATCCGAGAGGGAAATGTGTGTTTAAATAAGCATTTTATTCATAATTTTAAAAAAGGCTTTAAATTAGAATATAATAGATAAATGCATTAAAAACATTAAATACATTAAACCTTTTCCTTAAATCCCAGTTGCATTCCTCTGTAGTGCTATTAAATAGTTTTATTACATCATTAAAATTAAACCTAGCTTAGGTTTTTATATCCTGACATCTGAATGTATGAGATATCATTCCATGAAATATAAAAAAAAAAATTTGTCATTAATTCTAGAGAATAGGTACAGTTTTGATTGTACTTCTTACCTTAGATAAGACTGATAACATCTTAGAGTTAACAGACCTCAACAACTGTATTGTATTGTATTCAACTCAGGCAATATCAGAAGGTTTTTTTGTTCAGAATTTTAGATAACTAGATTAACATGCAAAAATATTTCCACAAAAATTGTGTCTGTAAATCTAATTCTTTATGATAATGTGAAAAAGTAGCACTGATCGTTTGGACTACATAGTGAGCCGTTTCTACAACTAACACTAATTTATCAGTCTACCCAATACCAGGCTTACGTGCTGAACGACAGACTGATAAAATTAGAGTGTACCTTAACTGTGTAAAGTAATCTAAATTCAATTAATTACATCCGATTGATAACATGCTTTCTGAGAGTGCAGCCATATTTGGGAAAAATAACACATTCAAATGCATTTGCTCCAATATTGACTATTGACACATGGGCAAGGTTAGCATCTGAAGCCTCTCGCCAAATGTCATCATTGATTTTTCACCTGCGTGTGATTGCCATTCCATGACAGAATATCTTGTGGCATATTATAAACATTTCAGGAAACCCCACCATCTTCTATTCGATTACTCGGTTGAATTCTTCCATTAAGTCACCATACACCCACCATACTTTGACACTCCATGATTTTACAGCCCTTTAGCAGAATGGTTGGGTTTTACAGGAACAGCTCGAAAACATTAGCCTAAACTGTCCATCTAAAGGTCAAAGCACTTGGACCATAGACTAATATAACCCACTAAAAACAATAAAGACTGATGATGCACATGTTAAACACATTACTTCCTGAGGGAATGGTGTGGTTCTTAATTGAATTCATGTAGTCTAACTGGCCCTTTTTACTCATCGTGAAATATTGTTTTCAAGAAACATTCAACATATAGTGTATGCTGTTACACAACACGTCATAGTGAATTTTGGATTGAAAAGGCTCAGATGTATTAGGGTTGCAAGGTCATCCAAAAATGATTTTTTTTTCTTAGTGCTAGTGATGGCTCATACCCCGGGGTCATGTATTTGGATGTGAAAAACATAAAACGCCGAAACAGCACCACTTTCTATATATGGACTAAAAATAAACAGAAATGACAATGCATTGGACTTTTGCTCCCAAATAAAGATTTTGGTGAAATCGATATAAACATTAAACCCATTACAGTAATTTATATTAAATTTGGCATTAAAGTCATCAGTCAGAGCATTTTAGGCTTCTTTATATTGATAGGCGTGCATGTGTGGACCACTTTATTTAAGACCTGTATACCCAAATATCCTTGTTTTTGGGACATTTTAACTCATTAGTCCTCGCCAGTGTCAGGATCAAGGTCAAAGTAGTTCTGAATGATTGCTAAGTCATTGGTGGGCACCATGCAAACATACAATGGCACATTTGTTCACACATGTAGCATTGTTTTAGAACCAAAACCCATATAGACACCGGAAGAAAACTGTCACTATGGCATCAATAAATCTTACTATTAGTATTAGTAGTAATAAGAGTAAAGGTAGTAGAGAAATACGTACTCAAACTAATTCATTTTATTAGAACAAAGCAATTTTTTCAAATGTTTGTGAAAATCTAAAAAATGATGGGGGTTTTTTTTGGACTTACACTTTCTCATTTCCTTGAATAGTGCCAATATATGTGGAGCTGATGGCACAATGTTTTTTCACAGTGAAAGTGTGAAAATTCTACCCTGGGATGCTCACCAAAAGTACTATCTGATTCTGAAAAATGAACTATGGTACATGTCACTATTTAGGGAGGTTTTGTTGAAAGCTTTAAGGTTTAAAGGAATTTCCCAGAAGCAGAGGTTACCTCCGGCTGTGCAACAATATGTTCTAAAGCTGAGATTCAGGTTCTATGCCTGCTTCATTTTTACAGGCAATGTCTTTAACTATTTTATTTAATTTTTTGTGTGTGTGTGTGCACTATATATTTGCCTGAAAGTTCTTCTGTGTTTGGGGTCAATGTCTATGGCTGATACCACTTCAAAGGGTGCATTAGCTGAACTTCTTTTCGTTCCAACTAATACTGAAGCCATGCTCCAGGAATTGCAATGTTAAAGGAGAAATAAGAAGAGAGATTGTTAGATTGTAGAAAAAATGTATCCCTATACACCTTATGATTTGATGTGCAGTTAATAATACAGCACTGATAATATTCCTTTTTGCATGAGCAGTGGTCTGTTTTATTATTGACTTGGCTCCAATGCCAATGTACTACTCACAGTTGGACAATAAGCTAGCACAGCAAGCTTCAATATAATGTCAGTTAATTAGGCTTTGAGGTCCATCCACCTAATTACATTATGAAATGATTGGACTTAAACTGCTTCCTGGACTGTGGCATGTACTCTTTATACTCTGCACTAAAGCATATGTTTCCAGCAACCTTGAGATGTCTGTTATAGCAGATCAATATCTCGTGTGACACCGAGATAAAAGACTGAAGAAATTATGCTATGGTTTTTGCAACCGCAATAGCTGTAAGTCTGACCATTAGAGAGGACCAGTGGTAATCTCTGTTTTTGATTACCTAGCAAATATTTTTTTAAGACTGCACTAAATACAGATCCTGCAAATAAATAAACTAAACAAGCTAAAAAAAATGGTAATAATAATGATGTTAATAGCATAATTACATTCAGCATATTTGATAAATGATTGCACCACAACGGTTTATTTTTATATATATTATTATATTATATTATTATATTTATATATTATATATATATACACATAATAAATAAATATATATATATATATATATATATATACATAATAAATAAATATATATATATATTTATTTATTTATTTATTTATTTATTTATTTATTTATATGTATATATAAAATTTGCCATAGTGGTGCAATCATTTACACACACACACACACACACACACACACACACACACACACACACACACACACACACACATATATATATATATATATATATATATATATATATATATATATAGTTGTGTGTGTGTGTGTGTGTGTGTGTGTGTGTGTGTGTCATCTATTTATGAGGGCACATTTCAAATTTTTCTTATAGCAGCACTTTGTGAGATTCAATAAAATGTCTAAAGATTTCTTATGTGGGGGAAGTTTGGAGAAAATTTGGAAATAAGAGGAACAATTAATTAAATATAGCTTTATTTTATTGCATTTACAATATGGTCATTAGCTACTGCGTGACAGTGATCAGCTAACAGCAGTTGTTTAATCAAGCTAGCTGATTAGCTAGCTAAGTAATTTTCAACCTAAAAAACCCTTAAGCTACAAACTTTCAATATCAAGTGTAAGATGATAAACAAAGAAATAAAACCATCAGCACTAATTATAACTATTTCACGTTTGCTTCAGCAAATTTGTTAAGGTATAACAATTTTAAATCAATAACCTGACATTAGCTGGGTGTTGTGTTTAACTACTTCAGTTCTAACACTTCAAATAAATAATGGCATAATCAGTATGATAATGTACATGTTATGTGCTAGGGTTAGTACTTATCTCCACTGGCAGTTTACCACAGCAAGCAAACAATACCAGGAAGGTACAGACAACAGAGCTAGTACATACAACAGAGAGGGCAACAATCTATGCGACTTCCTTCTAAGCTATATTTTTCTTAGTAATATCTCTACATTCATTTAATAATAGGACATAGGAAAATTTTTTCCATTTTTGTGCATTAAACAGTAAATCAAATTGTAACATTAAACCAAATTAAATTTCAGTTAAATTCAGAGTCACTGCACCATTGGTGGATTAGACCATGGTATTATTCAAGTCAACCTTTCAGATTTGTCACTTAACCGCTTTATACCTAATGTAGATAGAATTGAAAAAAAAAAACCCTCAAATTTAAATGTTCTTGTAGAGTCACAGGCTGCCGTTGCTGAAATCATTGGTTGTGTGTCACGCACATATGTATAAAGTAAAGTCCCGTTGCTCTGCAATTTGCTAGTGTGGATGTATAATTACAGATAGTCAACCAAGCTATGAGAAACTACAGATGATGGCTGCAGACAGCTAATATGACTTAAGCATGAGTAGTTTAGATTGTCAATATTGCCAATGCCAGAAAAGCAAATGTGAAAAAAATGTGATTTCTTTTTACTATGCAAATGCATTTGTACGAATAAAATTACCTCGATATTTTAGACACGCACACCCACAAACACACACAAACACAGTAAATTGCTTCACACAACAAATGCATATTGATATTATTTTGAAGTGTTTCTGTTATTTAAATTTTCATAGTGTCTTACAATACTAAAGTTTAGTTCCCACGGACAGAATATTATACTACGATCTATATGTCTTTTTTCACTGCCACACCTTTAGTATGCCATCTAGAGTTACCGATCTTTAAACCTTCTAATTATATACTTATTAGTACCTTCTATTATAGTTCTGCAAGCATTGAATTTTGGACTTTGCATGTCTAACACTGTCAGTGTTGTATATTATATTATATCAGTGATAGTGAACTGATCTCAAGAGGGCCAAAACCCAAATTACTATCTGATTATGATCTCTAAAAGGCTTGAGGCTGCTCGTGGTAAATGGATAATGAGAGGAGCAGTTTCACCAAACACTCTAAGTAACCACTAAGAAGCCGAGATGACGCTGACATTCCACATTAGTGTTTCCTAAAACACAGATAAGAGAGTGTAGCACAATGATAATTGGGAGTCTCTAAAAGGTCTGAACAGCTTTTTGAGATGTATAAATTCCGAAGGAGAGTACAGTCTCATTGGCAGACCATTCAACAAATCTCTGAGGAGCGTTTTTCCGACATTTTCATATGATTTGATGAATCATCGGGCGTTCGTATCGTCTAATATGATGAATATGCAGCTTTTAGAAATGTCACATTTTTCTCCTGAATACATGCTGATTAAGTTGCTTTTCATGAGGCTAAATTAGACTTAAGTGGTGTTTTAGCTAATAGTCTGTCATGGCGGAATAATTTCTGCAGCTACTAGTTAATAAAAGGTGAGTCCAACACAGGTGCAAAACAACTTTATTTATTTATTTCTTTTTCCATCATGCTCACATGATGCCATGCTGTTTATAAGCACTGTGAAACACATTTCTATGCAGTGCTTGCAATCTATTGCATCCTTGATGATCATGTACTGGCCCAGACCGATAATGTTAATTAAGAATACTGGTGGTACAATTTGAGAAGAGCTTTGCTAAAGTTCTCACTCCTTCCAGGATCTGCAAGAATGTACTTTATATATAGTCAACATGCCAACAGTGAGAAGCATCCCAAACTATAACTTATGCCATTTGATTTGTCAGGTAGATGACTACATTTGCGTTTTTTCCTCCACATAAATAGAAGACAGTTCAATCTGCTGAACTTGGGTGCCATGCTGTTAGTCCTCCACAGCACTCATGCACACACAGAGACACTGAGACACAGAGACACATGCAGCCCAAAACCCAGTGTGAGCTCGCGCATGGTTTCAGGCTCCACACATCAACCTGCTGTCTCCTGTTTAAATAAGCTCACGCGAACACACACACACGGTGCGGTTCGAGTTTCTACACCGTGCAGATAAATATAAACTCCAAACAAAGCACGGTGAGTGGGAATTCAACACTCATCAGAGGGGTTTTAGAGGTGCAGCGACCGAAAAATCCTGAATGTGATGTGCGCGTAACACGAATGGCATCATAAAGCGCAAAAGAACCGTGCGTGTGTGTGTGTGTTTTATATACAATTTCAAATAAAAAAATAAAAAAATTCAACTCTGTATTCTGCATTGGGAAAGTCTGCGATTAAGACCAGAAAACCAACAACAACAAAAAAAAAAAAAGCAAATCAATGTCACCTCCCGCGGCTTCGCAGGTAACCTGTTAGTCTCCTATGCAGAGTCGCCACGCATTAAGCAGCGGTCTAAGTTTTTATCATAGTGCGTAAGGCACGCGCACACGCACGCACGCACCCCTCCCTTTGCCTTGCGGTCTTACCTTCCTCAGCAGCGGCTGATCTCGGCGCGTGGACGTGTGAGAATACATCCCCGAGTCCGCACAGGAGCGCAGCGGCGAGCAGCAGATGGGACATGGTGGCCGAGTGAAGGCTAACGCCGCCGCACTTCACCGCCACTGAAGTCCGAGTGCAGCCCTCCGGGTGTAGGCGATGAGCGAAAATTTTGTGCTGCGTGTGTGTGTGTGTGCGCGCGAGCGCGATCGTGCGTGCGTGTGTATAACGCGGTGTAACGTGCCCTTCCTCGCACACTCTCACACTCCTCGCGCCTGGACTCTGCGCGCACTACGCGAGAGCGCGCGCGACACCACGGAGTGAGAGAGAGAAAAAGAGAGAGAGAGAGAGAGAGAGAGAGAGAGAGAGATGCACTCACGGATAGATTAGACTGCTGCGACACCTCTATATGGCGAGCTGTTGTAGTGATGTGGCCTCTCGAGACGAAAAAAAAGAAAGAAAACACACACCGATCTCCGACTCTGTGCTCAGTGACACTGATGCAGTGAACAGCACTAAACATTTCAATAAGAACTGCAACGAGCCACAGAGATTTAATTATACTTCAATCTGAAGCCTGAATTCAAACCGGAAGCGAAGCTCATTTATAAATTAGGTACTTGCACATCAGAATTCAACAAGACTATCTACTAAACACACACACACACACACACACACAAAAGGAAAAGAACTGTAGCTTAATACATGCTTGAATTATAATTGGAAGTAATCAGATGAAAGCATATACTCGTTTTTATTTGTATAAAGAAATATAGCTTATAACTTACTTCTTAAAGAATTAAGAACTCTTTATTCACCACAAGCTATTGACATATTTACAAAACGAATATCTTATTATTTAAAAAAAAAATCAAAGATGTGATGCAGTATATCTATATATGAAAGTAAAAATATAATATATAAATATATATATATATATATATATATATATATATATATATATATATATATATATATATATATATATATATATATATATTAACTATTGGTGTTGGCAGTGGTGATCATTTATTAGTTATTTGGAACAATGTTATTCAGTGATTGGTTTTTTGGGGATCAGTGATGTGTTGTTGAAAACAATAGTAATAAATGGTGGTCAGTGATTGGTTGTTGGGTACAATGGTGGTCAGTGATTGATAAATCTTTAAACAATGTTGGTTAGTTAATGAATTTTTCTCTTAGCTTATAAGACACATAGCTTTGATGTAAGCAGCAAAGCCATGCTACTGTTCAGGCATTGCTCCATTTGCCACTAGAACATTTTTTTGGGAAATATATTTCAAATAGAACTATTGAAAACAACCCTAGAATAATGCAGTAAATCAGTGTAAAATTCCTCCAATCAGATGCAAATCGAGTTTAAATCCCATGTCCTGACTATTAATATTGTGCTTCTATAGCATAAAAAGATAATTCCCCTGCCCTCACCCCTAACTATTTCCATTACTTTTCATATAAGCAGGGAAACCAGCACACATTTTGGACCATTGGAAATGTAATGTAGTGCACATTTTCTCTGGAGTCCATTGGAACTATTTACTCTTCGTGCCATCCTTGCATATGAATCTGCCCGAATGAATTTTGAACAATTTGTAATAATGAGTCTATACCTAAAAACAATTATGTAATTTATAAATGGTTTCAAACTCATTCTAAGAGACCCGATAATTGTCTGTGACATGCACAAGGACAGAGGATAGACTAGCAAAGACATGCCCACAGGGATAAATATGTTGGGTTATTAAGGCTTTTTTATATTAAAAATCAGTAGGTCTGTATGAACCATCTCAAGTATGGCAAACATATCACTTCACAAATCACATGCAGAGTCATTCTTGAGAGCAAATCATGGCATCTATTTTCATAAATAGAGAATGAGATGGGAATATCTATCAGTGACACACATAACACACATTGGATATCATTTTCCGAGGTCAAGCAGTTTGAGGATAAACCTTCCCTGGGGATTAGTTGGTTTAAGCATATAAAATAACCTGAGCATAGAGCATCATGAGCCCGGGACTCTAACGGAAATTTGTCACTATGACATAAATCAACACAGAGCTTTGCAACTTTCATTGCCTTAATCCCCTAGCATGTTTCTAATAATTCTCCTTGCAATTTTCCATTATTTAACAAAGTATCACTTTATGTATTTTGTCTTGATCATGTAACAATATATTCCCTCTTGTCTTGATCAGGTCTCAAGTTCATAACTCAAGTTTCCAAAGATCTTTTTTCAAGTGGTGGTAGAAAAGGATGTTGATTGTTCATTCGGACCATTTGATACACTGTAAAGAAACTTAAGAGTAAGTGAAGATATCCTGTATAAAGTATCTATATATGAATAATTCCAAACTTGGAAAATTCTCTTAATATACTAGAAATTCATTGTGCTTAATTATACCATGTGAAACAAGCCAAATTACTCTGCTAAAATAATTTAAATAATTGTATGTTTGTATATGTATAAACATCTTTATATATATTTGAATATACAATGAAGATACATTTTTGTTATATTTGCCTGAATTAGAAACACTTTTACTTGTAAAGATAGCTATTTTTAGTGTATTTGTAAACCTAAGTTGAATTTTTGTTTGTTTGTCTATGGAAATACTCTCCGCATGATACAGCACCATGATGCGAGTGCTATATACTGTCTAACATTTAAATATATTACCACTGCAACTTGTCAAAACTTCAAGCCACTAAAGCTCATGGCCTGATTCAGATTCCAGGTTGTAGGAGCTAATCAGGGCTTTATGAGTGCTGCTTATCCCGATTGCACCCTCGGGGTAAGGAAGCTGTTCTCCTCAACACTGCTGTTCCCCATGCACAAGATAACATAATGCCATTACATTAAATACATTTAATTAATTTTCACTTGTTGATCAAATACTTTGCAACCCTTTTACCAGTATGTTACGTTAGTTGAATCGGACCAGCATGCTGTCAGTGTAAAACTCTTTTTAATGGCTTTCTGTCTGTGCCTTATCGCCACTGGTCAGGGATTTAGCAGGGCCATGAGTTGAAAAGTGGAAGACGTGTTCATGTTTTTGGAACTGAAAGCACGATGGTCTACTGAAGACAGCTTGCATAGTGGACAACCCACAACACGCTCCAGGGAAGCTTATGCATCTGCAGTACTAGCCGCTATAAAGCTCTGGCTTTCAGGCTGAAACCACCAACTGTTCTTTATATTCCACCCCAAGCTAGCAACACAGATCTGCTTTGTGAAGCATGCTTCCTTTTGCACTTACATTGCTCTGTATGTGTCTATCACTACATTTCATACAATCACTTTATTATATATAAAACCCAACGTTAGTGAAAGAAAATGTTGCACTTTGAGCTCCTATAATTAATTAATTAAAGTTCTTTATTAATATTTGTATCTAGTTTTAATTGAATTAAAATATATTTTCACTAAAATAGTTGTCATCCTTTTTTTTTGTAATAGGAGATATCTTGTTTTGGTTCTAATCAGTGTAATAGAAATGATTGGACTTTTTTAAAGGTCAGCAATTAAAAGTAGCTCGGTCTTAGCTGGCGCAAATGAGGCTGAGTGTGTTGTTGGAATGGGAATGAGTGGGAAAAAAACTTGCTTTAATTCATAGAGTAATTATATTTCCAAGACAAACAAATGACTTAATGTAGGTTACAGCCACCTGACAATGCTTTTGACACAAGCTAAAAATGGACTCAATGTGCCTTAATACTATTCCAGCTATATATCACTTACAGTACATTTATTCAATATAAGATAATTTCTCTATTTGTGCAACAGTTTAATTAAATTGGCATCTTTTTATATAGACTACTATACTATCAGTAAATACTTGTATACTTGTATAAAGTGTATAAATAAGCTGTCAAGTATCATTACATGTCAGCACCTCACTCATTCTCAGCACTTGACCTTTTAGCACTTAAGTAGTTGGAAAGCTAGACATAAAGTAAAGCACATCTACCAATGCAAAGACTTAGTGCTAATAGTTATTGTACCAGTGCAATGGAGGTCTTTGGCCCTGTCAATAGCACTGATGCTTAAACTAAACCTGTAGGTCCTGCCACACTGGCTGGCAGCACATGTGTAAACACGCCACCGGGCTGCACCACTGACTCTACACCCAGCTTTATTACCCACTAAAATAAAGATAAAAATAAATATGTCCCTAGGAAATGTACATATGCTTACCTACGCTACTTCTCTTTGCAACTTTCTGATGTGTTAGATTGGTGCTATTACAGAGGCTGAGCATCACGTCTGGTCTGCATGTTAAATGCACTTACAACCACACATTTTCTCTTCCTTCGTGACATGACTTGCTCTGTGGCTCACAGTAGAGAAAGTTTATAATAATAATAATAATAATGATAAAAAACTTATGCTCTGTTAGCATATGTATTATGCATATACATACACTCATAGCAATTTTACTTGGTATATTATAGTTCCGCTTGTCAATGCTCAGACTATACACCGTAAACTGCAACAAGACGGTTTGCATGGCCATAGTCCCAGAAGAAAGCCTCTTCTGAAGCTGGCTCACAAGAAAGCCCACAAACAGTTTGCTAAAGATAACGTGTCCAACGCATGAATTACTGAAACCATGTCCTGTAGTCTGATGAGACTGAGATTAAATTGTTTGGGGATGCCCTGGTGATGAGTACTAAGAAAATTGTGTTGTGCCTACAGTCAAGCATGGTGGTGGTAGCATCATGGTCTGGGGCTGCACGAGTGCTGCTGGTACTGTGGAGCTGCGGTTCATTGAGGGTAACATGGATTCCAACATGTACTGTGACATTCTGAAGCATGATGCCAATCATTTAGAAATTCGGCCGAACGGCAGTTTTCCAACAGAATTACAAACCCAAACACACCATCAAGATGACAATTGCCTTGTTAATGAAGCTAAAGGTGAAGGGGATAAAGTGGCCAAGTATGTCTTCAGACCTGTACCCTACTGATCACCTGTGGGGCATCATTAAGTGAAAGGTGGAGAAGTGCCATGTGTCTCAACATCCAGCAGCTCGTGATTATGGAAAAGAACCCCAGCAACAACCTGTGCAGCTCTGGTGAATTCCATGCCCAGGAGGATTAAGGCAGTGCTCGATAACAATGATGCTTGATGATGCTCAATGATGCTAAATATTGACACATTGGACACAGTATTGACATTTTTACTTATGGTGTATTCACTTTTGTTGCCAGTTATGTAGTCAATAATGGCTGTACGTTGAGTTATTTTTAGAGGACAGTAAATATGTACTACAATTCAAGCTTGTCATTGACTACTTTAAAATATATCCAATGGCTGCTAAAATGTGAGAAGCGTACTCACTTTTGTAAAATACTGTTTGTATAAAAAAAAAAAAAAATAATAATAATATATATATATATATATATATATATATATATATATATATATATATATATATATATATATATATATATATATATATACACATCATTGGATTATTTTTTACAATGTTTGCTGCCCAGCTTTAATTAATTAGCATTGGAAGAACAGGTTAGGCCCTTGTTACAGGGAAGCAGAATTTTACATGAGAAGAGAGCTTTAGTGGGGTTTCTAACTGAAGTGCAGAATATCAGTGCAGCTCTCCCACTAAGTAGAAAAGGGCAAATAATGCACCCCAGGGTCTAAGATACACTGTTAATCAAAAACTTAGATGACAGCTATTTGTTAGATGAATCACTTCAGTCGGGTTCAAAAGAAAAATAATTGCACTTTTGCCTCATAACTGCTGATCCTTTGGGGTTGACTAGCTCACATTGACATTGCTGTCCACCACCATGTGTTCACGCATGTGTGTGTGTGTGCGCATGTGTGCACATGTACTGTAGGGATTATAGGGTGATATAAGAGTTCAGATTTACTGTCATACAGGTGATAAATTGAACCATACTATTGTGCCTGTTCTACCCTAGGAGCTGCATGAGCTGCATATTTCACATTCGCAGTTGATCATTAAAAATGTTGGAAAGACTGTTTAGTGAGAAATTCAGTAACCAGGTGCTTGTCGTATCTTGTCACAGGTGCTTGCCTGATTAAAACTAATGTAAATATTGATATACATGTGGCGATCAACATGCATGTCAAAATGTAACAAAGGGAGCACAGAGACTTTGCATTCCCTGAAGTATTTAGTCTTAACTACCGTTGTGGTTTTAGCTATGACATGTTATGACAGTGTCACTAATTCAATATGTGGTGAGTGACAACATTTTCCCCAGCCAGCTGGTCTGAAATATATATATATATATATATATATATATATATATATATATATATATATATATATATATATATATATAAATCAAGGTGTGTTTCACGCAGGAGCACATAGACACACTCCTGCACACATGCACATGCTTCAGCATATACACATAGATTTCATAGAAGGGTACAATGGTACAGGTACACAGAGAAATGTTTGACTTAACACTGCCATCTAGAGAAACTACAGAATCAAAATGTTAACATTTATATTCATGTCACATTAGTAACCTTGTGATTCAATAGAAGAAAAAACAACTTGTTGCTTCATAGACATGATAAAAAGACAAATATGCTTTTAGATATTAGTAAAGCCAACACTCCTGAAAATCATTTTTGAAAAATCTCTACTGCAATCATATGAAGTAAGATTTTACTTACCATAACATCAGTGATAGAGATGTGTAATATTCATGAGAAAAGCCCCTTTGTGGTCATTTCTGCAGAAATATAATGAAGGTAGTCTGCTTCATCAGTATGCAGTGGAAATTGTGTACAAGTAAGACAAACAAGTAAAGCATTTGCATACATCTGATTCCATCAATGTTTAATGTGCAGTTCACTGCCTCACTGGTTTCTTATTAATTAGAATCCTATCCACAGGTCTCATCTTTATTTTCTCCTCTACCTTTAGTGAAGTGTAAATGTTTCTGTATAAAAATGAATAATTGTATTGAACAGGAACGTTCTTTTATTTGCTAAAATGTTTTGCAGATTATTGAACCAACAAAAGCTTTTTGAAAGTCCCCTTATTATCTTCTCTCTTTCTCTATTAAATTGAAATGACACAATGGAATGATATAGTGGTTTTATTTTAACAGGTTCATCCCACAACTACATATTTTGAGGCCAAAAATAAAATCTCATTAATAAGTTGTGGCCACACCATAATTATTATGTGGATTTTAGTTGATTATTTTCTCAGAAATTGACAAACAAGTCTATATCCCAATCTAGATTTAATCCTAGCTAAACTAAACAATCTTCACTGCTCTGGAAAGACTTTCTATTACATTTTTAAGCTTGGGAATTTAGTCACAGGATCATTAGTGAGCTCAGGTGAGGAGGTCTGTATCACAGTCAACGTTTCAGTTCATCCCAGAGGTCTCCATTGGGGTTCAGGTCCCATTCCAAGACTGCAGTAAAGTGTAATGCCAGTCATCCCAATACTTAGGCTTCTGTGGATACAATTGTCTAATTCTGTTGATTTCTGTATATCTCACTCCTTTTAAAATTCAAGAGATGCCAGATATATATTGTGACCAACAAATAGACCTCGAGAAAATTAACTCATGGCCTCAATATATTATCTTGCAGCCTCTATTTATTAATTCATGACCACATTGTATTAATAACCAGGAAACTATGTGATCAGGTCCTTGGGGTAATACATTTTGACCTTGCTAAGCCTAGACTTGATAAAAATCCTCGTGTACAGAATTTGAATTTAAACAAGAGTAGTATTTGTTTCTTTCATCATCTAGGTGCAACTGTATACAATAAGATATAGTGAAAATGAAGCCAACCAAATTTCAGTGATATTTATTGGTCAACCTTTGGACATTGGGAAATAGACATTACTCGAAACCAGACCCATGCAGTCCAGCACACTTTAATGACTAGCAAATTAAACCTAGTCATTACCTAGTGAGATAAATCATGTGCAGAAAATGACAAAACTGTGCACTCCTTCTGGACTGGAATCAGGCATTCCTGATTTCAACTAGCTAACAGGAGAACATTGTTATTCAGCTCCCTTAAGGCAGTACTGACAGACTATTGTGTAGGACCATGAAGTTGCATAATGTGTTGTGGGTATTGCTTGGTTTCATTTTGCCTGCTGTTTCTGGATGATTGAATGGAAGGCACCAGTCAACTGGCAACTACAGCAGCAGAATTTTCACTTTAATTATCTTATCCTCAGCATACAGTAGTCATCAAATCAAAATGAAGTATTTGTGTTTCAGTAATTATATATATTTTATACACTAACTTGCAGGTTCATGTATTTTATTACTGATAATGTTATTAGCAGGTATTGATGCTGAATATACCGTATACATATTGCAAGAAAATTACCATTATTATTAATAAATTCAGCACCATCACATAGTGGGTACTGCCATCTTTTAATAAAAGCAATATGATTATATGGATATAGAAACCATCAATAATATACAGACATAGTATAAAAGAATGCTGCATCTCATACAGCAAGGATGAATGGCATTACCAAAGCAAGAAACCCAATTAACACAATTCAACAAGTCTCCTTTCACTGCAGCCACATCTGCACTGCTCTAGAGCAGAAACCTCAATATTATTCTCATAAAATTACATGCATTTTTTCTGTGCATTACAGTTTTACTCGATTTTTCCATAGGAAAGAAAAAGCTAAAGTAAAATTGGTTAATGAAAAAGCTTAAAACTTGTGAACTGTTTTCAACTGTTTTAAATTTTTTTAAACTGTTTTGGCCGACCTTTCTTTATGATGTCTAGCTTTTCTTGAAAAGTCCATCTTGAAAATAAATTTGTAGTACAGTATGTCTGCATCCAAATAAATTTCCTCTCTTAGGTCAGCCATTGTAGAATGCAAAAAAACCCAGTTATTAAATCCACATGAATATATTTGCGCTTATGTTTGTTTGTCTGCTAGCACTGACCAGTGCACGCTGACATTCAATGAAAGGATGTAAAAAATGCAGACATTATTGTAAGCCTGCTAGATGGCCCCGGTGTCGCTAACTTGAAATCCGATTGGTTAAAGCAACAGCCCTCAAACAACATGTATTTTATGCTGAAGGCACTGCACTGCTGATTCTAAAAAAAACTCTAAAAAAGAAACTCTAATGTAAACAGACACTCCTAAAAGCAGCGCATCTGGAAAATAAAAAGCTATGAAATTAAGAGAATATACTTTTGGGATTAATTTTACATATACCTATCAATACAAATATATTTAAAGGTAAGTCAGTGATTCTGAAATCGTTTAGCTCCCTGACAGTCCAGCGGCTTCTCCTTAAGGACTTGTGTGTGTCCTTTTTATGACTGAGTGGATTTCCTCCAAATTCTCCAGCTTTTACAACCTTCTACAAATATGCTGGTTGGTGGACTGGTTACTCTAAATATTTGCCACAAAATTTTTACATTCTAATGGATTTGTGTTCAGTCCAAAATCCCTTCCACCAAGATCAAGCAGTTACAGAAGATGAATAAATAAGTACCACTATCTATGTAGTACAATTTAGAGTAATTATGCTAAATTGGCTCTTGGTGTGAACAAGCATATAAACATCTTTGCCCACAGTGCATTGTGATTCCATCTTGAGTATATTCCCATTTTACACACCAAAACCACAACAAGAAAAATGTTTTTTTTTTATTACACTAATCTAATGCTTTGGTTGCAGGTAAATTAAAGAATGTAAGGATAAAAAAGGCTAAGAAATATAATGACATACAATGATTCAAAATGCACAATTTGACAATAAGACAACTACAGCTAGCAAAAGCAATGTTCTGGTTTATATAACAAAATAAACATTTCATAAATACATTTGTGCATTTATATATACATTTTATATATTTCTAAGTCAACATTATTTGATGTATTACCAATCCTGAAATTATAAGATAGCTTTGAATTGTGCTCCGATGACCAACTTTGTAATACAGGGACACAATGCACAACAACAAAAAGCTTCTTTCCGCTTTCTCTGGAGGACAATGCACAGAGATGTAATGAAAGCAGACATGGACATACACATGCATACTCTTATCTGGACTGATCAATTTACCCATGACCAGAGATCTCTGGCTGGATCTTTTCAAAACTCTTTATAGTGAAGCTCTATAGTATGAACAGGATATTAATGGTACTTCTGTACACGCACAATAGTAACAATGCCCTATTGCTAAGTCTTGCTCAGGTCTGCTCTTCCCAAAACAGTGATCAGGGCAGCAGCACAAGTGAGGTACAGAGGAGCCTGGGTAGATGGACTGAATAAGAAATTAATCTGGTGGACTTCTCTGATGTGCACTTATGCAGTCCCTCTCATACACACACACACACACACACACACACACACACACACACACACACACACACACACACTTTTCATCCATGTGTTCCTCCGCATCGATTGGTCATGGATGAACAATCTGTCTACAGACTGAAAAAAAGGTTTTCAGAGTGTAATCACCACTGGTCATCATCCTGTGGATGAGATTAAGGGACTCAATCCTGAAGGAAGGAATATAGGCCAGAGGGCAAAGAACATGCTTATTCTTAGATCCCCAGCTAATAATTGATGAGACTTTGATTGAAATTAGGGTCACAATACAGCAAATCGGGAGGGGTTACTGAAGAGCAAAGGCCTTCCACCACCTTTTAGCCCTCTCTCATTTGTTCTTATTCTCCAAGTTGGGTTTTTTTTTGATTGTGAAATTTTTCAAGTTTTCTCAAATAGGCTTTACATAAAGTCTTTAAAAAGGTTTCCAAGCGACAGAGCAGAAAAGCATTCTCCCTATTGTCAGGAGATCAAGGACTTTAAAGGTGTTTGATGATGCCATAGTTGTCCATAGCTGGTTGCTCATATGAGCAACATCTGCCATCCATTTCATATGAGAGGGATGGCTTTAAACTTACCCCTGTCAGTCAGAGTGACACTAGTCAATTATAGCCATCTGTGTGCTCATGTATGCAGAAAAGGGCAAATGGCATGTTTGTCTCTGAGTATCTTTATGATGCCCTGTTGCATGTTGCATTAACAGCAGGGGGAAAGATAAAGTGACTGGTTACACATGTCTCAGAGGAACGCTTTTTAGCCTCCACAGTTGGTAGCTGTTATGTGTTATTGAACTGACAAATGACTGAAACTTGAACATAAGGCAAAAAGAAAACCATTAAGATTTGCTATCATCATTGAGCTTTCTCATCCCTCTTTTTTTTTTAGAGGGGTTTAAATGAGATTTTGGGGTGACTCTCTCTGTATGCCATGTTGATCTCTGTAATAAAAAGGTAAAAAATACACACAATTAAACAAACCAATTTTTAAGGTTTTTGTCTAAGATGTTTCCAATCTCCGGGTAATGTAGCTGGCTGACTTGCAATCACAGTATCTATTAACATTAACATCTCATTAAAACAAATGAGTTATGGATTCAGTGCCTAAATAACTGGCACAAAGAAAAAAGAGCAGGTGTTTTTTGACTGTAAACCAGGCACTAGAGCTGTTTATAGACGTGAGACACCAAAGGATCTCTATTCGCCTTCAAAACATGAAGAAGCAAACTGGCTTTGGATAAAAGCTTTAAATCTAAAGAAAACACCAAAGTGACCATATGTTTTCTCTTTTCACTTTGTGGAGGAGGATTCACACAGAGAAGTGTTTTGGCTCTGATGCTCCAGTGAAAACTCTGAGGTGGCTCTTCTCAGACTGATATCAACACATGAATGTGAGTTCAACTGCATGTAAAGGAAGTTCACTTGTGAATGTTTGTGTGATAAGCTAGATGTTTGAAAGCTTATGGTGTCCAGTGTTCCTAAACAGAAACTGGTGCAGACAAGTTATTTCTGGAATTGTATGTTTTATAATATAAATGTAAGGCTGGGTTGTTTGCAAGAAAGGTTTTCTGTTTATTATGTATTTTTATATTAAGTTAATGTACAAAATGTACTTGGAAGTGACCATAGATTTTAAAAGTTAAGTATTGTGTATTATTACAGTAAATGAACAATTTGAACAACCAGAGTGACTGCAGATTGTTCATGTCCCACATACAGGTTAAAAAAATACTTCTGCTACTACTACTACTACTATTACTGTTACTATAAATAATAATGATAATAAATACATCATAATAGCAGAACAGCAATAACAACTTTTGTTACATTGCTACATTTAAAAGCATGAGTGGAATGAAGCTGGGAATCTAAAAACAGTGGATCCACACTTTTCTTCCTGCATTACAAATCTGATATGAATTTAAAATAAAAAAATGTAATAATGTTCATACACATGTATGTTAACACTATCATAATATACAGTTATAAAAGAAAAATCATTATATAACCACTATAACCAATGTCACTTAAATGTGGGTGGATTACCTTGCATTCATGATGTTTGGCAGATTATCAAAACAACTTACAATTATCTCAATTACACAACTGAGAAGTTGAGGGTTAAAGGTGTTGCTCACGGCCCCAACAGTGCAGCTTGGTCTTGCTCTTGACCTCTTGACCTTCTTATGACCACTTTTATTCCTATAATATGTCTGGATCTTCTCAGGGTTTCTTCCTTGTGTCAGTTAAGGTAGATTTTATTTGCCACTGTTGCCTTTGGCGTGCTAAGTTGCTATATACAGTAAATAAAATGTAATCGAATTAATACATGCTAACCAGTTTGCAGTGTGCCTGTTAGAGGGATTTGAAATGGGTACAGTTTTTCCTTGCAGATGTTCTTTATTTAGCACTTAATTATGGTAAAGTCCCCTGGCACTATTTTTTTTTCTCTGGTTTTCAGGTGTGGAATAGGTTGCGCTCTCTCTCTCTCTCTCTCTCTCTCTCTCTCTCTCTCTGTCTGTCTCTGTCTCTCTTTCTCTATCACTTAGGTTTTCTAGGTAAAAAAGGTAATTATCTTGCTAGCATGAGACAGCAAAGGCAATGAGTGACATGTGATCATACTAAAGCTCAACCCTCCACTCACACATGAATAGTAATGGACAATTCTAGTCAATGACCATTTTTGACAAAATGAGATTTGAGCGAATTTCGCTTTTCTTTTGACGCATAATGTCTTTTCACATATTCCAGCAAAGCGAGGATTAGACAGTCATTTTGTTCCTGCTCATCAAGTTTTTCTTTCACAACTGAGTCAGTCAATAATGGATGGCAGTGAATGCAAATTCAGCCCATTCTGTTTGTAAGGCTCAAA
Source organism: Silurus meridionalis (assembly GCF_014805685.1). Lineage (NCBI taxonomy): Eukaryota > Metazoa > Chordata > Actinopteri > Siluriformes > Siluridae > Silurus > Silurus meridionalis. The sequence goes on from NC_060886.1 coordinate 14,798,676, forward strand.
ATTATTATGTTTGCATTTGCTGAATAACCCTCATCAGGGTTGACCTTTGCCATGAGAGAAGGACACAGAAAGCTTAAGAGTAAAAATGGATGAGAAATTGCAGCCAGTCAACTAATGGCAACACAAAACATTGTTGTTTTTTTTTTTATTACAGGCATGAGGTCATACTGTTCTGTTTATTTTTTTTATTTTCAGAATAGATTGAAGATAAAAAAAAAAAGTTTGTGGATAGAAAAAACTAACAACAAAAGTAATGTTTAAAATAAATATAACATAGTTCTTTGTACATCTAAGTTAAATACATGGCTGATATACATTTATATTCAAATGGTTTATTTGTGGAGGTAATTAATGAAATTAACCTGTAGGTTTTGCACAGCATCTTGGAAAAGCTGCTGCAGTTTGAAGACTTTATCACATTTGCTTTATTGTGTGAAAAGTGGCATGTAATGAAAAATATTGCTTTCTTTACTGACATAAGAACATAATTTTACCTTGGAACGCTGACATTTAGTCACATAAAATGTTTCGAGTCAATAATATTATAAAAGAAACAGGCATTAAAAATAGAGCAACATGAAAAGCCATGAAAAGAGGTTTTTTTTTAAGAAAGTTTTTCTTTCTTTACATCTAGATTGCATACAAGGTAGACTTGCATTCAAGTTGTTTGTATGCTTGTTTGTGCAAAAAAAAAAATGGAGGAAGAGGATGGAGTGTAAATTATGGAGGAGAGAATGGTTTGAGAAATGGGAAACAAGCATGGTCTGTTCTGCAGATCGTGAACGGACTGTGGAGAGCCTTTGATCACAACATGATTGTGTACTAAGCCCTGAATCATTCACTGCATTCCTCTATCATGCACATTGGATATTGTTCATTTCACTGCTTGTCATACTTTGCCAGAGGCAGAGTGAACATTTTAAAAGTAGTTTGGGGACAGAGTTGTTATTTACATAGTCATTTATATCAAGCTCTGTAAGCCGCAGTCTGAAAGTTAACACAGCTTCTATAACACAAAACACTTTCCATCAAGGCTATAGACTCCTGGGCAAACAAACAAACAAACAAATAAATACATTAACATCCAAATATGCCAAATGTTACACTTTTAATGGAATTAACAACAAATCATTTAGTTAGGAAATGCGCTATATTTATAAAATTTTATAAAATCCAAACAGAATTTATTTTAATAAAAGAGTTAGAAGAGTTTAATAGACAGAGTTAGGAACGCCTCCAGGTGTTCTTCTTCAGGGTCGGCCCTGGAGTTGGGGGGCTGTTTGGCCTGAGTGGATTTATTTATATCCTCAATGAGGTAAGGATCCAAAATGTCACTCCTATCCACCCAGCATTGTTCTTCAAGCCTATAGCCTTCCTAGTCTACCAGGCATTGAAGTCTTCCACCTATTTGACGTGACCTAAGAATTTCTTGTACCATGTATGCTAGGCTACAATCAATGTCTAAGGGTAGTGGGAGGTCTTGTTCACTGTTCTGGGGTGATGTGTGCCTGCTTGAGTAGTGATACACGGAATGAAGGTGATATACAGTACTGTGGTGGTAGTTGCAACCAGACGTGGAAAGAAGTGAAGTACAAATACTTTGTTACTGTACTTGAGTAGATTTTTCAAGTATCAGTATTTTACTTCACTATTTATTTTTCAACTTTCTACTTTCACTCATTACATTTTTACACAAATATCTGTACTTTCTACGTCTTACATTTTCAAAACAGGCTCATTACTTTAGTTTTAATCTATTTGGTGAAATCTCAATATTTGATCATCTATTCTCTTCTTGTGTTCTATATGTTGGATGTTCAGTCTGAATACATTCATTATGTAACAAAATGTGAAATAAAAAAAAAAAGTAATAACGTGTTAATAATGTGTTAACGCAAATTCATTTTAATGGCACAAATTATATTAAGGCGTGATTAATGCAGCATGCATTTCTGTTTTACCTTTTTTAATAAAATTTTCATATTTTATTTATATATATATATATATATATATATATATATATATATATATATATATATATATATATATTATATATATATAAAACCTTCAACACAACGCACGTTTATTCATGACGTCCTTTATTTACTCAAATATAAAATATTGTGATGTGAGGTCCAGTTACCGGCATGACACTAAAACAGGTAGTAGTAATGGTTACTTTTTACTTAAGTACATGTCAGAGCCCAAACTTTTTTACTTTAACTTAAGTAATAAATTATAGTTAGTACTTAGAATTTTACCAGAGTATTTTAAAACATGACTATCTGTACTTCTACTTAAGTTCCTTATGTGTGTACTTTTGCCAACTCTGGTTGCAATTGGGAGGTGACTGACTTGATCCAGCAAAAGATTTTGAAAGGTCAGATTAATCTGGGACTTTTGCAGGGCAACTTTAGTTTAATGTTCTTTGTGGACAACCACGCCAATTGGCTGGGATAATAGGAGGGGTGGTGGTGTCTTTGCTGATTCGCCTGTATTTCCTGACACATTGTGGCTCTCTTTAGACATATGTGAGCCTGTTCCCATACCTCTTTACCATGCTGAAACCAGTCACTGCGGTGATGTCTGAGGAGTCCTCTGACTATGGGAAGAACAGGGGGGTTCGTAACCGAGCACACAGTGGTACGGGGTTACGATTGGTAGAGAAGTGGATTAGCGAACTCTGGGTGTACTCTGCCCACATGAGGAACTTGCTCCACTTATGTTGTTCTTTGTTGCAATAAGTCCTTAGAAAACGTCCCAACTCCTGGTTTACTCGTTTCACCTGGCCATTCGCTTGTGGGTGATAACCCAAGGTCAGACTGACTCAAATTCCCAACGTGTCACAAAATGCTTTCCATACACAAAACATGAATTACATCACCCAAAAGGACACAATGTCCTCTGGTATGCTGTAATATCTGAAAACGTGGTCGATTAGTATCTTGGCATTCTCCAGGGCTGTGGGTTACCCTAACAGGGGCATAAACCCACAGGCCATAGAGAACCTGTCTACTGCCACTATTACTACGGTGTGCACCTGTGTGTTGGGAAGGTCCATAACAAAGTCCACAGGGATGTTGAGGGAGTGGTAGAGGTTCAATTAGGCCATACGATAACTGGCATGGGGTTCGAATCTCACACAGATGTAACAAGCTTTGACTTACTGTTCCCCTTCACGTAGGCTCTGAGTGATGTTCACCAAAAAACCTTCTTGACCAGTGTGGTAGTGCGCACTTGGACAGAAGACACCCGCCGTAATTCTGCTGGGACATATTGTTTGTTAGGTGTGAGTTGGAGCCTGTTGGATTTTGTCAATGTTATCCCACCATATGGGAGTGATGATCACCAAGGGGAGTAGGATAGGTTCTGGAACGTTAGATTAGATTAGATTCAACTTTAAAATAAAAGTCAATAAAATGCAGTTACCATCTAACCAGAAGTGCATAAATGGGCTATTTACAATAAATAACAGTAAAAATAAATGGTATAAGGTGAATATATAAAGGGATGAGGGTGATTAATGTACAGAAAGTACAGTAGGTAATAATAGATGGTATATATAGTAATATACAATATACAACATACTGTGCAAAGATTATGCATAGATAGACATGTCAGAAGAAAATATAATCAATAGCATGATATGGTATAAATATGGGTGAAATGTATGGTAGTGCAAATGTGAGTTATAGATGGTTTAAAAAATATGTGTAGTGGATAAGCAGTGCAAAATACACAGAAAGTGACAATGCAGTATTGTATCAGCTTTTCAGTGCAGTAACAGCCAGAGAAAAAAAGCTATTCTTCATTCTGTTTGTGCGGCTCTGAGGCACCTGTAGTAACTGCCCGATAGCAGAAATGTGAATAGTCCATGGTTGGGGTAAGAGGTATCTTTTATAATGCCCCTTCGCCCTTTGCAGACAGCATTTATTGTAAATGTTCTCCAAAGTGAGTAGCTGAGTGCCAATGATTTGTTGGGCAGTTTTTACCACCCTCTGAAGGGCTTTATGGTCTGAAGCAGTGCAGTTGCTGTACCACACCGAGATGCAGTTAGTGAGGATGCTCTCAAAGGTAAAGTTGTAAAAGTTCTCCAGTATCCTGTAGCACAGATGAGACTTTTTAAGTCTCCTCAGAAAAAAAAAAACAGGTGCAGTTGTGCCTTCCTGATCAGGATAGAAGAGTTCAGATAGCATTTGAGATCCTCTGAGATGTGGACGCCAAGGAACTTAAAGCTGGGTACACACTCAACAGCAGCTCTACTGATGTGAATGGGAGCATGAGTATGATTGCCGGCTCGTCTAAAATCCACAATGACCTCTTTTATCTTGTTGGTGTTGAGTTCCACGTCATTGTGCTCACAGCATGCTACTAGGTCCTGGATCTTGTCCCTGTAAGCCATTTCATAGTTACCTCTGATCAGTGGCAGGCTGTGCATTCGGTACCTGGGCCTTCAGTGAGGACTTACTCGACTTAAGCCACCTCTTCATACCACCACTATCACGTCACAATTATAGAAACCATCAATACAATACAAAACGCAATATAACAATGCATGGCATTACAGAGATAGAGGCATTTTGCATATGGAGGGTGAATACCATTTTACTAAAAAAGGTCCAAACCGCTACACTACAACCAAAACTGTGCCTCCTACATCATCTGGAGCAGTTCAGAATCAATATTTGTTTAATAACATGACAAAAACATAAAAATGTAAATAAAATACAACCTGCTCTCCAGAGATGCATACTCATAATTTGCACCGCTCTTCAGAGGCTGTAATCCAGTGGTACGGTTTGTATTCACTGGTCTGGAAGTGGCGAACAAACCCTTTCCTGGGCTGAGACAAGCTAGCTAGCTTCGGGGTTAGCCTCTCTTCACAATGTCTAGCTTTTTTGAACATTTTTGTATTTTTAAGAATGTCCGAGACCAAATACATTTTTCTTCCTTTGTAGGCATTAAAAAGTCTAACTCAGATGTATTAATGTGTGCAGAGCGCTACAGACATGTGTACAGAGCACTGACAGCCCACCACTGCCTCTGATCAGGCCTACCACCATGGTGTCATCTGCAAACTTAACAATGCTTTTTGAGGCATAAGAAGGTGTGCAGTCATAGGTGAAAAGGAGTATAGAAGACGAGACAGTACACATCCCTGAGGAACTTTAGTGCTGAGGGTGAGACTGGAGGAGGTGACGGTGTTCAGTTGCACAGACTGTGGTGTGTTCATAAGGAAATCCAGGGTCCAGTTATAGAGATGTGTGCAGATGTCAAGCAGTTTCAGTTTCAAGATTAGCTTGGAAGGCCTAATGGTGTTAAAAGCTGAGCTGAAATCAACAAACAACATCCTGGCATAAGTGTCAGAGTTGTCCAGGTGAGTCAGGGCAGAATGAAGTACAGTGGAAATGTCATCCTCAATTGACCTATTCAGGCGATAGGTAAATTGGTATATGTCCAGAGTGGGTGGCAGACAGGCTTTAAGATGGGTGAGAACCAGTCTTTCTAAGCACTTTGCGATTAAGGGTGAGTCAGCACAGTGCTTAGGCACTGGCACAATGGTAGCAGACTTGAAGCCAGTAGGGACAGTTGCCTGGGCCAGGGACAGATTGAAGATGTTTGTGAAGACCTCAGCCAGTTGCTCCTTGCATTCTCTGAGTACATGGCCAGGGCCGACTGCTTTCCGTGCATGTTTTTTTTTATGTGGTCATGGCAGCATAATAGTGCATCTGTTTTGCCTTTCTTGGATTCTGGATGATAGGTGACTGCGAAATTAAATCGGGTGAACAGGGCTCATCGGGCTTGGCGTGGGTTCAATCTTTTAGCGCCTTTGATGTACTCAAGGTTGCTCCCTCTAACCAGTGTCTCCATTCTTCCGGTGCTTCCTTGGTCGAGAGCAATTCTTGGTTGCCATGTCATAGTGATGCTCTGCAATGGTTAATTTTCGAGAAAAAATTTGCACAGGGGAATAATTCACTTGGCTGGTCTTGGTGTTGAGAGTATCCCACAACTAGAGTAATCCAGGTCTACCACAAAGGGTGCGCTTGGGTCTGGGTGTCTCAAAATCGGAGCTGTGGTAAACTGTTGTTTCAACTCGTCAAAAGCTTTCCACTAAAGCCGTCCACTAAAGCTTTTCGGTTATTTGTCATCTGATGAGCTTCAAGCTGTTTGAGGTAATCCATGAGCATGTCCCCCTTGCTCTACTAGATTCTCAGGTGGTGTATTTTCTGAAACATATTTCTGGGGACAAGGAAAGTAGAATTCATATGGGGTTTGTTTAGAAAACTGTTTCCTTTTGGTGGAGTGTCCAGGGCCACTGTTCTGAGAGTTAAGACAGAACCCACCATTTTAGGAACACCTCCAGGTGTTCTTCTACAGGGTCTGCCCCTGGGGTTGGGGGCTGATTGGGGGCCACTGCTGTGGTAGTAGTGACATTAGCTTATCAGTTTGGGACTTAACACCTAGTATAAGAACTTAGAAACTATACTGCTACCTAGTCATAAATAATTAAGCAGTTTTACTCCCTGAAACTATTTCACCTGAACTTAAAGGTATATTTTAAACAAACCACAACTGGCTCTAGCAGAATCTGCAGTGATGCAACTTTATTTTTTTTTTATAATGATGGAATGAGAGATGATGAGCAACTAACTCACCGTCATGCACTGGAGTGATAACATTCATCTCTCCTGAGGTGTATTGAACTGATTAAAATGCAGCTGGGTTATTAACTGTGAAAGCAAAATGTTACCAAATTCCAATCAATTTGTAATTACTAATGACCCTCTATGAAATAAACATATAAACATCATGCAAAATAGGTTTAGATGAAAATTAAGAGAATATAAGGGGAGCAAAATGTGAATTATTGCACATGCATCTTTACTATCAGTTACCACTGTATTTCCGTATGTCTAAAATTTTAAATGAAGCCTGGAAAGGTTCAGACCATTGCTTCATTTGGCACACGGCTGAAAAAGTACCTGAAAGGTATGACAAAATCTTTCATCATTATCCATGTTAGTTTTTAAAGCAATGGGAGCAAAAAGTGGGAACTGAAGACCTGTGAGTGGTAATACTGTCAAACTGAGATAGCTTGGAGGGCAATATTAGGAAGGAAAATCTGAAAAACAGGAACAAGCCAAAAACAAAAATGGGAAAGGGAAGAACCATCTCAATGAAAACCTAAGGACAAACTCATTACAGCCTAATTAGTGTTTGTAGGCTTCTCTAATAATTTGACTCGACTTTAAGTACAGGTGAAACAAATGTTTTTCATGTTTTGATTTGAGAGTAAATTTGTCAGGTTATGCTTCATCAGCCTTCAGTCCTTACCTGCTGTGCTCTGGCCCAGTTAACAGCAGTCCAAGCTTTCTTTAATGGAAAGCCATTGTTTATTTGGCACTGAAATTGGAGCGTAACTTTTATCAAGGTTGACACATTGTGGTCAATTCATGTCACCTCTCATATTTGCTTACCTGAGTGATGGGATAAGGTACCAAGTGTGCCATTTTATTTCTCCATTTATTTAACACAAACTATGTGAAAAAGACGAAGAGTGCACTATGCACCACTGGGTAAAGCTAAATAATGTATTGCTTGGCAGGTGAGCGATTACACCATGGGTATATCAGGTTCTCAAGGGACAAATGCTTTTGCATAAAATGCACTTTCACATACAATACCTTATTCTATTTGTATGATATAATCAGACATATTGGCTTACGTAAAACATCTCAATTGGTAGATTGTATACTGTGTCAAAAGTGTCAGAATTGACACTTGGTAAAAGCTGATAATTTGTACAAAAAAGCTATTGAACCACTGACTAATGTTGTGACATTAGCAGACAAAAAAAATACATTCTAGGCTTTTTTGTATTCACCAATTTCAAAGAAGACAGTTTCAAAATGTACGTGTCAGAAAATAAATCTGCAATTAGCTCCCAAAAACAAAACAGAACAGCTGGGCTCATGGCCATCAGACAGCTCCACTCAGTTCAAGTGCATCAGATGCCTTTCAGACAAAATAATAACGCTAGTGACTAATACACCATGCATCAGACTAACCATATATACAACATATATGAGGGAATTCAGATTTTACTGTGAAAGAAACTTCAACTCCACAGAAACAGAAGAGAGAAGGACAATAGAAAGACTGATGCTCAGGACAAAGAAGAATGTTGTTGCTGCCAATTCCACCTGAGACACCACCTGTTCATGAAAGTTTCATCTAAAAACATGTTTCAAGTTTATTAAAATCAAAACCAGCGGGCACATGGACAGTTTTCATTGTGTTTTTATTTTTTTTTACCTCTAGCACATAGGCAATCCAGATTCATCATAAACCCTATACACTCTCTTGCTCTCCATCATACCAGAGACTCTGCAGTTTACAAGTCTAAAGAGAAGGAAGGATGCAAAGTGCACAGTGTATAGCTTTATTCTCTAGTGCTAAATAATGTAAATAATTCTTATTTTGTAATAAAATAATTTGTGCATGTTCTTATTATGTGTGGGTAAGATGAACATTCTTAGGAGCTGACATTTCTCCTGTAACTGTACATCATGAAATGTTTCATTCTTTTTCTTAGATCCTTTTCTTTTTTATATCCTAACTGTATTTTTCAGTATGTTAATTGAGGACATTTCATGTTACATTTATCATTGTGGACTGTCCATGATATGTTAGTTAAATCTTGTTATCACTTAAACAGCAACAATGTCAGAAAATCTTCTCACTGTTACCAAGAGCAAACACCAGAAACTCCATCCATAAATGTCAAATACAAATCTCTATAAAGCGTCACCATATCAACAATGACATGTTTTTATCTATTTATTAAAAAACATAAGTCTACATCATTTACCGTTCAAATGCCTGAGAATAGTTTTTATACAAACACTAATGTATATAAATAAGTACATCAATGATAAAATTGTGAATTATATATCTGTACAACCATCCATCTGTATATATGTGTGACCTTGGCAGAAACTTGGCAGGATCTCAGTTATTACTAAATAAAAAAAATAAAAATTCAAATGATACATTTTTTATTGACATAAAATTTGACATATTGACATTTTATTGAAACATAATGTTTTTTTCTGTCATTTCAGTGTCTTGAAGAAATGCTTTTAAAAAGGTGAAGTAATTAATATTTTTGATTATGTAAATGGGTCATGAAACGTTTTTTAATAGATCAAGAATTCTTTAGATTTAGGTGTATTATACTCTGAAATGCAAGTCTGTGAAAAGCAACCAGAGACAGTATTCTGGGTTTCACAAAGATAAACCATGAAAGCTATTATCGTCACAAATTCCTTACATTCCTCTTTCCCATCTATATTCATGGGTGAATAAAGGATACTTGGATTTGCTCTATGATGATAGTCATATAAAATAATTATGCTTTTGATGAACATTTGAAGTTGAAGTCTTATCGGGCTTTAAGTGGTTTTCCTATTAATCTAGTCTGCATTGATATATATGAAGAGTCATTTTTAAAGATGTTGAAATAATAATTGGGTGAGCTAGAACACTATTGTAAAGACTGCATGCAGAGTGCATACTTTTGCAGTTTTACTGATGCTTTTGACCTATTTAGAAAGGATGAAGCGATGTGGACTTTTTGAGAATTTGCAAACATGAAAATGTTTTTATTTTTTTATTTAGCAATGTGATAAAGTGTGTGGCAGCAATGAGAAAAACCACAGCAAACTGGGTCCCTGATGATGAAGAACCTCATCTTTCCCCAGGCGAGTGTGTCTCCAGAGACATATCATCCCACTCATGCTTTTTCAGCTCTTCACCTCCAACAAAGGTGAGACAAAAAGTGACCTGTGGTACTTCACTGTATTTATTTATCTTTGAGATGTTGTTGCTGCTAAAGCCATGATGTCTTCTGGAACGCCAAGCAGTGAAAGATCATTTCCACATACAAACTAAATACAAGACTAAGCAGGAGTTTTAATTATCCCGATGACCATGTTTGTCATTCTATTAATTAAGTGCTAATTTGGCTTCCCATGTTATTCCTGCACTCCACAGAGAGTACGAGTGTGAAAAAGAATGAAAGCGAGAGAGTCTAAAAGAGACTCACTGCAGGGTATTTCCTTTATATCAGAAAATGAAGGTTTCTATTTTTTCTTTTCTTTTTTCCCTAGCTTTCAAATGTACCACCTGTGAATTTATTTATAATTAAAAAGCCAATAAATTTGGAGGAAAGGCAAAAGTGTACAATTTCGTCTGAACTTCCTCAGGTAATTAACACCTCTGTAAGCAAAAAAGAAAAAATGTAAATACCTACAGCATTCTTCTAAATAATTGTTTCTCTCACCCAGAGAGAACTCCTAAGTGTAAAAGGAAAATGCCCCAGCACACAGAAAGGTGAAAGGAACTCAGGAGATGTGTGGAAATGTTCATCCATTGTTTCATCTCCACTGGAGCCTGAAATGAAACATAGATAGTTTTCCCCCTTAAAATCTACAGTTAAGTCAGTTTTATTTGTCTTTGAATATTGGTCATGGGGCACGAGAGAGAGCCAAAAGCAATTATGTGAATTTTTAAAGGTTCAAGAGAGACTGAACTTTTTTCTACTGGATTTTAATTACTGCACATACACAGTATAAATAACAAAAGGCGAATTAAATAGAAACTGAAGGGCTTCTTTTGTTTTTAAAGTTGAACACACTGCTTGAGAATGAACAAAGTAAATGTTGCACACAGACGTGACCATACAAAACGTATCCCTCTCCTAGACCTTAGTTTCATTATGTATTTCAAATATGCCTACTTCCAGAGATTTTATTTTAATTTTATTGCAGGTGTTTTTTTTACGAAACCATAATGTCTTATTGTCACATTTAAACATCCCCCACAGTTTGTTAAAAATGGGCTTGGACATTACTACTGAGAGTTTTGTGAAAGCTACAAGTCAACAGAACATCAGGAGAGCTGGTGTGTTTATCATCTTTTGTCCACATTCTGACTTATCATATAGAACCTGAGCAAAGAGCACAGACACATTGGGAAAGCTAATCATATTCCAAAATATGAAGGCAAAATGGACTAAAGTGATGTGGACAATATTGATTGAAGTCACTAAGGAACTGGCGCCATGCTATTTTTTATATTTACCACCAGAGCATGGATAGCTTCCATCCATTCTCTAGACAAATTGAACTGTGTTATTGTGTGGCACATTTTTAACATCTTGGACATGCTGCAAATTATTAGGTGAATTTAATGAAAAGGCTTACCATGACCAAGGTGTTTTGTAAAATTCACCTTTATGAACATCAGCCTGTGGGCAGTGATTGGCAGGATTGTGTGCATGTTCTTGGCCAGCAGGTCAGTCACTTATTTGCATTTAAAAAGCTGCAAAACCTTATAATGTGTACCCTTTACACCTTTGTATAATTTAGATAATTTAAGAGAGGTTTTCAATGGTTTATTTGATTATTCATTTCAATGCCAATTATGTTACTACTAGAAAATTGATAAGCATGGCAGACTTGGCAGATGTGTAACAATGAACACTTTATCACAGTTCCTTCAAAGTGTAATATAATTTTTCAACATATATAGAGCTAAATAAGCTAAATATATATGTTTAAATATCTGGGCTTTACTGTGGGCTTCATTTGCATTGAAATGTACTTATCTACAGTGTTCTTATTCACACCAGTAAACCATAGAAAGCTAGAGGTTGCACTGAATGTTGGGATTGCTGCAATTCTATGTATGAAATCACAAATATGTTTATATTTAGTATAAAAGTAAAAGTGCAAGTGCAACATTGCTTACATGCAACAGCTGTGTAGAAGAATAACGGACATTTCAGACATAATATGACCAAATATTTTCTATTAGAAAAAGTAAATTTCATAATAGCCAGACTTACTTCATAGCCATATAAGAACATTTATATGTTGTATGTTTTATGTATATTCCTATTCTTATGGTACAATTATTTTCTTCCCTTCTTTCTTTTCTATTCTTTATCTGACAAGTATTCATATTTTAATTCCTAAAATATATTCATGTAAAATGTACTGTTTGTCATATTTGTCTATATTTAACAGTTCTGTCAAATCTCTGTATTATCTCAAATTAGGGAGTGGAATTGATGTCCAGATGGACAAATTTGATGACCACATGGGATTCGTACAGGTTCTCTGGTTTCCCCAAAATGTAAACATGCATGGCGAAGCAAAAGCCATTAAAAAGGCAGATTTTAAGTTTGGACTTAAGTTTGGATAGCTACATTTTGTGTCACATTTAAGATGGTCTTACACCTGGTTCTATACAGTAAATGGATCAGTGACCCAAAATTTGAAATAGTGTGAAAATGTTACTGTTTGGTGATCTGTCATCCTATCAAGGGTGTATTTCCACTTGATGATTGTTGTTCCTTAGATAAGATTCAGATCCACAGCAAAAACTTTACATAATAAATGTTATCCTATAGAGCACTTGTGGGATCCCTGATACATATTTTTTTTGTAGAACAGGAAGCTTTTTATGCTTTAGCTTTGTAATGTCAACTTTTATTGTGAACAAATTGCCTCAAATAGCTTAGGTATATTTTATGTTTCAGTGAGCTTCTGAATACTTTTATAACAAGCTAAAATGTTTGCGCTGGAGAGTTCTGTCTATGAACTACCTGATTTCAAACCTATAATAACCAGACCACAAATGTCAGAGCAACTTACAACCCTCTCTGGCTTCCTGTTCAGAAGTATTTTTTCAGTAATAGTAGAAGCAAACTTTTGAACTGGTTTAGAATTTGTTGCAAACGTGTCTGTTTCTTCACCTTCTACAAAGTCATAAAAAAAGTCAGATAATAGCTGAGAGCAGTGTCATTTGTAAAACCATGTGATCTTGCTTAGTGATGAAAAGTACCAGGATGTGGCTCAAAGAGAATAACACAGAATAAAACATTTTGTCATTCTCTTGCGATTAGCGCAAACCATAATATAAAGCTAAGTCAATTTATGCTAAACCTTGCTTAGCCAGTAATCTTTAAGTCCCACTTGTATGCTACCCAGAGCGTTGTTGATATTAGATCTGAATAAATTACTGTACATGTAGCCTTGAATACATAGTCAAACATTTTTAGTACTTTGTTAGTGTGCCACATTATATCCTAGTCATTTCTATTATTTTTGCTCTTGTTATTTGTGAAGCAAACCAATTCATTCATTCATTCATTCATTCATTCATTCATTCATTCATTCATTCATTCGTTCATTCAACTATTCATTCATTATTACATTCTTTCATTGCTTTATACTGGTCATTACTGGGGTTCTGGCATGGTTTGCATCCCATTCCTCTAAAGATATGGGTCACTTCAAATGTCAGAATAACTACACATTTACTCTGAATAATCACCTTTATTCCATGATTAAACATTTCTCTCCCGAGATGGGATTGGTCACTTCCAGAATGACATTGCCATCCAAAGGGCAACAGGACTCACTCAATTATTTGATGATCATGAAAATATTATAGAGCTTATGCTATAGCCATCACATTCAGAATATCTCAAGCTATTTGAACACCTAGGGCAGTTTTTTGGACTATAAATTATGTTTAATATTATTTATAGGATATTTTAATATAATATTAAAGACAGTTTTCCCTATCATCATAAAATGAGCGAAATATCTTTTGAAAGAATGGCAGTTGTAGAGTTGAAGAATCTGATCGTTTTAATATGAGCAAATAGTAGCAAGTAGAAGCCAAATGGGATCTGAACAAAAATAAATAAAAACAGATAAATCTGTATATGCTAGTTGTAGACAAAGGACCTAAAACAAGGACACAACTTTGCCACATGTGTTTAATATATGCTTAGAAGAAAGCGGGTGATTAAATGTACTGATTCAGTCTCAAGAGGTTTGAGGTGTTCCTTCGTCTGTCTTCTTTTTCCCCTTTTTTCTTGGCCTTGCAACATTTCTGTCACCTTCAGATACAGTGTAAAGTGTGCAAAGTGGGTCAGGCCGCATCTGCCACCTGGGCACAATAAAGACGAATTGCCACATTCATCACTATGTTTACATGTCCAACACTCCACACTGCATGGCCACAAACAATTTCTCAAGCTTCTGAGCTGCATTCTGAAGGACATGACTCCCAGCTATGTAGTAATATATATATTTTTATAACCTTGTGATAAAAGAACAGATCTATTAAGGAAAGGCAGAAATGTATATATAAAACTACCACTTTCTCGTTCATATTTCTTTCTCTGTATTTTCCCTTATTCCTCCTCATTTGTTGTCTCTGTCTAATAACATTATGCATTAGCATATGGAAAACAGCATTATCAAAGAATTATGGGTTTACAATGAGAAACGTATAAACACTGATTATCATCATCATCAGCAGCAGCATCTAATCAGCTTAGGTAAGTGACATTCTCTGCATTTAAATACCAGCCTTGACATCTTCTGATCTTCTCTTCACTGGTCATTGTTTGCTCTTACACCTATGCTGATATGTTCTCTGATTAATTAATTCACTTCTTTTCTGTTGGTTACATTTCCCATATCTTTTTATTAGGCTTCCTGTGCAATTTTTAGGCTTCATCCAATTTTAGGCTTTATCATTTTTACAGAGATTTAAGCACAGGCACTTGGCTACCTCACCCAATATGCTTTTTTTGCAAGTAGAGAGAAAGATTAGATAGTAAATAAAACATTTTCACATTATTTTAGCAAAAAATGTTTATGGATATATAATTCAGCCACAGGCTTGTCTGGGGTCTGGAATGGAGAAGGATTGAATGCCTTGAGCCAAACAGGTCGAGGGACAACTGAGGGCACCTTGGGGACGTAACCTGCTCTGGCGTGCAGGAAGGCACTGGCCATGCCTGGAGTGAACTCCAGGAAAGATGGGGCCACAAAAAGGGCTTGTAAATCACCTATTCTCCTCAGAGAGTAGATAGCCAGCAAGAACGCGGTCTTAACAGACAAGTGTCTCTATGAAATCTTTGCCAAAGGCTCAAAAAGGGGGCTTGGACAGAGCCTCCAACACTACGGCCAGGTCCCACCCAGGCACTCTTGGATGCACCGGGGGCCTCAGCCTCCGGATGCTACGGAGAAAACCCGTCAGGAGTAGGTCTCTGCCCACTGAATGCCTGGACACGGGGGCGTGATACGGCAAAACGGCAGATAGGTAGACTTTAATGGTTAAGGGAGCCAACCCTTTTACGAACTGCTCCTGCAGAAACTCCAGCACTGAACCAACTGAACAGTGGACGGGGTCCAATTGGTGCCGGGAGCACCATGTAGTGAACAGGCACCATCTCATGGCATACGACCTCCTCGTGGAGGGAGCTCTGGATTGGAGAATGGAGAGACCGGAAACCTCTGGGCGGGGGTGAACTATTGGGCCCCCTGACTGAGAGAGGAGATCCCTCCTCAGAGGAATCTCCCATGGAGGTTCAAGGAGGGCTACTAGGTCCGTGAACCACATACAGCCCGGCCGCCGTGAGGCTACTAAGAGGAGACGGACTCCATCCCGGCGAATTCTCTCCAGAATTTCCTGAAGCAGCTCGACAAGGAGAAGGTGTAAAGGCGCAGCATCGGCCTCGGTTGTGCCATTGCATCCAGTCCCAGCTGGGCTGGAGGATATAGGGAGAACCACAGGGGACAGTGTGACGTCTCTAAAGACGCGGTCTAAAGGTCTTCTTGTACTTTGCCAATTTCTCCCAAATCCACTCCCTGGGCTTGGACACCTGTCTCGACAGGGTGTTTTCTGCTTTGTTCAAACGGCCTGGGATATAAGCTGCTCTGAGGGAGAGGAGCTTCCCCTGGGCATACAGGAGGATCTGTCATGCCAGCCTCTGTACAGGGGGTGTGGTGGTTGATATATGAGACCATCCAGGTGTTGTCCAAGAGGATCAACACGTGATGGCCTCTAAGGTCTGGAATAAACTGCTTCAAAGCCAGAAGCATGGCCAGCATTTCTGGGCAATTAATGTGCAACCACAGATGGGCCCTCTCCCATAGACCCTGTGGAGAGTGGCCACTCATGACCTCTCCCCATCCCATGAGGGACACATCTATCGTGAGCACTATGCGACGACTGAGAACTCGCAACACAGGGTCTTGGAGTAGGAACCCAGGATCTCTCCACGCATCTGAGGCACGTAGGCGTCGCCGTGTGACCTTGATTATGCTGAGGGGATTGCCCTTCAGAGAGATCCCTTAAGCTCTGAGCCACCACTGAAGGGGTCTCATGTACAAAAGGGCCAAGTGGAATGACATTGGATGCAGGATATGGAGTCTCAGGGGAGCCATAGCCACATGGACACACTTCATAAAGGTGCGGAGTCACAAGGCAAGGCCGAATGAAAGGACGCATCCTTCAGATCTTCCGTGACAAACCAGTCCTCGGATCTGATCTGAGGCACGACCTGCTTGAGGGTCAGCATCTCGGTTCAGCTGACGAGCATCCAGGATAGGACACAACCCACTGTCCTTTTTGGGAACTATGAAGTAACGGCTGTAGAACTCGGACTCTCTGTCTGATGGAGGTACCAGATGTTATGGCATCCATAGACTGGCCAATGGCCTTAGCGGTGTCTTGGTATGCATGTAGCACTGATATGGTTTGCAGACATCCAGTGTCCTGACCTGCTGAGGCGTAAGCCTTACCCACCAGCACCACGCAGGGGCTTGGTGGGTAATGTTGGGGTTTAAGGGAAGATGCCACACCTGGGGAGAGATAGCGAGCCAGCGTCTTTTCAACCCGTGGCATGACACCATAGACAGGATCCCTAACCCCCAGGACATTGAAATATACCACGGTCTTGGGGCTGAAGGGGTGGGACGAGACACCTCGGTGTGCAGGTCAGGAAAAAATGGCAAGCCCCGACGCAGAGGCTGTGATGCCGCGAGCAAAAAATGCTCATCGAGCTTGCCTGAGGGAGAGGTTTTATGCTCACCAGCCGGACAAGCTATATCCAGCTTCTGAACGGCATGTATCACAAGTTGATAAACAAGTAGTTGATAAATATAAAGTGAACAATTGAGAAACAATAAAACAATCAGTAAAAATCAGTAAAACAATTGCAAAGTATTTTTTCTTCCACATATTGTTTATAAACCTTGTTTGATGCACATCATAAAGTGTCCATATGGTTATCTGGAAGGAAAAAGGAAATAGTTTAAGTTAATTAAAGATGTATTTTGCCCTAGATGTGCTCATTTACAATTCATTAGCTAAACTAAAGGGAAGTGTCAAAACAGCATCAGAAATCAGTGTGAGTCTGATGTTAGGCCACTGTCATTTACTGCAGAAACCCACAGAGAGGACTAGATTACATCAATCAAGTACTTCAGAGAAGTAATGACCGAGTACTTCCTAGGCTTGCAAAGTCCTACACCTCAAGAGGACAGCCTTTGATGAGTTGAAGGAAGGATATTTTTTTAAAAGCACATTGCTTTTCCTGTAAAATATAGTCAGACATGTCTTTTCTTGGGGGACTGTCATGTGTGTTCTAGAAGGTCAATTAAAAATTCAGACAATATGACAGTTTACATAAGGCAGATGTGTGGTGCACAACATTTGACAAAGAAATTGTTTTTTTTTGCATTATGACTAAACCCAGAGAACCTGCTGAAAGTGTTTTTTCAAGTTGGCCTATTCTCCAAGGTGCCATGTGGTGCTTGACAGGTTATCAAAACCTGTCCAAGAGTATTGCAAAATTTATCTGCTCTCCACATGTGCTGTCAGTGTATCAAAGGATTGTGTCACAGTCTATAACATTTTTTTTTGTACAAAATGAAGTCGAGATAATGTAAGCCTATATACCTGAGGTTGGCTGTACTATAAATAGCTGCAAGCAAATATTCATGCAAAAAAAATTAATGCATACCTACAGTCCATGTGCAATCAGGTAGGAATTCTGAATTGAGTTACAGAATAGCCATGAGGAATTAATGCGGAAATTTGAGGACATTAGTTTTCAGATATCACATGTAACTATAGACTTCATTGGGCACATGTTACACATGACAGGTGGAGGGTTACAGAAGCATAGTTAAGTTAAATTTTTTTTCATTTTACATCTCAGAATAATAAATTAAAAGAGAAAACCATATCTCATATAACACACATTACAGGTTCCTGCCTCCATTACATATCTTGTGACATCACACAGAGTAAATGTCAGACCACAAATGCACCATCTCTGAGGTTTCTACTCAAGAAAACTTCAAAGCTGAATTATGCTCAGGTAATTTGTTTATCTGCCTGGTTCACCCAGAAAATCAACTTTAGCATGAGTATAGATGAACTCTGAAAATAAACACATTTTCCAGAGTACATATTGATGCAACATAG
This sequence comes from Silurus meridionalis, assembly GCF_014805685.1. Classification (NCBI taxonomy): domain Eukaryota; kingdom Metazoa; phylum Chordata; class Actinopteri; order Siluriformes; family Siluridae; genus Silurus; species Silurus meridionalis. The sequence continues at coordinate 14,817,042 of NC_060886.1, forward strand.
GGATTGTCTACTCTGAATACAGCTCACATAATGTAGTCTGTAAATCCCTGGTAATTGATGCAAGCTTATGCAAGTTTTGGCTCTTTATTTCAGTAAATTGCATTAAACCAATGGCTGTAAATATAAAGTAAATCTTGAGTTTAAATTTAAACCATACAGAAAATTTATGTTTTTTTTTTATTATTTTTTATTATTTTTTTACTGTAGTTCCCTATAAGATAATGAACAAATTAACAAAACTTAAAAAAAAAAGTTTTATTTGATTAGGTAGTTTATTGCAAATACTTTAGTCTGTATTCCATAGTCTTTAGCATGAATCACAATGAATTCTGTCACATTTGCACTTCTATATTATACTTACCTGTGTGCTATTTTGCTTATCAGGATAAATAAAATAATGTTTTTTGTGGGGTTTTTTTTTGGTTATCGTTATGTTTTTTCAAGATAATCAAGAAAATTCAACAAAAAGGCCTCAAGATACAACAAAACAAAACTATCAACAGGTTAAACAAAGATAGCCAATCAAGGAATAAACACAGAATGTCTGGACACAGTCAGGCAACACAACAATGACAGAGCAGTCTTGGAGATAAGCCTGAATGTCCAAACAGAAGGCACTTGGCTATTATTTAAAAAATACAAAAGAGCAATTTTAAGAAAAAGAGTTTTTGATATTTCTTAAGAACAAAAAACATTCTATCACATTCTAATGTAATCAAGTAAAAAAATACAAATACACTACAATTATAAAAATATTAGCACATAAACACCCTTTTAGGAAATGTTCTGCTGAATGGTCAGTTAAAACTTTATGGTCTATTCATAGCTATTTGACAGTGCCAGAGACCCTGTTGTTTATTTTCCTTTCCATATCACCTAAAAGCAATCTCATTCTAAAAGCTAACCTATTAAAACCTTCTGAAGTGAGGATTCTGAACTTTTATTAAATGCAAATTTGCCACTACCATTTCCACTGAAAATAAATTACTAGATATAATTGCATATATGGAACTCTTAATTTTATCCAGTGCTAATTGTAAGTAAGTAAGTAAGTTTCTTTCGGCTTCTCCCGTTAGGGGTCGCCACAGCGGATCCTCCGCATGTTTGATTTGGCACATGTTTTACGCTGGATGCCCTTCCTAACGCAACCCTCCCCAATTTATCCGGGCTTGGGACCGGCACTGAAAGTGGCTGGGGATGGTTCCCTGACCGGGAATCGAACCCGGGTCGCAGCGGTGAGAGCGCTGCGACCCGGGTCGCAGCGGTGAGAGCGCTGCATCTTAGACCACTAGACCACCAGGGGACTTATCCAGTGCTAATTGTAAATTATTAATAAATTAGTTATTGCAAATCAGATACTGGAGCATGACAACATGGCATGAAACTGTTGGAATTAATGACACTAAGCTTTCAGTAGGATGCAGATGCATTATGCAATACATTCAATTAATCACCTAGATTGTGGGTGTTAGGTTGGTAGATTGTCAGACATGTGGGAGGATTTTGTGCTTGGTGGGGGAAAAATGGTATGGTCAGGTAGTAACTAGACACTAATAGCCTTCACTTTGCTGTTGGCATTTTGTTTAAGGATTTTATGACAGCATCATACTTCTTTACTACCGGCAGTTTTACTTTTTTACTTATATTCGATGCAACAGAGCTGAATCCTGTTATCTGCTTCCAGTCTTCTCTGGAGCTGGGTTAAAAATCTGTTATCTCTTTTCAAAGATGAACAATGCAGGAAAGTAAAATAACTTGTATCTTGTGCAAAAATGTTTGCACACTCTTGTTATGGAGAAAAGTCCAAACTTCTTTGTGATACTGCAAATATTGATATGGTGAACTGACTTGCTGACATGGAAAGACTTTCTAACATAGTCCAGTCTGTCTTGGGCATTCTGTCATTTTCTTATATTCCCTGGCAGCTCTCTCTCTCCTTCCTCAGTAGACATCCCATGGTACAGCTGAGTCCTAATATAATGACTTCCTCTGGGATTTTAAGATCTGTCCATAATGCTTGGCTGTGGGCTGTAATATGGGTCCACGTTCTCATGTGTAAAAGTGAAAAAAACCTCTTGACATATTGCAGTGTGCTGTCCTCCTTTGGAAAGTCCCAGCCATGCTACCACACTGACTGCAGGATTTAGATGAAGAGGCATCATTATCTTCAATCTTTTTTCATCAGAAGCTTTCCACAATGAGGAGCATCAAAAAAATCGTTAAACTTATAGATGCTCTATATTAGCACAGCTCAAAATGGATCATAAAAGGCATAAAAGCATACTATGCACATTTATAGAAGCCAATTCCAACAGCATGGCATCACATCAACATGTGTAATTTTGCCACAATAACTAACAAGGACAGCATACAGTGTCTTGAAGTAAACTAATTACTGTACATGAAAGCTTGCTTAAAAAGGTCCCACATAAGCTATGACACATAGGCAGTAAATGAAGCACATATTTTTAAATTGAATCTTAAATAGATTTTTCACTACTTTGTCCTGAGACCTCAAATGTTATTATTAATTTGTGCACATATGAACGATCATACTCATTCTTCTGGTCTGCACTGATCCTCACTAGTCTTGAAATAGGTCTTCCATGATTACAAATGAGTCTAACAAAGTTATTATAATCCATTAGAACCATGTCTATCTGACATTCCCCTCTGATGCTGCCTTGGATTGCTATATTTTCAATTATGATAATATGATCAACTTGTTTGGATAAAGTTATCACAGCAGGAAGACATTTGAATACCCTGTCAACCCATCACAGTTGGAACAGCATCTTAATTTCTTCAAGGAATTGAAAAGGACAGAGGTGGAATTAACTTGTCCAATACAGACGCACATCAGTGACACATGTACTATTGATTAATAATGAATTTTTGCGTATCATATGGACTTCATTTTCAATCTGGGTACATACTACAAAAAATAAAATATAAAAATATATATATGATACATGTACATCCTGCCATGTAAGCCTATAATGATCTTAAATAAAATGTTAAAGGGGTTTTACTGCATCATTAATGTGACCAGGGACAATTAAAATATTCAAAAAAACTGCTGAAATTGCATAACTACCACTAACTTTTTTAGGTTTCTGTTGCCCAGTTCTATGTGTAAAGAACTCGACTGGCTAAATGTAAAGAGCATCACATCAACCATCACACCTGCTCTGTTTGTGTGAATAAAGGAAATAGACAATTGTATTTTAGTGCTGGAAATGGCAATTAATATTGACTTGACCAGCAATTAATAAATGGGTATTATCCAAGAGACCTAGCTGGGTATGAAGTTATTGGTTTGTTGATTAACAGTAATTGTTGCTTAATTATGGGTCATTCTAAACTATTATTGAAATACAAATCTCAGTCATTAATTGACGATTACCTACAAAATAATTATCTTAGACTGATTGGTTAATAGTTTCAATATTGTTCATTTATTATATATTTTTTATTCTGTTATTTAATGTGTAGCAACTATGAAAAAGTGTTATAAGGTTCTACCAAAGAAGTAGTAGTAATAGAAGAAAAAGAGGAAGAAGAATAAAATTTAAAAGAAGAGGAAAATTAAGAAGAAGAAGGAAACGTGATGTATTTGTATAGACTATTTTTTATATAGCTAGTGAAATTTTCTTACTGCTTGCATGATAGTTGTCTTATACCATTCCAGAGTGAAAAAAAAAGAACATTTTAAATGTTTACCACAAATCTTTCCATGTCAAATGCCTGTCATTCCTCCTACTACTTTGGCTTATTAACCTTGGGACCGTCTGCACCAAATGCATTTTGAAGCTGCTGCACTAAGAAGCAGCCACCCTATTTTTGTTTATCTTCTGCTTTCTTTGCTGTCAGTTGTGATCAGTGCATCCTAACCATTCTGTTTCTGTGCTTCTCGAAGAAGCCCATGCCTACTCTACCATAGTCATGTGCTCTCTCCTTAATGCCTCACAATAGACGAGAGCAGTGTCATGAATATGCAGAAGAAAAGGGGAATAATACCCTCCAGTCCTAATAAAAGGACGCATTAAGCTCCTCTAATTAAATTTCCCTTTCTACATGCCCATTGTGCGAGTCTTTGAGAGCATGATCATATTCTTTATGACCAGCCTAAGCTTAAGTAGCAGCACCGTCTCGGTGCTATTTACCGAATAAAATTGTTGATGAAAAATATGCCATCACAGGGACTATAAGTAAATTCCAACCTTGTTGTGAGTATCCAGAATGACTTGATTTAAATGCATTGAATATTGAATAACACTGCAGTTTATGCTCGGCATAGGTGATACTTAATCCTTTGTAATAGCTCCAGGAAAGCCGGTCACTTGCATACCCTGATTAACTGATAAATTACAGCAGAGGATAAATATAAGGAACTAAGCAGCATTAATCATATGGATGCAAAGTAAACATGTTTTAGTTAGTGAAATAAAGACTTTGTAGTGCAGTATTTTTCAGTCCATTAGTCAAGAAATACAGCACATCTGACTTAATCATAACAAAGGTCTTTTGACCTGAGCTTTTCATCATTAACACTCTCTAGGCAGATTAAGCCTCTGAGCACACTGCTTACAGTGGCACTGTGTAATGAGGCATGCCTACAATAAATGGATAGAATATTATTTGTATTATGGAAGAACCCTTTATTATAATATTCATAACATATAATATTTATGTGGTATGGGTGTTTACAAGATTTTTTTTTTATGTATTACATCTGTGACTGATATAACCAGAAGAAGACAATTAGCTGTGCCATTAGATATAATATGCTGCCACTATGAAATTTACTTCTTTTCACTTGTGCAGTATTAAGCAGCATGACAGACATGGTTGTAGATTCACACATTAGCCTTTCATTCTTGCACACTGGAAGGTTTAATGAGACGAGAGGTGACACTTATCAGACATGTGCAGATGAGAAATAGTAACTACTAACAGAAATAGAAGAAGAAGAAGTCTTGGCACATTTACAATAAGGCGCAGAGATATCCATATTTTTCCCACTTACAGTATACTGAACCAGCTTGTTGGCAAGTTGAGGTCAGAGCACTGGGTCAGACATAATATTGCACTCCTTGAGCAGAGATGGTTAAGGACCTTGCTCAAGGGCCCAACAGTGGCATCTCTGCAGTGCTGGGGCTTGAACCCATGACCTCTGATCAGTAACCCAGAGTACAGAAGTTCAAATGTTTAACATAAATGTGCTGAACTAACTAAGCACCCTATACACACAACAGATGTACATATGTTTTCTTACTTTATATGAAATTATTAAATGTAACATTTTTAAGGGAACTGTATTGTAAATGGCGCTTGGCACGATGCTAACTGTTCCGCATTCTTTTTGGTTTGGATACACTGTTGTGCATTGCACATTACTTCTCCCTCATTACATTCAACATTTGATCTTTCAAATTGTGCAAATAAAAAGAAAAAGCCTGTCATAGTATAATTCTTCCTGCATACACACACCAGTGAAGTATTCTTATTTCCTTCTTGTTTCTCTCAAAAACCTTTTTTATTGTAATGTTATTGGTAGTAATTTAAAACACTAATAATATCAGGAATAGTGAAACCTAGAATAAAAAAGGTAGATTCAAAACTATAAAATGTGAATTAGCTAAACTTTAAGTAAACTAGATACTTAGCAGCCTGCTGTCCAAATTTGTTACCTGTGAAAATCTGTGTAATTCTCAACGTTAATTTGTCACTTTGGTATGACTTTTGGGTGGAGATTGATAGCAGATGTAAACACACCTAGAGCACGGTGGCATTGGACACAGTGTCACAATGTCATCTGGCACAGTGCCCACTCATCCAACAGAATGTTGTACACAAATTCAAGTCTAAGAAACACATGGAACTGATGGAGCAATAAATCAAACACTCTTGTATTTGAATTACATCCTAATAACCACATGGATTTACAGACAAATCTCCAGTTTTCCAGAAAGAAATAGTAAGCTGTGTTTCATGTTAACATAAAATTAATTGCTTTTACAAAATTCTTACTACAAAATTCATATTATTACATGTTTACAAAAATGCTGTTAATGAGGATATACAGTAGAAGCAATCATGCATTTTGTATTATTTAGTTTACATCTATGTAATTCAGTTTTGAAATCTCTGATTTGATGATAACCATTAATTTAAAAAAATCCATAGAAAAGTATGCATTGTCATGCCTTTACCTTGAAAGGTACCTGTTGCAATATCATGAAATATGCTTTTCTGCATTGCTAAAGCCAAAGACCAAAAATTACTTTCACCACTCTTGAAAGACTGGAACTAACTGCCTGGGAGCTTTGCCAAGGTAGCTACCAAGTAAACAGGATTTTTAATAAAGACTTTGGTTACATGTGTACAGGTTTTCACTCAATATGCTAAATGTTTCTATTCATACACAATACAAAACACAATATTTATACTTTATTGTATTCTCTGGGCACATTTCTTATCTATGTGTGCAAAAAAAGGGAAAAACTCTAGCCTCATTGCTGGAAAAGGACGAATAAATTCTGTCAGGTTATGTGAGGAGGGTTAATTCTTTACCATCAAATGTGGCTCAAAGGGACATATGAATTGTATAACATAGCTATAATTAATATCAAAACACCTCCTGAAATGATTCTTCATATTAAAGTCTGTTACACATTTCTCTGGGGGTGGGTTACATCTTAATTTTTATGTGACTCATCTATATTTAGATAAAATCCTGATACTTAAGACTCTTAAATGCACCTAGTAGAAATAGAGTCTACATATGGTTTTATTCATTAAATAAAATGTTTCATAGTTTGGCCACACCTAATAAATCTTATGTTAAGAATAATAGTTAGTACTTTGCAAGTTACAGATAAGTCCTTATCTATGGCTCTAAGCCTTGAGTGGGTAAAAAGAAGTGTCATCAGTATGGGAAGTTAGAATGAGGGGAATCCTCCATAGGATTTTGGGCTTAATAGGAGAGCCTAGGTGAGGTGCTTTGTGCTGTTCAAAAGGATACCCTGTGTCATGGAGCTAGTTGAGGTGGTTTGGGTCAGTGGATACCTCCTGGACTGCTAACAATAGAGCTAAACCAAGCATTTTCCCAGTAGAGGGAGACCCTACGGTAAACCCAGCTCCCACTGAAGAGATTATATCTCACTTTTGGCTCTCTGGGGAAGAGCTGGAATTTGTGGATGGGAATAGAGCAGTGTGAAGTGACTTTCTCAGTTTCTTGCCACTGTGACCCCCAGAAGTAAAAGTAGAAGGAAAGATATGAGTGAATTAAAAAGTTTCATAGCATAGTATTTTCTATTTACAATCCCTGGACCTATCAATAAGCCAAAAATGGTCTAAAATAAGTCCTTAAACAAAATAGCATAGATAGCATAGATACGAACATTTACGACTGGCCAAATTAAGACAAGTTTAATCTTACCTATAGCAGATAACTAGCAGGTAAAATCATGTATATATTTATAACTACATTATACAGTCTATTTATATACAGTAGCAGTCCAAACTTTAGACCCTCCTTCTGCTTCAGTGGCTTTTCTTTTTTGTATTTTTTATTTTAAACATGCTGAAAAAAACCAATGAAAGATGAAAGAACATGTGTGGAATCATGTAGTAAACAGAAAAAAAACATAAAACATATAACAGCGAATATGTTTTATATTTTGGCTTCTTCAAAGTAGCCACCTTTTGCTTTGATTAAATCTTCTTGATATTCCTTTAGTCAGCCTCACAAAGAAGTCACAAGGAATGGTTTTCCAACAATTTTAAAGAGTTCCCAAAAGTGTTAAATGCTTGTTGGCTGCTTTTCCACTCTCCGATCCCAAACCATCTCAACTGGATTGGATTAGGTGTTTGTGGAGGCCAGGTTATCTGATGCAGCACTTCGTCACTTTCCTTCTTAAACGAGTGGGAAACCACACATTCAGGGACCGTCTGTCAAAGACAAAGCAGTTAGAAGCAAAATTCTCAAATTTGGATTCATAAAACAGAATACATTTTTTCCACTAATCTAATGTCCATTCCTTGTGCTTCTTCCCCAAGCAAGTCTCTTCTGTTTTTCCTCCAAAAATAATGCCTTCTTTGCCGCAAGAAAACCCATGAAAACCAGATTTACTTGATTTCCTCTGAACAGTGGGTGTTAAAAGATGACTGTCTCTTGATGTCTGAGAAGCATTATGTATATCAGCAGTTTCTGAGACTGGTAATTGTAATAAACTTATCCTCTGCAGCAGAGGTAGCTTTTTCTGGCACAATCCTCATGAGAGTCTGATTTTCAGTACTAAACTTGGCACCAGGTTTGGTCTACATACCTAAAGTGAACTGAACACACATATAAAGTCTTAACAAATAAAATTCCAGATCGAAGTGAACTATCAGTGCACCATATGATAAACTGAAGCTTTATCCTATAATTTCTGGGTCAAATACTGAGGTCGCTTTTTAAAGGTTCTGTCTTATGTGAAGCAAACAACTCTTAAAAGATACATCCATTGTAAAATCGAAAATTTTTATTTGCTGTCAAAAATCTTTGATAGTGTGAAATAAATGGCTGAAAAATAACCAGGAGGTCATCTGAGTAACATGGATGAAACAATTTATACAATTAAAACTATTCAAGATAATTATAATATAAAATAAGTACAGTATTAGTATATTAAGAGCAAGACTAGTATACAAAATTAGAAACTGAATAAATTCTCCAGAATCTGGATAATACAACATATTGCTTGTGATTTCACCTAACTCTAAATGTTTGTTCTGTCTAAGGCCTATGCATTTGATACATTTAAGGACCATGATCTCACAGTTGATGCTCATTATCATTTGAGAAACATAGCCAAAATAAGATGCTACTTCCACATAATGCAAAGAAATTAATCCATATCCTTGAGATTAGTTTCTGGTGTGTTGCTGGCTGTCTGCCCTGCTGTCTCTCACACACATACAAATTCTCAAAAAAACTGAAAGCATCATTTGGATGGATTTTATGCTGTTTGCTTCACTCATACATATACATAAAAAAACATATTTCTGTACGCGGATGTTGTTAATTTGTTTGCCATTTTATTACAGATATTTGTTTTTGTGTCTATTTTAGTTAACTTAAAATAATAAAGTCCTAAATATACAGTATATTTTTTTATATAAATTTTTTTAACATTCAGATATACACTCAACAACCACATATTCACACTCACCAACACCTGTGTGCCTTCTCATTCATGCAATTATTGAATCAGTCAATCATGTGGCAGCAGCACAATGCATAAAAATATGCAGATAAAGGCCAAGAGCTTAAGTTCATGTAAACAGCCAATATCAGAATAGGGGAACTTGTTTTTTCAATTACTCTGTTAATTGTTTAATGTTGTATTGTATAGTCTTGTTTATGTATTTCAGACTCTGCTGATTTTCTAAGATTTTTACAAACAACAATCTCTAGCTCTTTTGCACATGGTACAAAAAGGTACTAATAGGTACAAATAATCGGCAGGTAGCTGTTCTACAGGTATAATTGCCATGTTGATGAGAAAGACAATGTTCAATGCAATAAACCACATAACCTTAAAGAAGCATGCTAAGCATGAAGAACATCTTAGCACACACAATATGTTTAACCTTGATGCTGAACTCCACATCTGATTCCAGTCCTGTCAGCCAACCACCTCAATAATCTGAGGACCTAAATTGGCAGAGTTTCACCAAATTTTGGTACAGTAGTTGAAAATTGAAAAGCAATGTTTTTCCAACATCCAACTATCAAGTTTCTGAGATTCGCAACCCCTACCTCGAAAGGGTGTCTGCTGCCTTGTTCAACCAGCCCGGGATGTAAATTGCTCTCAAAGTTGATGTGCCAGCATAGATGGGGCCCTTCCCACAGACCTCAGGTGGAGTGACCACTCATGATTGCTCCCCACCCCGTGAGGGATGCATGCGTCGCTAGCATTAAGCGACGACCGGGGACTCCCAGCATGGGGCCTAGTGATAGGAACCGGAGATCTCTCCAAACAGCTATGGCATGTAGGCATCGCCACATGACCTTGATGGTGGGAAGGGGGTTGGCCCTCTGGGGGAACTCACAGGTCCTGAGCCACCACTGAAGGGGTCTCATGTACAGCAGGCAAAGTGGAATCACACTAGATGAAGTTGCCATAAGCCCTAGCAGTTTCTGGAACTGCTTGACAGTCAGAGGCTGCCCTTCTCTGACTTCCCTGATGGCCGTAAGGATGGCCACAATGTGGGCAGCGAAAAGCTGTATGCGCAACCCCAACGCCTTAATATGGGCAAGAATGACATCTTAATGCTGGACCACAAACTGCTCTGATTGAGCTACGATCAACCAATTGTCAATGTAGTTGTGGATGCGAATGCCCTGAGACCTCAGGGGAACTTATCTGCATCCACACATTTTGTGAAGTTACGGGGTGAAAGGGCAAGGCCAAGAACCCGGTATTAGTAAGCTTCGGCCACGAAAGCGAACCTCAGGAACTTCCTGTGAGAAGGTAGGATAGGTACGTGAAAGTATGTATCCTTTAGATCTACAGTGACAAACAAGTCCTGGGATCTGATCCGAGACACAATCTGCTTGGACCCTCTGTCTGACGGAGGGAACACCTTGATGGCCTCCTACCTCAGGAGAGTGTCTACTTCTTGTTCCATGACCAGAGCCTGCCCGCTTCCCACCAGAGTGGGACAGAGCCCATCAAACCAGGGCGGACGAGACCCGAACTGAATTGTATAGCCTCGCTCTACAGTGCGCAGGATCCATCGAGACACGTCTGGCAGAGCTATCCAGGATGCCAGGTGCTCCCTTAAGGGTATCAATCTCTCGAGACTGACCTCCAGTCCACCTAGAGCCAGGGCAGTGCCCTGAGGCAGCTCTAGTGTCAAGGCCTCCTGGTCCGCAACGATGATGGGACAGAAACCAAGGAGGGAGCTCGCTGGAGCTGGCCATGACTTGAAGCACATTTCGTGGTAGGGTTAACAAGCCAGAACCCTGAGGGGGCCGGAGGGAAACAAGTGCTACATGCCCTGCGCTCTCCTTTTGGCCGTGGCCCTCTTGTTGGAGATGACAGTCCTCAGATCTGTCACTAACGGGGTTTTGGCCCAGGGTGCCGCGGGATCCTGCACAGGGGGAGAGCATGTCGCGACACTTTGTCTCTGCACTTGCTGGTAGGAAGTGCATGGTTGAGGTTGGGGCTGTGCCCGCCAAGCGGCCCCATGAGAGCAGCATGGGAGGTACCCCTGGAACGCTGATTGTCTCTTGGTTTCTTATAATCTTTAAACTACCTAACTAACAGCTCCGCCAAAAAGGCCTGAGGCAGAGCTCTAGTATCTGGCCGCTCATGATGTCTCCAACATCCAGCTCCTGTAGCAGGTTGGCTTGGTATGCCTGTAACACCAAAATGGTGTGCAGACATTCAGCAGCCTGACCTGCTGAGGCATAAGCCTTGCCCACCAGTGCCAACGTAGTTTGCAGGGGGTTGATGGGTAGTGTCAGGGGCTTAAGAGAAGATGCCACACCTGGGGAGAGATAGCCTGCTAGCGTCTCTTCAACCCCGTGGCATAACACCATAGCCATAATCCCTAAGCCCCAAGATGTTGGAATACACTGCAATCCTGGGGCTAAAGGGGCTGTCCGAGAAAGGCATGCCCAGGACACCTTGGTGTGCAGGTCAAAGAAAAATGGCAGACCCCAATGCGGAGGCTGTGACACCGGATGCAAAAAGCGCTTGTCTAGCTTACTAGATGGAGGGGCTTTATGCTCATTGGCCGGCCAAGCTATGTCCAGCTTCTGGACGCCATGTGTCACAACCTCCAGGAGCTCCTAGCTATCAGGTTTGCAAGAGGGACTCCTCAGAGGAAAAGAGGTGGAGCTGCAAGCTCTGGTGGCAGAAGGAAGAAACCGCCAAAAGCCCTGCTTCCAAAGCCTGAGAATGAGTGCTGGACCAAGCAGAGGAGGTAGGATAGGCCGTCTCCAAACCTTCTGCGAGGTCCATCAGCAAACCCCAGGAACCAGAACACCGCTCTGCCTCAGCGAGTGCGGGACCAGAACCAAGGTGAGTGGGGGCACCTTTATCGAATAGGGCCTGACGGGAGCGGAACGATCACATGGGCATGCGAGTGCAGTCCTGGCATTCGGCTCTCTCTCGATATAGGCGATATAGCGTGCACTGCTCCCAAACAAGTCACACAATGGCTGTGTGTATCCTTTCCCGTGATAAAACGGGGGCAGGGAGAAACACACAGCATTTTATACTTCTGGTCGTGACGTCACCCCGCCAGGGACAGCCTGCCTTCAATTTTGACTGATTACACACATTATTCAGAGCATGGACAACGCAGCCGCGTTCCCAAAGCGTTTCGACGCAGTTCCTGAAAGTTTCTGAAAGGAACCAAATGTGTTGGCCTGTATTTGGATAATTTTATGCACTGATCTGCTGCTATGCATTTAGTTGATAGAATAATTGCATGATTTAGACAGTGAAACATATATTTCTAATTTAATCACTGAGTGCATACTGTTTGTATACTGCATATGCTTGTCTGTTGTCAATTACAGGGAAATGTCAGTCTGCAGACGTCATGAAAATACAAACACGGTTTCTTTTATTGACTGCAAAATGGAAATGCAGCACATCATTGGCAAATTGCCAGACCACTATCACTTATTCAGTGTAGATTCACATTATGTTTTTGTATGTATCTATTTATCAAAAGGTATGCATACTCTGTATGATACTGTAATGTATGTTATGGTACTGTGCATTTCATGCAGTGTAGCTGTAAATCACCTTGAATCATCTGAGTTACTGTAGCTGAATTGATTATTTTCTAGGTAGTACAAAAGCCAAAAAAGACTGCTATAAATTCCTGTTTCAGAGTTCATGGCGTTTGGATTTTGCACCAAATTTAAGCAATTTATGTGTTATATTTCCATACTATTAATTAAGTGTTCCTTGAACTGTAAATAATAAACTTTTAGTATGTTACAGTATTTAAGGTAAGTGTAAGAGACTGGGTTAAAATTCACTCCTTTTCTAATACCTTTAATTGCATGAAATCAAACCATAAATAACCACCCCACCTTTGCTTGTTTGAACGTAAATCAAGCACTAAATCAAGATTGTTTTTACTGGTTGCAAATCAGCCCATAAATTTCATTGAAAATTTCCACTGAATTTTTTGTTGACTGATGAGTAATTGCTGCAAGAAACATGCAAACAAAAATATTTAATGGAGTGGTTTGTTTAATACATGCATTAATCTCATTGGCTGGGCTGAGCAGGCACACACTTAAATAAAATAGGCTGTGTTTTTAAATGGCATAGTGCTTGCTGGGCTTAAACTAGTGTACTAAAATAGTTATGGCAATAATGATGTACTGACATGCCATTTGTCTGATAGTATGATTGCTCAGTATAACTAAAGTGTTATGAGGATAAAATAACTTGTTGCCATCCCAACAATGGACTCTTCTCTTTGTTGCGTTCAGGGAAACGCTTCCGTGAAAGCGAACACAGAGAGAATGAGGAGGAGCTTCTTCCCGCAGGCCATTTGGTGTTTAAACCAGGAAACACCCAGGATCTAAAAGCTGGTCCACTCTCTCCATCATCACACTTCTTCTCTGTACATACCTCACCTCTCGCACCACGTCACTTTAAACTCTGGACTTGCACAGCAAAGTGCACTTTATATTTATTTGTTTTATACCACACCATTCTGCACACGGACACTTTATGGTCACTCTATACCGCACACGGACACTTACGGACCCTTACACCACACCATACCGCACACAGACACTTTATGGACACTTTACACCACACCATACTGCACACGGACACTTTATGGAGAACCCACCACTAAAATTGTCTATTGTTTACACTTTGGTACACATTGTTTACTGTTTCACTGTCTACTGCCATAAGGATTTTCTTTGTATATACATTTTTTCTCTTTGTTTACATACCTATCCTTATATATCCTTTATACCTTATATTTTATTTTATATAGTTTTTATACTTTATTTATCTGCTTTTTTTCTTTCTTCCAACCCTATTCCCCTCTTGCCGGACCGTCGTATAAAGCATTTTACTGCATGTCGTACCCTGTATGTATGTGTATGTGATGAATAAAATTTGATTTGATTTGATTTTGATGTGCCTGTCACAGTTACTGCAGATTAAAAGAAAGAGCAAAGTCTCTCAACAAAAGCATGTATTTTAGCTACTGTCAGCAGTGTAGCTTTTACTGTGTCTGTGTGATCAGCATTTATAAGCTATAAAAAACAATCAATCTAGTTTTTTTTTTTGTTGTTGTTTGTTTTTTTACAGAAATTTTTTAGCATGGCCTTTTATATTTGTTATTCGAAAGTTAAACTGAATCTATTAAAAGCACACAACTAAATTATTGCAGCCACCATGTTTTATATGTTTGTCTTTATATAAATGTTCTAAATTTATAGAGGAAAACTACAATAATAATAATAATATTTTTCATCATAATAATAATCGAACCTACCACTAGTTAACACTGAAAAATATTTCAATCATGCTTTGCAATTAAAATTTTTAACAATTTTTCTTCCTAACTGACAGGCTTATGAAATGTGAGTGCCAGCCTACGTCCATAATTAAGGTGATTATTTATGCATGCTGGCATGCTTGACTTTAATCCCACTTAGAGTGCTCTAAATGAAGGACAATAGACAAATAAGTGTCAAAGTTATGTATGGTAGTGTGGAATCCCGAAAAACAATCCTGCTCATCCCACTCCCTGGCTTTTTTAATCAGTTGTTCTTGGAGAATTATTCCAGATTTGAAGCTATCAAGCTATACCAGCTCCATCAATTTAATTGCTTATTACAAGAGGACTATAATTATGTGCTCAGTTTAATCAAATAGAAACACTTGAGCTGTACCCTCACAGAGGTTTAATTATATGTCTGACTCACACTTCAAGCTCTAAAATGTAGGTTTTTTTATGGCACTAAAATGACAGCTTTTGTTGTAATTTTTCTCCAACAATTTAGCCAATCTGCACAAGTAGAGTGCTCCTGAGTGGCATGGCTGAGAATTTCAGGCCCATGATCAATACTATACAATATAAAACCTGATTCTCAAGAACATGGCTGACAAGATTAAGCTCACCACTGTCACGGTACAATCAGGCATCTGCAACATTATTTCACATCATCCAACTTGCAACATTATTTCATCATCATTTGCATTTGTTTAAAATTGAGAATGCTGCAGAATAGCTTTAGTCCAGTATGTTAGCACCTGTAATACTATTAAAAAGTGTATATTTACCCTATATTACTCTATTATGCTCTACTGTAAGAAACAAAAAAACCCAAATCATAAATATATTGAGGTCCAGATATGTAATCTTATCATAATGTATAATTGTAAGAATAATGCTACAGAATTTTGTGAAATTTTAAAAACAAAGAAGTACATTTTCAATATATTGCATTATTTAATATTCAAGAATCTGTACAATTAGGGTCCTATTCAAATGTATGCAAATGTGTGATATTGACCAAGTTAACGGCTTTGTACAAAAGGTCAGATTTTCCTCATGCCTCATTTCCTCATGTGCTCTGACAACACTCCATGTATTTGATCTAAAAAAAGATCATAAGGTTGTGGAGTCCATGCCAGCTTAAGTGCACACTGTAAGTGTAGCAAAAATAAAATAAAATACTAAAAAAAATTATATGTAAATATTTAAAATATTCTTCTATTTAAAATGACAAATAGAAGCATTTCTATTTCAACTTTTGAATGTCACTGTAAACTGAACTTTACATTATCTTGTCTCTGAGATGGTATTATCAATGTTAAATGTATTGTTTCTTTAATGTTTATATTTGGCTTTTATTGTCTTTACATATCTTTACTCACAGACATAAATCCACAAGTTTGTTTTTAATACCCTTTTAGTTTCTTAAATTTAAAGCTACCCAACATCCTTGGTACAAGGTAATTAATTATTATTAAAGGTGCAGAAATAATTGTGCAATTTACTGCTATGATTTTTAAGTATCTCACAAAAGTGAGTACACCCCTCACATTTCAGCAAACATTTTATTATATCTTCTCAAAGGACAATACTATAGAAATTAAACTTGGATTTACTGCATGTTAGAGTAGTCAATGTGCAGCTTGTATTGCAATATAGATTTACTGTCCTCTGAAATGTAACTCTCCACAAAGATGGCGTAGGTTAAAAGAAGATCGGTAACACTCTAAAACTGAGTTACAGTACAGTGGCCAGGGTCATACAGAGGTTTTCAAATATGGGTTCCACTCAGAACAAACCTTGCAAAGGACAAAAGAAGTGGAGTCCCCGTGGTGTTTGTCAGGTGCAGAAGCTGCCTGCATTGCTTTAGAGGTTGCAGAAGTGGAAGGTCTGCTTGTCAGTGCTTAGACCATATGCTGCACACTGCAACAAGTCAGTTTGCACAGCTATCATCCCATGTCCTGTAGTCTAATGAGACTAAGATAAACTTGTTTGGCTCAGATGGTGTCCAGCATGTGTGGCGATGCTCTGGTAAGGAGTACCAAGAAAATTGTGTCTTGCCTACAGTTAAGCATGGTGGTGGTAGCATCATGGTCTGGGGCTGCATGAGTGCTGCTGGTACTAGAGAGGAAGCTGAATGTGAAGGTGATAGAGTGGCCAAGTATGTCTCTAGACCTGAATCCTATTGTGCACCTGTGAAGTGCAAGGTGGCGATATGTGTCTAACATCCAGCAGCTCCGTGAAGTCATTATGAAGGAGTGGTAGAGGATCCCAGCATTAACCTGTGCTTCTCTGGCCCAGGAGGATTAAGGCAGTGCTAGATATCAATGGTGCTCACACAAAATATTTACACTTTGGACACAGTTTTAACTTGTTCACTTAGGTTGTACTCATTATTATTTAAACAATAATGGCTGTACAGTATGTTGAGTTATTTTTAAAGGACAGTAAATCTGTACTGCTATACAAGCTGCATATTGACTACTCTAAAGTTTATCCAATTTTCATTTCTATAATATTTTTGTAACATAATTTCTGAAATGTGAGGGGTGTACTCACTTTTGTGAGATACTGCATATAAAACCATATTTTTTTTATTTTTAAACTAGTGTAATAATCGGTGTAATTGATGTAATATGTGCAATCTTTTTATCTAAGAATGAATAGTAAATGAATAGTGCATTTTCTATCTTGTAGGTAAGTTACAGTTTCGTGATTGTCTAGGTTGTGCCAATTCCTTGACATCTGCTGTGTGGCAGTTCCTCATCTGAGCACTCCTTCTGATTCACTTTTCCCTGCTGATATTTCCATCTTTGCTGCTATCAGTTAATGAGGTCCAGACTGAGCCTTTGCACCTGTGGAGTGCTGAAGAATCAATCTAAAGACTGACAGCTACAGAGATCTTCAGCACCATGGACCGAGATTCACTTATCAGCTACAGAGTATGAGGCTAATCCAGATCCCCTTCTCAGCATGTCTGTTCTAGCCCTATGATCAGTTAGTATAGACAGCTTCAGAGAGATTTTTGATTATCTGTTAAAAATGTAAATGGGATCCTGGGGCACAGAGTTGGATGAAGTGCACCACAATTAAAATAATGCATCTCAGATGAGTGAGAACTATAGGTATGATGATACTTTGAACAATGCCTGTAAGGCTCTCATGTAGCCATTTAGTTTTTTACAAGAGAATAATCTTGATTTATCAACTGGTGAAATAATAAGGACATTTACCAATCATAGAAAAGCTATTTTTTCTTATATCCAAACTCAGGTTTATTATTTTTTTCTTTGTTTGAGAAAGTTTCTGTCAGCAGAGTTGGTGTTAGCTTTAAAAGACATAAAGGTAATAGAAGACAAGCAGAAAGACAGTTTCTATGAGGAAGAGAGGGTTTAAAAGAAATGGAAAGACAAATAATCTGAACGGCTTGGCTATAATCAAAATTCTGCACCATGTTTAGTCAGCACTCTGGCAGTCGTGCTTGGGTATCATCCCTCACATTAGCCTGGCTGTCACAGCAATCACTCCACTATTTGGTCAGCACTCTCTATCAGCACCTCATTACCAGCAGGCAGGGTTTATGTGGCTCTGTTGGCTTTGGCATGCAATGAAAGAATGCTGAGATGCATTGGGCCTCTGATTGGGCCCGCTTGGAGAGACCAGGCATTTCTAATGAGGGATTCACTGACCATAATGAGACAAGCTGGATGTTCCACTGAACCTGCCTGTCTCTCAAAATCTTCCATAATTTGGAAATATTCCTGGTGTCTGTTTTCCTGTTCCACCTGTTCTTTGCAAGAATGAGATACACAGGTGTACCTCAGGGGGGCTTAGTGCATACTCAAACCTCCCTGACACTTATTAAGCTGGTAGATTTTTTTGTGCCAACACCCCACTGAGTGCAAAAATGGATTTCAACCTACTTTCCTTTGTTAATTGTGTTTTTTTTCCCCTCTCTTTTTTGTTTCTATTTAATTAGGGGCAACTTGCAGAAATGTGGTTTGTATTGTCCTGTTGATGATGCTTACCTTCCTAACACCTAGAAATAGATGTACAGTATGGTTCACTTCCTGCTTCAATGCAAATCAGGCCATTCTAATTAACACTAACAGGTTTCCTGAATTCATTGTTCCCTGCCAGGTTAAAAAAGACAGGTACAAGCAGACAAAACATTTGCATTTCAGAGAGGGGGAAAAATGAAGAACGAAGTGTTCCATATGGTCTTGTGCTATACTTAAGCAAAGACAGAATTAACACAGTTATGTTCAATAGGTAATATGGATTTAGTGCATGGAAAACCTTTTCACTGAAATGTAATAAACAAATTTAAAAAGATCAATCATTGGAATACACCAATGTCCCCGGAGAACATAAATTTAATTTGGTGGTGTAGACTATGCCTTCTTTTGCTCTGTGTTGGAGTCAGTCCAGATGTCCCCCCTTGAGAGTGAGTCCTTTTCACTTCACTGGCACAGCATTATTCTCTTATCTGCAGTACATCCCCATTTTTAGAACGCATGGCTCTCCATCAATTCCCCATGACAGGAAGGAAGAACAGGAACAATAGAAACAGGCTTTCAGATTTATTGCCAGTCTGACTCATATTCATTTTCATTCTGATTTCTCTTCAATGCACATTAAAGCCCATTTTTGCCCTGGTCACATCTAGCATGGTTTCTGTTTGTGAGAAATGCTTGATGGATGCTAAGAAAACTCCAGGGACGTTTTTATTTTCCTTTACAATATAAGTGTAATAGCATGCTGATATCATCTGTTAAACACTGCAACTGTATTGATGTAACTAAGTAGCGAATAAAACATTTTTTAAACATTCATTTACATGAAAATAGTCAGTAGCATGGTGCTGTGGGGCCACCAAATATTAAGTTAAGATTTATTTAATGTCCTATAAGAACACATATGGAATCATTTGATTCATTCTAGTGCAGAAGTGCATACTGTAGACTTCTTGATTGTATCAAAACATTTGTTTTTATGTCTGGAAATCATGTTATTATTGCAATATTTTATATTTATCAATTAGTTCTCTTAATTTTTCTCTCTCTCTTTTTAAAGTAGCATAAAATAAAAGCTTGACCTGTGATTGATGCAAGTCTTTATGAAAAGCTTCAACATAGTCAGTTATTTTATTTTAGCTAAATGAAATACCAATCACTGTTAGGCTTAATCCGTGTCTACTTACAATGTCTTCTGATTTACTATAGAGGAATGCATCTTGATTTACTGCCAGGAATATTGTTAGAGCTGCATTGTTACAGACAACATCACCTTCTGATCAACAAGAATGATCATTAGCAATGAACAAGAATGGCAACAGTAATGTTGTTGAGAACATTGTAGAATCTCAGAATCTTGAGAATTCCTACTACTCTTACAGACAGAAAGAGTAATAGGTGCCAAGAAATGTCTTTATCTATTGGGAACACTTCTGTAGCTGTACATCAAGCTTAGAAAACTGTGGTTGATTGTTGCTCCTCAGCAACACTGTGCCCTTCTACTACTTGCAGTAAATCCAGTGGGCCTTATTAGTGCTTACAGCAAGTTAGCTGAGAATTGATTACTTCTTCTTTTTTGACAGGCAAGACATAACTCAAAGTAAATTTTTTTTGTGACAACATTCATCTTCACACAGTAGACATTTTCCTTCTCTCCTTCTCCTCCTTTGGCCAACAGTAGCCAAATTTCCACTGGAACCCTGTTGGCTAACAATACCTGTGGCGGTCCTTGGTAACCCGGGCCTCGACTGATCTGGTATGAAATTCTGGTTTGTGATCCGCATATTTGATTTGCAAAATATTTTACTGGATGCCCTTCCTAACTCAACCCTCCCCATTCCCCATTCTAAGAGTGCACTGGCCTAATGGCTGGGCGTTATATATATAATTCTCCAGACATTCTAATATTTTTTAGATAGCAGACTCTGATCCAGAGAACTTTTGCCACCTCTGCTCTGAACTGGTGTCTGCAGGACAAAGGTCTGTTTATAGCTCTAATGAAGGCATTACATAGTTTACTCTTGCAAAAGTTTTATACAGTAGTTAAATGTGTAATTGCAGGCAAAATATTGTATCATCAGAGACTACAATACTATAATTAGATGTTGGAATTGCATGTTTTACAAAAATTTTATTTTATATCTTGTTGTAATTCTAATAACCAGCATTTGATTTTAAATAACAGCTACTAAATAAAAAAAGAGCAAATAGTTATATTTTCTTCCCAATAGACAAAAGATATACAATGGCTTAGATAACCTGCAAGTGCACACCCACCCACCCACACACACACACACACACACACACACACACACACACACATAATTACTACTGAAATGCAAATGTGCCTAAAAGATTATGTTGAAACACTGCAAATAAAGGATTTAATGTTTCTAACTAAAAAACACAAGCCTGCTGCTTAAAATAAACATATGTGTCTATTAATTTGATTATCTTTACTGACTTTGACTTCCTGCAAAGCTTTAATGTGTGCTTTATACAGTTATTCCTGAACACAGCAAGGGTATTCTTATTAAATTATTATTTGCTACAGCAGACACTTTCTCCTGTGCTAAATCTTAAAAGGTTTTAAATATGAACAGAAAAATTTCCTTAATACATGACACAGCTGGAATGATTGACACATTAAACATGAATTTATTTTATTAATTTGGTTCTAAAATCATTGCAGCCCTAGTTGCTGCTTTATAACCCATTACTTGCAGTAACTACCATGAGAGAATTTTTTAGGCCATATTAAAAAATAGTTATGATATTTCACCGTTTATGCAAGTTACTTTCTAAAATGAGAAAATTTGAGTTTAGAAATTGCTAGCTACTAGCTAACAAAACCTATTCTACATTCACACTATTTACTCTGATAATTCCAATCTATTAGCTAATAAATCTAGTGATATAGGTTTTACAAAGTTTTGTTTAATAAATGAAACAGCTAGGTCTTGTTTTTTTTTTTTTATGACCAAATCTATTAAAAATGTAAAGGCATATAACATAAATTAAGATTAATTAGCTCTTGTAGTGTGAAGCTAATTTGGTAGATAAACGTTATTGTTTTTTGAGTGGATGACTTTAGAAAACTTTTACAGTATGATAAGCTAATTTAGCAGCTTGAATTATATTTCTGTAAAACATAATTACAGTTCAAATACAGTAAATATACCTGTCCATAGAATCATATGCCAAGGGCTAATCACAGTAATAACTTGCTTTAACAACTTTTATATTCTTGCTGTCATTGACTAATTTAAGAATAATGTTAGTTAAATAAATTCATAAATTAGTCAATGACAGCAAGAATATAAAAGTTGTTAAAGCAAGTTTGCTGTTCAGGACAGATAATACAGAAGCAATTTACAAGAAAGGACAGAGCACACTCTTTCTGCTGAGGAGACTAAGGTCTTTTGGAGTGCTGGGAGCACTACTGAAGACCTTTTTTTGACTCTGTGGTGGACTCGACAATGTTCTATGGAGTGGTCTGCTGGTGCAGCAGCATCTCTAGACAGGAAGAGACTGGGCAAGTTGATCAGGAAGGCCAGCTCAGGATTCCCCTGGACACTGAACAGTAGGTAGGAGAAGAAGCTAAGCTAACATCATTGCTGGAGAATGACTCTCACCCCCTGTATGAAACAGTTTAAACTCTGAGCAGCTTCTTCAATGACATCCTAAGTGTTTGAAGGAGTGATACCGAAGGTCTTTCTTTCTGCTGCTATTAGACTTTACAGTCAAAGCTGTTCCCAGTGAACCACTCACCATAATGCACACTGTTGATATTGTTTTTTAAATTGTGCAATAACAGTAATTAAAACTTTTTTTGCAAAAGCGACTGAGCAATTACAACATTTTAAACCGTGCAATATTACTTAGTGCAATTTATTAGTTTGACAGTGTAACTACTACTACTACTACAGTTTGTTTTCTCTTTTGTAGTTATATATTGTACTGTATATATTTTGTACTGTGTTTCTGCTTCATATTTGCAAATTTTTCTTTGCTGCTGTAACATGGAAATTTCCCCAGAATGGGACAAATAAAGGTTTATCTTATCTTATCTTATCTTATCTTATCTTATCTTATCTTATCTTATCTTATCTTATCTTATCTTATCTTATCCTCTGTTGAGATTTATATTACTCTATTATTTATATATTACTCTGAAAAAAAAAAAAAAACTGCAAAAAGTAAGAGTGTAGGTTGTGTGTAGAACTGTCTGACAGTGCTATTATTAACGGGCAGCTCTTTGGGGACAACCTGTCATTTAACGTTTATAGATCATGGTTTTTTGTATCTTTGCAGAAGATAAAAATATCAGAACTGTTTTTTCCTGACAAACAAAAAATGAAACAAACAACGGATATGGTGCTTACCACTAAGCTTTAAAAAAATACAATTGAAAGAAAATTGTGATATTTTTAATATTGTTTTTTTTACAGAAACTTTAATTTTGTTAAAAAAAAGTCTGCACTGCCACTTTTCCTCTGTGGTACTTTTATTATAGTGGTTTACATTGTACATGCTCAGATTTAACATGATTACAGAAAGAAATAGTTTATTTGTGTTTTTTAAACATAATTAAAGCTTGCTTGTAAGCTATCATTATACTTTTATTAATTTGTCTCTATAGAGAAAATGTTAGTAAAATAGTCCATCGAGTAAAATATATCTGTGAGAAGAATGCCTGGTAAAACTGTCATATTAAAGCGCACTTCCAGCGTCTGGCCTATGAAACAGGTGAGGCTCCTACTGCTTAGCTGACATTAAAATCACAAGTCTTTCTTGTGACAATTTAGTATGATGGGTCATGCAGTGGGAGGAAGAAAATTCAGTAACAGAACATGAAGTAAAAAGAAAGGGAAATGTGGCGGTAAGTGTGTAGTACATTTGTTCCTTGATGTGATGCCAGAATTCATAAAATCACATTGGCTCTTCTTAAAACATTCTAACACGGCATCATTCATCATTCGGGATTGAAATATTCTTCATAGTTTAGGCTACATGTTCAAATAAGCCAAACTACTGCAGTATGATTACTAAAATAAGTAAATATGTAAGTAAAAAAATAAAAAGATTTTGGACTGTTATTATTATGTTGAAGAAAAGGTGACATTGAAATCCAATAAGTAAGAGTCCTTATCTACAAATAGGAATAATGCTTTTCAGTCACACAACACTGAATTAATTGTAACTAAAATGCCAATGTTGACTGGCAATGCAGGCTCCTCTTGAGAAGACTCATTAATTATACCACAGTGTGATATCATTTGTAATTATGAAAGGACATGCTTCTTTCCACAGCTGGAGGCTGTGGTGTTAATATATATGTAGACTCCATCAGTGTTTCCTTGCATACTGAGTGACAAAGTATCAACCTTTCCCCCAACTAAATAAGATCCATTAAAGTGTTCATTTAGAAATAACAATCTTTCACATTTTATTACAGATTAGACTAAAAAATCTATGACAGAAATCATTCAGTCTTGAAAAGTCTTTACCTGCTGCAATAGGCAAAAATATGTCATACTATGTAAAAGGTTTAAACTGGAATTAATAAATAAGCGCAGGAGGGAAGCATAAAGTAGACAGAGGAAGGAAAACATGTCAAGGAAATCAGCCAGCTGATCAGTAAACATGACAAAGTAGCACAATGGAGTTTCTAATGAGCACGAATCTGACAATCAATAAGATGTGGTTTCAAATGACCTGTGAAAGAACTGTAATTAAACTTCACCCTACGCCATACTTCCTTCACTTGAGAATTAACAGAGATTCATGAATCATTTATGATGTCTCGATATTTAAACTCTGAGCTTTAACCCTGATACAAATATATCTGGGTATGAAGAAATATATGCCATATTTTTAAAAAGAATTGCAATATTTTTTGGCTGGGTTTTTACAATGCGTTATTGAGTTTGAAGGCAAGTTTGTGGAACACCCACTGTATGTGCTGCTGGTCAATGTTTTAGACCCTTACACACTGGTTGGTGTTTACTGGTTGGTGTTTACAATATAATACATTTCTCTGTATTATATGCTTAATATAATATATGGTTAATGGTGTATAGGGTATTTAGTGTACCCCATTCCTTTAAAATATTTTCTAAAAGGTCATTAAGTCATTGAATCATTTGTATTCAGGTTGCAGAAAAACAAATAATAATAAAGATGAATCCAACATGTTGAATGCTGTATATTATTCTTCATTGTTCTGTATAAAGTCTGTGTTCACCTTTTTAATTAATATTTATGGCATTTGGCAGACACCTGTATACAGAGCAACTTATAATTATTTAATTGAGCAGTTAAGGGTTAAGGACTTTGCTCAAGGCTTGCACATGGGCCTTGCTCAAGAATCCATCAGTGGAAGCTTGGCTAAGAGATTTTACCTAACAACCATTTAATCTAAAGTCTAATGTCTAAGACAATTTTATCTCCAGACGATCTCCAGACTTTCAAAAAAGAGTACATGAGATATCATATCTGAATGCTTTAAACTTATGCATGTTTATGTCAGCTGGTCTGACGTGAACAAAAAATGAATGTACAGTAATGAATGTACAGTAATTTTGCAAAGTACGAATATTTTATTATGTAAACGATTGAAAAAGTGCCATAAATTGGTGATCTTTTTATCCACATTAATTTTATGTAATGAATGATCATGGCCCAGCTGAAGCAGGCTCAGTGAATATTTCAGCTATTTAAAATGGTATGTCTCCGTTGTAGTAGCACTTAGAAGATATAGAAAAATACTTTTTAGTGCTTCAAAAATTGTTTACAAATTGCCAGGGAACAGCACTGTCATCACACAGTCCTTATCTGAGACCCCAATCTATTTAAATGCACTGAATAATAGCCAGTTGAAAAGCTTATCTCACCTGCCTTAAATGCTTCCAAGCACACTGCTGTTTTGACTTCCAGTTAAATACACTGTAATGTAGATAGTGTGTGTATGTGAGTAGTCTGTTTGAAATAGCCTTATTCTGTCTGGCTTATAGCTAAACCTGTCCAAACACACATTACAGTTCTCACTGAGCGTGCATTCACCCACAATAACAATGCGTCAGCTTCCTGATTGCCTCAATAAGTGTGACCTTCAGCTTAAAGAGCTTGAAACACTCCTAAGGTTGAGGAAACAACTCACTTATTCATTCTCTCAGCTTCACATAATTGCTGTCCGTGTAGTCAGTGAAGGCAAATAGTGGCAACGACATATATACACACACGAAATGGTAAATTAATTCAAATAAAAAACAATGAGATTATGCAATAAACAGTCATAAAACCTAGCTTTAAGTGAATTAATGGATCAGCAATTTATGTGACAGTTTGTTTTGTGGGGATAAGACCATTCAAGCTAGGGTTCACAGACAGTCTCTAAATCACTAGCATTCTTACCTCACTGTAAACGTCTTGGCAAAAAAATACTAAAAATGAAGCGTTTAATAGACTTAACAACAATTCATTGGTCTGGACATTAACAGGAATTAAACAAATGCACTCCTGATATCTCCTGTGCCAAGATTAGCTTGTTTACGTTTGCTGCAATTAACTGTTTGGGGAAGAAACAGGGAAAACAAGGAAACTTACTTATAACCACAATTCCAGAAAGATTGGATGCTATGTAAAATGTAAATAAAACCAGAAAGCAATGCAATTAGCTGATCTCATAATTCCATATTTTATTCACCATTGAATATAGAAAAAATCTAATGTGAGGAAACATACCATAAGGAAAAAAAATTTGATTTTAAATTTGATCGACAAAACACATCGCAAAAGGTGGTCAGAGTCTCTCACAAGGAAAAATGGACAGAGGTTTACCAATATGCAACAAACTGCAACTAAATTTGTGAATCAAAATCATAATAATGTCCCTCAATATGAATTTGTGAAGACTGTGAATCGCATTGTCTGCAGTACATAATATCATCAAAATATTCTGAGAATCTGGAGAAATCTCTGTTCACAAGGAACAACAGCAAAAATCAATATTGTATGAATGTGATCTTTGGGCTCCCAGGAGGTACTGCATTAAAAATAGACATGTGTCCTTAAAAAAGTCACTGCATGGACTCAGAAACACCTCCAGAAAATATCGTCTGTGAACACCCCCTCCCCATCCCCCACCCACCCCCACCCATTTCATCCACACAAGCAGATTGAAGCTCTTTCATGCAAAGTGGAAGCCATATGTAAACACAATCCAGAAACGTCTTCTCTGGGTTAAAGCTAATTTAAAATGGACTGAGGCAAGTGAAAAATTGTTCTGTGGTCAGACAAATAGAAATTTGAAATTCGTTTTTGAAAATCATGGATGTCACGTCCTTTGGACCAAAGAGAAGAGGGACCATCTGACTTGTTCTTACCACTTGTTATCACTACTCTCATCAATGATTGTATAAGAGTGCATTAGCGCCCATGGAATGGGCAGCTTGCACATCTGGAAATGCATCATCAAAGCTGAATTTTATATACAGGTTTTAGAGCAACAAATGCTTCCATCCAGATGATATTTATTTCATAGAAAGCCTTGCATATTCTCATATTTCCATGTATTGGACTGGTCTGCCTGCAGTTTAGAACTTTCACCAACTGAAAATATTTGGTGCATCATGAAACAAAAAATATAACAATGAAGACCCAGGACTGTTGTGCAGGTAGAATCCTGTATCAGACACAAATGGGACAACATTACACTCACAAAATTGCAGCAACTGGTTTAATCGGTTCTCAGATATATAGAGGGTGTTGAAGAAGAGGTGATGCTGCACAATGATAAATGTATTTTTATTTTAAATTTTTACCCCAAAATGGTACATTTCCACAGTATAAATGGTTTCTTTGTTCTACTGTAAATATAATATGGGTTTATAAGAATTGCAAAACATTGAGTTCTATTTTAATTTACAATATCCATTTCTCCAATCTTGGGTTCACAAAATGTTTCAAGACTTCAGAACTATTTCAATCTAATGAACATTAAATTGAACAACATCAACCTTTGTTTCTGTAAAAAACTGTCCACAAGGTAACCCATTTGCTGATATGTTAAAATGCTTAAACATTAAAAGATTTAAAAAGGAAATGCTAACCCACACTTACTTTTACTTTATATATATATATTTTAGTTTTAATTTATATATCTTGTTTCATTCTTGGTAATTTATTACTAATTGTTGGTTGTTAAGGCTTATTAAAAGCTTAAATATTCTGCCCAGGAGTGTATAACATGGCTAATCTGCTAATCTTATTTTGTGGCATTTAATGATGCAAAACCCATGCTATATAGATTTTACATTTGTTTTACTTTGTCTCTTGAGCAGCACGATGTCTAGACAGCAGTGAAAAAAATATGCGGCAGAGTAAACTAAAATTCTGCACAGAGCAATTTTACCCTACCAAAGAAATGTATTATAAACAAATACAGAAGATAAAAAAAGAGGTCATGTTTTCTTTAGGTATATTAGTTAAGATGCAATAAACAAAGGTGAATGATATGCTACACTTCAATTAAGTCAATAATTTTTCCCACTATTAAAATTATTTTTCACTTCATCCTTTATCCTTTGCACCTAACTAAACAGGTAGCTATTTGAGAGAAACTATAATTACAATATCTCACAAAAGTAAGTCACATTTCAGCAACCACTGTATTATATGTTCTCAAGAAATGTTCTATAGAAATAAAACTTGGATATATTTTAGAGTAGTCAATGTGAAGCTTGTATAGCAGTACAGATTGACTGTCCCCTGAAAAATAACTCAACATACAGCATTATTGTCAAAATAAATGGTTGTTGCTGGGATCCTCTTCCACTCCTCCATAATTACATCATGGAGCTGCTGGATGTTAGACACATGGTGCTTCTCCACCTTTCACTTGAGGATGCCCCTCAGGTGCTCAATAGTTCTGCTTCAGAATATTACAATACATGTTGGAATCCATGTTTCCCTCAATGAACTGCAGATCCCCAATACCAGCAGCACTCATGCAGCCCCAGACCATGATGCAGATCCCCAATACCAGCAGCACTCATGCAGCCCCAGACCATGATGCTACCACCACCACCATCACCACACATGCTGGACACCATCTGAGCAAAAAAAAGTTTATTTTAGTCTCATCAGACTAGAGACTTGCATTGGATGGATTTTTCAATCCCGCTCCTACCTGATCCTGCAAGGTTCTGTCCCGAAAAAAATTCATTATTTTCTCCCTGTTCCTGCCCACAAAAGCCAGCAGCTAAAATTTATAAGTAGTTTTATTTTTAATGTACTGACTGCTTCTTCCTGCTACTCTGATTTTTAGTTTCACTTGCTTCCCTTTTGAATATGAATGAAAAAGAAAATTAACAAACGTTTTATTTTATTTGAGTTTGACTTTTTGTGTATGATATCTTATAAAAAAAAAACAGGCCAAGGTTTTATTGTGGTTTATTTTTCTTTCTTTCTTTCTTTCTTTCTTTCTTTCTTTCTTTCTTTCTTTCTTTCTTTCTTTCTTTCTTTCTTTCTTTCTTTCTTTCTTTCTTTCTTTCTTTCTTTCTTTCTTTCTAGTAGTCTACTGCTCATGGAACCATTCTAGAGTTCGCTTCCGACCTTGTGCCTGTAAATCGTTTTATTTTTATTTTATTGCCATTGTTGCTCTTGTGCTTTCGATGCATAACATTTATTTGTTTTTGAATTTTAAGACAATTTTGCGGGAGTTCCGCAAATAATTTTATTTGCCCGCAACCCACAACTACACGAGTATTACCACCCACACCCATCAAATCTTGTCCGGCGTCGCGCTCATTTGCGTCGAGTCTCACGGTAAAACAGCTCTCTACATCAGAGCACACGACATGGTTCCAGTAATTTATCCTCTTGGACAGATTGTCTTTAGCAAACTGTTTGCGTACTTTCTTGTGAGCCAGCTTCAGACGAAGTTTTCTTCTGGGACATGCAAACCAACTTGTTGCAATGTGCAGCATATGGTCTGATCACTGACAAGCGGATCTTCTGCTTCTGCAATGCTGGCAGCACCCTTCCATCTGTTTTTTGATGCCAGCTTCTGCACCTGAAGCACAGCACGAGGATTCAACTTCTTTGATGAACTCTTGCGAGGCCTGTTCCTAGTGGAACCCATTTGGAAAGCCTCTGTATGACCCTGGCCACTGCACTGTGAAGTCAAGTCAAGTTTTTTTTTCATACGGAATATACAATACAGTAAAAAAGTCAAACACCATTTTCATGCAAACTTTGTTACAGATGTTTATTACATGTGTTATTGAGTAAGTACAAAAAATATTAGATTTCCAAATATTACTTTTCCAAAGGAAATGAAATGTTGTAATATATTGTATTTCTGTCAAGGGAGAAAGCAATACCATATACTGAATCTTGTGTGACAGTCAAAGTTGCCAGAAGAACCGTGTCTTATATTCTGTCATTTAAATTGATATTAGCCAATCATGGATGTCTGTTTATGTATGCAATCATAAAAAAAACAGTGCATTTCTCTGTGTGTTGGTGATCTGTGATGCAGTATGAGCAGTAGTTTAAATGCTTCTTGTGTGTTAATGAAAATCTCCCCTTATTGGTAGATGTTGTTAGATAGAGGAGAGCTGGCTGGTGGGTATAAATTTTTTTTTTCCAAGTCAAGAAGATTTTATTGTCATTTCAACCATATATATATATATCTGACGCATCAAACAGTGAGATGAAACAACGTTCCTCCTGAACCCTAGTGCTACATACAACAACAGTCACAGAAAACACAGGGATAAGGACTAGCATCTTTGCCACATAAAGTGCAATTAACTGGTGACCAGATTAAGGAGATAAAATCCATATTGCAAATGTGAATGTGTGTGCTCGGTGACAAATTGGCATTCCAACGAAAGTGTATTTCTGCTCTGCACCCAGGGTGTCCCAGGATTGGCTTTAGATTCTCTGAAGCACAGAACAGGGATAAAGTTTAAAAACAAAACCACTGATTTTTTATTGTATTTATTTTTTTTAGACTTTGAACTGAGTTTTTTTCTTAAGTTTTAATTGATGGCTTATGTCATGCC
Source organism: Silurus meridionalis (assembly GCF_014805685.1). Taxonomy (NCBI): domain Eukaryota; kingdom Metazoa; phylum Chordata; class Actinopteri; order Siluriformes; family Siluridae; genus Silurus; species Silurus meridionalis. The sequence continues at coordinate 14,847,685 of NC_060886.1, forward strand.
CAAGTCAATCTCACATGTTTTAAACTGTTTAGGACATAAAGTGAGTCTTGGCTTCTGTTAACACTCAATACAGCACAAAAGGCTTCCACACAGATTCTCTTTTCTGTGTTCTGTTGATCTCTTAATGATCATAAGGATCTCTCAAAGAAAATCCTGCCTTCACACTGTCAGAAAGAGTTATACACTTTGGGCAGCTGTTTAATTTACCTGAGACCATGAGTAAGACTATAGATCCCAGATGGACTAAAGATCCATAAAATTAGTTTTCCACTTATGCATCTAGTGTTTCCAAGATAGGCTCATGATCCACCTGCCCTGCAAAAAGGTCTTACTGGAGATGAATGAATGAATGATAGCAAAGTGATTAAAAAACTTATACAATATCAGAGATTAATATGTTTTTGCTTGACTACGGTTAAAAAGGTTTTGCTAATTTCATTAGCAAGTGCGTGTTAATATCTAAAAATGAATCAATAAACTAGTTTTTGAAATATTTCAATATGCTTCTTATACATACAATGATTACAACAACATTCTCAGAGCATGCTATTTGTATCTTTTAAGAAAGTCCTATTTCTTTATGGACTGGTTCCTTGGTGTTGTGTCATGAAATATTCCTATCAAAGATGAAAGAATGTTATAATTAAATTCAGCTATAACATTTCATACAGGCTGACTTATAAAAGCATGTGTTTCTGCCAAGAGGTGCTAAGTTCTGAAGGATCAAACTAAAGTGGCCTTTTGTTCATTTATATTCATCCACTTAAATATTCATTTCAATCAAGCAAAGCATAATTGAGGTTAGCAGAGCTGTGATCCTTGAGGAGAAGCATTTAGTCCTGATTTCACTGAAAAAAGGTAAAAGTGAGAGAGAGATGGAAAAAGAGACATAAAATGAAGCATACATTTAGAGTCTATAATAACTTAAAAAAGCAACATTCTTATTGCAATGATCTAGCAAAACATAAAAATACAGGATGGCTGAACCTTACCACTGGTTTTTTTTTAAGTAACTAATTTGGCTATTTGTCACTCATTTTTTCCCTGTTGTCAAAGTCAAATCATAAAAATCACTAAGTGATATTCTGTGTCTATGTTCAAAATATTACAATAAAAGCATAGGACATGGGAGACTCTGTTTTCTTTATTATTATTTTTATTGAAATTATTATTTTTGTCATAGCCTCTCTAAAGTGCTTCTTTTTGGTACGCAGCAGTGAAATGAAAAATCTCTTCAAGCTTACATTCACTGCAGGTAGAAAATACTTTATCTCAATTGCTTGCTAAAATAAAGGAGGATATAACATTTGTTATATATTGAAGTGCATTATTTGAGAGGACTATAGATAATGCACTATTTGCCTTTTAATCATAAAAAAATGGTAATATAGGGTGGTAAGCATACAAGAAAACCGCAAGTAATATGCTATCACTTTGCATTACAAATTATAAGTGACATTTTCAGTGAAGGACAGATATTTAAAAAGATAGAAAGACACAAAACCCAGCTCTTTTTGTTTTTTAATATTGAACAAGTCCTTTTAACATGAAATATAACCCATTTGATTATGGAAAACATAAATAAAATAAAGGGGCACAAAATACATGAAAATGTAAAATAATACAACTATTATTCAAATGAGAATTATGAGGAAGTTAATATTCACACCTAAAATTTTTACTTTATTATTACTTCCATGTAAACATAATTATATGAAATGAAATTAAATTTTTTCCAAATTTTAATATCAATCTAAAGTAAATTGAAAGATGGGCTTCGTTATTTTTGGGGACCACACTGCCATTCCCTCTTCCTTGCTTTCTTACTGCATTTTTGTTTGCTTGGTGGAGTGGGTTAAATTTAGAGATATCCTTCTAGCCTTCTTGGAAATGAAAAGATGAAAGGAGCACATACTCATACAGACAAAATCAAAATGAAATAAAATCAATCACAACGCCTGCTGTTCGCTCAGTTTTGCTCATCTCATGTCAGGGAAGATAGGTCAGCTCAGACACTCTGTTATATTTGGCAGTGTACTGAGGAGGAAAAGAAACACAAATATCTGTCACAGCCACACAGAGATTTTGACCATCATTCAGTACCTGCTTATACTCTACAACACCTCCCCTCGCTCACAGCCAGCAGTTTACTTCTGCCACATCAGTATAGGCAATAATTGCATTAGCATAACAGTGGTTATTACTGTGGAAGCACAAGGGAAGGAAGGGAGAAGGTTAACAAATGTTATTAATGAATGATTGAATGAATATCTATGTGGATTTCATTATATTTATTAGACTGTTTTGTCTGAACCTCCTCCTCTGTAGTGTTAATATCGGTCTTGGGATTGTTACATTTCTAACTTATTACACACCTTACAACAAAATACAAAATGCAGCACCATCACCATCCGAATAATATTTTGTTGTCAAACTCTGCAAATGAACACCATTAGCATGTTTTGTAGGAAAAGTGGACAACACAAATACAAAGCACTTTACACCCACTATAAAATAATGTTGTGGGTCATCAGTTCGTTTTTAGGATGTTTTGTGGCTAATGACTGAGAGGTGGTTGGGAAGATAAATGGCATCATGAACTGTAAAAAGTTCTACAGTATTTTTACCAAAAACATGTCTGCATCAAAATTAGCTGCAAGACTAAAGAGCAGTGTTTTGCCTCAGCATACTTAATGCAAAGACAAAATCCACAAAGACTGCAAGGGGGAAAAAACACATTCCTAAATAAAGCAACTGAAATACACAAGTAGAACAACACAATGCATGTATAAATTGACAAGGCATTCTATGACTATTATTTTTGACTATGAAGATTTGTTGAACTAGGTTTTATTTTATGGATTTGTGTTTGTCACCATAATCTCTCACTAACCAGTGTGAAGCCTTTATTAAATTCCTAGATAGATGAATGTGTCAGAGAACCACCAGCCACGCCTCCCTCCTGCACTCACCACTCTCCCTCAGCCTCTCCCTCCTACTAATCACCAACACCTGTTCCTCATTTACATTCCCCTTTATAAGGCCCCCATTTCCCCTTACTCACTGTCCGATCTACAGGTTACTCCATAGATTTTCATGGACTACCTTATGCTCTGTGTGTTTTCTGGTTCCTGGCTTGCTAGAAGCACTCTGTTTCGTGTATCAAGGCAAATAAAATACTTTACTCCCGGTTTCTGACACGTGGTCTATTTGTGACAGAATGCAGTAGCTGTTCATGGATGATTTTTTTTCGTGCTGGTCACTCTGGAGAAACAGAATCTATTTCTTAAATGTTTATTTAAGAATATTGCCTAAGAATTTCAAGCTGCAATGCATGATGAATAATGAAAGCAGAATAATGAAAGCATTTTGATCATTAAGTATTAAGGACAAATGCCAAATCCAGCAAAGTTTTTATTTTTCAACAAATGCTGTTATGGCTAACGGTTGTGTGAAGGCTACCCTGAAGAATCCCTGGAGAAAAACATTTTCAGATATATATATATATATATATATATATATATATATATATATATATATATATATATAACATGTCCAGTCTAACCATTGTGAACATTTTCAATATCTGGTGTTGCGTATGTCAGTTATTTCATCATCATTCCCCATCATGTATTTTTCAGCTTACTTTTGATGCTTGTGTAGCCTGTTTTTTTTTTTCTCGGTTGTTATATATAGCTGCAACTATTGTTAATTAAATGATTAATTCGTTTCTGTTAGTCTAGGTCTGTTGTGTCCACATCTTTCATGAATACATCTGAGGGTTCAAGCTGATGGAAGATGGAAATCTATTTTAATTTCTTAATGCTTCTTTTGAAGCCTCATTTCACTTTTTTCCTTTGGGTACAGTGGGGACAACAGACACAAACTGAAATCTAAGCTAAGGAAATCTAAGCTCTATAATGGCATTTGTACCAACTGTGTGAAACACAGACCTTTTAAATGTTTATAGGAACAGATTTCTAAAAGCCTGGAAAGCATGATTATTAGTCACACATGCTTATTCTTCTGATTAAGTAAAAATGAAGATAGATAATGACAAAATGATTCATGAGCTCCTTAAGTAGAAAATTCCTTTAGACCTTTAACACATCAAGGGTATTGACCAGTCAATATTACATGGCAAAATGACCTCATAAAGGTGTTTTTTCACTTATTTATACATTATATACAGTATGCACTGTAGGGTTCTAGTTAAGTAAACATTTATGCCACTCACACATGTTCTAAAGCCAGTGGAAACCAGAAGTTTCTGTACTTTTGAACCCAAATAATCAATGCAGGAACTGGGTTTCCCATCGTTCTTCTCAACAAAGATAAAACCTGCTTCTTCTGGAAAAGTGAAGAGATATATGTACCTCAAGGCCAATGCCTTCTTTATGTATACATTCACAGCATGGGTTTCAGGGACTGAAAAATGTATGCTCTGAATGCATGGAAAAGAGTTTCATGGCAGAAGGAATTCAGAGATAATTCGGGAGATTTCTTTTTGAAAAACACCTCTGTGAGGTGTTGATAGAGATCTGATCTTTAGTCTTTGGACTTTCTACTAGTGTGACATGACAAGGAAAGGATATGCAATGTTTGTAGAATGGGGGCTCAATAAGATTAATTTTCCATCCTCCTATGTGGTGATTATGTGTGGGAATGTGAGGGGATTTTGTGATTCAGTTTTCATTTTGACTTTTCCTTATATATGATTGAAAGCTGAGGATGAGCAGGGAATTTGGAAATGTCCCTTTTCTCCACAGTATACATGTAGTCCAGAGTCAAGTTTTTTCTTCTGCAAATGGTAGGTGGGTGGGCCACGGAAAAATAGCCCACCTCGGCTACAGTATGACTACATGAATGAGCAAGTGGATTGTTATTATTCACAAGTTACAACAGATACCACATCGCCAGACAGACAGACAGTCGGCAGAGAGCAATGGTCTATTGGCAGACAGAGAGCAAAGGTCTACGGCCTTAGCCAAAGAACATAGCACTGGTATTGTCTACTTTTCCGTGGCCCACCCTGTATAAAGGGACCTATCTACGTTTCCTTAACTTCCTACTTTTTTCTGCTGCTCAAATGCTTGTGGGACTGTACAGGGGCTATCATAAAGACATCAGGCTTTTAATAGATTGCCTCAGCATACCTAATTAAACGAACCCTACATGGCATTTCCGATTGCAAAGCATCCTTCAGATGACAGCAGCCTTTAACAATGAGTATGAAATCACTCTGTGTAGGTTACAGCTGAACCATTCCCTGGAATTATTTTCATACATACCTGAATGCTTCCTTAAACCTGGAAGTAGTATAGTAACTAGCAGGTAAATGGCAGAAGCTAAGTGTAGAGATGTCCTAAAAGTAATCAGTGAAACAAATTGACCATTTCACATGCATTCTTTAGCATTTTTCGAGTGAAGCATAATAGGGTTATGGTTATGGTTAGGGTTAGGTAGTGCTGTTGTGGCTTTTTGATGCATTGACTTCTAAATTAATTGTGTATCACTGATGGCTGTTTCTGAAATCCAAGTTTCAATAGCACTGTTTTGTCCTTTGGGATGCAATAATATATTGAAGCTGTCATTGTTTCTTGGTACAATATTGTGTGACACGGCAGAAAAATGTTTTATATTGCAGAATGTGTATTAAAATGATCCAATGTCCAGACTTTAAAAGTGAAAAACAGACAAACACACATTATGGTCCTGAAAAAACTCAAATAGGTTAATTAAAAAAAATATTGTATGGATCAAAGATAGAAGGTAATTGCATGACTTTACAAAGATTTTAAAAACCATGGATGCTTCCCAAAATGTTTACAAATGCCTGCCTTGTCCCTCAATTCTATGCCCTTTAACCAATGACCCTGAAATCGATTGATATACACCAAATTTAACAAAGTTGTACAGGAACCAGGAAAAATGAAAGTTATTTAAATCCTATTAACTACTTAGGACTTCAAGTTTATTACTCATTAATTCAATAAGCATTAATGCAATATTAACTAAGCATATTACTTACAGTGGCTCTGTAAGAAAATTGTGAGACCCAGTTAGTAATATGCTTAGTAAGTAATATGCCGTCTCCATACTACTCTGCCCACTACATCTGCTTCTTTCAAACCAACTACCTGCATGTCTTCTCTCACCACATCCATAAACCTCCTCCTTGCTCTTCCACTTTTCCTTCTTCCTGGTGGCTCCATCCTCAACATTCTACTACCAATGTACCCCATGTCCCTTCCAAGTCCAAACCATCTCAATCGGGCTTCTCCCATTTTGTCCCTCTAAAAAGGTAATTTCTAATCTTGTCCATCCTTGTCACTCCCAACGAAAACCTTAACATCTTCAGCTCTGCTACCTCCAGCTCCACCTCCTGTCTTTTACTCAGTGTCACTGTCTCTAAACCATACAACACCGCAGGTCTTACCACAGTCCTATAAACTTTCCCTTTCACTCTTTCAGATACCCTTTTATCACAAATCACTCCAACCACTCTTCTCCACCCACTCCACCCTGCCTGCACTCTTTTCGTCACTTCTTTATCACACTCTCCATTAATTTGCACCGTTGACCCCAGGTACCTAAACTCCTCCACCTTCTCCACCTCTTCTCCCCGCACCACTTCACTGCCCTCCCTCTTATTTACACACATATACTCTCTTACTCCTTGTTCTCCCCAGCACGTACCTCCACCTCTCAAGGCTCTTCTCAACCTGCTCCCTACTCTCACCACAAATCACAATATCATCCGTAAACATTATAGTCCATGGAGACTCCTGTCTGACCTCGTCCATTAACCTGTCCATCACTGCTGCAAACAAGAAAGGGCTCAGAGCTGATCCTTGATGCAGTCCAACCTCCACCTTAATCCAGACTGTCATTCTTACTGCACACTTCACTGCTATCAAACTGTCCTCATACATGTCCTGCACCACCCTCACATACTTATTTGACAGACCTGACTTCCTCATACAATACCACAATTTCTCTCTCCACCCTGTTGTACGCTTTCTCTAAATCCACAAACATATAATGCAACTCCTTCTGACCTTCCCTAAACTTCTCTATCAAAATCCTCATAGCAAATATTGCTGTAGTGCTCTTCCTTGGCATAAAACCATACTGTTGCTCACAGAGGATCACCTCTTCTCTCAGCCTGCCTACTCTTTCCCATAACTTCATGGTGTGACTGATCAACTTTATTCAGTTGTAGTTACTGCAGGTCTGCACCTCTCCCTTATTATTAAAAACGGTACCAGCACACTCCTTTTCCATTCCTCAGGCATCATCTTACCTTACAAAATCTTGTTGAACAATCTGGTTAAAAACTCCACTGTCATCTCTTTCCGAAACATCTCCATGTCATCTGGTCCAACTGACTTTCCACTCTTCATACTCTTAATAGCTTCTCTCACTTCCACCTTACTAATCCTATACATTTCCTGCTTCACCATCTCCACACCATCCACCCTTCTCTCTCTCTGATTTTCCTGATTCATCAGCTGCCCTAAATACTTCCTTCACCTTCTCAATTCATTCTCCTCACTAGTCAACACATTTACATCTCCATCCTTATTGCTCTAACTTGCAGCACATCCTTTCCAGCTCGGGCCTCTGCCTGGCCAAACGGTACAAATCCTTTTCTCCTTCCTTAGTGTCTAACTTCTCATACAGCTCCTCATATCGCCACGGCTTGCTCATCAGGGATAAATGCACACCATTCACCTTGACTGTTGATTTCTGTAAAACTGCTTTGAGACAATGTCTGTTGTGAAAAGCGCTATAGAAATAAATTTGACTTGACTTGACTTGACTTGACTCATATGCCTATTCCTTGGCTTTCGCCACATCCCTCTTTACCTGCTGCCGCATCTCCTTGTACTCCTGTCTACTTTTCTCATCTCTCTGTCGATCCTAATTCTGTTCCACCAACCTCTTTCTCCATATGCTCTCCTGTACTTCCTCATTTTACCACCATGTATTTTTGTCTTCTTTTTTATTTCCAGACATCACACTAAGGACCTTTCTAGCTGTAACCCTTATCGCACTACCACCAAGCCCCTGTCTTCCCTGAACCTTACACTACAGTCTTCCTCCTTCGGTTTGCACCATCTTATTCTTTTGTTAGTCCTTACTCTCCTCCTCTTCTTCTTTACCTCCAAAGCCATCCTACAGACCACCTTACAGTCTAAAATCTCTTTCAGGTTGCATCTCCTACATAGAACATTGTCCACCTGTGTGCACCTTCCTCCAAACTTATACGTCACTCTATGCTCCTCATTCTTTTTAAAATACGTATTCACCACTGCCATCTGCCCTTCCACATTCCTCTTCCTAAGACCATACCTACCCATCACCTTCTCAACACGTCTGTTCCTTTTACCAACATGCCATTGAAGTCTACCCCAATCATCATTCTTTGCTAGGTACACCTTTTACCACTTCATCTAACTCACACCAGAATTTTTCCTTCCCCTTTATGTTTTCGTTTGGAGTGACGAGGATGGACAAGATTAGAAATGAGTTTATTAGAGGGACAGCGCATGTAGGACGTTTTGGTGACAAGGTGAGGGAGGCGAGATTGAGATGGTTTGGACATGTGCAGAGGAGGTACACGAGTTATATTGGTAGGAGAATGCTGAGGATGGAGCCACCAGGAAGGAGGAAAAGAGGAAGGTCAAGGAGGAGGTTCATGGATGTGGTGAGGGAAGACATGCAGGTAGTTGGTGTGAAAGAGGTAGATGTAGAGGACAGGGTGGTATGGAGACGGATGATCCGCCGTGGCGACCCCTAATGGGAGTAGCCGAAAGAAGAAGAAGTACAAATTGTCATGCTGGAAATACTCCTTTGTAAATATAATTGTTTTTGCGTGTCTTATCTTTGTTACTTGCTTGTTGATAATCTACTGATTAACCCAAATTTGCTTAGGTTTAACACAAAAAGAGTACAATGCATGGAGGTGGTAGCTCAGTGGTTAAGGCATTGGGCTTTGGCTCAGAAGATCACAGGTTCAAATCCCCCCACCACTGCTGGGCCCTTGAGCAAAGCCCTAAGACCCTCCCCTGCTCAGGTGTAAGTCGCTCTGGATAAGGGCGTCTGCCAAATGCCGCAAATGTAAAAGCAACATTTCTCTATGCCTTATAGAGGTCTCTTAGTCATTCTAACAAGAAGAGAATGATTATTTTGTTGTCTTCTGGACAAGGCTTCTTTCGGTATTCCATATGGTGATATGCTGTGATTAATTCTGCAACAAGTAAATATCATCATAATAATTGTCCTTAGTAAATATATATATATTTTCCAAGAATGTTAATTCTTCTAGAGGGTACTATTTGCCTTCTCATCTACAAAATACCACTAGCATACTGCAGAGACAAAATAATCTACATAGAAATCATGTTGTTTTTTTTTATTATTTGTGGAGTTGTTTGCATTATGTTTGTGCAGTTATGATGTGTGGGCACTCCTCAAAACAAGTAAAATTACAGCATAGTGTTTAACTGCTATGGCATTTTCTCTTCAGCACACATGGTAGATTCTAGTCATAATTAAGTCTAGGACACAAATAAATCTGTTTATTTTCAATGCTGGCAAACTAGAAGAATTTAGAAATATATTTCTGGCTGTGAAAATTCAAATTTAAATGCAATACCTATTTGATTGCCTTTCTGTTTAAAAGACAGACTTGGGATTAATGCCTCTAAAGAGTTCAGTCCATTCATTAGTTGTACGGGCTGACTAAGAATATAAAGTCTTTCAAACATGTTAGAATGTACCGATTGGCCATGCAACATCCTCAGGTTACGTAACCATGGTTCTCAGAGGGAATGAGACACTGTGTTGGAACGATTTGGGAAGGACTCTGCATCACATGTATAAATAGTCCAAACAGTCCAAAGCACGGCATTACCGGTGACATCACGACGAGGAAGCTTAAAAGCACATGGAGTGAAACCAGCGGCAGCTTCTAGAAGGAAAAGGAAGTGCTACAGGGATGCAGGCAGTATGGCATTGAGACACAGCATCTAATTTCCTCAGGGAACCATGGTTACATATGCAACCTGGAGACGTTCCCCTCCAGGAACTCGAGCTGCGTCGGAATGCTATTGGCACAAGAGTCTAATCAAGCCAGACTGACCAATCCCTGCCTATTGTGGTCGGGCACAGCTACAGCGAAGGATAGAGGAGCCAAGGGTGGCACTAAGGTCGAGGCTATAGAACCTGACAAAGTTCAGCAGGCTGGACCAGCCCACATCGTTGCAAATGTCCTGGAGGCAAACTCTAGAGGACAAGGCCTTAGAGGCCGCCACACTTCAAGTGGAGTGGGTTCTGACCCCGAAAGGAGCGGGGAGATCAGAGGACTCATAAGAGGTGGAAATCACATTCCACAATCCATCTGCTGAGCATCTGCTTATTCGCAGGAATACCTCTCTTCGTAGGGCCATAGCAGAAGAACAGCTGCTCAGACTTCCTCCACAGTTCTGATCTGTGGATGTATATGTCGTTTAAAGTTTCTGGGGCCTGAAAGGGAGGAAGAAAAAACGCCATAATTCTGCCAGAGGCAGTGACACTTGTTGCCAGAAGCGCTCGTCCAGCTTGCAAGGTGGACAAGCCTTCTTCTAATCGGACAGCCATTCTATTTCGAGCTTGCCGATGGCACGGGTCACTACTTCTAGGAGGTTTTTGCAAAGGACCCCCTGAGGTGTGGTCTCAAGAGGCTCAGAGACCTCCACCCCATTCCTCCTCAGAGGAAGAGAGGTGGAGCTAAGTGATCTCTTTGCAAATGAAAGAAACTGCCAAAAAGTGTGCTTCCGAACCTTGTAATCTGGCACTGGACTGAGCAGGTGAGGGCAGTGAAAGGGATGAGCCCGTCTCCAACCCCTCTGCAAAGTCCACTTGCGAGCCTCAGCTCCAAGCACGCCACTTTGCCTCACTTTTAGTCATGCGAGCACAATCTGCGCAGTCGGCTCCCTTGAGAAGTGACTTAGCATGCTCTGCTACCAGTCAAGCGACACACAGTTTATGCGACACACAGTTTAAAAGTCTAATGTCTTAACCACTGAGAACTACGACCTCCTAAACAGCTCCTACACAGAGTGTGATTTCTGAACAATCAGAAGCTGCCGCTGGTTTCAGTCCATGTGCTTTTAAGATTCCTAGTTGTGATGTCACCCTGCCGGGGATGCCGCGCTTTCCATTGGACTGATTATACATGTGATTTAGAGCATGGACAATGCAGAGGCGTTCCCAAAGTATCTCGCAGCTCGAATTCCTGAAGGGAAACTTATGTGCTGGTTTGCAATATATGCTGGCAAAATTATGCTGCATATATAAATAAAAGATTTACTTATAATAATAATAATAATAATAGTAATAATAATAATAATAATAATAATAATAATATAAAATAATAGCCAAGAGGCTGGTTGACATCAGATATTAGGCTACTAAGCCACTGTCCTTAGATTTTTGTTTACATTTTCACAGTTGTCCATTGCCACAGGGTTTACACCACTCCAATAGGCTATAGTGAATGACAAAGTGTAGTTGCAACTGCACTACAGGAAATATTTTAAGATTAAAAAAAAAAAAGAGGTGGAATCCTCCCCAATAGGATCTGAGAGCTAAACATTTATTCTTTAAAGAACTGTGGCCATAGATCTGAAGGATGCATTTTTCCACATTCCAATTGCCAATTGCAGTGACATACCAGTTTAGACTCTTTCAGTTTGAGTTAGTTTTAGCACAAAGTGTGTCAGAACTACCCTAGTGCCTCAGCTGTGATCAGGGGTGTATGTATCCTCCTGTCTGGACCACTCACTGTAGTGTGGATTGTTTAATAAGAAGATGATTAGTGTGACAGTGCTCCTGAACTCACATATGGAAGCTATGGGAGTACAATTTAGTCATAATAAGAGAAACTTGACAAAGCAGTCTGTATGTTTGACTCATATGCTATAGGTAATTTCTGATATAAATGTTAAAGTATGAATGCAGTGAAGTAATTCTCAGCTACGTCTAGCAGAAATATTAGAAACAGCTAAAAACTGTGACTGCAGCACCACAGTTCAGAGCAGTTTCGGCTAGATGCTCAGCACCTGTAAGCCATATTTCAAAGTAAAGTACATAATGTATGTGTATTACAAAATCATGTGCACTCTGAGGTGTTGAACTGGCATACATGATAACCTTTGCGGTATGCATTTAGGTTTTAAACACAAACACAGACACATTGTCAGAATATCAGCTTCCTTGGAATCTGTGCTGCTAGATCTGTAGCATTTTTAGGAATCGTCAATCTATTGGCAAATAGACAACTCCCTGTCCAGTGTGGAACAGAGGCAGAGCAGAGACAGAAGCTAGGATATGATGTTTTCGCTCAGGATTGGCCAGATCTATATGTGTATTCCTTTCCAATGCTGTCACTATTATGGATGTCACAGCAGCACATTAAACAGTCTATGCAACCAGTTCTGTTTATAGTCACATTCTGAAGAAAATGACCATGGTTTTAAAGACAGATTCCAGTTATGGGCAGCAACAAAGCATATTTAATTTGTGACTGTACTCAAGTACATTTTTCAGCTATCTCTACTTTATTATAGTGTTTTCATTTTGGGAAACATACTTAATTACATTTTAGGGGAAAATATATTTTTTACCTTAACAGTTCCTTGCTTCTTTCAGGTGAATACATAAATTGTGTTAAATCATAAGCTGTCAAGGGACCATTTTCCCAGTGAGAGTAAGGGCACTCTCACTGTGTGTCTGTAACAGTTGAAAACTCTCCCCAAAATGGTCTGATGCACACAAGAACAGTATCTCAAATTGCATAAATTATTAAAATATAGTTCTCACAAATCATTAATTTAACTCAAGCACCTTTAATAGATTCAAAAGCAAGTACCTTCTTTGTACTTTTATTTAAGCAATAATTACTGAAGGAAGCAGAGTATTTATACTTTTGTCAGCTTTATCCACCAATGACAGATTGACAGTTTTCCTCTGGGAGCATATTAAATAGTCAGAACCGTCATTCAAAACAGCGGTCCAACAGTAGAAACTGGACATAGTTTGGCTACCTTTAGAGCAATTCTTGCAGACATTTGAAGAGTGTTGCTTGCAGACATTTATGAAGGTATTACACCTTTACACTCACCATCATATTTCTAGGTTTTATATACTGTTTTTATTGTATTGTATTTATTGATGATAGGCTGCCTCCACTGTTTTGTTGTGCCTTAAGGTACTCAGCTGACTAGGTACAATCTGAAAGGTCCACATTTACTATTCTAACTACATGGTAACTACTTTTGGTAAAGTTACTAAATAGGGAAAATAATTTAACAGGTAAATTATTATGGGTGATAGAAGTCTCTTGAAGTAATAAAAGAAAAGAACAAGGGAAACTTGCCAAATCTATTTTTTGCAAGTGTTTTTGTAAAACACTGGTTGGGTAAGTTAGCTGATAAGTGGAAAACATATATCTACTGAGTGGTTTGCTCATTAACATATTCTGTGAATCAGAGGTGGGAAGTAATGAAGTACAAATACTTTGTTACTGTACTTAAGTAGATTTTTCTGGTATCAGTACTTTACTCAACTATTTATTTTTCACTTTACTCATTACATTTGTACACAAATATCTGTACTTTTTCTTCTTACATTTTCAAAACAGGCTTGTTACTTTAGTTTTAATCCATTGATTTAGTGAAATATCACATTTTTATTTTTACTGTGGGCCGATTTTAGCCGAACAACCGATTTCCTGTTAATGCGCGTCTTTTTCAATCCGCTGGTGTATAAAGTCCTGTCTCTCACTCTTTACGAAGATAAGAATCAGCAGGCAGAGGGCAGTAAGAATTTTGGGGTTAACGTGGATGAGACAGAGGGAGTCAGTGATGTAAACATGACTGAGAACAGACACATCCATGATCATCATCATCTTTTCTCTGCTTGTGTTCTATTTGTGGATGTTCCGACCGAATACATTCATTAGGTAATATATATATATATATATATATATATATATATATATATATATATATATATATATATATATATATATATATATATTTTTTTTTTTTCTGTTTTTACCATTTTTATAAAAAAAAAATGTATACATAAATAAATAACTAAATATAAAAGAGCCGAAATTAAAACCTCCAGCAAAACATACACTTATTTACGACGTCCCTTTTTTACTTAAATATAAAAAAATAAATAAATAAACTCCACCAAAAAATATTTTTAATCAGTAAACTTTTGTTTTATTTATGCGCCAAGTCTCAAATCAAACACCAAATCCGCCATGATTCACACAATTAACCCTTTGGGTGGCGTTTTGTGGGTTTTTCCCTCATAATGGCGAAACAAACGTAAATTACTGTCTTTATTGATCGTACAGATAAAAACAATACATCATTCAAATCTGTAAAATGTCTATGATTATATATATAAAAGCTTCTTGACTTGACTTGAAGAGGTGCACTTTCTCCGTAAATTTCTCTACTAATATTAATATGACGTGAGGTCCAGTTAACAGCAAAGACAGGTAGAAGTAATAACTACTTTTTTACTTAAGTACATGTCAGAGCCAAGACTTCTTTACTTTCACAGAAGTAAAAAGGTATAATCATTACTTCAACTTTTACCCGAGTATTTTAAAACATGAGTATCTGTACTTCTACTTAAGTAATGGATGTGTGTACTTTTGCCACCTCTGCTGTGACTACATCCAAGTGTGGTCCACACTCCCTTACACACCACTGATAAAGTAAATGATTTTTCAAACTAGGATTGTTTCTCATGAAAATTTGTTTTTTTTTTCCATTGTGACTATGTGAACCCCTCCATTTCCTTGAATATTGATCTCAATCAGTATTCAAGGATTTGAATATAAAATTTACTTAATTATATAAATTATATATTATATAAAATTATATAAAATCCATCATAGGAAAGTTATACCTGTCATATGGGCCTGGAATTAACAATGTACATATCAGCTGGAAGTCCAAAGATTCATAGATATACACAATAAGGACAAAGGTTTGTGGACATCAGATAACATCTTTCAACATCCCATTTCATATTTAGTGCCTATTTGCTGGTATAAATATCCTCCACTCTTCCAGGATGATGTTTCGCTAGATTTTAAAACGTGGTTGTGGAGACTTGCTCATTCACCTGCAAGGGTGTTAGTAAATGAAGTTCCCTTTCAGGAACTCGCGCTGCGTTGGAACGCTTTGGGAACATGACTGCGTTGTTCATACTCTGAATAATAAGTCTAATCATTCAAAATTGAAGAAAGGCTGTCACCGGTGGGGTCATGACCAGGGAGTATAAAGCGCACCTGGAGAGATGCCAGCTTCAGCTTCTGTTTGTTTATGAAGTGCTCTGTGTGTGTTTGTACCCTTCAGGTAAGTGGTAAATGTCTAAAAATCAAGCAATCGCTTCTACAGTGCACAAAGCACCACTTGGGAGCAGAGCACGATAGATTAGTTCCCGAGGAAGCCACCTGTGGGCACAAGCATGCAGATTATGGATATGGTGTCATGCCATGGGTTGAAGAGACGCTAACACGCGCTAACAAGAGATCTCTACCCGGGTGTGGCATCTTCCCTAAAACCCCCGATATTATGCCCCAACCCCAACCCAGCACTTCGTACCGCCAAGTGCAGAGACAGAGCGTCACAATGCACTCTCCCCCTGTGCGGGATCCTATGTGGCGCCCTGGGTCAAAACCCCGTAAGGTGACAGATCTTTGGACTGTCATCTCCAGGAAAAGGGGTTTCAGCCAAAAAGGTCCTAACCCAACCTGTGGAGGGATGACCTGGTTCGTTAATCCTGCCATGAAATGTGCTTCAGGGCCCGGCATCATTGCGGACCAGGAGGTCTCGTTTCCAGAGCAGCGTTTGAGCACTGCCCCGGCTCTGGACACACTGGAGGTCAGTGTCGAGAGACTGATACCCTTAAGGGAGGACCTGGCAGCCTGGAGGGCTTTGCCATACGTGTCCCTGTGGGTCCTGCATACTGTGGAGCGAAAGCTACGCGATTCAGTTCGGGTCTTGCCCGCCCCAGTTTAACTGGCTCCCTCTCACTCTGGTGAGAAGCGAACAGGTGCTGGTCCTGGTATGAGAAGTAGATCCTCTCCTGAGAAAGGAGGCTATCGAGGTGGTCCCTCTGTTAGACAGAGAGTCCGGGTTCAACTCTCAGAACTTCATAGTTCCCAAAAAGGACAGTGGGTTGCGTCCTATCCCAGATCTACATCAGCTGAACCGTCCTTTGATGAGGCTCGAGCCTCCATAGGAAATTCCTTTGAAGAGGGATCTCCTTTTTCAATCAGGGGGAGCAATAGTTCACCCCCACCCTGAGTTGTGGAAGCTGTGGCACAGCTCAGCGGCTCGGGTCTCTCCACTGAGGTGGTAGAGACCATTCTCCAATTCAGAGATTCCTCCACGAGGAGGTCGTATGCCGCAAGATGTCGTCTGTTTACTGCGACACAGTCCACTGCCCAGTTGGTTCAGTGCTGGAGTTTCGGCAGGAGCAGTTCGCAAAAGGGTTGGATCCATCCACCATTAAAGTCTACGGGTCCACTGTTTCGGCGTATCACGCCCCCGTGTCCGGGCATTCAGTAGGCAGAGACCCACTCTTGACACGTTTTCTCCGTGGCATCCGGAAGCTAAGGCCTCTGGTGCATCACAGTGTGCCTGGTTGGGACCTGGCCATAGTGTTGGAGGCTCTAACCAAGCCCCCCGTCAAGCCTTTGACCGAGACTTCGTGAAGGCACTTGTCCATCAAGACCACTTTCTTGCTGTCCATCTGGTCTCTGAGAATAGTAGGTGATTTGCAGGCACTCTCTGTGGCCCCTTCTTTCCTGAAATTTACTCCAGGTATGACCAGTGTCTTCCTGCACCCTAGAGTGGGTTACGTTCCCAAGGGGCCCTCGGTCATCCCACGACCTCCAGGGCTCCAGGCATTCAAACCTCCTCCATTTCTGACCCCAGACCAGGAGAGATTGAACCGGCTGTGCACGATCCAAGTGCTGGACTGTTATGTCCCACTTACGAATCCCTGGAAAAAGTCAGAACAACTGTTCTATCTTTTGTACATACATTTTGTAGCTTTCAGCTTCTAAGATTTTGCTTCCCTTTAAAAGACATTTCCAAAAGGTTTTTATGGAACTATCCACCAACATATGCAACCTATGCACACACACACACACACACACACACACACACACACACACACACACACACACACACAAACACCATACATCTTTATATTTATATAACTGGTATGTGATTGTGCTATGTACTAATGATGTAGATTTAATAGCAATTTTGTTCTTTTTAGTACTAATTCTTTTTTACATTCTTGTAATGTATGTAACATTGAATAACTGTATAATTGCTGTAAAGTAACAAAAGCCATGCATCAAATAGCATCCATTTTCAAATTTCAAGATGCCTAATTACAGTCAGTTATGTCATCAGAGAATGGCTAGCAAACTGATGCTTAAAGTCTTTCAAGGGATGTAGCATTAGATAAATGCAATTTATAAAAGCATTTTGGAGTAATGGTAGTGATTTATTTTTTCACCTGTGGACAATCAAACCAATAAAAGCAAAATAATAGAAAATGCTAAAATGCCAAATGGGTCATAAAATAAAAATGGCGTGTTTTACCGCTTGCATTAGCTAAATCATCAATGAATCTTCTTAAATGTGGTACAATAGTACCACATTGCAGAATGCACAATGCTGGTGCACTCTGGATTAGTGGGTCAATTGTGGGTCTTTTCCCCAATACTTTATTTGCTGATTTCAAAGAAAATTAATGCATTTTTAGATGTTTTTGAGAAAATACTCAAGGCCTAGTCCAGTTTGTTGTTCTTTGGGCATTGAATTTTTCTGTTTTGGATGTTGTTTTAATACACATCGACCAGGCATACATTTATGGCTACTGATCAGGCATAACATTATGACATATATCCCACCCAATAACAGGTGCTATTATGAAGAGATAATCAGTGTTATTCACTCACCAGTCATAATGTTATAATGTCATAATGATATGCCTGGTCAGTGTAACAGGCTTTGATAAACTGAGTGGCTTTAGAAACTGAGAGCTGAGGTATTGTTTTTTTATTTATTTATAAAGTGCCATCTTCAGGCACATCATTAATCTTCCAGTTTAATCACCAATAGCTGTTCATTTGTTCACATATTTTTGGTCACCTGATCTTCACAAATTCACAGCTTCACAGTGCTTTAATAAAAAAATAAAAAAATAAAAAAAAAAAGAATAAAAGAACTGATACTCTGAGAATCCAGGATTAATGTGTGCATATACACCGAGCAGGCATACCATTATGACATTATAATATTTTGACGGGTGAGTGACTAACACTGATTATCTCTTCATCATGGCGGCTGTTAGTGCGTGGGATGTATTAGGCAGCAAGTGAATTTTTTTTTTCTCAAAGTTGATGTGTTAGAAGCAGTAAAAATGGGCAAGCATAAGGATTTGAGCAAGTCTGACAAGGGTCAAATTGTGATGTCTAGATGACTAGGTCAGAGCATTTCCAAAACCTCAGCTCTTGTGGGGTGTTCCCGGTCTGCAACATTTGGTGAACCTGCAAAAGGGTCATGGGCAGCCAAGGTTTATTGATGCACATGGGGGCTGGTTCGTGTGGTCCGATTCAACAGACAAGCTACTACAGCTTAAATTGCTAAAGAAGTTAACGCTGTTAATGGATAAAAGGTTGGGACTGTTATGGAAGCAAAAGGGGACTAACAAATTATTAGGCAGTTTGTCATAATGTGCCTGATCGGTGGCCTGATCTGTCAGAGGTCTATCACAAATTTTATGCCTGAATTGCAATAAGGAGATTTTAATCTATGTATGTTTTCCTATGTGCATGTAATTATGTTATATTGGGAAATATTAGTCACTAATTTAGCAGAAATACAGTGAAGTACTTCTTAAATGTTGACAGAGCTTGCAAGAAAATCTTGCATTTGTTGTTTCTTACACAGAATAAAAAAAAAGTAAAAGCATGATTTAAAAAAGTTAGAATGATATACACCTATAACACTGGTAAAGTGTAGTGTCTGTCACCATAACTCATACATCAGGCCTATGGAACAGAGTATGAACCACCAGATCCATTTTTTTAACACTAATTTACACATTCTACAAGGTAAACTAATGAATCCATGTAAGAGAACCACCAGCCACGCCTCCCTCCAAGGCTCAGCCTCTCTCTGCTACTACTTACCTACACCTGTCCTACTCCTACTAATCACCTACACCTGTTCCCTATTTACCTATCCCCTTCATAAGGTCCCCATTCCCCCTCACTCACTGTCTGATCTACCAGTTACGATCATAGAATCACCTGGACTTCCTACCTCTCTGGTTCCATGTACTTCCAGGCGTCCAGGCGTCCAGGCGTCCAGGCTTCCATGCTTCTATGCTTCCATGCTCCCAGTGCTTCCATGCTCCATGCTCCTGGCTATGCTTCTAAGGAGCACTCAGTTAAGTGTGCCATTTTGCTTCAGTCACTTCTCAAACTCTCCTGTGTGTATTTGTGGACAATAAAGAACCTTCAGTGTTACTTTCGGTTTCTAACTCCTGGTCTATCCTTGACAAAAGATTGGACCATTAAAAATCTACCTCCATGAATTCCCAACCAGCTCCAATCACGAATTAATTTGAGGTACTCGTCGCCGCTCTCCAGAAGGCATTTGCACTGCTTGCTTTTTACAGCCCAATGGTACTTCCGGCTTCCTACTCCGGCGAAGCGGCCGAGTGCAGCGGCTTCCTGCAACACATCAGTCTCTACATCGAGATGCAACCTGCCAGATTCCCCACCGAACGCTCCAAGGTCTCCATCTCGCTACTAACCAAAAATGCTCTGTCTTGGGCGAGGGTGATGTGGAACGTCAATTGGGACATCAGCAATGCATATTCCCGATTCACCAGGCACTTCGCTGAGGTGTTTGGTGTTGCAATGGCCGACTACCAGTACAGCTTCCACTGCTCTGCCTCAGACCTCTGCCAAGGGCACCACTCTGCTCCAGATCTCTGCTGAGGGTGCGGCTCCGCTCCAGAACTCCAACAAGGCAAAGCCGGCGCTCCACCCCCACGCACTAACAAGGCCGTCGCTCCGCCCCCGAGCCCCGAGGAGGCAGTCGCTCTGCCCCCGATCACCGACAAGGAGGGCGTCGCACCACCGCAGGACACGGACAAGGAGGTCATTGCTCCACCTCAAAGTCTGCTCTAGACCTCCGCAGAGGGCGTCACTCCGCCCCAGACCTCTGCAGAGGGCGTCGCTCCGCCCCAGACCTCCGCAGATGGCATCGCTCTGCCCCAGACCTCTGGGGCCGATTAAAATCATATCTTTTTAGCAAAGCCTACACATAACACGTCTCACATCATAACCTTGTGCTCCAGAACATATGATCATATGCACATTATTAATATTATGAACAGCAGCTATGCTAATTGCTCTCCACTGCTTCTCTTTCTCTCCCTATCCTGAGGCTTCCTGAGGTTTGGCCAGCTCCAGTCACGTCCCACCTCGTGAAGATTATGGACTTTAAAGAAGTAGATGCCGAACTCGCAAACATCCTGAACCATCTAGAAACGTACCAGTGCCATTTGGATCCCACTACATGTGTGGAGTTTTGACATTGGACCTCCTGGAGTGTTTAGAGGCTCTGGCATGGAGAAGCTGTTGCTGGATCTGTGATGATCACAAATGTTGAGCTCAGTAGCTCCTACTTTTATACCAAAGACTATAGAAAGAACATTTACTTATAATCTTATACTCCAGTACTCATGTTAGTTCTCTCTCTCCAGTGTTCTGTATTGTTGAAAGATTTATTATCACACTCTTGATGTCACCCAAATGAGGATGGGTTCCCCTTTTGAGTCTGGTTTCTCTCAAGGTTTCTTCCTCATAACATCTAAGGGAGTTTTTCCTTGCCACAGTCGCCATGGCTTGCTCATCAGGGATAAATGCACAACATTCACCTTGACTGTTGATTTCTGTAAAGCTGCTTTGAGACAATGTCTGTTGTGAAAAGCACTATATAAATAAACTTGACTTGACTTGACTTGGCTTGACCTCTGCAGAGGGCGTCGCTCGGCCCCAGATCTACGCAGACGCCGTTGCCCTGCCCAATACCTCCGCAGAAGCAGTCGCTCCATCCCAGACCTTCGCCAAGGGCTCCGCTCCCCTCCAGAGTCCCGCCGAGGGTGCCTCCGTGCTCCAGACCTCCGCTGAGGACATCGCCCTGCTCCAAACCATGCTTCTAAGGAGCACTCAGTTAAGTGTGCTTTTTTTTAGTCAATTTTTAAACTGTCATATGTGTATTTGTGGACAATAAAGAACATTCTGTATTACTCTCGGTTTCTAACACCTGGTCTATCCGTGACAATCCAGCTAATAGCCTGTTAATTAAAAAGTGAGAGGAATCTATAGAACCCAGAAGAAAACCGTACATAGACGGAGAACATGTGTTTTTATGAACACTGGACAACTGCCAGAGTCATTCAGAACTGGTGCCAGCTTATATTGCAATTTCTATAGGAAATTGGCTGAATATGACAATGTTGTTTATTTAAAAAATGCTGCATAGTGCATTAATGTGTGAATCTGTAGGAAAGTCTTGGTATGCATACTGACATGGACAAGATGATTTAATGTGATTTTCTCAACCTCTAGGATTTATAAAGGCTTTATAGAACCTCTGTACTGTTTGGTAAAGACAAGACAAGCCATAATTTTTCTTTTAAATGAATTGTGTTTTAGTCATTTACACAAAGTACATATTTAAAAAAAAATGATAATTCTATTTGGTAAAATTTAAATAGTTTTTAGGGTAATATTAAAAACATAGAAATAATGATCAGAATTAGAAGTTAATTGGTAGGTATACTGTAAACTGATTATAGCATTATAACATATAGATTAAACAGTCCCTAAATAAATAAAATATCTATGTATTCTTTCTAAATGATTTCTGAAGCCTAAAGAATCTGTTAACTGAGTTTGTGTGTGTGTGTGTGTGTGTGTGTGTGTGTGTGTGTGTGTGTGTGTGTGTGTGTGTGTGTGTGTGTGTATGAACTAGAGTGAAGAGGTCAGTGTGTTGGGTTCGAGCTGTTCATGTGCAGGTGCCACTGGACAATAGCATTCCATGTCAATCAGGTTGTGACAGCCAAGCACAAGATTACACCTTCTCCATTTATCAAATTTTCCTGCAAACTCATAGCTAACTCTTAGGTGTGGGGACAGAAACTAAATTTTGAAGTAATACAATTACATGTTTGTCAACTATAGCCAGTTTCCAGAAGATTACAAAAATTTGTTAGAATTCTAATATCAAATGATAAAATGGTGTGGAAATGGTTCTACTGTAGGTAAACTAGCTAACAGCAATACAAAACTACACTTGGTAGATAGAATAACTAGGTAGTTGTAATTATTATAACATGTTAACATGTTATGAATATAGCATTACTTTACTAAAAATAGCTAATCATTTTAATAACCTATAAAACTCCTTTTAACATTATTTTTCATTGCTTACTGCTGGTCACTGACTGAATGTAAAGAAAACACTTATATTCTTAAATAGAATTTAGTCTGCAAAAATCTGGGTTTTAATCTAATGTTATAATCTTCAGATGAGTACAAACTGAGCAGGCCTTCTGTCTTCTTCACTGTTTATTATTACAATAATTACAGCGAAATTTTAGCACCATCTCTGGAGTCGGAAATGGAAATTAAAGTTTTATTGTACGCATTTGATTTGTTGCTTTGTGCGTTTAATCAAATATCTTCAATTTCAAAATGATATTTTCTGTAAATGTTTTAAAAGAAAAAATGCTAAACTGTTTATAAATTAAATGTTAACAACCTGCAAAAGAGTGACTGTTCAGATCATTCTTTTTTTAACTCATGATGGCATGCTTAAAATACTCCGACATTTAGGCTAGATGCTCCATTAATACCCTTTTTAAATAACACTTTGACCCACTTTCTGAAAGCTGTAAGAAAGGTCTTTTGAGGTGGTCCACATTACCCTTTTCTCTAGCAGGTTACATGGGTTTCATTAAATGATCTGCCTACATTATTTTTGTATTTTTTAAAAAGAGTTTTTTTTTTTTTTTTTTTTTTATAATTAAAAGGCAATTGCATTTTCCCTGTAAAAGAATGTGGGCCATTGTATTAAGCTCATGAACCAATGAAACTAGGGGAATGACCATCTTAATGATTCTGATTCTGATTTTGCAACTGCTTTTATTTCTGGATGATTAGAGATGAGGTACACTACTCATCTTTGTATAAGGTTCATTCTAATTCCCTTTATGTATGACAATATATTCAAGTTCATTAAATCTACAATCACAAAGATACTAAATTTAGATTTTTAAAAACTCACTGTTTATGATGCCTTACATAGAGCAATCAATTTTATTTCATTATCTACGAGTGCACATTTTTTTTATAAACATGTTAATTTAAAGCCAATTATAAAAGGTATCATTTTATACATTTACTCTCTGATTACTCCTTTAAAAACACAAGTGCTATTATCTCTTAGTTCATTGCAACTGGAATTAAGTTTAGACATTTCATGTGTATATTGAAATCTATGTTCTAGACACTGGTTTATAATTCAAAATAAAGATTGGGTAAAAGCTCCATTAGATTTTGGACAATGGATATGAGAGTTTACCCATTCAACCACAAGAGCATTAGTGAGGTCAGGTACTGTTGTCAGGTAAGGAGGCCTGGCACGCAGTCAGATTTCTAGTTCATCCCAAAGGTATTTGGTAGTGTTAAGGTTACGGCTCTGTGCAGGACATTAGAATTTTTTCACTCTATTCTAGCCACAACATTTTATGTACTTTATTGACCTTACATTGTAGACATGGGCATTGTCATTCTGAAACAGGTTTGGACCTCTTGGTTACAGTAAAGGGAAATTGTAATGCTACAGCATACAAAGAGCAGTATAAGTCCTATATAAATACACCACCACCACCCTATATTGTTGTATGTGTATATATATATATATATATATATATATATATATATATATATATATATATATATATATATATATATTACTCTGTGCAAAATATTTTAAATGTAATATTTTAGAACTTTAATTTTCAGCTTTTTTATTTTTATGGTTTTCCCACTGGAGCTGCATCAACTTTAGCTACCCTTGTCTGTTTGTTAACCTCTTGTATTTGGGACTGCTCATGTGGAACAGTGTTATATATCTGCAGGTCTACTGATTGTAATTTCACTCTCTGGTGGTCATGAGGTATGTGGTATGTGATATTATAGAAGAGAGTAGAATAGCCTTTATTTGTCACATATACATTACAGCACACTAAAATTCTTTCTTCACAAATCCCCGCTTGCTCAGAAGCTGGGGTCAGAGCACAGGGTCTGCGATGATGCAGCACCCCTGGAGCACAGAGGGTTAAGGGCCTTGCTCAAGGGCCAGAGAGTGGCAGCTTGGCAATACCGGTTTAACCACCGGTATTGCCGGTGGTTAAACACCTTAACCACTGAACTCCCATTCCCATTGGTGATATTCCGAGGTAATGAGTTTCCAATCATATGGCTAAAGGATGGAATTATATTAATATTGGGAAATGTAAATAGTTTTTACTTTATATAAAATAAACATCAATAACAATATCTTGGGTGAACATTTTTTAAATATCACCTATTCAGATTGGCTGAGGACAGTGGATCCTGTGAGAAAATGTTTAAGACTTTAGGTTTTGAAGTCTGTAAAATCTGAGTCTCTTTCATTAGAGTAAGTAAATGTAGAGCAGATTCATTTTGCGTTAAAATTGTGAACATTGATGGTCAGTTAAATAATTATTGGTTTCATAAGATAATTATGTAAAGGATATGCAACTCTAATTAATTAAGCAATGTAATATTTGGAACATAATCATTCCAAAGCTTTAATATACATTTAAAGGGTTTTTTAGTTGTTAGCTACAGTGTTTGTGTTTTTATTGTTTTACAAAGACTGAAACTAATCCGGATATCATTATTTACAGTACATTCTGGCGTTATTAAGACTTTTCTATTTAGATGGCTTTGGTCGTGGTTCACTGGAGAAAAGAATTTAAAAGGAAAAATGGATGGAAGGGCTGGACATCTCTTCCTCTGTTTTATAAAGAGGTGGTAACTGATTATTCATCAATGTTATAGATTGACAGGAAGGACATTACCAAACTTCATGACTTTCAGGGAGAAAGCACTATTACTGATGAATAAAATATAACTATACATCTCCACACTTCGGTCTGACCCCTCAAATCAATGTCGATTCACATGAAACAGGTAGTTAAGGAACTCGAGATGAAGCATTTTTCCCCGAAATATAGCCAAGAACAGAGAACTTTGCTTAACAGAAATCCTTTTTCCCGGTGTAACAAGCTGTCTGACTAAACAGTCAGTTTTAGAGTGAAATAACAGTAAAGGAATTGCTCACAGATTATTTATTATTCAAAGCTGTAGAATGACTTAAAAGTAAGCAAGGCAAAGCAAAATCCTCAAGGCAAAAATTTCTGCTGGTATTCATTCTTTGATACTCAGCCATCAGTCATAGAAATGTTACTGAATTTTTCAAATACAGTATGTGAATAACAAACTTGATAAGTAACAAACTGAAAAATTCCCCTATTTAGAGGACAAATTCAGTAATAAGGGCTATGTGCAATTGTTAAGCAAAACTGATATGGGTAACCTTGTCCACATTCAGCGGTTTCTTTCATTGTATTCACATCAGGTATTTATTGATTTTTTTATTCACCATACACAGTCTGAACTGCAAGCATAATGTCCAATCTATGTATCTGATTGATCACTGTTAATTGCAGAACAAAACAATCTAATAAATATATCCCAAGAGAAAAAATAAAAACAAAGACAAGGAACAGCAACAGGCTTTAGTGGTATATGTGAGTACATGAACGCATTATTCTATTTGTTCATTTCTGTTAAATTCTCTTATTGCATTCTTTGCGATCCAATCCTCCACTCCCCTCCATTATACCCTTTCATTTCAGTGTCCTCTGCATTATGTGCACTATCACTTAGAAAACAACAAATAAGCCTTTACTGTGAGACTTTCCAGACTGTTTACTCTTTTGAAGCTGAAGGAGTATTCAAGTGCCATTCACTGTTATGTGTTTTGCAAGGTCACTCAAGATCACATGTATAAGAATTTATCAAAACCTATTTTAACCTTCTTGTTAGCACTTTCCGGTCACTGTTTAAACCACTCTTAATCCTTGCTTTGACTTTCTGTTTACTCTGAGATGAAGGTAGCACCTCTGAAGGCTTAGCATGCCACTCAAGAGCCAATCCTTCTGCCCCAGAATCATTTCACAGAGGCATCCACCTCTATCACACAGCCCTATCAAGCAGCTCGTTATCAGTTTCAAGGATTTTTTTTGTCACCTTGATTGCACAGGCTAAATATCCCCTTCTTCTTTGCCTTAGTAGTATTGACATTCCTCACGTGTCCCTCATCTCCTGACAGAGCAGATTACACCATTCTTACACTGATTAGCTATTTTCTGGCAACTTTAAAAGCACTACTATAGCCATAAAAATATTGTTATGCTTGATACATATACACATCACGGAAGTCTTTCTAGATTGTAGAATATATAGAAAAGATGTTTGTATTTAATTGTGAAATAATATCTGTAATGTGTGTACTGCACCTTCATGCACAGAAGTTGCAAAAGCATTAATAAATGCTTAAATAAAAGGTATAATGAATCTAATATAAGAGAGGCTTCTGAACTGAAATATAAACACTTCTGGGTACATTGCTCACTTCAGAGGCACTAAAAGATACCGTTTATGACCACAATAAAGAATAATCAGTTGCTGTTAAGGGAGAACATCCTGATTAAGAAGATGACAAGAAGTGGTGCATTTGAAATACATTATGCATGCACAGAAGAATGGGTTCTTATGATCAGTATCAGTAGATAGATAGCTAGATAGCTAGATAGATAGCTAGATAGATAGCTAGCTAGATAGATAGATAGATAGATAGATAGATAGATAGATAGATAGATAGATAGATAGATAGATAGATAGATAGATAGATAGATAGATAGATAGATAGAAAGTCAGTCAAAAGCAAAATTTGATTTAGAGTTATTGGCATGCAGCAGTGTATTTGACATTTTCCCTGCTGTTCATCATTCTTATCCACTTATTTGCCTTTGTCTATAAGAGAAGCCAGGCAGTGAATGGAGTTGTGAAGCAACAGGAGTCTTTTCGATCACCTCTATGGCAGCCTTAAATTTCCAGCCCTGCACTTCCTGCTGAATCAATAACATGATCTGTCTGTCACACGTATGATGGACTGGCTCACAAAACCCAGGGCCGTTCAACACATATACAGCAGCTCTCAACTGTGCTTAAGGCTATTTTTTATCGCTTCATTTGTCTGTATGATATGTGCAGCGATACCGCTGTGGCATGAATAATTTATGCTATCCCAAGGGCCAGGATTGCATGAGAAAAACATGTTACTGAACTTTATCTTGCAGTCATCAAGGTTATAAGTTCTCCTGACTTTTTCTGGGCCTCAAAATGAAAGTGGCTTTGGGAAAAATGGAACCTGACAGAGACAGGCCACAATTAAATCATCTTAAAGCTCAGATGATCGATGGTCAGTAATTCAAGATATCTTGAGTGGGAAGATGTTGAGTGAAAATGCAAATGCACTTTGTCATTACACAAGCAAAACATTCAGCCATAAAAATTAGACAATAAACTCCCAGGATGTTTAGCAGAAGGCTTCACATAAAGACTGATGACGATAATAATAAAAATAATGATCCGAAAATGTTGGTATTCTTGACAGAATACCCAGTGCCAGGTGTAGGATTTTTTCCCAAAAGAGTACTGAGTACATTCATTCTAAGAAAACCAACCAACCCTGTCATTCTTCACATCAGACAAGAAGGAATTAAAGACGTACATTCTTATGCAGTGTCTCAACTCACGTTATTTGTGATTTTATTTTTTTTTACTATCTACTTGATTTTAACTTGCAATGCCATCTCCATAACATTTTTAGTGTTTATTAGTATTTATTGGTATTCATCAGTATTTGTAAATTTATTGGTTAATGGTAAAAGGACTTTGATGGACTGGATGTTTGTGCTCAAGAGAAAACCGATTTGTTGTGAATAAAAGTAGTCTGTATCAAAATGATGTGACTGCCACCAGGTGGCCAGATGCTGTATAAACACCAAGTCCATATTGTACTCATTGGCTATTCAACTTGCTTCTGACTGCAGCGCAGCTTTTCCATTAGCTCCCAGCCTCAAGCAGTGCAGAGAAAAAAACAAAGGACACAGCGTGAACAACAATACAACTCAGGGGCACATTTTCAGAGAGAAACGAAGCTTGAAGTGCTTTGAAGACCTTCCTGATGCATTTGGGTGGCCAGTGAATGAAGATGCTATTTAAAGTCCAACAGTGTGAGGCAGAACCATTGAATAATTTGGATGTAGAATCGGCATGACAAATTACTTTTATCCTGGTTAGATTTTGCACTTTGGTGTATGTGTGTGTTTTTTGTACATGCCAGTTGTATGCACATTTGTCTGTTTTATTTCCCTATGTGGTTTTTAAGTGTTTACATTTTATACCTAACATTTCTGGATTGTTCAGATTTATAGGTGCTGAAATAAATGAATTTATGATGTGAAATGAATGACATTGTAATGCAAAAAGAGAAAAAAAGACTGTCATACATTTTTCATGACCCTTCTTACAAAAATAGATTGCATGTTGGTAGATTGTAGAATGCTGACCCAGTGATAATCCAGACAGAGCAGATAGGTATGCATTTCTCTCCCTCTTATTGCCATTGATCCTATTCTAATCACGGTGCAACAATTTAAACATCATTGCCATAAAGAAGTGCTTGTATGTGCAAAATACACAGACACACTGTCGTGAGCACAGGCCTAGAAAGGTGTAGGATTCATTTGAAGTGCTTGTAGTTTAATTAAAGTCCTCAGACAATTAGCAGCTAGAGCATTATTTTTAAGCATGTATCTGTCATCTTCGTGTCGTTAGTCGGGGATGAAAATGATAACACTGTCAGTGATGCAGTGGGCCATGTAAAATATGGCTTGAGGTGCACACTGATCATACAATGTGAGATTTAGCCATGTAAACATGACAGGCTTTTGGGCAATTGTCAATTTATGTAACACCAGCCCCAAGTGCAGGATTAATAGAGTGTATTCAATTAGGTTATCAACCATTACAATGACAGATGCTATCATACTGCCATGTCTCTACAAAAAAGTAATGATTAGTTCAGTTAGTGGACTCTGGTGCATCATGTACATTGAATATACATATTATGTGAGCTGTTTTTGAACAGGCCTAATAGAAGGAAAAAGTCTAAAATGTAATTGTCTACTTGAGAAAGGACTCTTTAGATTTTTACCTGCTACCTATTTTAACCTGTTTTTAGTCATCTATTCAAATCATTTCTCGATGTGACACTACACATTTTACAGTTCAAATGTAGTAGCTTAATTACATTATTTGTTATATAATTGTGGGCAGTTTTAGGTAATGAATGTCAGAAAGATATGCATTCTTTAATATAGCAGACAATGCATAAAAAAGACCATGATCAAATATTCAGCTGTCATTATAAGTGCCTTATGAAATTTATTATCCATATAATAAATGAAATATTATACTTTTTAATACGGTCATTATGTTGTCAGTCTTTTCAGTTGTGACCTTTGCATTGAGATGATCAATGTTTGATGCCTCATATACATCTAGGACATAATAGGTCACCTTAGACACCTTAGGGTCCAAACCCTTATCATTATTTCATGCAACAAAAAAAAGATTTTGTAATTAAAAGGGGCCTTTTGCTAAAAGAAGAGTTTTTGTTCTCTCCAATGATTTGTAGCAGCAAAAATTTAGAGTGGTTCATTCGTGTGTGGTTCACTCATGAATAGAAAGGCTGCAGTAAAACACCCTTCTTTTCACTCATATTCCGTTCATTGCGTTTGAACATTCATTTCAGGTGACGTTTTTCTTTAAACATCCTTACCATGCAGAATGTGTAAATGATAATTAATTCATACTTTCCATTGCCATGCAGCAGCCGGCTTTCTCCATTCTCTCGATCCCATTTTCCATTGATTGCTTCCTCTGTGTGGAGCTGAAACGTCTCGGTGAGTGGTGAGGCAACTCAGCTTGAATAGGACATTTTTGGGCACAGCACAAGCTCAGACCTGAAGATAATAGCAGTGGCATCAAACTGTGGTCCTAAAATGGCGCAAATAAAAGAGCCTTTGAGATCATAAAAGAGTAGGGAAAATTGAAATTGAAAGATATGTGAGGCGGTTGCAAACAGCAATGGTTATATAAATGTGATTTCTGTACATACTGTAGAGGCAATGAGATGTGACAGATTTGTTTTGGTCGAGTTCATATGCTTGGGCCTAACAGCATGAACCCTGCATGGTTTAGGCCAACATCTCTTCCAGTCCATTCACTAAGAAGATATAAATCAGAGCCTGATGAGAGTCGCCAGCACAGCTTTTTTTCACTTCTCGTTAAAACTCAGCGATGTCCACATCAATTCAGACTTTGCACAAAATATGATTATGTACTTAAAGTATATGTATGTACTTATACTACTACTAATTTCTCAAATATCTTAGCATTTGATGTTTTAGAAAAGTCCACCTCCACATCTTTAACTTAATCAGTTTTCATCATGTGATTGACTATAATTTGCTACACTTGAGCTGAATGTAATTCTTTTTCTTCTTCTTTTGGCTGCTCCCATCAGGGGTTGCAACAGCAGATCATCCATCTCCATACTACTTTGTCCTCTACATCTGCCTTTTTCAAACCAACTACCTGCATGTCTTTCTTCACCACATCCATGCTTTCTCTAAATCCACTAACACAAAATGCAACTCCATTTGACCTTCTCCGGTTGAATTCTCCATCAACATTCTCAAAGCAACCATAGTGCTTTCTCGGCATGAAACCATACTGTTGCTCACAGATGGTCACCTCTTCTCTTAGGCTTCCACTACTCTTTCCTACATGGTGTGACTGATCAACTTTTTTTCCCTGTAGTTACTGCAGGTCTGCACATCTCCCTTATTCTTAAAGATCAGTACCAGCAAACTCCTTCTCCATTCCTCAGTCTCTTCCCACCTTCCAAAATTTAGTTGAACAATTTGGTTAGAATCTCCACTGAGCTCTCTCCTAAACATCTCCATGCTTCAACTGGTATGTCATCTGGTCCAACCAACTTTCCAATCTTAATCCTCTTAATAGCCGCTCTCATTTTCTTCTTACTAATACTATCCACTTCCTGCTTCAAAATCTTCACATCATACAACCTTCTCTCTCTCTCATTTTCCTCATTCATCAGCTGCTCAAAATACTCCCTCCATCTTCTTAACACACTCGGTACAAAACTTGAGCTGAATGTAATTGATTTGGCTAAATGACCAGAAGAGGGAGCACTAATGTAGCCATTAAGATCAATGGTATGATATAGTAACATATACACACACATACACACACACACACACACACACACACACACACACACACACACACATACACACAGTACTGCACAGACTAGTTACAGTCATGTAAAAGGTATTTTTCACAGGTATTTTTTAATCAGTATTTTATCACATTTCTACTAATAAATTCAATGCTTTACTAAAAATCAATGACAGATTACAAAAAACAAAACCTGAATCTACTCACATGGCAAATCAAGTACAAGACTAGCAATAAGTATCATTGTAATGGCCAATTAATGTTTTCTTTTAATTAAATCAATTAAAGCATTAAAGATTATCATTTGAAATATTTTCTTGCAAACAGCCATAACATTAAAACCACCTGCCTAATATTGTGTTGGTCCCTGTTATGCTACCAAAAACAAGAACTACATAAGATCTAGGAAGGTGCTCTGTAGTTTCTTGCACTAGGAGGTTAGTCTCCATGAATCTGTTTGCCCAGACATCCCACAGATTTTCAATTGGATTAGGATGTGGGGAATATGGAAGTCCTGCCCTTTCTGAACATGCCAAAGAGTTTAAGGTGTTGGCTTTCACTTCGTGCAATTTAGAAGGGTATATTATCCTGCTGAAAGAAGACACTCCCATTAGGGAATACTGTTGCCATGAAAAGGTACACTTTGTTACATTGCCCAGAGCATCAACTGCCTCCACCCACTTGCTTTCTTCCCATTGTGCTTGCTAGTCTTAAGCTGTTTCAGTTGATCTGTGTGTATTTCATATTTTAATTGTTTAATAGTATATTTTAGTCATACGCAAGAGAAATCTTATTTCTCAGTCCATCAGGGAGCAAAGTTAAAATCATATTTCAGCTGTCTACAAGTAAAGGGTCTTTTCAGGGCACATGGTGTATTAAAGGTAATTTAAGTGCAAGTGTTATGTCTTTTCAGACTGAAAAGAAGCAACTACAGACAATAGGAAAACCTTTCTAAGTAAAACATGGTGCCATCTTATAGCCTATTGTCTTATGACAAATACCACTTACTATAACATCATTCACTCAGCGACATTCTCTCTGCTTTTATAACAGACCCTATGTCTCCAGACCCTAGAATTCTCTGTAGAATATAAGACAGAATTTTTAACGCTTGTTTTTTTACATACAGGCTAAACCCAGTAACACTTGCATGTCTATGGAATGTTAAGAAAATTGCTTTACTCTTCAGTCACACATTAAAAACTGTACACAACATCTCTACACAATCCTGGACAGTCATTATTTAAATATATAATGAATTCAGGTTAAAGATTTTTGGCACATTTTGATTATATATGTACATGCCATTGGCTTAAAACATTATACATTACACCCTATTTATCCTATTTAACCTTCTCAAGCAATAGAAAACATATAGGTATTTACTGTAATGCAAATCATTTGTATAAGACTGGGGCATTATATTTTTTTACGAACAGCTGCTCCAATTTCCTCCATGGACTTGTCCTGTGGAGGTATGTGTCCAGTGCTCGCACAGTCAATTTTGCTTTTCCTTGTTAGGGGCTAGGAAAGGATGCCTGCAAAACAACAGTTTGCGAGGCAGCCGCAGGCACCCAAGGCACATACCCCAGTTTGGGGTACAGAATAGCACTGGCCATGCCAGGGGCAAACTCCAGGAGTGACAGGGCCACAGAAAGTGCCTGTAGGTTCCCGACCCACTTAAGGGAGGAGATTGCCAGGAGAAAGGCAGTCTTAACCGATAAATACCTAAGGGCCACGTTGGCCAAGGGCTCGAAGGGGGGCTCAGATAGAGCAGCAACAACAGCCAACAACAGCCAACGGCCTCAGACTCCGGGTGCCGCATAGGAAACATGTCATGAGGGGGTGTTTCCCCAGTGACTCCCACGCTAGCGGGGTACAATAAGTCGCGACAGCAGGTCCGTAAAGCATGGTCTGCACCACCTGGGCTCTGTAATATCTCTGCCATATCTGCTCCACCACCTCGGGGTGGAGCCTCCATTCCCCGGGCCTCGGCCCTTGCCTCAAAAGGGCATCTACTCTCCAGTGCAACCGGAACGGGATGTAAACTGCTCTTAATGAGAGGAGTTTACCCTGGAACCATAGGAGGATCTGCCATGTCAGCCTGTACAGGGGGCGAGACCGGAGACCCCCCTGGCGGTTGATGTATGAGACCACTGACATGTTGTCCGTATGGACCAACACGTGCCAACCTTTCAGGTCTTGGTGGAAGTGTTCCAGTGCCAAGAACACGGCCATCATCTCCAGGCAGTTTATGTGCCATAAAAGACCTTGGGCGGAGCGGCCAACCCCGTGAGGGATTCGTTCATCATTAGCATTATGCGACATGACGCCCCTGAGCCACCACTGGAGGGGTCTCAAATGGAGGGGGTCAAGTGGATCACACTGGCTGCTGCTGCCATGAGACGAAGCAGCCTCTGGAACTGCCTCACAGTCAGTGACTGACCTACTTTTACTCACTTGACTGCAATAAGGATGACTTTGATCTGGGCAGCAGACAATTGTGCCCGCAACATGGTCGAATCCCACACTACGCCCAAGAAGGTGGTTCTCTGTACTAGAGAAAGCACACTCTTCTTTGCGTTTAGTCTTAACCCCAATTCCTTCAAGTGGGGGAGAATGACATCTCGATGCCGGACCGCCTGAAGCTCTGATCGAGCTAATACCAATCAATCATCGATATAGTTTAGAATGCGGATGCCGTGAAGCTGTAGCGGGGCTAGAGCCGCATTCATGCACTTCATAAAGGTGCGGGGTGAGAGTGCTAGTCCGAACAGGAGGACCCGATATTGGTAAGCTTTGCCCCCAACCTCAGGAACTTCCTCTGAGAAGGAAGGATTGCTATGTGGAAATAAGCATCCCTTAGATCTATTGTGAGAAACCAGTCTTTGGACTTGATCTGAGACAAGATCTCCTTGAGAGTGAGCATCTTGAACTTGAGCCTCTTGAGTATAACAGTTCAAAGAGCGTAGATCTGTACGTAGCTTCCTAGTTTGTGCGACGTCGCCCACCAATGACGTCACGACTGCCTGCGAAATAAGTACAGCACATTGTTTTCACAATTAAATCACTTTCTGAAAGCAGCTCACAATATTTGAAGTTCACAGAATATCACTGGATCTGCAATTGTTATGCAGTGTCTCCTTGACTAAAATCTTATAAATTGATCCCAATATATTTTTAACAACATAATAACTGAAAAAACAGAAATCAATGTTTTACAATGACCATAATCAAAGTCCTGACTACAGCTGTCTTCCACATTCATACCAAAAGAAAGGAGTTTATTGTATAATATAATTGAATGGGTGGCCTGCAGCCTCAGTTGACAATGATTGCCTCAACTAATGATTAAGCTTTTTTAGTAAGATCTGCAAAATGACAACCACCCATTTACAAGCTTATTTTTAATAAATACAAAATGCATATGTCTGTTTATTTATTATTTAAAATGTATGACAACTAGAAATGTATTTCTTTGCAGATGAACTGGAGTTTGTCTGAAGACAATAATATAAATTGCTGTTTTGTTTCAGTTTGTTTTTGTTTTGTGCAGGGATTATAAGTGGCATGGGAAAGAGGTGGCACCATTTACTTATTCAGAGCCAGTTTACGTTCTTTCTTCCTACTTAAGGGCAGTTTCTCACCCTGGGGCCTCTTGGTATTCAGTGCAAGTTTGCATTTGTTCACTGGTGTGAAATGAATGATCACATAATAGCATTAGTGTTTTGGCTTCTACTTGCTTTATTTTCTCCAGTGAATTTTAAGGGGCCCAAACTAAATCGTTTGCCTTTCACTGACTTTCATGTATAGTGTAAATAACTATAACTTTTGTATGCACCTGTTAATTTATCAATCTCCAGTAAACAACTGAACTGAAGATGCATGCATAAATAGGTACCTGGCTGCCTTCTATAAATAAAATATAATTTATATTTAAATACTAATATTAACTGAATCTGAAACTAAATCTGAAAATACAGTATGATCTGCAATAAAGGGGGTTATAATCTCTACTGTAAATACTAAATGACCAGCTTTGCAGCACCTTTAGTACAAAACAAATTCCAAACAGTATCACAAAATCTTGACAGAGAGGCTTCATTCAGTAGCATCTCAAAAAGCACAATGTCTCAATGCCCACTGAGAGCCATTTCTTCTCTGCAATTACTGAGTGTAGCTTTGCTGCCTCCATCAATGTCTGGTTCCCCTCGGATTTCAAGGCTAGGTTGTGTTTTTTTCTCTTTTTTACTTTGCTAAGAGATTCTTTGTCTGCCTTTTCTTCTCCATCAGAGCTTTGCACTTGTCTACATTAAAAAAAGAAACCTGTGTGGATTTTCACAGATCCCACCCATCCATTCAATAACCTCTTTTCAAAACAGCCATCATGGGTATCTTTCAAGGAGTTTGCTGTCTGCATAACCCTTTATCTTGAGGTCTTCCTGAAGAACACTTGTCCTTTCCCTCTTATCCTTATCGCTCACTGCATTGTAGATCTATACACTGTTTATTTAACTCCACGTTGCTACCTTTAAGTAAATTAATACAATTTAAGCTCTTCATTGTCACTGAGAATAGACATTTTAACAAACTGATCTGACAAGAGTATTTAAGCAATACATTCTAACAATTCTAGACTCCAGCTGTTTGGTATCAGTCTATTTTTGCCTTATGACTGCCAGCTTTGATAATGGTTGGGTTTTCACCGGTCCTCCTGCCACAGAAATTCAAAAGATCAGTCTATTATGTCTTGTGCTCAGATTTAATATCTTTTTGTTGTGTGCTCTTTGGTGTACATGTGCAAGCATTTACAAGACAAGGTCTGCTGTATAGAGCCACACTGCATTTTTATACACCTTGTGACTGTGTTCTAAATAAACCCTAACCTAAGTTCTTTTGCAGAATTGCATGTGCTTTGGGATTAGTAGCACTACTCCAGTGACGGATGACAAGCATTAGTGTGTTCTCAAATGCAAAGCAAATTATCTGATTAATTATTTATAGCTGGAGAATTGCCATTTATCTGAACAGATCGGACCTGTCAGTAAACCTTGTGACCTACTAAATTTTGCAGGAAGGTAACAATCAAGTTCCACCAAGCTGTATGAATGAAGTCAGAGGGTGTTATTTTTCAACGGTAATTTACAAAACAATTCTTTTTAAATATTCATGTATATTTGATACTGTGTCCAATGACACTTCCCTAAAAACATCTTCTG
The DNA here is from genome assembly GCF_014805685.1 of Silurus meridionalis. NCBI lineage: Eukaryota > Metazoa > Chordata > Actinopteri > Siluriformes > Siluridae > Silurus > Silurus meridionalis. The sequence goes on from NC_060886.1 coordinate 14,884,579, forward strand.
CTGTAGTTAAAGTAGCTTATTTTGCATTGGTGCATGTGTTATTTGTCTTTGCCAAATTGTGACTATTCGCAAACACCGGTGCATAAACAGGCTGATATTACATAAGTTACCTTGGCATGACATGCTTGGACCCAAAAGTAAGTTCCCTCTTTCAGTCCAACAAGAGCCCTATTTTCATTCAACTGCACAAAAGTTGTTATTGCCAATTCACATTCACTCGTTTCAACTAAAGCCCAATTCAAGCACCACAGAACAGAAGAAGGGTTTGAGCCGGGGCCCCCAGTTCTCTGTGCTAAAATGCAGCATGACTTGGCAAACACACTGGGGAACGAGTCACTATGTCCATGCATCTTTTAAAAGATCATACATATTAGCACTTATTAGACTCTATTCTTAGTAATGTAACATTTTATAAGGAGCATCCCACAGCAAAGAAACAATTAATCAATGCCCAAAGCTTGACAACTCAATGCCACAATTTCTCCACTTTAATTCATTTTAATGAAGCATGAGAAATTCTGTCAGAGTTTGATTGTGGGTGGTAAGTTGGAGATCCTGAGCTACTGAGCTCTTGAACACATTATGTAACCCTTCCTAAGACATTTAATCATTTATTTCTGCTCAAGTAAAGATAAATAATGATAATCTTTATGAAACCATGAATTGTCCCATTTAATTTAATCATGTGCAGTAGGACAATAGAACACCAATTCATCACCGACTGTTTCCTTGTGTATAACTGGTCTTGCATTTTAATTGCTTTTACGGACAGGCTTGAATGAATGGATGAGTAAAGGAACAAAGTCAGTAAAGGAACCGTGTTGTCATGGAGAATTGAAACACATCCATTGCAGGCGAACTTTGGTTCCCACAAAGTGCTTCCTGACTATAAATGAAATAATTTAGAGGTGCTTGATGGTATCCAAGACACCATTGTCCTCCATTTTTCTCCTCTTTTCACTGTCGACCAGATTAGAAAGAGCAATCCAATGTTAATATGTCACAAGACAGAATACAGATTGTATTCTTAAATTTATAATAAAAAAGACAAGAGACTGCTAAGTACTTTAAATGAAAAACAATGGGTTAACATTAATTGTTTATTTATATTACTCAGTTAAAACACATATAAACGTGGTTTAAAAACATTGTAAATGTAAATAGGTTCAAAACCAGAGTAGCAAATCTATCAGAGGACTAAACAAAAGTTTAGTTGGTGTTTTGTCTCAAGTTTTGTTTTCTAATAGTATGTCTCTCTCTCCACCCAGCCTAAAAAGTAAAAGAGGAAAATGATATTAATATACAGTAATAAAAAATTAATATAATTACTTTCTTTAAATGCAAAAATTTACAGTATTTGCAATTGTAGTATTTACCTCCAGGATAGCGCCTAAGGATGAGCTTTCTGATTTCATCATAGATAAAGATGAGGAGAGAGTATGGGAAAGCGCAGAACCACCAGTTGGGCCTGAAAAAAGAGCCAGTAAGTAAATCTCAAAATATTCACACGATCGACAGATTTTGTTGTACCTCATCTAATACCAAATACATTATATTTAAAGAACTAAAGCATTTATTCGGCTTACTTGAGCGGATACATTCTCAGAGCCACATCCAACCCTGGGCAATAGGATAAGAATGCTGCAAGAGCAGTTTCCTCAAACAGTCCGAATATGAGGATTTTATTCCTGGTTTTAAAAAAGAGTCAATTTTAATCAGACAACATTATGGAAAAATATCCCTTTTATAAACATGGTCCAAACTTCCAAGCTTATATCATCAGATAAGTATCTGTATTTATTCTACATGACTTACTTCATTCCTTGCTGGAAAACAGAGTTCCTCCTGGTCTTGCAGATAATCAGGTCAGCCCACTGCACAACCACAATACTGGTGAAGAAGGCAGTGTGGCAGGTAAACTCCACAATCTTTCTCTGTTCGTATGTCTGAAATTAAGCAAGAAGGAAGTTGTGACACATTGAAATAAAATACGCTTGGTCTGATTTAAGTGAAACTGTGTTAAACGTACCCACTGCTGCCCATAGCTGTCCTCAAGATCATTAACATATTTGTCATCCCAGTTCTCACGGATTCCAAGGAGTTTTGGTGGCAGGAACCCATTTTCAGCCAGGATGACAAAATATGCGAAAAAGCCAGCCAGTGCCTGTATCATACCTGAGAATAATGCAGAACCAGTTTACAAAATATCTAATGAAATAAAAAGGATAAACAGAGCCATTTGCTATATAATAATCCTAATTTACCTTTCAATGAATTTGTACTTAACTGTATTTTTACAAAATAGTGCCTTTTATTAATTTTTACAGTTAAGAACTAACTATCTAAATAGCTAATAACTATATAGCACATGTTCTTGTCAAAATGCTCCTGTGATTTAATACATTTGTTCGTCTTTAGGACTTATGCCATTTTAATATATTTATTTTTAAAATTAAAAACCCCTAAATTACAACATCCTCACCTATTTGGCCATATGCAATACTAATGAGCCTTTCATTTACAAGCTTGTCTGTTTTGGGGTTTCTGGGCTGCCTCTTCATGATGTCACTCTCAGCAGCTTCATATGCCAGGGAAATAGCTGGGAGCTAAATAAACAACACAAAGAGCAGCGTTAGCAGGTATTACAATAAAAAAACATAACAGGAGGCTTTACACTGACCATGTCCGTCCCGAGGTCAATACATAGAATGGTGACAGTTCCCAGTGGCAGAGGGATATTAGCAATGATGAAGAGCAGAAAAGGTGTGATCTCAGGGATGTTACTGGTCAGGGTGTATGCAATGGACTTCTTCAGGTTGTCAAAGATCAGCCGGCCTGAACAGAAAAATTGTATATGCATTAACAGTAACAGCGCTCGTGGAAGGTTTCAGTAATTACCATAAACACAGTTTATGTACCTTCTTCTACTCCAGTGACAATTGATGCAAAATTGTCATCCAGAAGGATCATGTCTGCAGCCTGCTTGGATACATCAGAGCCAGCAATGCCCATAGCAACACCAATATCAGCTTTCTTCAGAGCAGGAGAATCATTCACACCATCACCTGTAACAGCCACGATGGCTCCCTGTGGAACACAGTGAATTATGTTTTAATGAGATCAAAACATCTACAGTTATCATAATATTAAAAATAATTAAATTATGTAAAAATGAGTAAAAACATCTACAGTTATCATAATATTAAATAATTATTTTATTTACAATACATATTTTATCATGGTGTGCCACAGATTCTAGCATTGAACATTGGGTGTTAGCAGAAATGCAACATTTTTCATTTTTAGGATTCTAAAACACATCAGATTAGCAGAAAGAAAATATCACCTGACGCTGACACCCTTCAACAATGATCAGTTTCTGCTGGGGTGAGGTTCTAGCAAACACAATCTCTGTGTGGTATTTTAGAATATCATCTAAATGTTCAGAACTAAGGTCTTTAAGTTCACCACCATGGACAACGCATGCTTTAGCATCTCTGTAAAAACAAAAAAAAGACACTGATTACTCTTTATTCATTCACTGTATGACATGTAGTTAGGCATTAGCTACTTCAGCTCTTGCAGCACATGAGTAGCTTGTATTGTGGTGTCCTGTTCTTGATAATCCGAGTGCTTGTTATTTATAGCAGTTTCTATGCAGCGGTCTTTGAAGACCACTGCTGCATGTTTGAAAGCTCAGGGGTAGACAAATCAGTAGCCCAGGAAACTGGGACAAGAAGATTATGTGGTTGGGCACAGTAGGCCAGCAATCACTTGTTGCTAAACTTTGCAACACAAACATTTTTTTTAACCCGAACATACTTGACAGTGGCGGGATGCACTTTAGTGCTGTAGCTATAGCATGTGCTACTTTTTCTGCCAAACAATGACTTTCATTTGTCCTACCCAAGTCTGAGCCACAAGTTTAATAGTTTCCTGATTTTTTGTCGAAGGCAAAAAATAAATAAAATGTGTGCTACCTCAAATACTTTCTTTAAAAAGCGTGTTTTTTTTACATTTAACAATTGATATACTTGTTATAATTTTATTTTATGCTAGCTAGCAGTTTTCAGCCTAGTCAAGTAGGTTTCTGGAAAAAACATGACCGAGATGACCAAGCATACCTTGGATTGACTTCATTGATAGGAATGTTCAAGCGTGCAGCAATGTCTTCAACTGTCTCGTTGCCCTCAGAGATAATCCCAACACCTTTGGCAATAGCTTTAGCAGTGATTGGATGGTCACCAGTGACCATTATAACCTGAAAAAGATATATTCAAATTAAAAATCAAATATCCCAAATTGTAATAATGCTAAGAATATATTAATGGGATTGTTGAGACAGTCAGTTGACCATACCTTAATGCCAGCACTCCTGCATTTTCCCACAGCATCTGGCACTGCGGCACGTGGAGGATCAATCATAGACATGAGACCAACAAAGCATAGATTCTCAGTTGGAAAGTTTACATCATCTGTATCAAACTGGAAGCCTTCTGGAAATTGTTCCTCAGGCAAGAAGAATTGGCAAAATCCTGGGTGTAAATAGAGAGCAATCATTATCTGTTGGATGATAAATTACAAAATCTTAGTTATAGGCTTGTCTGTTTTGGGGTTTCTGGGCTGCCTCTTCATGATGTCACTCTCAGCAGCTTCATATGCCAGGGAAATAGCTGGGAGCTAAATAAACAACACAAAGAGCAGCGTTAGCAGGTATTACAATAAAAAAACATAACAGGAGGCTTTACACTGACCATGTCCGTCCCGAGGTCAATACATAGAATGGTGACAGTTCCCAGTGGCAGAGGGATATTAGCAATGATGAAGAGCAGAAAAGGTGTGATCTCAGGGATGTTACTGGTCAGGGTGTATGCAATGGACTTCTTCAGGTTGTCAAAGATCAGCCGGCCTGAACAGAAAAATTGTATATGCATTAACAGTAACAGCGCTCGTGGAAGGTTTCAGTAATTACCATAAACACAGTTTATGTACCTTCTTCTACTCCAGTGACAATTGATGCAAAATTGTCATCCAGAAGGATCATGTCTGCAGCCTGCTTGGATACATCAGAGCCAGCAATGCCCATAGCAACACCAATATCAGCTTTCTTCAGAGCAGGAGAATCATTCACACCATCACCTGTAACAGCCACGATGGCTCCCTGTGGAACACAGTGAATTATGTTTTAATGAGATCAAAACATCTACAGTTATCATAATATTAAAAATAATTAAATTATGTAAAAATGAGTAAAAACATCTACAGTTATCATAATATTAAATAATTATTTTATTTACAATACATATTTTATCATGGTGTGCCACAGATTCTAGCATTGAACATTGGGTGTTAGCAGAAATGCAACATTTTTCATTTTTAGGATTCTAAAACACATCAGATTAGCAGAAAGAAAATATCACCTGACGCTGACACCCTTCAACAATGATCAGTTTCTGCTGGGGTGAGGTTCTAGCAAACACAATCTCTGTGTGGTATTTTAGAATATCATCTAAATGTTCAGAACTAAGGTCTTTAAGTTCACCACCATGGACAACGCATGCTTTAGCATCTCTGTAAAAACAAAAAAAAGACACTGATTACTCTTTATTCATTCACTGTATGACATGTAGTTAGGCATTAGCTACTTCAGCTCTTGCAGCACATGAGTAGCTTGTATTGTGGTGTCCTGTTCTTGATAATCCGAGTGCTTGTTATTTATAGCAGTTTCTATGCAGCGGTCTTTGAAGACCACTGCTGCATGTTTGAAAGCTCAGGGGTAGACAAATCAGTAGCCCAGGAAACTGGGACAAGAAGATTATGTGGTTGGGCACAGTAGGCCAGCAATCACTTGTTGCTAAACTTTGCAACACAAACATTTTTTTTAACCCGAACATACTTGACAGTGGCGGGATGCACTTTAGTGCTGTAGCTATAGCATGTGCTACTTTTTCTGCCAAACAATGACTTTCATTTGTCCTACCCAAGTCTGAGCCACAAGTTTAATAGTTTCCTGATTTTTTGTCGAAGGCAAAAAATAAATAAAATGTGTGCTACCTCAAATACTTTCTTTAAAAAGCGTGTTTTTTTTACATTTAACAATTGATATACTTGTTATAATTTTATTTTATGCTAGCTAGCAGTTTTCAGCCTAGTCAAGTAGGTTTCTGGAAAAAACATGACCGAGATGACCAAGCATACCTTGGATTGACTTCATTGATAGGAATGTTCAAGCGTGCAGCAATGTCTTCAACTGTCTCGTTGCCCTCAGAGATAATCCCAACACCTTTGGCAATAGCTTTAGCAGTGATTGGATGGTCACCAGTGACCATTATAACCTGAAAAAGATATATTCAAATTAAAAATCAAATATCCCAAATTGTAATAATGCTAAGAATATATTAATGGGATTGTTGAGACAGTCAGTTGACCATACCTTAATGCCAGCACTCCTGCATTTTCCCACAGCATCTGGCACTGCGGCACGTGGAGGATCAATCATAGACATGAGACCAACAAAGCATAGATTCTCAGTTGGAAAGTTTACATCATCTGTATCAAACTGGAAGCCTTCTGGAAATTGTTCCTCAGGCAAGAAGAATTGGCAAAATCCTGGGTGTAAATAGAGAGCAATCATTATCTGTTGGATGATAAATTACAAAATCTTAGTTATAGGCTTGTGATTTTTTTCCTCCTCTTTTTCCTTCATTACCCAGTACTCTTTCTCCAAGCCCTCCCAGCTCCAGGTAAGCATTCTGAAAAGCTTCTCTCATGTCATCGTCTAGAGGCTGAACCTTTCCTTGTAACATTATGGAGCTGCAGCGGTCCAGAATTCTCTCAGGGGCTCCTTTCATTACAAGGAAATATTTAAAATCTGAGGTTGAATCTGGGTTCTTGTGCACTGAAAGCTACAATAAAATAAAATTCATTTAAATAAGAAATGGAATAACAAATTAATTAATGTTTCATGAATGTCATTTTTTTACTCATCACTACTGTATTGCATCATGCATTATTTAACTGATTACTTATTCTTATTGAAATTAGATCATGTGTTCATCATGAAACTCAGCATCAAGATAGGATGTCTGATGAAAGCTTGCTTCTCATTTTTGAATGATATCATATGACACGTTTAGAATATATATTGAGCACACCTGGTATTTATTAGTTGAGTTGAATGGGATTTCTGCCACTTTTGTATGTTTGTCCCTCATCTCTTTCACAGATCCACAACAAAGTTCAATACACTTCAGGAGAGCAGACTCTGAAGCATCTCCAGCAACATCTCTCTTTAAAAAAGAAAAAAACAAAAAACAACAGAACTTCAAGTGAGGTAATAAGTAAACTTTTGCACAAATACAAAATGCAACATGATCTGTTTGTTTCATTGTTATTCAAAACAGTTAGAAACCGTCTCTTGATTCAGGATGTATTTACAGGGAGTGCAGAATTATTAGGCAAATGAGTATTTTGACCACATCATCCTCGTTATGCATGTTGTCTTACTCCAAGCTGTATAGGCTGAAAAGCCTACTACCAATTAAGCATATTAGGTGATGTGCATCTCTGTAATGAGAAGGGGTGTGGTCTAATGACATCAACACCCTATATCAGGTGTGCATAATTATTAGGCAACTTCCTTTCCTTTGGCAAAATGGGTCAAAAGAAGGACTTGACAGGCTCAGAAAAGTCAAAAATAGTGAGATATATTGCAGAGGATGCAGCAGTCTTAAAATAGCCAAGCTTCTGAGCGTGATCATCGAACAATCAAGCGTTTCATTCAAAATAGTCGACAGGGTCGCAAGAAGCGTGTGGAAAAACCAAGGCGCAAAATAACTGCCCGTGAACTGAGAAAAGTCAAGCGTGCAGCTGCCAAGATGCCACTTGCCACCAGTTTGGCCATATTTCAGAGCTGCAACATCACTGGGTGCCCAAAAGCACAAGGTGTGCAATACTCAGAGACATGGCCAAGGTAAGAAAGGCAGAAAGTCGACCACCACTGAACAAGACACACAAGCTGAAACGTCAAGACTGGGCCAAGAAATATCTCAAGACTGATTTTCTAAGGTTTTATGGACTGATGAAATGAGAGTGAGTCTTGATGGGCCAGATGGATGGGCCCGTGGCTGGATTGGTAAAGGGCAGAGAGCTCCAGTCCGACTCAGGCGCCAGCAAGGTGGAGGTGGAGTACTGGTTTGGGCTGGTATCATCAAAGATGAGCTTGTGGGGCCTTTTCGGGTTGAGGATGGAGTCAAGCTGAACTCCCAGTCCTACTGCCAGTTTCTGGAAGACACCTTCTTCAAGCAGTGGTACAGGAAGAAGTCTGCATCCTTCAAGAAAAACATGATTTTCATGCAGGACAATGCTCCATCACACACGTCCAAGTACTCCACAGCGTGGCTGGCAAGAAAGGGTATAAAGAAGAAAATCTAATGATATGGCCTCCTTGTTCACCTGATCTGAACCCCATTGAGAACCTGTGGTCCATCATCAAATGTGCGATTTACAAGGAGGAAAACAGTACACCTCTCTGAACAGTGTCTGGGAGGCTGTGGTTGCTGCTGCACGCAATGTTGATGGTGAACAGATCAAAACACTGACAGAATCCATGGATGGCAGGCTTTTGAGTGTCCTTGCAAAGAAAGGTGGCTATATTGGTCACTGATTTGTTTTGTTTGGTTTTGAATGTCAGACATGTATATTTGTGAATGTTGAGATGTTATATTGGTTTCACTGGTAAAAATAAATAATTGAAATGGGTATGAATTTGTTTTTTGTTAAGTTGCCTAATAATTATGCACAGTAATAGTCACCTGCACACACAGATATCCCCCTAAAATAGCTAAAACTAAAAACTACTTCCAAAAATATTCAGCTTTGATATTAATGAGTTTTTTGTGTTCATTGAGAACATGGTTGTTGTTCAAATTAAATCCTCAAATAAAATTAATCCTCAAAAATACAACTTGCCTAATAATTCTGCACTCCCTGTATTGTTTTCTTAAATTAATAAACAGCAGGCACCTACTGCATTAGCAAGTCTAGCTAATATATTATTAGTGCGCTATAATGTACCGAAAAATACCTTTAAAATAGGAACATCATTTTGCTCTGCTAAGAAAACGGCCCTATTGCAAAGACCAGCAATGCGTGCCAGGGAGTTCCAGGTGGATGAGCTTCGATCAAAGCATGTTCCGCTCTGGTTTTCCGTGGTGTCAGCTTCATGGATCTGGTTGTCAAACCACATGTGTGCAACAGTCATGCGGTTTTGGGTCAGGGTTCCTGTCTTGTCTGAGCAGATGGTTGATGTGGAGCCCAGGGTTTCCACAGCCTCAAGGTTCTTCACCAGGCAATTCTTCTTAGCCATGCGTTTTGCTGTCAATGTGAGACAGACCTAAGGAGACACAAACATAGAAATAAAACAGTGTTAAGTTTCGCTTAGTACCACTTGGTCAATACAGAGTTAAATACAAGCTAAAACACATACTTTTCATTCTTTTACTTACAGTAACAGTAGCGAGAAGACCTTCAGGCACATTAGCAACAATGATTCCAATGAGGAAGATGACTGCTTCAAGCCAGCTATAGCCCAAAACAAGAGAGAGGATGAAGAAGGAAACTCCAAGAAAGATAGCCACGCCTGTTATAATGTGGATGAAGTGCTCAATTTCGATAGAGATGGGTGTCCTGCCCACTTCAAGACCAGAAGCAAGTGTAGCAATTCGGCCCATTACAGTGTGGTCGCCAGTGCTGATGACAATACCACGTGCAGTGCCTAAACGTAAATCACTACTATTACAAGGATTGTCTTTACTGACTTTCATCAATTTCCAGCATTCATACAATTACTATGAAGTACCTTCCACACAGTTGGTAGAGAAGAAAGCGATATTCTTGGTCTCCAGAGGGTTATCATTGGAAAAATCTGGAGAACGAGTTTGAGGTTCTGACTCTCCAGTAAGAGATGAGTTGTCCACCTTTAGGATTCAAATAGTGTTATGCACAAAAATGTAAAAATGTTAATGTTGCTACCAACAAGCAAGCTCTATAAATGAATTTATTGAACTGCTCTCAAATAGACCTACCTTACAACCATGTGCAGAAATGATACGCAGGTCTGCAGGAATCCTATCTCCACCTTTTACCTCCACCAGATCGCCCAAAACTACATCCTCTGCATTGATCTGCTTTTTCTCACCATCACGGAGAACCAGAGCTTGCTGGGAAGATTTGTTTAAAATGATCTTAAGAGGATGTAACACTAGTCTATTTCTATTTCAGATTATTCTATTTCATGTGTACCGCTGCACACTCCCTCAGAAACATAGCAAATATTCAGCAACTTCTGACGCCTTTCAGTGCACACAGTTCTTTATACTCATGAGCACATATTGACAATATTTTGAAGTCAACAGCAATTCTGCAGTTCATGAATAAATCTTGTTTTACTACCTGAATAATGGAAGATCTGATTCTGATTAAACTATTTCAAAATATGCAAATACTGTATACAAAATTACTGATTATTACATAATGTTTGAATAAGCTTTATGTCTGCTAGATGGTAATAATTATGTTACCTGGGGCACCAGGTTCTTGAAGGAGTCCATGATTTTCGAACTTTTTGCTTCTTGGTAGTAGGAGAAGCACCCAGTGACGATGACAACAGCTGAAAGCACAACTCCTAAATACAGCTGCATGGCAAAGCAAAAGGCAATATGTGATCAAACAATTTCTTATAACAACATAAAACAGACTTAAAATACCATCTGTTAATTATTTTAACTCACATTATCATTGGCCGGTTCATCTTCCATTGCAGCTTGAATACCATAAGCAAGAAAGCAGAGAACAGCGCCAGTCCATAGCAGCATAGAGAAGCCTCCAAACATCTGCTTACAAAACTTCACCCACTCAGGTGTTGTAGGTGGAGGTGTGAGGGCATTGGGGCCATCACGAGCAAGAATCTCTTGTGCACGTGAGGTTGTAAGGCCCTGGAAGACAAAGTGTTCTGTTTGACTTTCTTGATTTATGTAAAATGGATCCTTTAAATTATGAAAATTCTTACCTTGCTCAAGTCTGTACCATATTTACGGTGAAGCTCGTCTAAGCTCAGCTTGTGATCATCCTTCATAAAAATATCAGTAAACACATTTTCAAACTTTTTGTCTTTAGTTAGTTTATTATATAGTTTATTCAAATACAAAAGTTTAAATGCTTACCAAATCCACTTCCTTTTTCAGCTCATCCATATCTTTTCCCTTCTTGATCTTTTTCTTCCCACTTTGCTCTGACGTTGCTGCCACATCATACTGATCTCGTCCTCCTCCCTGTAAAGGTACAAACAATGAAAAGATTTATTTTAAAAGATCTTTTTTAATGACCTTGTCATGACTAACATTACTTGACACTGAAGTATGCTGTAGAACGACCTCTTTCTACTACAGTCTTATATAGTATAGGTTAAGCAGATATGTGGCACAGAAATTAAACTGGTTATGGTCAGATTATGGTCAAAAAAGTATTTTAGGAAAGTGCATTACTATGTAGTATCTGGTAAACCTAAAGCGATTTTAACAACTTTTGTCAATGGAAACAGAATGAATAAATTAAATGCACTATAACATTTGCTCTGTAGTAAAAAGGCCATCTCAACTATGCATATGTGCAGCTTTTACACTGAACTGGAGTCAATATAAGTGAAACAAATGATGAGGAGCAGCACTAAAAAAAGAGGAATGAACATAAAAGCCATCTATTTCTTTTTATTAGCTCCTTGGTTGGAAAAAGAACATTGGCTCATGTTAATATTTTAATCATCACAAATTGCTCTCTGGATACTTGAAACTAGAAGTTTTCCCAGTGGATAAAGACCCTCTGATGGTCTTTATCGCTGATGTTTTATTCAAAAGACTGTTCCACCATCGTTCACGGTTGAAGTGCTGCATTAGTGGCAATGCTTATGGGACTGAGACTGTGGCTCACTGGAAGACACTGAATTACACCACTATTGCCCTATAGTCGGATTGCACATATTGCTGGAAAGCAGCAAATACATAAAAATTCTGGGGCAACAGACAGACGAAATAAACAGCAAAGACTAGTTGATAGATGCATCACCGAAGTCACCACCACTCCCAAAACACCCACAGTGCTTTGCTAAAAGGATCAATTCCACACATTTTATTCTCATAAGGAAGTAAATATATTGACTGGTTTTCTGTGGCACATAATGCATATGATTATCTTGTTTACAGGCCACTGTGTGGTAGAATATTTTACCAAGCATATTTCCTTTAGTAGTTTTTAATTAACATGGCATGTTCCACTATGGTGCACTGGGGAAGATAATTTATTCAACCATAACATACTGAGCACATTATGTCCCAAAGTGGAAAAAAGGTGCAACAAAACAGCAGTTAGGTGTGTGATCACAAACCAATATTTAACAATGGCCAAAAAAGCGCCTCAGGGAGAGAAAAAAGGGAGCCGTCATGAGGTCCCAAACAGGACACACAAGTTATTTAAGCACTTACGCATCAGTCCTTTAATAGACGGGGGCTGTTCAGTTGCCATGGATGATAAGACCATTTTTATAGGCATTTGAATAGACTACCAGATTACATAACAAAGCACGTCTTGGCTTGTCGGTCCAAATCTTCATGCTTTCCCATCAAATTATAACAGTGACACCCTCCCAACCGGTCTTTCAAAACTTTATCCCATATTTTCAATACATAGAATTATAAGAGTTAAACAAAGCAACTACTTCAGCAACTCTAAGTATTACATCGACTGAAAATGTAAAAATTTTACTTTGTTTTAATTTTATTATTTTTGTTGTGAATTAGCTACAGTATCCTAGTCCAGATTACTGAAGCAGAAATCTTATTATAATATTTAATAATATTAAATTGTCTATAAGATGCCAATTCTATAACTTAAATAAAAAGTTTATTAAAAGACGTTTTCCTTTCCTCCAAACTTTACACGTGATTCTTAAAAAGTCTACATGCCATGGATTAAGGGTTTTTGTTTGGGGGGGTATCAAGGGGGGGGTCAAGCCAAGTAAGCTTTATGGAATGAACTACATAAAATTAACTGGGGCACGACATAAAGTGCACGTGAGTAGCAAAGATTTGTGTTAGTGTAAATGAATTGTCCATATAAATAAAAAATACTGTACATGCAACACTGAATTGTTTTAGCAGCATCCTTACTTTACTTGTTAACATCCTTGAAAGCAACTACTACTACCAGTAAAATAATAATAATAATAATAATAATAATAATAATAATAATAATAATAATAAAATAATAATTATTATTATTATATAATTATTGATAATAGTTATTTTTAGTTTATGGCTATTTGAATGACAGTTATATTTACTTGTCAGTTAACATCTAGCACACTAATAAACAAACACCAGTATCTGTCTCTCAGCAGGCTGCCTTTTGGCTGGAAGGATGCAGCTGCTCACCAACATGTTACATCTTGTTCAAATCTAAAATAAAGGTGTGTTGGTGTGTATTTGTACTCACTCCGCGTCCCATGTTTCGCTGAACTTTCTTTCAATGTCTTGCTGAAGTTTCTGCTCTGCCTAGCTGAGCTCTCCGCACAACTACCGCAGGTAAAAGTCGCCGCTCTGCACCGCAGCGCCACGGAAATCCTCTAACTTTTATAGCTGAAGCTCTCCGCCCCCTATCGCGTGGTGCCTCTATCGCCATGGTAATACAGGGGCGTGGTTTGAGGTCTCGCGAGTCCACTTCAATCCCAGGTGATAAGCAGAGCCTGTTTGTGAGGATGAAGACTCACTGAGATTCATTATAGCAATAACAATGACACCCCTTTTCATTGCCCCTTTCTCTCTGAAATGCCTGGCTCCTTAATATTAGGAGATTTTTGTATCTATATCAATTGGCACAGACAGTTGAACTCAACATTTGAACTGGATCATGTGATCTGTGTAGGTTGCTTAGGGGTATGTATGGAAAATACAAGAATAAATACACCTTATACCTCCCATGTGCTCTGCATAGTGCACACCTAGCACTACAGCATAGAAAGAAAGAAAGAAAGATAGATAGATAGATAGATAGATAGATAGATAGATAGATAGATAGATAGATAGATAGATAGATAGATAGATAGATAGATAGATAGATTTAGAACTCTACTGTCAGGCACACAGCAACGAAATTCAGTTTAGCATCTACCAGATGTGCAAATTGTAGCATTGTGCAAACAGACAGATAAATGCACAACAAATGCATATATACCTGTACATCACATTATAATATCATGCTGTAATGTGCATTGGCTATACAGTCCATACTGCAGGATTCCCTTTACTGTCTTTATATATTTGTTTATTTGTCACTTATTCATGGCACATTTAAATTCAAAGATAATTGTATGTTTATCAAACACTGTAAAGCATAGCTTTAAAACAATTGTTTTTTTATCTTCTGTTTTTTTTCCCATCTTTTCTATTATACACTGTTTGTGCAACTATTAAATGTTTGCTAATTATTCTGTTCTCATTACAGTTTTTCTCAAATGCTAAAACACAAAAGCCAATCCTCTAAACCAAATGACCAGTTGTCTAAACACATTTACTAAATCTAGCCATCATTTTCCAATATCATAAACACATTTCACATGAAGACACAATCCACAAAACACAATCCTCCGTTCTCATAAATCTTAACACATTTTTTTTGCTAAAACACAAGTTGCAAAAGAACTCTGCTCATATTCTCAAATGAAAGCTCATGTGATGCAAAATGCTTGCCACAGTCAGCAATATTTGAACACAATAAACACACCTGGCGTCATTCATTACACACAACGACACTTGTTGCTAATGCTGTGACCACATGTACAAAAGCAAGTTCAGAGTGCACAGTTTGCTGAAGATTCCAAACAAACACAATGGATGAAGGCAGAGTCAAGGGAAGAGGAATTCGAGTCAGAGGAGGGAGAAGAGCTGGCCATGGAAGAAGAGGAGCAGGCCAACGAGAAAGAGGAGTTCAAATCAGTGGAGGAAGAGGAGCAAGCCAACGAGGAAGAGGAGTTCAAATCAGTGGAGGAAGAGGAGCAAGCCAACGAGGAAGAGGAGTTCAAATCAGAGGAGGAAGAGGAGCAGGCCAACAAGGGAGAGGAGAAGGTCCAGGAGGGAGAGCAAGACAACCTCGCACCATCATTACGGACGAGATGCGAGCAAAAGTCATTGACCATGTCATTGTCCATGGCATGACAATGGCTGAAGCAGGACTACGAGTCCGTCCAAACCTGAGTAGGTTCACCGTGGCCACCATTATCAGGGCATTCAGACAACACAACAGGTATTGTACTCTATTGCTTCACAATACAATTTTACAAGCCCGTGAAAGTAGTCTATTGGTTTCAAATCAGTTGTTACTGTATTGTAAAACTGACAACACATGTTTCTTTCTTTAGAGTTAAAAGAATGCCACATAGAGGTGGGAGGGTTGCCATATTTACAGCAGCACAAGAAACCCTCATTGTGGATATGGTTCTTTGAGAGCATTGCTGATGTCAGCTTGGCCACAATAGACTGAGTTCTCCGGTGCCAAAAGATGCGGATAAAACAGGTCTATAGGGTTCCCTTTGAGCGCAACTCTGCGCGACACAAAGACCTACGTTACGAGTATGTGCAAGTAAGTATACATCCATGTTCACAGTACAGTTAGTGGACATACTGTGTTGCTCAGTGTCCTACATTACTTCTGGACAATACTGTGTTACCTGATTGACTGTTGTTCTGAACACCTGTGCACTTTCACATTTTCACAGAGGATATTACAGTTGGACACGATGGCCAGACCTCATGAGTACCTCTTCCTGGATGAGGCTGGCTTAAACCTGCAGAAACGAAGGCAAAGGGGCCGTAACATCATTGGCCAAAGAGCCATCACTGAGGTTCCTGGCCAACGGGGGGGTAATATTACTCTTTGTGCGGCCATGGGTTTGGAGGGGCTTGTCCACCGGCATGCTGTCCTTGGGTCTTACAACACCCAACGTCTCCTCACCTTCCTAGAGGAGCTAAAAGACATCCTCCTGGACCGCCAACAACACCATCCTGGGCCCGCACATCAAATTTATGTGATCATTTGGGACAATGTACGCTTCCACAAAACAAACCAAATCAGAGAGTGGTTCACCACCAACAGTAACCACTTTTTAAACGTCTGTCTGCCACCCTACTCCCCTTTCCTGAACCCTATAGAGGAGTTCTTCTCATCATGGAGATGGAAGGTTTATGACAGACAACCATACACTATAGAGAACCTCCTAAGGGCAATGGAGCTGGCCTGTGTTGACATCCCAGTGGAGGCCTTCCAAGGATGGATTCGCCATTCCAGGGCGTTTATCCCGCGGTGCCTGGCAAGAGACAATATAGCCTGCGATGTGGATGAGTTAATGTGGCCCAATGCAGCTCAGCGACATGATGCCGCACAGTGATTGTGGTGTGTGTGTGTGGTGTGAATAAAGTAAATAAAAAAACTTCACACCCTGATCATGTTTTGAAGATGTACTGTTGTGTGCAATAGATTCTGTTTTTGCATTGAGTTGTGTTACAGAAGTGTACATGCAGAATTTACTATAGATTTATACTCTTCATATGAAACTCTCAAATCTGAATGCCTAATCCTCTGCAGAGATCTAAGAACATCCATTACTGTAAAGTTTCAAAAATATGCATTGGCAGTTATGAAACAAAGAACCTTCTCACAAATCGAGCATTGTGTTTTCAATTGTTTTGCTGTAGTGCGTAATGATGTGTATCGTGTTTACATTTTTGAAAGCTTCGAGCTGCTCTTTTGGTGTGAAAGTTTGAGTTTTGAAGTGAGAAGGTGTGGTTGTGTTTATGTAGCTTTAGAAAAGGGTGTTGTGTTTAGACATTGGGGAACATGGAGGAAACGTTTGTGAAATGTGTTTTAGCATTTGAGAAAAACTGTAAACAGTGAAAATGGTTTTCAGGTGTATCTCAGTGTATTTCAGTGTATTTTTTTAACAGAAATTGGAACATTTTATCTGGGCTGATGCTGGTGAATGCAAATTTCACAAGAATGTCAACTTGGACAGCAGTGAATTATCCAGTGCTTTATCTTCTCAAAGCTCCTGTTGTGAAACTGTGAGTGCTGTGGCATGCTACAGACACAGCCTTGAGATAACAGCATGGCAAAAGAATGGCCTTTCAGAGTGGCTACTTTAAAAAAGAAAAGAACTTAAAAAAAAAATAAAAATTGCAGTCTGAGAAAGGCTTTTGTTTTGAATGCAATTTAATGATGTGTCAAACACCACAGAACAGTAATAAACTGACAAGAAAATGTAACATTGTGGTGGTATAACTAACTCAGCATTCGAATATCTGCAGTACTTCAGGAAATGTAATAAAACTGAAGATGTTCAAGGCAACCGTGAAGCCACAAATTGTCTTAGGATTTGGGTCACAAACTGACAAAATAACTCATGAATAGAAAACCAACCAATGTGCCTTAGCACTCCTGAAATTCTCTGGATAATGTAAATAGTCTGCAAATCTCTGTAAATGTACAGGAGCCATGAAACACCATTCTCCCAAAAGATATTCCCCAGTTGTTTTGATTATGGTGGTCTGAGATGTAAATGCCAAAGCACATATAACTATTTAGCATTTTCATATTCATTAAAAAATTTAATGAGCCCTTATATTTTGTTATAAGGGCTCATTGAATTTTGAATTTGAGAGGGACCCTGTCTTTCTGGAAAAGACCACTTCAACCAACATAGAAATGTTAATCACAAGATCGAAGTTAGCAATCTGAATTACCATGTACTTGGAGTTATTTACATTCTAAGGTTAAATAGTGTTCCAAAAAAAGAAAAAAAAAACATAGCAGAAATATTCTCTAATCTTTTTTTTATTTTTTAGGTTGTTGTCTTTTTTTACTTACTTACTAAATTTATTTATTTATTTGTTTATTTATTTATTTATTAGTCATGTGTCTGTATCTAGTTGTGCTTGTAAATGGTGTGTGTTAGTGTTCCTTAAGTCAGATAAGCCCAGTCCAGGCATGGGGCAGAGTATGAGGAGGATAAGCAGCTTTACAAGTCTTATCTACAACAGAAACAAGGCAGAGAGTTTACTTTGCCATTCTTAAATGCATTCCACATGCAGTTTATAATGTCTTTGATGTGACTGTGAATGAGGTGAACCCATTCTTATTTTGATGAAGTGCTATGTGTAATCACTGACATAATTCAATTATAACTAATATCAGCTGATAAGCTTTTTTAGTTGAAAGTACATTATACTTTATGATTCACTACATCTCTAATGATGAAGCAAATAAAAACTATGACCCTAGAGTTAAAAGACAAAATGTATGGGCCAGGCCTCTTGATTTACTTGCTTAGACTGAATTTAAAATGTTTGTATCCTAAAACCAAAGCACCCTGAAACCACAGATCCACTGTTAGCTGATTGCTTTTTATATGCTCTCTCTCTCTTGCTCTGGCGTGTCTTGTGGATATTTTACTTTTGTAAATCAGAGGCCCTGTATTGCCACATGTATCACTTCTCCTGTTCTGTTCTTTGCTACAAATCAGTATGTGTCAGTCCATACTTCATCTTTGAGTCATCTTTCTGTATGCCACACAAGCTGGCTCTGGCTCCCATTTTCCCCTGCTCTATTCTTTCATACTGCTTCCTCTTGCTGCTGTCAGCAGATCACTGCCTGACATCTTAGTGCTGTCATGGTCTTTATACAGTTTTTATAATAGAGAAGTTTGAATCGTATTTGAAACAAAATTTCTATGACAATAAAATAGTCTCCTGTAGGATATGACATATGTCCCTTTTGATTTGTACAAGCACTTACATGACATCATTTATTTAGCAGCAGAGATGAGTTTAAAGGCATGAATGGAAATAAGTCGGAAAGCTTCTGCAATGCAAAAAAATATTTATCAGTGCCCACAAATGATCAATTTAGGTTTATATACCTATGTTAATCTATACTTCAATTTCTCAGACTTTCCTTAATCAAAATAATGAGTTATGAAAAAGATGACAAATGAAATAGCATGGAAAAAAAGAGTATAAAGAAAAGACTGATATTTATTTAGGTCTACTTGTATAGTAGTATAGTTGCACTTAATATAAGCATAACAAAATACATAGTTATCTTTTTTGTTCTATATGTCATTGTGTGTATGTATGTATATATATATATCAAACCCGATTCCAAAGAGCATATGTTGTTCTAGAACTTGGATATACCTTTCAGCATTGATGGTGTTTTTCCAGATGTATAAGCAGGTTTCTGAACTGAGCACTGATAACAACTTGGGTTGTCCTTATCCTCTTTAGTCCGGATGACATGGTGTCCCAGTTTTCCAAAAAGAACTTTTGATTCGTCTGGCCACAGAACAGTTTTCCACTTTGCCACAGTCCATTTTAAATGAGCCTTGGCCCAGAGAAAATGCCTGCGCTTCGGGATCATGTTTATATATGGCTTCTTTTTTGACCCATAGATTTTTAGCTGGCAACAGTGAATGGCAATGTTTTCTGGAAGTATTCCTAAACCCATGTTGTGATTTCCATTACAGTAGCATTTCTGTATGTGATGCAGTGCCGTTTAAGGGCCTGAAGATCACGGGCATCCAGTATGGTTTCCAGCCTTGATCCTTACGCACAGAGATTGTTCCAGATTCTCTAAATCTTTGGATGATATTATGCACTGTAGATGATGATAACTTCAAACTTTTTGCAATTTTTCTCTGAGAAACTCCTTTCTGATATTGCTCCACTATTTTTTGCCGCAGCATTGGGGGAATTGGTGATCCTCTGCCTATCTTGGCTTCTGAGAGACACTGCCACAGTGAGAGGCTCTTTTTATACCCAATCATGTTGCCAATTGACCTAATAAGTTGCAAATTGGTCCTCCAGCTGTTCCTTTTATGTACATTTAACTTTTCTGGCCTTTTATTGCTACCTGTCCCAACTTTTTTGGAATGTGTAGCTCTCATGAAATCCAAAATGAGCCAATATTTGACATGACATTTCAAAATGTCTCACTTTCAACATTTGATATGTTATTTATACTCTATTGTGAATAAAATATAAGTTTATGAGATTTGTAAATTATTGCATTCCTTTTTTTATTCACAATTTGTACAGTGTCCCAACTTTTTTGGAATCTGGTTTGTATAAAGTATAGTGAGAAAGAGAGAGAGAGAGACAGAGAGATTGAGAGAGAAAATGGGAATGAGAGTGGAGAATGAAGGATGATAATAATATTTCACTGGGTGTGAATGTCCTTGAATCTGGACAAACACTTCTTGCACTGAATAGTTTTACAGACCAGAACAGAATTTATTTTATTGGTCTGAAAAAGTTACTTTTCTTACTTTCTGTCTTAATATTAAATGAAAGAACATTTATAAAAGAACAACAAACTGGTCAACACTGCCACTATTATGTAGCAGGATGTGATTCTGGGGTTGTCCTCAGTTGCCTTTTTTCAGAACCAAAAATGAAAAGAAACGAATAAAGGGTGCAATACGGGGCCCCATCTAAGAAAATGTTCCAGGAACCACATCCGTAACTATGCAGTCACTATCCACTTTGCTACTTTCATCTGCTATTTCAACTGCAGCACACCATCAGACTGTCAAACGACTAAAAGATCCAGGGTTGCATTAAAGAGGCAATAATCAAAAAGAGCGAAAGAGAGAGAGAGAGAGAGAGAGAGAGAGAGAGAGAGAGAGAGAGAGAGTGATTGACTGATTGACACAATAATACATTGCCTTCCCTAAGCCTGGCACCTGAAACAAAGAACAGCCTGTTTTGGTTGCACTAAATAACTAGAGACAGCATGGCATGAAACACACACACACAAACACATGCACACACACACACACGCACACACACACAGGAATATGAAATGCTATAAACAGACTAAGTTAGTCTGGTTAAATAGATTTCAGCGTAAAATCTAAAACCTAATCATACTTTAAAGATTATAAGGTCAGCTCTTTCCATCAGAGTATGAAAAGGCAACTGGGTATTGTATAGGAAGGAAGATAAGCTTCTTTAGAAAAGTAAGCATAACAAAATCAGTCATGTTTCAATCACATAATCAAGTATGAATATACTAAAGTAGGTCATCATAATTACTTTACTCGTGTTATCCTTAACCAAAAACTTTTCTTGATTTCTTTCATTATGGCTGATTATGCCACTAAACAAACTGAAGGTAAACTATCTACAGTTTTCATGCTTATTAACCTCTATCTTTCCAGAAGTTCTTCTGGTATGCAGAAAAAAAAATTCAAAGATGGTAGCCATTACTCTTAGCCTGCTTTACTCCTACCAGGCAATATGTACTTTAAGCCACAGACCCACCATCTGACAGTTAGACTACTTTTCCGAGACTTTTCAACAGTGGTGGACGAAGTACACAAAGCACTTGAGTAAAAGATACAGTAGGTAATAATTACTTAAGTAAAAGTGCTCCCTTTAAACTTTCACTTGAGTAAAAGTACAAAAGTATTTGCCTTTAAATGTACTTACATATCCAAGTACTATTACTACCAAGAACTATTAATACTATTATGGCTATAAAGTCTTATTATCATGTTTAACACTAGACTATTTGCTTAATCAAGTCAGTTTATGTAAAATGATTCTAATGTTACTCTTAGAACACCTATCTATTAATAGAATTATAATAATGATTTAAATACCGATTGATATCAAATAAAATAAATAAAAATCATGAGCAAAAAACCTCCTTTTTAACGACTTCAAAAAAACATGTAAATGAGGCCACAGGTATTGTGGCAAGTTGGAGTCAGGAGTTTCTTCAATAATTTATCCCTCTCTAAATGTTCTGCTTGCTGTTGAACTGATGCTAAACTGTATGTTTGTGCTAAATAGATACCACCAACTGGCAATGGCGGTTTTAGCTTGAATGATGCCCTGAGTGAACCACGTCTCCCCTATTAATTAGTTTCAGCTTTGAAAAGCTCCTCTCTGCTTTAGCTATCGTCACTGGATGAGTAAGAAAACATTCTCAAAGCAGTCCACAAATTTGGGTACATTTCTGAGAGCACCATCTTATGTAGAAATATCACCCTAAATGCATTTATTTTAATTAATTACACGTCATTGTGCACAATTTATCAAACTCTCAAAACCAAGAACCATCCAACTCCTTGGCTACATGTAAGATACATACAACATCTATGTCCCTATTATGTCCTTAATATATGTCCGTTTTAATTAGCCTTTTAAGCTGCACTGGAGATTCCCCTTACTGAGATCAGTTCAGGACCATTTTAGTACAATCACAGAAAACCTTTATGACATCCCCTCAATTAAAGGTAACCAAATCAATAAGTGTTAGTTTAACTACAATCCCACTAGACTAGTTAGGCTGTAATTGTTGTGTTGCTACACACATTATGCTAAACAAAATACTATAAATTAAAATGTTATGCCAAACTAAAATAAATATTGTTGCCATATCGATCAATTATTATATCATGTCATGATCAATGAACCTGGTTGGGACTTGGAGTGTGCACTGATCCTGACATGATATAATAATTGATGTGACCGTGCAAATGAGCGGTCAACAACAACACAAAAAAAAAATGTAGCCTCTGCCTAAATCCACCGCTGTCAAGCGGCAATCA
Source organism: Silurus meridionalis (assembly GCF_014805685.1). Classification (NCBI taxonomy): domain Eukaryota; kingdom Metazoa; phylum Chordata; class Actinopteri; order Siluriformes; family Siluridae; genus Silurus; species Silurus meridionalis. Next base: position 14,907,296 of record NC_060886.1, read on the forward strand.
AAACACTTTTAAAACCGAGCGTGCTTTGTACCTAATTGGTGTCTTGCTGTGTGTTTGACCAGTTAAGTTTTTATCGACTTATAAATAAAAAGGAACAACTGATTCAGCAAAATGTAGTTGAGTAAAAAGTAAGATATTTGACTTGAAATGTAGTGAAGTTAAAGTAAAAGTCTCCCTTGAGTAAAGTACAGATACATGAAAAAACTACTTAAGTACAGTAACAAAGTACATTTACTTCCACCACTGATTTTCAATAATCCTTTAGATTTTTAGGCCAACCAGCAATTGATTTATTGCTGGCAGTCCCAAAGCATTCTCACAAAACACACACCTGCCAGCACTGTTTTTACAACTCAAGAATTTAGAATAATTTAAATATATTGCAGAATAGAATAAATAACAAAATAAGTGGTTTTTCTAATTTGTATTATTTTCAACATTATTCATACATTATTGCATACATTAAAACTGAAGACATCCAAACTGATGAAAGAACATCAAATCATGTAGTAAACAAAAAAGTGGTTAAAAAAAAAAAGAAAACATAATATGTTTTATAGTTTAGATTGTCCAAAGTAGCTACATTTAGCTTTTGATGATAGCTTGTCAAAATCATGGCATTCTTGCATGAGATTCATGAGGTAGTCACCTGCAATGGTTTATTTAATTACAATTCATGTGTGCCTTTTCAAAAGTTAATTTGTGACCTTTCTTGCGTTCTTAATGTGACCATCAGTTTAGACCAGTTTAGACCATCAGTTTTGTGCAGAACAACAGTCTTGTGCATCAAACACTATGATGAAACAGGCTCTCATGAGGACCGTCCCAGGAAAGGAAGACTAAGTTGTTTTGCTACTTCTGCTGCAAAGTATAAGTTTATTAGAATTACCATAAAATCTCAGAAACCACCATTTTACATAAATGCTTCTCAAAGTTCGAATAGCAGACATATTTTAACATCCACAGTTTAGAAAAAAACACAGCTGTATATTTCAGCACAGCCAGATGAGAAGGATCAGCTTAAAAATGTTGAGGAGTGTGTAAAGGACATTAGACTATGAATGCTTGATAACTTCCTTCTGCTCAATTCGGATAAGACGGATGTACTTTTACTAGGACCACATGCTAGAAGTAAACTTTCTGATTACATAGCATCTCTGGATTGTGTTTCTATCATAGTGTGTACAGCAGTCAAAGACCTTGGTGTTATTATTTTACCCTAGTCTTTCCTTTGAGGCTCACTTGAATATTATTACCAGGATTGCCTTCTTTCACCTTAGAAATACTAAATATTCAAATTTAAAATATTGTCATTACAGGATGCAGAAAAGCTAGTTAATGCTTTTGTTACATCTAGATTAGACTACTGTAATGCTTTACTGTCTGGTTGTTCAAGTATAAATAAGCTTTAGTTAGTTCAGAATGCAGCAGCAAGGGTCCTCACTAGATGTAGAAAATATGACCACATCACCCCTGTTTTAATCAGTCTGCACTGGCTCCCAATTAAATCTCACATTGATTAAAAATTCTACTACTTAATGGTCTTCTAAATGAACTTCTGTACCAATATGATCCTCCACACCTACTTAGATCAAAAGGTATTTGTTGGTACCTCAAATAATGAAGACTACAGCAGGGAGCAGATCTTTCTCTTATAAAGCCCCACAGTTATGGAACAGTCTTCCAATCAGTGTTTGGGACTTAGACACAGTCTCAATGTTCAAGTGGAGCCTGAAAACATGTTTATTTAGTCAAGATTTTTCTTAGGTAAAGGAGCAGATCTGGAGGGATCATGGATATAGAGTGTTCAGTGAACTGGGATATTTGTATGCTGTCGTCCCCTCACTCTCACACGTTCACTCAGGTTTGTTGACGGTGGTGTGGTGGGTCGTCTCTTATCCCAAAGATCCCTCATGTCTGTGTTACCTTCTGGTTCTCCTTTTTAGCTCTGCTGCCATAGCGAGTCTTGCCGGAGTCCAAACTGCACAGTGTCCTTAACTATCATACAACAATAAGGACACGTAATAATCCATATCCTTCTCTTCCTGTCACCCCTCTTCTCTCTCTCTCTCGCTCTCTCGCTCTCTCTCTCTCTCTCTCTCTCTCTCTCTATCTCTTTTTCTTTCTCTCTCCCTCTTTCTCTCGGTCGAGTTAAACATGCTCCTGAGGTTCAAGTGACCACTGTTCCTGCCCCTCTTCCCTCCTCGGATCTTCCAACTCGTCCAGGCCTGCCTCTGGATAATGTTCTCTTCGATTGAAGGCCACTCTGTGCAGCTGGGGATGCACAGTTATATATATATGTTATAAATAGACATTCGGTGCAACCCAGATGAGGATGGGTTCCCTCTTAAGTTTGGTTCCTCTCAAGGTTTCTTCCTAATGCCATCTCTAGTTTTTCCTTGCCACAGCCGCCACTGGCTTGCTCATCAGGGACAAACTTAACTTATAAAGAACATCTTATTCATTTGTATTACCACATTATCTGTGTAAAGCTGCTTTAAGACAATGTTTGTTGTTAAAAGTGATATACAAGTAAAAATGTATTGAATTGAATTGAAAAGATAATATGAGACAGGCCTCCATAATGAAATTAAAGCAAAGAAACAATTACTTAGAAAAACAAGAAGAAGAAAAAACACAAAGAATTTACATTAGATTGATGTAAAACTGTCCTTTAGAATGATGAGTTTAAATTTTTTATTTTACATTTCGAACATCATGTCTGTTAGATGTACAGGGGGTGAACAGATTGTTCCTGAATTTGTGGTCCCACACTGTAAAGTGTGGAAGAAGAGGTGTGGTGGTATGGGGGTGTTTTTGCTGGTGACAGTCATTTTATTCAAAATTGATGGCACTCTTAACCAGCATAGCTACCACAGCATTTTGCAGCAGCAAACCATCACATCTGGTTTGCAATTAGTGGGACCACAATTTGTTTTCCAACCACAAAGATACCTCTAGGTTAAGGTAAGAGTTATCTGTTCTAGAAAGAGATTGATGCAGTGCTGCATGCGATGACCTGGCCTTCACAATCGCCTGATCTAAATCCAGTTGAGAGCTGTCAACAAGCACTTAACAACTCAGGGAACTCCCAAATATTGTTGGAAAACTATTCCAGGTGTCTGTAATGCTGACTGAGAGACTGCAGTGTGTGCAAAGCTTTCATAAAAGAAAAAGATGTCTGCTTTGAAGAATCAATCATATAAAACATGTATAAAACTAAATACATATACATTTAAACACAACACAGGGAGCTTATCATTAGTCAGTGTGCCGAAAGACAAATGGTCCTGTGTACATTGGGAGCTGTGCAGCTGGTGCTATTCTGACCATGTGCTTTACCACATCTGCTATTTTATCATTGACTGCAAATTAGACAGCAAGAACAAAGAGCAAACATGAAATTCTGCATGAAACTTGGCAAATCTGCCAAAGAGACGTTGATTTGCAAGTTTACGGCGATGCTGCAGTGAGTGGTTTGCGGTGTTTTGTGTGGCACACAAGCTTCAAGAGCGGAAGAATATAACTGGAAGACGCTAAAGGATCAAGAAGACCTCTAACAAGCTCAAACCCCGAAAATGTCGAAACAATTCAGCAACGTGTGCATGATGATTGTCAGAGAACAGTCCACAATATTTCTGCCATTGTCGGTGTGTCATAGCAATCATCATGTCTGATTTAAACATGCGCTATGCTTCTGCCAAGTTTGTCCCCCAGCTGCTGAACCAGGAGCAGAAGGAACACCATGCCAAGAACTGATGAAACTTGGTGTACAGGTACAGAAATGTTATGCTAACTTTAACGTATTTGAACGTTTTTCGAATAGTTGTATTTTTGGTAAAGATTTTTGGTTGAAAGAACGCTGCAGGAATGTTATGCTAACTTCAAAATAACATTCCAGCAACATATAGCAAACTGGGCATTTTCATCTTTTTGAACATTTCAAATCACCGTTCTCACAACCAAAATGTGTGTGTGTGTGTGTGTGTGTGTGTGTGTGTGTGTGTGTGTGTGTGTGTGTGTGTGTGTGTGTGTGTGTGTGTGTGTGTGTGTGTGTGTGTGTTTTAATTATGTCTTTGCTTATAAACTAGACTATATTTTAAAATGAGTGATTTTTGAAGAGAACTTATCTTATCTTGAGCTAGTATACATTTCAGGACATTGTTTTTGTTACAAAATGAGACGCACCTAGGTAGATTGCAAATGGTAAAAAGGAAGGAAAAGAAAAGAAGAAAAACACACCGTTGCAAAATAATTGCACCAGACTAAGATCTTTACATAGCTAAATGCATAAAGCATACAAAAAAGCTTAATAATCAGATAATTGTTCATGAGATACTGTGGGTGGCTTTTGGATATATCAAGTGGTCATTCTGCTTCATTACTAACCTTGCCTCCGGGGCACTCTCTTCCTACCACTTTAATTTAACCCAATCTAATGTAACTGATTGAATTGTTTGGAGTTTTGGAAAGACTCTGATTAGCTGGCTCATCTGTAGAAGATGTTCACTAGGAGTCTTATTATGCATGCTATAACTGACTGCACTGTGATTGAGAAAGAGGCAGAATCCAAGTGCAGGGTTTAAACATTGGACATAATTGTAGTCGTAAAGATAGTCTAAAACCAATCAGACAAACACTGGGCATAAAAAAGAAGCCAATATTAATTCAATGAGCTAATAAAAACCTGGCATACTGTATATAAACAGTGAACAAAATGATTGTCATGATTTTCAGATAAGCATGGTTGATCTAGTATTTTGGTGATGGGGCAATCTTCCCATAATCCGGCACGAGACAAGTGACATGCATTGTATATTAATTTGTTCATTCAATTAATCAATTTATTTATCTTCTGTAAGTAATTTACACTGATCAGGGTTAAAGTGAATCCAGAGCTATTCTCAGGAAAACGGGAAGGCACTATATCCTAGATTAGCCACCATTTTATCACAAGGTCAAACCAGAGAAGGAAATGTACCTACTACAATGTTTAGGGACTGTTTTCCAGTTGTATGGATTAGATAGAATCAGTCATCCAGGCTACTGCTTTCATTCTTTACTTTAAATATTCAGGAGGCAAAGTTGCAGAGTTTATTGGTGATTATTCTTCATATTTATTATATAGCATAATATAAATTTTCCTTTTGTTCTTCATGACCATTTTGTTCATTTCAACAGTTTCAAAGAGCTTTTGTATATACAGTACATCATGTCCTCATTTCACAGAACCATGATCTACTCTAATGTTAAGAGTTAACTGTATAAAATGATGGAGACATTTGCATCTGGCCTTTGTTTTACCGAAGAACGTTAATTTCAGTAAAGCCACCATCACATGACCAGAAGTTTAGATGTAGATATAAAAAAAGTTTAAATATAAATACAGTATTGTTCAAAATAATAGCAGTACAATGTGACTAACCAGAATAATTCAGGTTTTTAGTATATTTTTTTATTGCTACGTGGCAAACAAGTTACCAGTTGGTGCAGTAGATTCTCAGAAAACAAACAAGACCCAGCATTCATGATTTGCACGCTCGTAAGGCTGTGCAATTGGGCAATTAGTTGAAAGGGGTGTGTACAAAAAAATAGCAGTGTATGCCGTTGACTGTACAAACTCAAAACTATTTTGTACAAACATTTTTGTTTCTAGGATTTAGCAATCCTGTGAATCACTAAACTAATATTTAGTTGTATGACCACAGTTTTTTAAAACTGCTTCACATCTGTGTGGCATGGAGTCAACCAACTTGTGGCACCTCTCAGCTGTTATTCCACTCCATGATTCTTTAACAACATTCCACAATTCATTTACATTTCTTGGTTTTGCTTTAGAAACAGCATTTTTGATATCACCCCACAAGTTCTCGATTGGATTAAGGTCCGGGGATTGGGCTGGCCACTCCATAACATTAATTTTGTTGGTTTGGAACCAAGACTTTGCTCGTTTACTAGTGTGTTTGGGGTCATTGTCTTGTTGAAACAACCATTTCAAGGGCATGTCCTCTTCAGCATAAGGCAACATGACCTCTTTAAGTATTTTGACATATGCAAACTGATTCATGATCCCTGGTATGCGATAAATAGACCCAACACCATAGTAGGAGAAACATGCCCATATCATGATGCTTGCACCACCATGCTTCACTGTCTTCACTGTGTACTGTGGCTTGAATTCAGAGTTTGGGGTCGTCTCACAAACTGTCTGTGGCCCTTGGACCCAAAAGAAAATTTTACTCTCATCAGTCCACAAAATGTTCCTCCATTTCTCTTTAGGCCAGTTGATGTGTTCTTTGGCAAATTGTAACCTCTTCTGCACATGCCTTTTTTTTTACAGAGGTACTTTGCAGGGGATTCTTGAAAATAGATTAGCTTCACACAGACGTCTTCTAACTGTCACAGTACTTACAGGTAACTCCAGACTGTCTTTGATCATCCTGGAGCTGATCATTGGCTGAGCCTTTGCCATTCTGGTTATTCTTCAATCCATTTTGATGGTTGTCTTCCGTTTTTTTCCACGTCTCTCTGGTTTTGCTCTCCATTTTAAGGCATTGGAGATCATTTTAGTTGAACAGCCTATAATTTTTTGCACCTCTTTATAGGTTTTCCGCTCTCCAATCAACTTTTTAATCAAAGTACGCTGTTCTTCTGAACAATGTCTTGAACGACCCATTTTCAGGCTTTCAAATGCATGTTCAACAAGTGCTGGCTTCATCCTTAAATAGGTGACTTAAATAGGATACCTGATTCACACCTGTTTTTTCACAAAATTGATGACCTCAGTGATTGAATGCCACACTGCTATTTTTTTTAACACACCCCTTTCAACTAATTGCCCAATTGCACAGCCTTATGAGCGTGCATATCATGAATGCTGGGTCTTGTTTGTTTTCTAAAACTCTACTGTACCTACTGGTAACTTGTTTGCTACATAGCAATAAAAAATATACTAAAAACCTGGATTATTCTGGTTAGTCACATTGTATTGCTATTATTTTGAACAATACTGTAGGTTCTTCCAAAATAAATGTAAATATGAATTAAGCAAAGCTTGTGTTCTTCCTGCAACTTTAATCCAAATGTTCTCATTTCAACTCAATTTTTTTTTTACTTGAAAAATACACTGTACAATTCTGCATCATGACAAGGTGCTCATTTTTATGATACCGTCTGGCAATGGCAACTCACTCATATGTGGTGCACTTTCTCTTGCTGTAATTATTGTCACACTTCATCTAATTGTACTCCTCTGTGTGCTCACCTCTACAGCTGCCAGCCTCTAATTAAGGACAAAAATTAGCTCCTTCCATCCTTGCTTTAGTAGAACATCACGTATTTTAAGCTCACACAGCTGAGCAGTTTAAAAGGTGTAGTGGAGCAACCTTGGCAAAAGCTGGTTAGGTGATTTAATGATAGTTAGCTGAAGAAGAGAATGAAGAACATGTTATAATGACCATTCCATTTCAATTTTAACGAGCCCAGCATCTTAAGCAACTCAGCTTCTATGTAAATATACTTACTGATAGGTTCATAACCCGCCCAATGTTTTATTCACATAACAATTTACAGCCTTTGCCCCCAGAGGCACGTGCAAGTGTTTTAATGATCTTAAAACATCTTCATGAAAACATTGAATACTATCTACAACTCAGAATTTCACTGAACAAAACTTTTAAGTTTTAATGTCCTAGGTATAAGGCTGGTATTTTTGACCATAAGCTTATTGAATTCTATTTTTCCCAAAACATAAAAAAGACTCCTTTCAAAACCTGAAATCTATTGATCTCCTCTTCTTCTCTGCCTAAAATGCACCTTCTCTGTCTCCTCTGAGACTTTCTACTAACATAATCATTATATTTCTGCAGCTTTAGAAGAATGTGTTTCCATGAACACTAGGTCTAAACCCATCACTCACACCTATTTATATTTTTTATAAAGCACCAGGATGTGAAAACTGCTTGTAGCCCTATAGTACTAGGGTTCTAGAGGAAATCCAGCCTTATTATTCAATCACAAGCTTGATCTGCATATAAACCAGTCGTACATGAAGCCATCATTAGCAGTAGCAGTTGGAGGCCCGAAAGACTTTTTTTGATTCCAGTCTGTTAAGCTCTTCTGAGCTGTGTGGCTCATATCTGCAATGCTTTCAGCATTTAAAAAGTACATTATCATCATTCTGCTTGTCAGATGCAGTCTCATATAGTTCTAACAGTCGCTGTAAATAATTTTAGCCTGATTTACATCTATTTTGCATGCTATAAAAGTGTTACCTCCTCTTTGTTGTTCTGATCATTTTAATGGTGGATGATTATCTCTGTTGTGACCTGCAGCACCATTTCTTTCTTTCTTTCTTTCTTTCTTTCTTTCTTTCTCTCTCTCTCTCTCTCTCTCTCTCTCTCTCTCTCTCTCTCTCTCTCTCTCTCTTTCTTTCTTTCTTTCTTTCTTTCTTTCTTTCTTAACAAACCATTTGCATGCAAACTCTGCATCATCTTCTGTGTAATTAATAGCTGCCAAACCCCTAACACTGTTGCTTCTGATCTAACTGCTCAATTTAATAAAGTTAATCAAGGTTAATACAGAATTCTTATTTAATTTAAAGTGAACTCTGCAACAAACTAGCATATACTGCATCCGTTCTAGGCTAAAGGCTAATCCTAGTCGAGTGGCTCAACCTTTGATTCTCCTCTCCAATGTTTGTGCCCTTGACAGTAAACTAGCCTTCCTCCAACTGCAGTTAACTACCCAGCATGATCTCAGTGATTACTGTGTCTTTGTTCTTACAAAAATGTGGGTTAGTGAGAGCATACCAGTTTCAGCCATACAGATAGACATGCTAACATCACATTGTGCTGACAAGATAGCAACACTGTTTGCTAAGATTGGTTGCACTGTCTGCTAAGACTGCTCTATGTGTACTCTGTGGGGCTCTAAGCAACTTACAGATTTTATTCATTGTCGCTGGGGAATTTAATCATGTGAACTTGAAATGACCACAAGGGGAGCAACACATCATAAATGTGCTGTGACCTTTAAACCAATGACCATAAGAACAAACATGTAGTGCAAGAATTTAGAAGAAGAATTAGTGAATTATATAGTAATAAATGTCAGGAGGAAGATGGGATGGCATTTATGATAAAACATTGTATATTCTTTTGTCAATAGCCAGTCTCTCATGGGCTATCAGAAAGGTGAAACACAACTATGTGGAAAGAATCCACTGTCACTTCACAAACACCAAGGACACAAAGAGTATGTGGCAAGGCATTCAAAGTACAAAGTTATACCACTTGTCTGTGATGGTAATGCCTTACTCCCAGACGCAGTGAAAATTCTCTATAGATGTTCAAAGCACAGAACAACATGCCGGAAGGGAAGATTGCTAAACAGAGGAGCCCATATCTGCTACCACCCACCTTTCTCTGAATCAGTGGTACAAAAGGACAACTATGATGCTGCTTATAGACTTCAGTATAGCATTCAACCCAATCATACCAGAATAACTAAAAAGAATGATGAGCCTGCTGGGTCAGATCACCCTTATCTGCAATTAGATTCTGGACTTGTTAATTGGAACACCCCAGATGATTGATAAAAGAGATGATTGCTGACTTCAGGAGGACCTGAATATACCACTAAACACTGCACATCAATGCAGAGAGTCAAATGCTTCTTGGTGGATACATGACAGAGAACATCTGCAACAGAAAATCTCAAAACCACCTGCCTTGTTAAGAAATCCTACCAGTGCCTACATTTCCTGTGGAGGCTGAAAATAGCCCATCTACTCCCACCCATTCTACAAAGGAACATTAAAGAGCTTTCTGACCAGCTGTCTTACCATGTGGTACAGGAACTGCCCAGTCTCTGATCACAAAACCCTAGAGCGAATTGTGAAAACTGCTGAGAAGATCATCAGGGTCTCTCTACCCATCATTGAAACCTCGCACAACATCCACTGCATCCATAAAACCACCAGCATTGTAGACGACCCCTTTCACACATCCCATGTACACTTTACCCTCCTGCCATCCTGCCAGAAGGTACAGGTGCGTCCGTGTCACCACCAGCACAAATTATTCAACAATCTGCTGTGACTCGATACAAGCGCACATTACACTTTACAAAGCTAAAATGCTATATTTATTGGTACTATAGATATACTTACTGCTGTTACACTTTTTAATAGTTTACATTTAACAGGTCATGTTTTATGTATCTGTTGGCCTGTGTATTAATGGTTCTGTTTAATGTATTTATTGTCTTGCAAACATCTTACACTGTTTGCTGCAAGGTTATTTACACTTTATATGGTATTGCATACTGTTATGTGTTGTGCCACGGTCCTGGAGAAATTACATTGTTAGCTGTTGGATAAGGAATCCCAGCAACACTAAGCTCCCACTCATGAGATGTTGCCCTGAATAGGGGCATCAGCCAAATGATATTAGTGTAACTGTCACCTGAATGTTAAGAGTTTGCATTTTTGTTCTACTACCTTGTTAATGATCAGTTTAGATTAATGTAAAATCAATCAATTTCATGTCAATTGTGTTTTTGATGCCAGGAAATTATAAACAATTTATTAATTGTATATTTAGTGTATACAAGCTATATAGAGGACTGATAATAAAAGCCTACTTGACTTGACTTTATATCAATATGGTGGATTAATAATTGACTGTGTTGTCCATATTATCTTTTCCCTTATTAATAATGCATGTTTAAAAAACAATTTTTGGAATACTATGCTAACATTAACACGTGTCTTGCCCAAACACTCACTGCATCATTGTTGTAATTATTTCACTTTTTTCTTTCAAAATTCTTATAATTTTTGTAATTGTTAAGTAACTGGAACAATAATAAAACTACATTAACTTAACATAACTTTAGTCTTCTTTATTCAACAGTCATTTACATCTAATGTCTACATAATGAAATTTTGTTGAGTTTCCTCTGTCCTCTCTCTACTACAGTATCATGTACACATCTTAAATCTAGTCATTACTGGTTAACAATGTATTTCTATTATGTTGCAAGCTATTAAATACACAATACACATCACTCAGTGGTGCAAGAAGTACAAAAAACTACTAATGAATATAGGTGCTTGGATTGTTTAGGAACTCTGAGATTTTTTTCGCCATATCATCTAGCTCGTTTGTGTTGGTGTACTTCAGCAAATTGTAGGTGCACACAAAGTAGTGCCTTAGGTAACGCTGAGACACACATTTATGCAGCTTCTGCACCAGGCGCAGCACACACTCTTGTAAATTGCACCAATCCCTTGTGCTCGGATACTTCTCACATGTCCAGAAAAGTAGAGTCTAAAGCAGAATCAGAAAGAAATGGGGAACACAAACATGTTTATATTGCAGGTATACAGAATTGAAAATCTATTATACATACGTATATTACTACTGTAGCATATATTACTAATATATAACATAAGACAGAAAACATCAAATATTTACATTTAAATTAAGTAATTAAAGTAAATCATATAACTAAGTTCAGAGTCATGAGGATGTTAATCAGAGCTAGAGGAACCTCTAGTGGAGTACACTGGTACTGTCTCAGCGGGGGTTTTCAGTACATTTTCAATACTATTTTTCATGCAGTCAGACTGCCAATTAAGAGGGTAGGTTGCAAACAGCTGAGATGGACAGAGCAATAATTCACATAATTTGATACTTGTAAATGGTGGGTAGTGATGACAGGTTTGCTCCCTGGGCACCATACATCCTCCTTCAGCTGTCGCACCACCCTGTAACACTTCCTTCGACAGCCACCATCCTCATCTATACCAGCCAGCAGCACCTGCTCAGCCCGTGAGAACGACAGCAGCCAGTGGTAATTAGAAGTAGCCATGAGGTTGAAACCAAAAGACTGCAAGGAACAAAAAGACAATGTGAAAGAACATAACAATGCCACCATTACATGTTACTGTATAATGTTAAACTATGTTATTCAAAATGGAAAGCATAAAGTTGTTATAGTAAAGTTAGAGCTGTCAAGTAAGATTTAGTGTCAGATTTCCCAACACACATACAGTAGCACATAATCACAAATATGTCATACATCATCCTGTCAAAACCATGGGCACAAAAGTCAATCCAGTTCTTATTAGTGACAGTGATTGTGTGTGAAAATGGAGGATCCCCTTTAAATGTAAAACACTATTATTCTTTGTGGCATCCTCATATGAAAAGGCAAAGAAAAAATAAGCAAATAAACAAATAGAATTCAGTAGAGCTGAAACACTAATAGAGAGTACATTAGAGATTTCCAGAGGTAGAGACAGCTCACGCTGATTTCTCTTTTTTCCTGCTGAACATCCAAGATATTTTAGTTGTTCACTAATTAGCTCTGTTGACCCAAGATTTTTTTCCGGAAAGGTCAATTTGTTAGGAAGTATAAATACATCTAGTGTTAATTTGAGGAAATATTTCACATGCCATCTGAGTATTAGTTTTGCAAATACTGTGACATTATATTAGAAAGCCAGTATTATGGGATTTATAGCTGTAACCTCAGATGTGGGGTTATTTCAGTTTGTAATATTATCCAACAAACATTAGCTGACTGTTATGCTAATAGTGCTTGTCAAGTTTAAGTTTTTCTCGAGAAAGGTTATTTACTCCGAGTTGTCCTTGGTGTTTGTATATTAGAACCACTTCATTCGTTTTTAAATTATTGTCCTTTTTGATCCAGTGTCCACATATTTTTTAGCTATATCATGTATTTCAAGACCATAGTCTTACCAGTCTTACCAGTACTAATACCAGTACTATCAGTGAAATTCATTCTAGTCAGTGGTGTGCAGTCACAAAGCAAATGTAATTTGTACTTAAGTAGCTTTTCCACGTATTTGTACATTACTGTATTTAGTAAAGTATTTCCATTTGAAGACTTTTACTTCACTACATTTCAAAGTCAAATATTTGACTTTGTCCAAACCACATTTTATGAAATCAATCGTTCCTTTTTATTTATAATGGATAAAAACTTAACTGGTCAAACACACAGCAAACCACCAATCAGGGAAGATCACACACTCCCTTTTAAACTTGTTTTGATTGGCGCTTGGTGGTATTTAATTAGCACAAACATAAAATTCATTGTCAGAGCAACAGAAAATTTTAAAGCATCAGTGTTTAAATCATTAATTTCATTCTATTCATAGGTTGGTGTGCTGAAAGTAACATTACAGTCTTTTTAAATAAACCGAGTTGATTACTCAAAGTTATAGCAAAAATTATAATAGAATCATTATAGCCATAATAAATCATAGTACTTAGGATACATATGTACTTTGGATTTTTTGTACTTTTACTCAAGTGAAAGTTTAAAGGAAGCACTTTTACTTTTACTGGAGTAATATTTTTTCCTTTCTATATCTCTACTTTTTACTACTACTCATTTGCATGGTTTGAGTACTTTGTCCACCACTGATTCTAGTATTATCATACAGTTGTTTTTACTGTATTCTTCAATGACCTTCAAGACCTGGATGACTGAAACCCTACATGAAACTATCGAAACCAGTGACATACTACATAGGAAATAATTTTCTTAATGTATAACATCCCCCTTCCAACTCCTCACCTTAATACAGCGAGTGCACTCTGTAGAAGGCCACCTCTGTAACAGACGAGGCCAGCGGGCTCTCTTAGGCCAGCAGTTCATCACCTCTACTGTGGGCACCAACTCCACTTCTATCTGTACTTCTGATGTCTCCACTGCCACACGCACCACTGAGCCCAAGGACTCTTGCATGCTCAATTTGTCTACCACAGTACAGAACAGAGTTTCATAAAAGCACAAGCAAATACTGTACAATCAAACATGAAAGTTACAGGATTGCATGGCAACGCTGTATGGAAAGGTCATGAAGTGATGTGAAGTGTTGATGCTAGACTTGTGTAGCACAATAGTAAATATCTGAATGTGTTTGTTACACACACACACACACCCACACACACCCACACCCACACACACACACACACACACACAATTTTCTCTCTCTCTCTCTCTCTCTCTCTCTCTCTCTCTCTCTCTCTCTCTGTGTGTGTGTGTGTGTGTGTGTGTGTGCCTGAGGCCAGCGTAGGCAGCAGTGCTAATTGTACAAGGACCTCAAATGGCCTCTCTACTATAGATTTTATTCATGATAGTCTAAAATTAGCACAGACTGTGAACCATATCTATTCAGAAACAAGCATTTTAGCTCATAAGACATCACTGAATGCAGCACTGCACACGCACACAGACAGACAGACAGACAGACAGACAGACAGACAGACAGACAGACAGACAGACAGACAGACAGACAGACAGATAGATAGATAGATAGATAGATAGATAGATAGATAGATAGATAGATAGATAGATAGATAGATAGACACACAATAATTAAAACAACAGAGGATCTACAGTTACATATCAAAACCAGGATGCAAACCTTATCAAAGCTACTATAGTGTTATAATTTGTATATCTTGTAAGTTTGCCTGCTTCCACAATCCATTTTGTTTGAAAACATAAAAGATAGCAAAGATATAAACTCACCTGCCAACCCACAGGTCTTAATAGCTGCCTCTACCTGTTCCTTGAAGACATTGACTACTTTAGAAGGCACAAGATCACCTTCAATGGCCACAAGTTCATCATGCCACTCCTGAATAGGATTTGTAAAGCTTTCCAGTTCCAGCCACTGGTGCAGCTTCTCTGGTTCTCGGACTGGCGAAAGAAGCTGTGAACCATTCAGTGTGTAATATCGCCACTGACGTGCCCGTCTCTCCTTATAACCTGTAAGACCTCGTACTGGCACAGAGATCAGGAACAGAGTGGGAGTCAGCACCTGCGGGCACACACCAGTATCAAGGTTAAACCAGCTTGTGATTTTACTTAAGGACAAAGAGACCTATATTTATTATAGTAATTTTTATACATAGCATGTAACGTTTGAATGAATTGACAGTAAATAATAGTGTAAGTAGTAAGTATGTAGTGTTAATGATTAATAGCGTTTAATTTAATGGTTTTACCTGAATAGAAGAATTAAAAATACCCCTTCCCTGGAGTAATGCAGCCCATTTTGATGCTAGAGCAGGCTGATCCTAGAGGTAACAAAAACAAGCTACTTTATATATATATATATATATTTTTACTTATTAATTATAGTAAATAATCATTACATTTAAGAAAAAAATACTTTGAAGGTGTTATTTTGAACTCCTGTGTTAGCGGTGGAATTGAAGCGGGTATCCTTTAAGCTGATCTCAGCTGTTAGGACTTTGATTATTTTTTGCACCTCCTCTACAGATTTAGAGACCTGTCGGTGCCTGAGATCCACCTGCAGAGAAGGCATTATTGTCATCACTATGCCACAAAGTTATTTGAATTATGTTCCTAATCTCGCATTCAAATGCAAAAAAAATATATATATATATATATATATATATATATATATATATATATATATATATATATATATATATATATATTACATAATTACAAAATTACATAATAAAAAACATGAATATCAATATATTTGCTACAATGAATAAAACAAAAACTAATTGCAAACCATTATAGAGTACATAATTCAATTTTATAAATCAATGCACATCCACATGTTATTATTTGTATGACCTGATTCTGCAAATAATGGTCCAGGTCTTCCTCTGTAAAGTTCGTCATTTTACAATGGCTTTGTCCCTGCTCTTATGTTTTCTTTGTGCTTCTGGGAGCTTGGAAGGTCCGTGTCGCAGTCTGTGAAACTTTCTCTTGTAGCCGAACCCATGTAACATAGGCAGAACTGATGGAAAAGCACTCCGGCAGATTGATCTCATTGAATTGATCTTTTTTTAGATCGTAAAATGGTCCCATGGTCTTCTGGGCAGCCAAATGAACTCTGATCCACTCACACAGCCTACATTAGACTGCATGGGCATGTGAGAGCAGACAAATAATCTACAAATGTGTCAATGTAAATTTGTGCTACAAATGTGCTACATAAACCCTTACATTACAAGAAACAGCAATTCTGTAGGTATCCATATTATTAAACTGGTTATTTTAAAGTAAAAAATATATATACTGTATATATTTAGGACTCACTAGGTCACTGATGACCTGATTATGGGCAAACACTACTCTTTTTTGCCTGTTGTATTGACACCATTTCACTAAACTGTGTGCATTAACTCCAGTGTGTGTGTGTGTGTGTGTGTGTGTGTGTGTGTGTGTGTGTGTGTGTGTGTGTGTGTGTGCAATTGTCTTTATAAGTATTGTGTTTTTTACTGACCTATAATAAAAATTTATTGACAGGGACCCATTCAGCTGTGTTCTTAATAATGTATTTCAAATATGTGTCATTTACTGAATACAAACAGTCCTGAACATTTCTGAATATCGCTGTTCAATAGTACCAAAAAGCAGAGAAGGTAAGGAGTTAAATCTAAGGGCTCTGGGAAGACAGAAAATCCAGTTGAACCCTGGAAAACAGCAGGAAATTGTGTATGCGCATAAAAAAAATTGTCTAAGCAGGAAGCTTAGAGTTTCCTGTCAGGGGTGCAGTATTAATACTGGCACCCCTGTCCTTGTTATTGGAACCCTTGGCACATTTTAAATGTCTGCAGTGTGTTCAGTAATGTTTAAATAATCTTCGATTACCTCCATATGTTATTACATATAACATAAATTATATATAATATAATTACAGCCATCATGTAGAGTATATGACTACATTGCCTACAGCTTAACTATGCTCAGCTATTTTATAGGAAATAAAAAAGGCTGCTGCAGGATTTATCAGTTTTATGGCTAATCGAATTGGTCGGTGTTAGTAAATGGTTGAAATATTACCACTAAATCCGTTGCAAATTAACTCCTAAATTACTATCCGCACATGATCATTTATTCGAGGTTAAAATGATAAAGGGGAAAATTACCACAGCAGTTTACTGCGGACACATAGACAAGTGCAGTGCGTGGCGTTTTGACGCCATCTTGCGGTTACATCCCTTCACTGCAGACATATTTCATGACAATAACCTCTTTAACTACAAATCCCAGGAAGCATTTCTTGTTATCGGATGACAACAAACCACCGCGTTCTCGGCAGAAGGACGTTACGAGCCGAGTTCAATTTAAAATGGAAGGATTTATTTATATATATATTTGTAGAATAAAAGGAGGTATGGCACATCATCTGTTTTTTGTCGTAATCCTATAGCTCAACCAACGAGTTGTCTTTTAGTAGGTTGTCTCTAATCAGGAACCAGGTGCCCCATCTGAATCTGGGTACCGTCTAACTATATAACATTTTTAACGAACAAGGTGTAAAAAATTGTTTGCATCATGGACACTTAATGTTAATAGTAACCTGTAACTTGAATCTTGATCATTAATGGGGAAAAAACAGAACAAAACAGAGTGACGTCATTAACTATCGCCAGCCATTCAAATATACGAGCTCACTCGCATCATAAACTAAAGATTGTCCATGACTAAGATTCTGGGAGGAGGTTGATGTCAGTTTGCGCTACCTAAAAAAAAGTTCCCTACGCTTGGCTGACATAATGTAGTCTGTCTGTAGTTTATTAATCCATCTCCTCCATGTACATGTGCTCCCTGACAGAAACAGTGTGGGCAAGCAGCAAACAAGATGGAAAAAACGCTTTTAGTGAATGAGGAAGTCACCACATGTCTCATTGTTAGTGAGGAATTGGGCCACTTCCTCTTTTTCAGCAGCTCTCCCATGTTTCCAATGAACTCATGAAATGCATCTTAACCTCAAGTCATTTTGCTAACATGTGGCACTAATGTGTGTGACTTCTGCAGACTTGTATATTAAATAAGAAGAAAAAGAAAGCATAGAGTTCTTACAGGGTGCTCACAATCCTGCTGTGCTTGGCCTTTTACAGTTCTTCAAGTACACAAATCTTACAAGTAGTTGCATCTATTAGGCAATTAGGTATACTCTATCACATGGCACAGTCATTTAGGTGTTGGTAAATGCAAATGTTTCTGACTAGGTTATAATAGAAGTTTCATCTGGTAAAAATATCATACTCTACTGATTATAAAATTCTTTACACAAGATCTAGATTATAAATTGCTTTTGGTAGGATCTTACAAATTAATATATATTTAATAGTGCATGCCACTGGGTTTAACTATCCAATTAATTTTAATGCAAAGAAAGAAAGAAAGATACATCATTTGGGATGATTTTGGCATTTTCTGTCTTACAAATTAGTATAGAAGTGTGAATGGCTTTTTCTTGTGTGTGTGGTGCTTGATGTAATATTTGCACTTTATACACAAAATAAGGTTTTTGAAGGGTCCAGGGTTTTTTAAGATAGTTGTTGGAACCAAAACTAACTAAAGCGATTAAGTTTCCTTCCTGTTTAAAAGAAAAACACAATTATGTGAGTTTGAAGAACATTTCCCAGGGGGAGAAACAAGACACCCTAACACATTACAGACTTTGAGTTTTCCATGATAGATACAATCTTTTGACTCAGCAGCTGGAAATGCTAACTTACATATTAAGGTGAAGTTCATGAGTTCAGATCCCAGCACTGCCAAGCTGTTGCTCTTGAGCCCTTGAGCTATACTGTATATAAGATAAATAAGATAATTGTAAGTTGCTCTGGAAAAGAGCACCTGACAAATTCCATAAATGTAAGTACGTGTCAGGCAATTTTAATATCTTTGTCTAATTATTTGTTTGCATGTGCTCTCCATTTTAGCACAATGAGCTGCTTTGCATTGCTACGATTGTACCCTGGAGACCATCACAGACTCCTGTTTGTATACAACACCATTGCTCTTCGACTGCTCAGTTCTAGGCCACGACCTGGACGTGGCTTGAGAGAAAGTCTGCGCCTGCTGCAGCTGCCTGAGGATGAAGTCAGCAGCAATGTAGTGGTCAAAGAAGCCTACTTGCGCATGGCCAAACTGTACCACCCAGACTCTGGAGCCCCCACTGCTGATGCTGCTTTATTCTCTCAAATTAAGGAAGCTTACAAAGTTGTACTCACCCACCTGGCACAGCAAAACTCTCTATGTCAGAACACTCAGGAAGAGGAAGAGGAGGAGAAGGTTAAAGGTCATACACCACAGCACAGACACTACCTCAGCTACGAAGGTGTAGGCTCTGGAACACCCAGTCAACGTGAACGACAGTATCGGCAGTTTCGGGTGGACAAAGCCACAGATCAGGTGCTGGAGTATCGCTACAAAGTCATGGAGAAAGCAGCAGCAGAAGAAGGAGCCATGGTTTTGAGAGATGCACGTTTGCGTAGCAAGAAGATCCTGATAACACAGGCTGTGGAGAGGCTGGTTGAGGATCTTATCCAGGAGTCGATGGCCCGTGGTGACTTCCGCAACCTAAGTGGTGCCGGCAAACCACTAAGCAAGTTTGAGCACAACCCCTATGCTGATCCCATGACCTACAACCTCAACCGCATCCTCATTGATAACGGCTACCAACCTGAGTGGATAGTGGCCAAGAAGGAGATTAGAGACACAGTTGAGAAGATGCGCAAGAAGCTACAGGAAGTCCGGGCTCGATTAGGATGCCCAATGAAACACTCCGAGCGGATTCAGTGGAAAGAACACTGTGCTAATTTCTCTGAGGAACTGGCCAAGCTCAACAAAAAAGTGGATGATTTCAACTTGATTGTGCCTCTGATGAGTTGGCAGATGGTTCATTTTAATATAAACAGAGAGATTGAGAAAGTACTGAAAGCTGATGAACAACATAGAGAGGAGAAGGCATTAGAGAAAGAGAGGAAGCTCCTGGAAGAAAAGGAGAATGCGGTCGCCTCTCAGCAGAATTTTAGACAAGCACTTATTATGTGGATGCAGAGTCTGCTTAAATAAAACTCATTCTGTATAATATTATATTTAAAAGCGCTGTTGTATACTAGCACCAGATTGACAAGACAACACAAGCCTTTGCACAATGATTTGTCATTTATTATTAGTATATATAGAAATAAAGTAATAGAGCAAGTGAATGCAAATCTTATGTAAAACAATAGTTATATTTTTTCTAAGTAAGCAATTTATTTCAGATACAAATTGTCATATAGTAAATATTGCGCTTTTTGAGAAATCATTTGACCTTGCAATCAATCTAAAAGCAAACAGTCATCATCAGTTATCATGCTCAATCTTTGCCCCAGTTTTCTCCGTCTTTCTCACGGCAGCTGCTCCACGGCTGCAGGGTTACCAATAACAAAGGACTCGTTTTTCAGAGACTTCATTATGGCTGCAGATGGAACCAATGCACTCTCCCAGTCTCTGGCTATATATTGGTGATATGGATCCTGTGAGTTCTCCAGCTTTTTTGAGCGGATGTAACTGAACATGATGCCAAAGGTGAAAAAGCTAAAAAGACCAACCATTATTAAAATGTAGACGAATCCTTGGCTCTGCACTTTAACTGGCACTGCACCTAAAGGCTGGTGAGCCACAGGAGTGAGATCTGCTGCTGGAAAGTTCCAGGTTTCATTAAGATAGTGCTGTAGAAAGGAGAGCAGGAGAGCTTGCACATCTGAACGATTTTGTGCTAGCATATTTTCCTTTCCTAGTAAAAAAAATATATATAAGTTAATATTACTTCTTGGGTTCTTAGTTCATTACAGTTCAATGTCAGGAGAAAGCATCAAATGAAAAAACTACACAGATTTAAATACTATGATTAAAAAAAGTCACACAGAAAACTACTAAAAACAACATACCTTTAAATCTCCAGTGAGCTGATTTATAAAAAGATTGAATGAAGCGCAAGCTGTGGTGTATAGTAACCTCCCTGGGTCTTATAAATTACAGGCACAAGGAGACTCTTGGAGACTATGGATCCACCCACATATATGAAACAGTCTCTCACACACACGCACACGCACACTCTTCATCAGCATGTTTAATGAGTTTAACAAGAGTGAAGGGCAGTGGAGGGCAGTGGACTCTTTTCCCTACACACTCAGATGAAATTAGATAAATGACCTTTAAAAATAAAATGGGGAAAAAAAAATTTAAACAAGAATGTGTTGCAATTCATTTATTTAAGTAAAAAAATTAATATTAATACATCTTTTTGTCTTTTTTTTATGAAGAAAAAAAGTAATTATAAGGCAATAAGAAAGTCCTGTCTGTAGGCAGGTCTTATTTAGTGACATGAGGCAGACATCTGTTTGACCTAGGAAAATTAATATCTCTACAGCACAGGGAACAAAGCTGCACATTGAAGTAGGCATTGGTGATGACATGCAAGGTTTTTTGAGCCTCATGGCTTCTATTTGTAGAGTAATCCACAGTTCACCTTGAAAAGACCTCTACATACGTCAATACATAGCAGTACATGCGGGCTCACTTATTCACAAAATAAAATGAATCACATTAAATAATAATCATTTTTTGTTTGCAAGGACAAATTCCTATACTTGTGTGAGATTATATATATATACACACACACACACACACACTATATTATATTATATTATATATATATATATATATATATATATATATATATATATATATATATATATATATATATATATATATATATATATATTATTTATTTTTTAAATAAGCACTTCAAGGATAACTGTACAAGTCAAAAGTAATGATTTATTATTTTGGTTGTTAAGGTACAAATCACAATACATACATCCAGTACTGAGTCAACATCTTTGTGAAAACTGAGCAGATTCTTTCAGATTTTTAAACAGTCAGACAGTTAAGACGTTACAATGAGGTAAACGTACATACACAGTCAACAACATGAACAGGCTGTACCAAGCAGACATTACTACAATGACTTTTACCATGTACCAAATGTTACCTGTGCAAATCCTTATAAAGGGCAGAAATATTGTCCCTTATTAAAACGGATTGTATTACAGTGTTATGGTCGAAGGAAATTAATGCAAATTTCAGCCATGACATGGTATTTCCATACAAATATCATCATCAAGATAGCATGTCAGGATAACCGATAAACATTTCATTCCTACTGACCAAAAACGTTTTGTCAATTTAGCGGTAAACGAGTGGTTAATGCTTAATAACGCTTTTGAGACTTCCTAAATTAAATCTGTATTTTTCACTTTGTCATTCCAACATATGGAGTAAAAAACAAAACAAAAAAAAAACCCTATTACCACAAATGTTCAAAATCAACATAAGATTAACAAACGTTTATACAAAAGCTTTGTATTAATGCCTCACGTTTCCACTGATGTCAGTATTAAAGAAAACATCTTGTGTAGGATCGAGGCTATTGATCAAACAAAAACAAAAACCACGACAACAGTCATAAAAATGCAGCGTGCACTGCCCTAAAACATGCTTTGCAAAATTAAAGGAAATAAATAAAGCCACAACAGGAGGCTTTTGTTCTCGGTAGCCATAGACATCAATGGAAACCCTCTGTAAAACCCTCTTGACCTTTAAATGTGGAGAAATGAGCCACTTTATCAACAAACGCATGCAATAAACTCGCTTTCCCCTTGAAAGACAGTGCAGATGTAATGTGTCATTCTCTGGAGGGGGGAGCTCTGACTGAATGCTTCCTTTAAGGGGACAGACCACCTGCACACCTGACAGTCCGGAACAGAAAAACAAACTTTACAGCACAAGGATATACTCCTCGTGCTCACTGGGTGATGGAGGAGCTGTAATCTGGACGCCGGGTCTGGATGATTTTGGGTCGTGGCCGTCTGAAGCTGTCCATATCGTCCTCAGCACCAGAGCTGTCTTGATCACTCTCGCACACGTGCACCACCACACTGGGGGTAGTTGGGGTTCCAGAGTGTAGCTCGTATTTTTCCCCTAGAGGTATTCATAAAGAAAGAAAACATTCAAACATCTTTTTGTAAAGAAATGAAACAAAGCAGTTATATCGAGTTTATGTATGTAGATACCTGGGCCAAGCCTGGCGATGGCACAGAGAAGGTCATAGTTGATGACAGGTGTGGGATCCTGAGCTTGTTCCCATCCCACCGGAGGAGATGGAGGTGGAGAGAGAAGGAACTGTTTGTCTGGTTTGGGAGGCTCCAGTCGTGCACTTCCTATATGTACCGACTAAAGATGGAAAAATGAAATCACGGCAATTATTAAACCTACTGAAAGATTGAGGAAAATGTTGCCATTTAGAGAAAAAAAAATCTAAACAACAAACATACCTGGGCAAAATAAAGTCGGATCTCTGAGCCGTTGAAGTCGCTCTTGTGAAGTCTTGCTCTTGCCTCTGCGGCTGCCAGAGCATTGCTGAAGTTAATTCTCACTCGCCTGAAGCTCTTGAAGAACTGAAAGGTAACTTCGGCATCAAAGGCACGGAAGAGCTCTTCGAAACTAGCCTGAGGGAGGAAGCGAACACCAGAATAAATTCACACACACCAGAAAACACATTTTACACAGAGATACAGCTGAATGAGTCAAACCTGCACCTGGCAGTTTTTTATCAGGCTGTGACAGATTGACGTTTCTGAATATGTCTATAATAATCAGTGATGCACAAAAAAAAAGCTATTGCTTCAGATTACAGGCCCTGTAAATGACTGGCTGCTTTAGGAACACGCCACATGAGCCTGGTTTCCAGGGTAACACGGGAGAATCACTGAGCGATGCAGGAGCTCAGACAAATGATGGTGAAAAACTGGATCAGACCACCATGCAAAACAGTGCCAAGATTGCATTATGAGCCAACCGCCTAAACCACAGTAATTTACCAACCGTGTGTAAACGTGTGCATGTTTGAGCACTATGTCATCACTCGCGTCAGACTCTGAATCGCTCTTTTTTCGTCATTCCTCCCCTGCTCATTTCCATTATTTTCCATTTTTCCAATCTTTTCTTGCTCTTTTGTCTGGCATGACTAACTGATTAACTCAAAAGTGACTGGACAAAAGTATCCTGGAAAAGCATAGCAGCACTATATTACATATTAGCATTGTGCATGTTTTATGTCAATTAGAACTCAGAAGTCAACAATCCTGACGATTCCGAAATCTGACTACTGAAATGTTAAACTAGATTTTTAATCGTATTGCTTTACTAGTCTCTGTCATGTATCGTCATAGCAGAACGGGGTGCTGTTCTGCAGTTTAACAGCTGTATGGTTTCTCAGATGTTTCTAAAGGTCCACGTACATTTATACAGCCTAGTAAGTAATTCTGGCAAATCTTACTTTATTTCATTGTTGTGAGGTTAAAAGGTCAGGTTGAAGCACAATGTAGCATCCATAATCATTTATCTAAATTGTTTATAAAAAAGTTCTAAACAAAAACATTCTACTCTTTCTACATCACAGTTACATTCCCAGAAAAAGAGATCTTGTGCTAAAAACACCAAAACTTTTTAAAAAGAGTACCCTGGCCTCAGGTCTGTTAAACATATCCAGATCCTCTAGGGATGCGATAAGGCAGAAGGGGTTGCACTTCATGGTTTTAAGGTGCATGATGGATGCTCGCCGAATCCTGCAGAGGACTTGAGAAGTGAGGAATCGGAAAGGGGTCCGTTTTGCCTTCCCCAGCGTGAGAGCGGAATGAGATCTGGATCAGAAATAAATCCTAGTCTTCAAGTTTCTTGTTAGGGGAAAATGTTCTTTCTCTTCGATCTTCCTCTTTTCGCCGTTTGTTGAAGTCAAGGCTGTGGCTGATACGAAGTGTTCGATGACAGAAATAAGTCACAGGCAAAACAAATTAGCAGCAGTCATAACCAGCAGAAAGAGATAAAAATCTGTGATAATTGCTGATATGTTAATCGAGCACGAAAAAAAAAAAGCTGTGTCGTCCAAATAAGTCTTCTGGTAGAGATCGTGTTTCTGCACAACTACTGAAACGTCTTTGAGGCTCAGCAAGACTGCACACATGCGTGTTTTCTGCTCTTTATGTAAGAGACTCAGCAGCACAGTGACAGGCCCAGCCCTTTCAGAAAGGGAGGGAGTGAAACTACAGTCCTCCTTCCTTGTTGTCTCTGCTGACTCATCTCCACTCTAACCACGAGCACAAGGGCTGGAAAATGTGTGTCACTGCCGACTAGAGCCTAAACTCAGTTTTACCGACCTCAGCCTGCTCCTTTCCGACACATTCCTTTTGGGCATGTATAATCTATAACACATAACTACCATCCTCTCCCCCACCAGAACATGAGCGGGATGGAAAATCTAAATCAGCTGAGCTGCGCAACGAGGCAGCTGTGTTATGAAGAGCTCCCTGCAGCATACTTTCCATGGGTGTTAATTCCCTTCATCTCGCTCATGCTGTTTTTTTTTTTGCTCTATCCATTTGCTTCCCCCCAGCCTCTCTCTCTCTGACTCCAGAGCCAGAGGATTTGTCCCTTTATTGCGGCTCAGTCAGTCCATCATTTTAGTGGCATTCGGCACAAAGACGTCAGACTTATTTTTATACTACATGACGTCTTTCTCTCCGTGCCTGGCAAGCCAAACAAATACAGCTCTTTCTTTTCTCCAGCCCAAAAGTCTCTCAGGTGAAATAGACAAACCAGTGTTTTACAGTCGCTGAGATTAGTGTGACTATATCTAAACACCCATTAGTGTGTGTGGGTGTGTGTTTGCTGAACAAGACCATTATTAGAGTAAATAATTCCAGACCACTTGTGCAGTGGAAAGGTGCAAATATGAAACCAACATAAAACAAAGGGAAAGAATGAAGGTACTGTGAGACAAGGCTATGAAACTTCCAACAAGAATGGCATTTAACAAATGACCCAGGCAACTGAAACTTCTCATTCACAACAGCTTTAACAGTTTTAGAAAGCTTTAACAGGTGTAGACATTTCTCTAGATGGAGGCACTACGTTTTTTTGAGCAGCTGACAGAGCACCAACCTTCATAAAAAAAACTGTAATTTATCTGCCACTCGGATCTATATTATTAGACATTGATATCCAACAGAAAAACCTTATTTTGTTCTCAGGCAACAAATAATGACAGCTTTAACTCAGCAGTAATAAGACCTTGGGTAAAGACTGGTATTGTAAAAAAGCTAAGCCACATTAGCCTCATCAACTTGTATACATTTCCCACAGTGAAAGCAATGTTAAATGGTTGAACTGGTACACAAAGCTTGTGTCAAGCCTTGCTATGATCACTCTGATCTCAGTCCCAATGTCCTTCAGAGGACTTTCCTGGTTCAGAACAGGAACAACTTGCACTTTCCACTGACTGAACTGTTTATGAGCTTTTAGGATCTGATTGTGCATTTCCAGACTTTCCAGAGACACTAAACCCAGTGGAATCTTCCATCACACGACTATCAGCTGACCAAAGCCAGCTGGAGACTGACTCTTACAACAGAGTACATTTCCATATTTTTTTTTTTTTATCTTGAGATGCCCTGATATGAAAATCAGTGACTTCCTATAACACAATATGAAACTATTCTTTGCATTTAATCCTTAATTAAATCCTTAACACAAACCATTCGGATTAATCAGAAAAGACAGAATTTAATATGTCATTAGCAGTCATCAGATTTAATATATTAGGATAATTATTAATAATTATAACCATAAAATATGAAAGTTGAATAAATATTTACGAATAAAATGTTGTAATCGTATCATTGAGCACTGTTATATACTAAACAGGCTCAGGAAAGTTAAGACTTCCCTTTTAAAATATGTAGAAAGGTACACATTTAGTAATAATGCAAATGGCTGCATGTGAAAATACAAAAGACTATATACGACATTTCACAGTGTTTTTCTTTAGACACTGAATCACTGCTGATGAAGACATTACAACAGAGCTTTTATATACTGTATGATGTAAAGATAAAAACATTATGGCAGCCTTTAGCAGAGTTGCACATCTAATCACACCAATGGTATAAGAAATTTGAATACTATATGACATTTCCATTCCACACAAATACTTTCGGTTTCCCCCTAACTGTTTATGCTCTCCCACCGGGAAACAAACATGACTGCCATGTCAGAGCATTTGAGTATCTCATTTTATAACCTGGACACAAACTTTTGTCAATTTTATTTTGTCGTAGAACTAAACACAATCAATTATTCGATAGAGGCTTCAAATATTAAAAAAATATATCAAGAAAACAAAAACGCATTAGTAGATGTGAACATTCCATGTCTGATCTCTGTATATGTGTAATTTGTAAAATACATCTGTATTGATGGAAATGATTTAGATTTCCTTTTTTACAGTTAAAGAGGTTATTTCCTGTAACAGGTTTGAGAACCACTATTCTATAGAACACCGCAACAATGTCGCATAGACATACACCATAACATTTATCTTGTACACAGTAGTAAAGAACCGTGTTGCCAAAATAATCACTTTGCTTCGCTAGATTTGGATACTATATAGTCCCGTTTAATGACGTTGTGATTCTAACAATTTTGAGTTGACATTAGTAACTGCCCTGAACTCAACGTAGCTTTCTTTCTCACATCGTAGATATAAGATTATCATTGCTCGCAATAATGAATCACTTGAACACTATTATTCCAAACAACTAATCAAAGATTTGTTTTTCGACAACCAATCACTGACACCCATGTGGTCTCGTTGCTTTTTTGCACACTTTCTTGTTCTTTAATTACATCCCTCACTACCATTTTGCCTGTGTTCTGGATTATAACGTAGCGGTTTGTATACGTGTTAATAGTTTCTGACCAAAAAGATAAATTCTTTCAACATTAAATCTTTTATTTTGTATTCTGGTAAAACTATTAAATTCTGTGTTTACAAAAACCTTCCTTCTTCTTGCAGCAGGGTTTGACATCCAAATGACCAAGAAGCTTTAATAAACATGGAAATGAGTCTGTGAGATCAGTCTTTTACTTGTGACTCTTTGAGCATGTCTTAGCTAATGCAAAGTCAGCACAGTCGAGCTGGTACACGGCTTCTGACATAACGACAACTTTTAACTTTATACTTTATACCTTTTAACTTTATACCTATGATTAGAAGTTTAAAACATTTACATTAAAAATGTAAATGTAATGTAAAACCCTAGCACTCATGAAAGCAGCTGCCCAAAATAACTCGGTGGACCTTGTTTTTCTCTCATTTGCATCCAGTATTGAGCTATAATACTTATTCTTACAAATTAGTTTACAGCCTGTGATCTTTGTATTAATTACCCTGCGCTCGTCTCTTTGTCAAATGGGTTTTATTGAAAACCAAGCAAAGTACAATTACCAGATACAATTTACATAATTATTGTGTACAACACGCAAATACATATACATCAAAAAAAAAAAAAAAAAACATAATAAGCACCACAATATTCTTCACAGTATAAAACCGAGATGCCCAAACAAGGGCCCGTGGGTCAAAGCTGGCCCGTAGTGACTTGTGATTTGAGCAGCCATGCCATATATGACAAGAGGACAAAGAAAGCCACTGATACAGATAATCATTTAAAATCTAATGTCAAATATAACATTTTGTTTAATTTGTATTCTGAAAAATAAATGTAAACTGAAATCAAAAAGTAGTGAATATCTGTTCATTTAGGGAAAACAGTCTCTAATTAGTGGTCACAGGCATATGGTTCTGTATGGTTTATAGCCTGAATATCTGTATTAGACATTAAACTCTACTGCACTGTCAATGTGATTGTTTTGACGTTTATATTGTACTGATTTTAAGTTTTATTGTAAAAGAAAACATGGGAAAAATAACTGCATAATTTAAGCGGATTACAGAATACAGTGGAACCTCGATACTCGCGACCTCAATAGTTCACGATTTTTCATTTGGAACTGGACTAGAAGAGTAACTCGCAAGAAATCTAATGGTTTGCGAGAAGCCGCGAGTGGCTCAAATGTGCGGAGTAACATTTCAAAACAGAGTTTGTACTAATAAATTCCATTAATTAAATTTAAGAAACTATTTTATTATTGTATTATTAATTTAAAGTAGTAAATAAAACATTTATGACAAGAAATTCACAATTTTTGTTGAGTTTACCGCACAATTATGTACAATTTCCCTTGAAAAAGGAACCATCAAAAGGAGTCAAAACCTTGCAAGGTTTTTTGACTCTCCATTTTTGTTACTCGCGAAGGGTCATAAAACCCCCGTGACTATCGAGGTTGCACTGTAATGTTTGCCATTTATTTCTTTATTTCAAAATATTATAAATAAATAAATAAGCGGAACCATTGCACTGTGTATAATACAGTTTGATATAAACCAGCATTTACTTTCAGCCCTTAATTAAGTTCATAGGTAAACAATTGGGCTCCTCTGTTTAACATTCATTCATGGTGAAAACCAAATAATAAAATGAAAACAGATAAAAAATTAAACATAAAAGGTAGCAGATCTTATCTAAACCCTGTACTCCTCCCATACTGGTGTGCTTGTATGGAAGTGTGTATTGTATTGTATCACTGATTTGCAATTACAGCTTTCATGCGTTTTGGCATGCTCTCCACCAGTTTTTCACCTTTGCTGGCACTCTTTTTGAAAAAAAAAAGAAAAAAAGAAAAAGAGCAAACAGCTCAGCTTTGCTTGATGGTTTGTGACCATCCATCTTCCTCTTGATGACATTCCAAAGGTTTTCAATGGGGTATAAATCTGGAGATTGGGCTGGCCATGACAGGGTCTTGATCTGGTGATCCTCCATTCAGACTCTGATTGCGCTGGTTTTTTTTGCATGGTGCATTGTCCTGTTGGAAAATCCAATCCTCCGAGTTGAGGAACACTGTCTTAGCAGAAAGCAGCAAATGTTCTTCTAGAACAATTCTGTACTTGGCTGGATTCAGGCACCCTTCATAAAGACAAATCTGTCCAATTCCAGCCTTGCTGAAGCACCCCCACATCATCACTGAAACTCCTCCATATTTTACAGTTGGTGCAAGACACTGTGGGTTGTAGGCCCCTCCAGGTCTCCGTCTAACCAGAAAACCACCGGGTGTCGACAAAGCTGAAAATTGGATTCATCAGAAAAGATCACCTTCCTCTACAGTCCAATTCCTGTGGTCTTTTGCAAACTTCAGGCTGGCTCTTCTTTGCTTTTCACTGATGAAGGGCTTTTTTCTGGCTGTGTATGACTTCAGCCCTGCGTGCAGAAGCATGTTTCGAACCGTCCTCGCTGGGCACTTCACCCCAGTCTCAGTTTGCCACTGTTGTTGAAGGTCATTTGAGGTCAGTCTACGGTTCTTGATTGACATTCGAATAAGTTGGTGGTCATCTCGCTTGTTACCGACCGGTTTTCTGTAGCTTTGTTGTCCATAGTATCTAGTGCTTGAACTCACGTGTTTGAACTGCTGTCTTTGAAATATTAAGGATAGAAGCAACTTCACGCTCACCGAATCCTTAAACCAGAAAAACGCTAAGATTGAGCCCCCCCCTCCTCATTTAAAACCTCCTTTCACTGTTTTTGACATGTTCAATGGTCATTTCTACATTTCCAATTACCTTTGAAAGACTTCTAGCAGTTTTTTACCATCCAATTGGTCACATTGCAAGAAGATGGTATTGATTACACAGTGCTTTGTATATATATATATATATATATATATATATATATATATATATATATATATAGACTTTCCCTATTAAATAGAATTGGATTCAGGTGATCACCAAATCAGTACATTATTAAGCAGAATGAGGTGTGCTTGGATAGAAATTAATCAGACACTGTCATGGAATGCTTGTCATACTCAAGAGACATGCTGGTTTAGGAGTAAATGGCAGAGATCTATTATCTATCTATAATTCGGGTCAAGTCAACCTAACACGAATTAATAAAGAGCCTAGAGAATTGTAATTGTGTGTGTGTGTGTGTGTGTGTGTGTGTGTGTGTGTGTGTGTGTGTGTGTAAAATCTCCACTGCCTTCACAACAGACTAATGGTGCCAGTAAGTCATTTACTCACTCGGAGATGTGCGTGTCGGAGAACATCTTCATCCACTTTATAGGCGATTAGAGAATCAGGAAGAGACGTGAAGTGCACATTGAGCAGCTCCTCTTCCTCCGCCATGTCCGCCTGCTGCACGTCTCCAAACTCCCCGTACAGCGAGCTAATGTCAGCGTGTTCGCGTTTAGCAGCCTCCCCGGCCTGCTGTTAGCCAGCTAATGTTTTAGCACATTTCGGACAATTGGAAACAGATATTGGTTAAATTTTTAGTTAAATGTTTAAGCACTGTTTTGTACAAAATAATCGTTTACAGATCAACAAAGTATGGGATTAAAGCTGCTCATAGTTCACTATGTGTTGGTATTGTGTTTTTCAGGTAACTACCGGCACATCCGATTTCAAAATAAAAGCCACGGAAATTCTTTCATTTATAAAATATTTTATACATAGCAATATGTAATATATTTTTTTTTATCAGTAGGAGCTGAGTCAGGTCGTTTTTTTCGGGATATATATATCTTGTGCTGTACAGAGAATCATTTGCAAACCTTTATGCAGTATAGACTTTTATACGGTCGTCTGGATGTTAGCTTGTTTTCTGTGCATTTGAGAGAAAACCTGTCACAGCTCACACTGTCACATTATAAAACATTTGTTTGGATGGATTATCAAACTGGATTATTGTTTCCTAAAAACTCAGGCGTGATTGGTTTTCCTCATTTTTGATATCATAAAATGTATAAAGATATAAACACGAAAACTCTACCATCTGCTTGGTATGACTAGGAAGTTTTTGCGAAGCGGAAACGCCTCGTCTGCAACAAATATCAAGGCTATGATCATGTCTGTGCCTGCTAATCTATCGAGATCACAGTGTGCATTAACACCCGCATCAGACACTTTGTCCTGGGTTTAAATATGATCATACAGAAAACGATAGTGGATTAGTGGAAAAATTTTATTTTTATAAATATTTTTCCGAATTGGGCTAATTCCAATTTCTATAGAAGCCCATTTCCGCCACAAAAAAAGCCTAATCAGGCTAATAATAATAATAATAATAATAATAATAATAATAATAATAATATATTAATAATTAATGTAGCAGAAACGAGCTTCCATACTATGTATGGAATTTTACATCATAAACAGCACATAAATTCAGTGTATGTGAGGTTATTGACCATATCTTTGGTCATGAATGTAATATTGAAAACAGAGAGCAAAGTGACAACGTGAAGGATGGTTTCTGAGGATGAGGATGATGTAAAGTACGATCCTGATCAACAAGAAGACACATCTGATGAAGAGGACAGCCCATATGGCACAGATGCTCAAAGAGAAATCTTCAAAAAAGTGACATTTCATGGTCATCAATCCCTTATGACAAACAAGGCAGAGCACCGACTGAGAACATCATCAGAATGACGCCTACTAGATATGCTGTGTCACTTTTCAAGTTATCAAGACAGCATTTGAGTTGTTCATACCACCATCTGGTTAGAAGGTCCTGTTTGAGATAAACACTGAAGAGAAAAGGGTGTTTGGCAACAGCTGGGTATCAATCTACAAAACACACCTGGTAGCTTACATAGGGCTGTTGGTTCTTGCTTTGGTGTACAGATCCTGTATTGAGGCTACAGCCAGTTTTTGGCATTTGAGTCACCCCGGAGTATTTTTAGACCTTTCATGTGTTGTCAAGAGTTATCCTCTTTGACAATCGAGAGATGAGAGCTGCTCGCCGTGTGAATGTCATTACTGCCTCTGGATAGTGTTCCCTTTGATTGGACGCCACTCTGTGCAGCTTGGGATGGTTTCTCTTCAACGCCTTGGGTGGTTCTATGAAATTCCGGAGTAAGAACGGGAGCTTTGAGGATGGATTTGGACTGTAGTTAATGTCATCAGACTGCTACATTGACTCAGGACTACAGTTCGCTTCTGATCATCATCACTGTACCCCGCAACATTGTATATCTGCTATAAATGGACATTCGGTGCAACCCAGATGAGGATGGGTTCCCTCTTGAGTCTGGTTCCTCTCAAGGTTTCTTCCTTATGCCATTTTGGGGAGTTTATCCTTGCCACAGTCACCACCGGCTTGCTTATCAGGGACAAACTTACACTTATAAAGAACATATTTACTTTTAATCACCACATTATCTGTGTAAAGCTGCTTTGAGACAATGTTTATTGTTAAAAGCGCTATACACATAAAAATGAATTGAACTTAATTGAATTAAATTGAATGACAAGCTTGCTCCATTAGGGATGTTTGGGATAAATGGGTGAAGCACTTGCCACACATGTGGGAAACATATGTAAGGAGCACAGTAATATAGTAATGCAACATGCAGATTTTGTGTAACCCAGACTTTAATACAATAAAAGCATGTTTAAAAAATAAATGTTTGTATGGACTACACTTTGACACAGACACAGACACACACACACACACACACACACATTGCATTATAAGTAAAGTTACTTGTCAAGCATTTTGAATTCATATGTTCAACTTTAAATAGTCTTCTCTGGGACTATCTGGTTAAAGTAATGCTTTCTGATTAATTTCTTGTGAAAAATTGTCAATATTTCCAGAAAGTCAATGTAAAATAAAATATTAAAAATACATGTAAAGTGTACCAAAAGTATTTTGTCTACTTCATCCAATGAATTCACATAGAACTCACACAGTCAACCAAAATGTCAAGCATATATAAATCTGAAGTTCCAACATGTGTTAAATGTTTAAACCTGCAAGGGCTACAGCTGCTGTAATCAGTTTGCTAGTGTGTATAATATGGTTTAATAGCTTGGTCCATAAATATAAATGAACATTAGATACAAGCTCCATCCTGCAGGGTAGAATTTAGTAAAGCCAACCAGGCTACTGGCATGTGACCGGAAGGTTAAATTAAACTGCACACAGACACTAAGACCAGGTTAGGATCGAAACAGAGACCCTAGATTAAGAAAATGATCTTATCAAACTGTGTCTGTAACCTGCCTCACAGTTAATGCTCTGCATTGTTTATTATTCCAGGTCCTGATACAATTTAATTCTATTGACAGTCAGTTTCCCCTAATTATTCTTGGTATATTGGGTTGTGTTTAGGGGAAACCACAGACTAAGGCAACACTTTTAAATAATTAATTAAAAATAATAGAGTTCTGGGATTCCTGCTATTGTACTGTTTTAATGTCAAGAATGCGGTCTCCTGTGAAATTTGTAGGTGAATTAACCCAAAATAATACATGCATACTTGTAAGATTTAAGTTCACCACATCATCAGTCTTCCAGATGACTCACTTTTCTCTCCTTGTACACTCGGGAAACTGGTCTTTTGTGAAACGTTAAATCTGCAAAGAGGTTATACCACTTCCGTTTGCCACTATAATCTCTGTCAACTGAGTCATTTATAATTCCATTTTAAATAGTGTTTAAACATTTTGCACCCCAACAGTTGACTTCGGTGACATCCAATAGCAGGCTTATTTAATCAGTGGTTACTATAAAGGAACATCTGTATACCTGTTTATTCATGCATTCATCTAGTCAGCCAATCATAGGGTGATAGCACTGCATAAAATCATGCAGATGCAGGTCAAGAGCTTAATTTAATGTTCACATCAAACTAGGGCAAAATATCACCTTTGTGTCTTTAACCATGGAATGGTTGTTAGTACCAGATAGACTGGTTTAAATATTTCATAAACTGTTGATGTCAGATTTTCTCGCTCGCTCTGACAGTCTCTAAGGTTTACAAAGAATAGTGTAAGCTATAACATGATTTTTTATATGTACTATTATTATATGTATAGTACTGTGTATATGTGCACTACGTATCCAAAAGACCAGATAAGCCTTACTACACACTTCACATTCTGAAATGCTGTAATGTTCCATATATCTGCAATGTGTCACCATTTTTATTCATGGTTAGAATAAGCAGTTAAATATGATGCCAAGCATATAAAAAAAAGAAAGAAAATCAGTGGTCATGGGCATTTATTTTACTAATCATATGGTGCATTATGTACAAAGCAGGCGTGTCTTACAGCAGAGCAAAATCCAAACCATACCGTGTAATCAAAATTGTGGATACACTATGAAAGGAACATAGTACTTACACAAAAGGTACGAGAATACACACTGCCTCGTATAGGTTGAGTACCACTCCTCTGAGACATTACTTTAAATAAAAGTGTATTACATTCCTATTACAGTGGCCTATGAATTGGGCTTTAAAAAAACTATTTAAACAGCTTAATTCAACTATTTTACATTTATTGTCAAGCTTTTCTTTTGTTTTCTTTCTTTTTTTTTTTTTTAAATCAAGCTGTACTCCCTGGGTCACAACTGTGATATTGTGTCAGTATTTAGGGGACTGGTAAAAAGCATGGAGATACATATACTGTGCAATTCTATCATGAGAAGCAATGTTTCGAGTGCTTCATACCTTCTAGTTTAAAATCAGTCTTTATTATTAAGTTTGTGTATTTTGTCTATATATACACTTTTATAACTAGTAATTTTACTTATTGGGTAAAAGAAAATGGACAATAAACTGAAATATTTCCTAATATGTAACCTTCAGATAATTGGGAATGATTTCTCTCCTCAAAATACTGAAACAAAAAAAGAAAGAAAAAAAAAAGAAAAATAGAAGAATTAGCTAAATGCACCAAAATGAACACTTGGACAAATCACTGAACATATAGTATAAAGTATAGGTCTCCCAGCAAGAGCAGTCCATCCAAGTACATATTATGCACTCTTGTTTTTAATCTGACAATTTATAAATGATGAACAGCAATAAACAATGCACCCCATCACAAACCTCTACTGGCCATATACATTTCCATCCAATTCAAATGATAAGATAAAATGGCACTGTACACTTGTCAGGCTCTAAAATACAGTACAGTGTGTCTTTTTAATTCCCAGATCACATACAACTGAAAACCTGTGCAAGTAAAATATCATCTATGAAGCATAGCATTTAGTGACAATTTATCCTCAAATTTTAGTTTCTTAATAATAATAATAATAAAAAAAAACTTCACAAAATAGTTAAGAACAAATAATGGAATCCTGGTCACAAAAGTACTTTATAAATGAGATTTACATTTTATATGGGATTTACATATGATGTGAGTCATGGAGCTTGGTGGTCTAAAATTCATACTGTTGGTCAAATAAATCCACACTGGTGCCACCTGAAGATATTCGATTCTTTCAACAGTCAAGAAAGACCACATTGAAATTCAAACAATACTTCACTGTGAATCTGACCAAGCAGTGTGTTTGCTTTGATATACAATAAGGCCCTTAATCTTCCCGAAGACACACAAAATGATCTCATCCAACAGATTAGGTTCTGTGACGAGATTAACTCTCCCACATACAGTGGCATCAGATTATTTGATCGTAGAACCATCCGTGGGAATCAGTACTCTTTCTTAGATTTACAATTTAAAATC
The DNA here is from genome assembly GCF_014805685.1 of Silurus meridionalis. Taxonomy (NCBI): domain Eukaryota; kingdom Metazoa; phylum Chordata; class Actinopteri; order Siluriformes; family Siluridae; genus Silurus; species Silurus meridionalis. The sequence continues at coordinate 14,943,675 of NC_060886.1, forward strand.
CAGTGGTCTTTATTTTATTTTCTTATTCAGCTTTACCAGGTTACCATCAAGGGATATTACCATTAATCACAAATCAGTCATTTGATGCTCCTGCAAAAAAAAAATAATGTCAGAGCAAGTTCAGGCAAGTAAAAGACTTTCACATTACAATTGGGTCATTAAAATATGCTAAAAAGCAATGCACAAGTAAGACTGGTTATAGTTTACTGGTGTTAGGAAATACAGAATTCTGAATAATTAACATATGCCTACATGTGCACCCCCCCCCTCTCTCTCTCGCGCGCTCGCTCTCTCTCATTTTTATATATAAATATATGAAAATGAATTTGTAGCAGTTTATTAGGATACTGACAAAATATTAGCAAACATTAATTGCATCTGTTAACATACCTATTAATTAATACAGTGAGACAAAAGTATTTAGTCTGGCTCTCACAGAACTGCAACTTTTTTAAGAGGCTCCTCTGTCCTCCACTTGTTACCTGTATTAATCCAAACTCCATTATGGCCAAGACCAAAGAACTGTCAAAAGGACACCAGAAACAAAATAGAAGACCTGCACCAGGCTGGGAAGACTGAATCTGCAATAGGTAAGCAGCATGGTGTGAAGAAATCTACTGTGGGAGCAATTATTAGAAAATGGAAGACAAGACCACTGATAATCTCCCTCAATCTGGGGCTCCCGTAAGATCTCACCCCCCGTGGGGTCAAAGTGATCACGAGCAAAAATCCCAGAACCACACGGGGGGAACCTAGTGAATGACCTGCAGAGAAGTGAGACTAAAGTAACAAAGGCTACCATCAGTAACACACTACGCCACCAGAGACTCAAATCCTGCAGTGCCAGACGTGTCTCCCTGCTTAAGACAGTACATGTCTGGGAACGTCTGAAGTTTGCTAGAGAGCATTTGGATGATCCAGAAGAGGATTGGGAGAATATTGTCAGATGAAACCCAAATAGAACTTTTTGGTAAAGACTCAACTTGTCATGTTTGGATGAGAAAGAATGCTGAGTTGCACACAAAGAACACTATACCTCCTGTGAAGCATGGGGGTGGAAACATCATGCTTTGGGGCTGTTTTTCTGCAAAGGGACCAGGACGACTGATCCGTGTAAAGGAAAGAATGAATGGGGCCATGTATCCTGAGATTTTGAGTGAAAACCTCCTTCCATCAGCAAGGGCATTGAAGATGAAACGTGGCTGGGTCTTTCAGCATGACAATGATCCCAAACACACCGCCCGGGCAACTAAGAAGTGGCTTCGTAAGAAGCATTTCAAGGTCCTGGAGTGGCCTAGCCAGTCTCCAGTTCTCAACCCCATAGAAAATCTTTGGAGGGAGTTGAACACCCTTATATATACCTTATATTGCCAACAAAGGGTATATAAAGTATTGAGATAACCTTTTGTTACTAACCAAATACTTATTTTCCAACATAATTTGCAAAAGATTCTTTTAAAATCAGACCGTGATTTTCTGGATTTTTATTTCTCATTTTGTCTCATAGTTGAATTGTACCAATAAAAAAATTACAGGCCTCTCATCTTTTTAAGTGGGAAAACTTGCACAATTGGTGGCTGACTAAATACTTTTTTGCCCCACTGTACTTTGGATTTTATTAAATAATTCAAATGAAATCTGGTGTAATATATCTGATAAAACATGTTCAGTCGGTTCTCAATTAATTTGTAAATAAGAAAAACAAGCATTTTTTTTTTTTAAAAGAAAAGATATACACAACTATAACAATTAGTACAAAACTACTCATATCTAAAAAATTATAATAATAAACACCTTGTTTATCACCTTACCATCAGTCTTTGTTAGAGCCCCATTTCCTCCTTGCTTTCTGCAATCTGCTTACATTTCTAAAAACAGAAGAGACACCAGTTAACCTGCTGAAGTACAAGATTCCTTTGATGAAACTACAATACCCTCATTGACAACTTGACTAGGTGGACACTACATTCATACAATGACCTAACCAGTCACTCATGAGGCAGCAGATCAATGCATAAAATCATGCAGATATAAGCCAGGAGCTTCAGTTTATATTCACATCAAACATAAGAATAAAGAAATAGCTACAGTGATGTTAGAGCAGGAAGTAATAACATCCAAATAACGTCTGACCTCTCTTATAAACTCTGCCAATAGAACGGACAATGTTCTATTCTTCTGACATCATTCTGTGTAAACTCTAAAGACTTGTGTAAAATTCCCAGATGATCAGCAGATTATGAAATATTCAAACCAGCCCTGCAGGTGCCAACATCCATGCCATGGCCAAAGTCACACCACACTTAACTGAAGACCAACTGAACTGCTTGTACTATACCTGCATCATTTAATGTATTGTGCTGCTGACCAGTAAATGTGTAAATTACTAATAAATTACCAAAGCATCATTTATTTATCAATCACTGTGTAGAAGAATAAAACACTTTGAGGCTTGATGTAATAGGAAAACACCAACAACTAATTTATGTTGGCCAGAATCGCCACTGTGATGTAGATTATTTTCCTATACCACCACGTCCTAGTGTTTTATTCTTTGCCTAAATACATTTGGGGGAAAAAAAACAAACAAACAAACAAAAAAAACAGGAAATCTGTTGTAAACAAGTACAGTAAGGCATTTTTCCTCACCTCTGTGAGCTCCTTAATACTAATGCTGTTAGCCTGCTGTGCCACTTTTCTCTTTACTTCTTCAATGTTTGCCAGATTAGGAGTAGGAGCTGGGGGAGGCTTGTTGGTGATGGTGGGCAGTGGAGGCATAGGGGGCATGGCTGCCAAGGCTCCCATGTTAGACAATGCCGCAGTCATAGTGGCTGCTGTCATACTGGCCATAGCAGCATTCATAGGCATGTTTGGTATTGGAGGCATACCAGGTATTCCCATTGGGATATTCATGGGCAAGTTGGGAACTGGCAAGGGCAACGGCAAAGACAGAGGTGCTGGAGCAGGAGTTGGCAAAGGCAACTGGAGGATAGCCTTGGGCCTAAGGCTCTCTGGGATGGGCATCCCTGCTTTAGCACACATTGCTGCAGCATTAGCCTTGGCAATCTCCAATAGCTGATCCTTGTCTGTGAAGAAGAAGGATAACATGAACAAGCTGCAAACATGCCTATTCATATTCAGCGACATATAACCACGTCTCAGTGTGTGCACTTACCTAGCTCAGTGAGGCGTGGTGGTGTCTTGCTTGCGCTACGACGTGTTCTTGAAGTGGACCTTCTTTTACGGAGGATGAGGATTGGAGAATGGCTTGGCTCACGCTTCCATCGATCTCGCCTGTCAAAAGAATGACCTCTAAATACGGGTCTCCTCCGACGAGATGCTGAGCGAGATCTTTTAGATCGTGAGTGACGTGCCCTTGAGCGAGAGCGTGACCTTCTCTTTCTGGTAGGGGAACGGGATTTTGAACGTTTGCTTTTTTCTTGACTTTTTGACCTCTTCCTCCGAGCAGGGGAGCGTGATTTAGACCGCCGTTTTCGTACTGGTGATCTAGACTTTGAACGTTTTCTTTTGGGAGATTTAGATTTTGAGCGCTTGGTCCTGGGACGAGATTTAGACCTTGATTTCCCTCGGTGCGTGACTGATCTTGAACGCGATTTCCTTCGCCGGGCAGGGGACCTAGATGTTGATCTCTTTCTTAGGCTTTGTGAGGAGGATCTTGATCTTCGTTTCCTTGTAGGAGATTTAGACTTTTCCCCACCACTAACAGACTTTGATTTGGACCGTGACTTGTGGGTTGAGGAAGCAGACCTAGAACGCTTCCTTCTAACAGGTGACTTAGACACCCTGCTAAGCTTTAACCCTGATTTTTTTAGGGCTGGACTTGGTGTTCGTGATTGTGAGTTATCAGACTGCTCGTTATCATCTGACCCAGAACTCCCATCCTGAGCTAATGGCTCTGATGAAGAGGACCTTGATCTAGATGCATTTTGCCTCCCGGTGCCATCTAAGGTGCTCTTAGACTCTTCACTGGAGTTTTTATTTTTTGATTCAAGTTCTGTTTGTTCCAGGTTTTCATTTGAGGAGCTTTTTGGAGATGGACTTGTGTGTGTCAGTGGCTTCCACCTTTCTGTGGGAGCAGTTTGGTCTATGCCACTGGTGGTTTCTTCTATTTTGGAGTCCGATATCTCCTTATGATCACTTTTATCTGACAAGTCATGGTCTTTGACTGGTGACAAAGAGCTTGACCTGCTCTTAGCTGGAGACTGACTTCTATCTGATGAAAGTCTTCCAATCGAATTAGATCTAGACCTGGATGTGTCTTTTGGGGACAGTGATCTCGATCGCTTACTCTTACTTAATTTTGCTCCTCTAATAAATTTAGGTGAAGGAGTCTTTGAATGGCGAGAACGTGATTTTGACTGCTTTCTGCGCTTTGGAGATCTTGACTCTGACCTAGCTCTACGTGGAGATTTTGACCTCCTTTGTCGAACAGGGGATTTAGATTTGGAGCGCCTAGATCGCAGAGGAGAGCAAGACCTGCTTCTTCTTCTTGGGTTTCTGGACCTTGATCTTGATCGTCTGTTTCTCCTCATTCGGGATCTAGATCGTCTGAGGACCACAACGGACCTTGAACGGGTTCGCCTCCTTCTCCTGATTGACCTTGATCTAGACTTTCGTGTACGGGAGGGTGGCGTCCTCCTGCGAGAGCGTGAAGGCGAGCGCCTGCCTCTCCGAACAGATCTTGAGCGTGACCTTGAACGGTTCTTTCGGCGAGAAATCGATCGTTTCGACCTTGACCGTGAGCGGCGTAGCTTTACAGCAGATCGAGATCTTGTTCGCCGGCTGCGTCGTGGGGACTTCGTCCGGGATCTTTTAGTTCTGGTGTTGGACCTGGAGTCAGACCGATGTCTTCGCTTTTGCGACAATGACTTTGATTTGCGCTTTCGTCCTCGAACAGATCTTGACCGAGACCTGCGACTTTCTGATGGTGACCGTGAAAGCCTTTTTTGGGTGCTACTGTTCCTTCGTGAACTAGAAACAGACCGTTCCAATGATTGCGATTTATCTTTCCTGCGTGCTGATAAACCAGAAGATTTCTTTGGAGTCCTTGAACGACTGTGGCTTGACTTATCAGAATGTGATTGAGACCTTACTCTTGACTCCTTATCTCCCCTTCCTCTCTGATTCTCATGTGGTTCCTTGGCTATTTTCTTCTGCATTAGTTGCTCTTTGTGGACGTTCTCCTGCTTAGGAATTATATCAGGAAGCTCCTGAGCTTTGCTAAAACTTCCATTCTTTTCAATGTTCACATTTTCTGTTTTATTTTCATCGAGCTGTTCCACATTAACAGATTGCAAACATGCATCCAGTAGAGGCTCATCTTCCCGCCACACTGGTTTAATGCTTTCCTCTTTGCTATGTTCAGGTTTGCTAGTGACTTCTGCCTTTTTGTCATCTGATAGTAAGATCTTATCTTTGCAGCTATCATTTGAAGGCTTTATTGGAATTGCTGGTGACTTCTTGTCCAAGCCAGAGGGGTCCAACGCTTGTGAATGCTTCGACTCAGATTCCGATTCAGACTCTGATTCAGACGTACTCGCCGAGTGTGAACGAGAAGAATGTCTCTGTTGCTTTTCTTCTTCCTTTCGTTTCTTTTTCTTCTTCTTTTTCCCTGTATGACGCTTTGATTTTCTGGCTTTGTATTCATCATCATGTGGTTCTGTTCAAAAATAAATAACAACAAAATGAATAATACATGAGGAAAATGTCATGCATTTGTAAAGGAGTAAAAAAAAAAATCAGAATGGGAATTTTGACACTAAAAATAGTTCAGCAAGAAGACAAATTCTTACCTGCAACTGAATTTTTTGCTGATTCTTTATCTTCATCATGATTACCAGACTCAAAATTGGAGGTATCTTCTTTTTTCACACTGCAGTGGAATATCAATTAATTTCAAGGTCTAATAGCAAATATATGTTTATTTTAAATGTACATTAAGCAAACTCTTACCCTGATTTTGTTTGAGACTCCTGGTCTGATTCCACTCCAGATTCAGAGCTGCTATCTTTTTCATCCTTCTTCTTCTTACGCTTCTTCTTACTTTTGTGCTTTTTGTGCTTCTTGTTTTTCTTTCGTGGTGTTTCACTGCCGTCCCTGAGCGCTTTATCTTCACACTGAATAATCTCAGTTGGATCAACACTGTCTGTGATTGAAGGGATAAACAAAAAGAAAAGGAAAAAAGTCACATTTGCATTCACCAATACATTTTACTCATCCTGAAACTAAACCACTGATGTCATTTCAATGTAACAGTAAGATATTCCATTCATTTTTGACCACCAAAAGCATTGAAATATACAAAAAGGCTTCCAATTGACTTGCTTAGCAAAAAGATCTTGAAAGTAAACCATAGGAATTTTTTAGGATTTTTCAAACCACAAAACAGAGAAAATATGAAATTAAATTTACCAACACCGGTGTTCACATCACATTCCATTTCTGCACCCCTGCAGCTGTCCTCTGTTGAGGTCAGTTTCAAAAAGGGGTTTCTTATGAAGTGGATCTGAAAAATGTTGCTCTCACTGTTTACTCTGTTGAAAAAGATAACTCTGTTAGATACAATACAATTAATACAATTAACAATAATCCTGAATACCCCAAATACAATGTATATTACATGTTCAATGAATTCATTGAAATTATCAAGCACATTTTCCCCCATTTCAAGCTAAACTGAAAACATAACTGTTTCTTTTTTATCTAAATTTAATCAAAAACAATTTGACCCTTTAGTCAGTGAATGCTGAGGGGGTATGAATATGCATGACATAAATGCCGATGATGTTATGAAATGTTGATGGCTACTAATTGACAGGAACTTGTTTGGCAGACAATCTACATAATCTAAGGCTAATAATGAGTCACTGCAATAAAGTGAGAACGTGAACTTAGTTGTCTTGAGTGTTTTACAACATTACATCTTACTACAACCCATTGAAATGTGCAACATGATTATGAGTTTCTCATTTCTAAAACTTGATGGATGACATCTTTTGATCATAAAAAGGTGTTGCATTATGGCATCGAGCAAAGAAAACAACTAAGAAGTTTACTGAAACTATAAGTAACTGGGTTAAGAACCATCCAATGCATCAGTAAAAACCTGTAAGGATTGTTGTGGACAATCATTGTTTTATTTTTATTATAGACGCTAGTAAGGAGAGTTCACTTGAATGTTCATAGCAAAAAGGGAAGTACATTTTCTCATGCACAACATTAAGGGAACAAGCTGTCTAATCGTAAGAAAAACACTTATCAGTGAGGACCATCAGATAAAAAGTGTGTCCAGATCAAACATTTTGGCTTTAAGAGAAGACCTTATGCAAGAAAGTACAGGAGAAAGGATATTAGCAGACTGCCTCGCACCTACAAACATGGAAATAGAAGCTTGATAGTGCGTGGTTGTTTTGGAGCAGGGAAGGTTGAACAACCACTGATCCATACTTCAATGCCATGTCTGTCTGGACTACACAACACAACAAGACAATGACCTAAAGCATAGATTTGAGCTCTGTAAGCAGTATTTACAGAGCAATCAGTCAGCTGTAGTATCCGTCACCTATTTATCTACCCAATCACTGCACCTCAATCCGATTGAACTGCTCTGGGATGAACAAGATCAGAAAGAAATATCTAACTAGTGAAGAACAACTATGCCAAATTATACATGGCATGGTTAAGTCAAGTCAAGTTTATTTCTATAGTGCTTTTCACAACAGACATTGTCTCAAAGCAGCTTTACAGAATTGTAAGAGTTAAGGTGACTGGTGTGCAATTATCCCTAATGAGCAGCCTAATGATTGTGGCAAGGAAAAACTCCCTTAGATGTTATGAGGAAGAAACCTTGAGAGGAACCAGACTCAAAAGGGGAACCCATCCTCATTTGACATAAATTGAGACATAAGTATTTTAGCTGAATGTTTAGAGAAACTAACAGTCGGGATGCCAAGAGTGTGTAAAGCTGTTATTTATGTTAAGGGAGCACTTTTCACTGAAAATAAAAAAAAGTTTAACAATTGCATATTTATATATTTGTTTGGTCACAGAAATCTTCACACAGGTTTGACTGTAACAAAAGAACATGCGTATTTCCCTCAAAATAGAGAAGATTAGGTGTTTCCAAACTTTTGACAGGAACGGTAAAGGCGCACAGATTGTGTAGTTGTAACTTTTTCTCTCACTAGCATCTGTCTTACAATCTAAATATTTATTTTCTTCAACCCTTTAATAGTAAATAATTAGCCATAACACACGACAGCCACGAGACGCATTTCTCCTATACAACAGAGTAGCTAACAATACACTTTGAGCTGTTGAGTAACACACACACACACACACACACACACACTATAAATCCCGTTTTAAACGTGGAATAGGACTATCTAAAATAATCTAGACATTAATCATAGACAAACAAATCTGAAGTAAACCAGTTTAGTGTAAATCGAGTGATTGTATAGCAGTGCTGTGGCTACTGTATTAGCGGCGGCTAAATTGCGCCAAAACTTTCAGTCAGAAAACGAGACAGACTCGAACTCAGAAAAGCTGCAAATTATATAAATACAATTTGGGAATAGATACATACTCTATACACGAGACAACTGACCGCTGACTAAAACATAACCACGGAAAATAAGTATATATCGCAAACTGCTGGTAGCCGCTGTGTACCTCTGCGGTCTGGAGCAGGTGCCTTAGCCGTGATGGTGTAGGCGGCATGCTAACGGAAACCGCGTCCAGCGCAAATACTTTTCTAGAATGGACGATGCCAGCGGTCCAGCGATCACCCAAATAGCTTTAAACTCTAAATAGTAGGATAAAGGAAACGCTTACCGCGTTTAAAGCTGAACACACTCGTTTAAGGCTGGGGGTCGTGTTTGTGGACGGTGTGGAACTGAGGCGACCTGATGCAGCATGAACAACGTGTGCTAGCTTGTGTTCCGCTCTCATTGGCTAACCGACTTTACCCATAGAGCGGTACAGAATCGTAGACCATTCAAATACGGTGGTAAAGAAAATACTGTTGAACTGTAAATTGGTTATTTGTGCACATCAGCTTCGAACAGATTTGCAATATTTTGTCGTTGCCTGAAAGCACGAAATCTGCCTGAAAGCAAGATATCTGGCTAGGCCCGGGAGCACCGCTAGCGCAGTGGCTCGATAAAGAGCTAACAGGCGAACAAACGTGTGTAGGAAACCGTCTTTTGAACAAAGTAAGTCTGACGCGAAGCACCGAAAAGCTGGTGGTTATAGACCGCGATTTTAGAGTATAAATGATAAAGCCAGCTAACGATGCAGGAATCCACTCCACTCCTCTCCTCTCTCGGTGAATGCATGCAGCGCTAACAATAGGGGCAGGGTTGCTGAAGCTCACCGGCCTCCTAGCAGGCCAGCTAAGACCTCGTTAGCGCCCTCGATATCCGCGCAATTCTTCCTGAGCTGCGCTGAAACCGCCGCTCTGCACACAATACACCTTCTACAGCGGCGTAAAGGGAGCGAACAACGCGTGCAAACCTGGAATAAACGTCCTCACCTTTAGCTCTGATTTCCGGATTTCTCCCGTGTTACGAAAGCACAGTAAAGTGTCTCGGTGATGGTCGCCATGACATTGTGCGGCGGGTAAATCCTCCAATATCCCACAAGCACGTGCTCTCCGCTCACCTCCCACACACACATGCAGCGCCACCCAGTGACCGTTCACCGATTTACTATTAATCCATCCAACCACTGGGCCACCTACCAGTACCTGATCATGGATCATTTGTACACATAAAGTATAAAAACTTTTTAAACTTCTATTTTATTTCCATTGTATTTGTTTTTGCGGTGTGCATGGTGTAATTAATTAATTAAAACTAATTACTTAATATTAAGTCATTAAACAGTGACCTCTTCTTCTTTCGGTTCCCATTAGGGGTCGGCAGAGCAGATCATCCGTCTCCATACTACTCTGTAGTGGCAACTGTGACAAGGAAAAACTCTCTGAGATGGCATAAGGAAGAAACCTTGAGAGGAACCAGACTCAAGAGGAAACCCATCCTCATCTGGGTTGCACCAAATGTCCATTTATTGCAGATATACGATGTTGCGTGGTACAGTTATGGTGATCAATAGCAAACTGTAGTCCTGAGTCAGTGTAGCAGACTGTTGACATTAACTACAGTCCAAATCCATCCTCAAAGCTCCCGTTCTTACTCAGGAATTTCATGGAACCACCCAAGGCATTGATAAGAAACCGTACCCAGCTGCACAGAGTGGCGTCCAAACGAAGAGGACACTATCCAAAGGCAGGCTTGGACGAAGTGGGAAGATCAGCTGAGGGAAGAGGGGCAGGAACAGTGGTCACTGGAATCTCAGGAGCATGTTTAACTCGACCGAGAGAAAGAGAGAGGGAGAAAGAGAGAGAGGAGGGGTGACTGGAAGAGAATGATATTATTATGTGTCCTTATTGTTGTTTGAAAGTAAGTTAAGGTCACTGTGAAGTTGGGACTCGCTATGACTCGCTATGGCAGCATAAAAGGAAGAACCAGAAGGTAACACAGACATGAGGGCGCTCTGGTATAAGAGACGACCCACCAAAACACCGTCAACAAACCTGAGTGAACGTGTGAGAGTGAGGGGATGACAGCATACAAATATCCCAGTTAACCAAACACTCTATATCCATGATCCCTCCAGATCTGCTCCTTTACCTAAGAAAAATCTACTGATAAAATACTTGACTAAATAAATAAGTTTTCAGCCTTGACTTGAACACTGAGACTGTGTCTGAGTCCCGAACACTGATTGGAAGGCTGTTCCATAACTGTGTGGCTTTATAAGAAAAAAATCTGCCCCCTGCTGTAGTCTTCATTATTTGAGGTACCAACAAATAGCCTGCACCTTTTGATCTAAGTAGGCATAGACGATCATATTGGTACAGAAGTTCACTCAGATACTGTGTTGCCCGTTAAGTGCTGTATACGTCATTAGTAGTATTTTATAATCAATGTGAGATTTAATTTTGAGCCAGTGTAGACTGATTAAAAGAGGGGTGATGTGCCTATAATAAACTTGTTTTCTAATCCTCATCACTCCCAATAAAAATCTCAACATCTTCAGCTCTGCTATCTCCAGCTCCACCACCTGTCTTTTAGTCAATGCCACTGTCTCTAAACCATACAACATAGCAGGTCTCACCACAGTCCTATAAACTTTCCCTTTCACTCTTGCAGATACCCTTCTATCACAAATCACTCCTGCCACTCTTCTCCACCCACTCCACCCTGCCTGCAATCTTTTCTTCACTTCTCTAACACACTGGAATAATTTGCACTGTTGACCCCAGGTACCTAAACTCATCCACCCTCACCACCTCTTCTCCCTGCAACTGGCACCACTCCACTACCCTCTGTCTCATTTACACACATGTACTCTGTCTTTCTCCTACTGACTTTCATTTCCCTTCTCTCCAGCGCGTACCTCCACCTCTCCAGGCTCTTCTTAAATTGCTCCCTACTCTCACGCTTTCTCTAAATCCACATAAACATCCTTTCACCTTCCAAAATCTTGAATAATTTGGTTAAAAACTCTACTGCCATCTCTCCTTAACATTTCCTCGCACCACTGGTTTGTCAATAGATTTTCCACTCTTCATACTCTTAATCTCTGCTTTCACTTCCACCTTACTAATCCTATCCACTTCCTGCTTCACCGTCTCAACATCATCCAACCTTCTCTCTCTCTAATTTTCCTCATTCATCAGCTCTCTAAATACTCCCTCCATCTTCTCAACACACTCTCCTCACTAGTCAACACATTTCCATCTGCATACTTTATTGCTCTGACTTGCAGCACATCTTTCCCAGCTCGGTTCCTCTGCCTGGCTAATCAGTACAAATCCTTTTCTTCTTCCTTAGCGTTCAACTTCTCATACAGCTCCTCATATACCTTTTCCTTTGCCACATGTCCTTGTACTCCTGCCTACTTTTCTCATCTCTTTGCCAATCCCAACTCTGTTTCGCCAACTTCTTTCTCCTTATGCTTTCCTCATTCCACCACCACGTCTCTTTGTCTTCCTTTCTATTTCCAGATGTCACACCTTCTAGCTTTCTCCCTTATTACTCCTGCAGTAGTTGCCCAATCATCCAGCACCTCTTCAGCACTTCCGAGACCCTGTCTGACCTCTTCCCTGAATCTCACACTACAGTCTTTCTCGTTCAGTTTCCACCATCTTATTCTTTTTTCAGTCCTCACAATCCTCATCTTCTTCTTCACCTCCAAAACCATCCTACAGACCACCATCTGCTGTCTAGCTACACTGTCCCCTGCCAACACCTTACAGTCTCCAATCTCCTTTAGGTTGCATCTCCTGCATAGAACATAGTCCACCTGTATGCACCTTCCTCCCCTCTTACACGTCACCCTATGCTCCTTTCTCTTCTTAAAATACATATACACCACTGCCATTTTCATCCTTTTGGCAAAATCTACCACCATCTGCCTTTCCACATTCCTCTCCTTAAGACAATACCTACCCATCACCTCCTCATTACCACTGTTCCCTTTACCTACATGCCCATTAAAGTCTGCCCCAATCACCAATCGTTCATTCCTAGGTACACCATCTACCACTTCATCTAACTCACTATAGAATTTTTCCTTCTTCTCCATATCACAACCCACTTGTGGAGCATAAACACTGATGACATTTTTGAATTAACACATTAAATTTAGTACGTTTTATGCTGGATGCCCTTCCTAGCGCAACCTTCCCCATTTATCCGAGCTTGGGACCAGCACTGAGAGTGCACTGGCTTGTGCAACCCAAACGACTGGGTTGATCAAATTGCTAACTGAATTCTATAAAATTTTTAGGGAGTAAAATCTAAGGTTATTAATGATGCACTACAACTTTAAATAAGATCTGGAGATAATACTGTGAGAACAGTGATTTGGAATCGGGAGAAAAAAGAATATGTGCGGGAGCTGTGAGAGTCTAGTGAGAGATGAGATGCACTGTTTAATCCGCTTTGGTTAATGGATGAGCTTCATCTCCAGATGTTCAATAAACCAAGTTTTGTGATCTCCCAAACTACTTGTTGGTGTTCGAACGGCAGTGGTGAGAAACCGATCGACACATCAAAGTTTCGGTGGAACAATGTGTGTGTGTGTGAATGATTGAATCCTTCATCTGAGCCCTTTGTGTGGTCACAAATAAACAAGAAGGCGCAATAAAGTGCTGGCTAACGTGTCTTTTTTTTATGTAATTCATATTCAATTCTAATTCATGTGTTGTTCTTTTTTAGATAACAGTAAATATCCTCGAGTTTTAATTCAGTGTCAGCCTTCTGTCTTCACTGCTGCAATCCAAGTCGTTGTGTTTTGTTTTTTCAGGAAAACACTTTAATTTCAAACAGCAAGTTTGTTCCTGGTCCTATAGAGCATGAGCAACATGGTCCTAGTTTTCATTTTGACATTTTTAATCACAAGGATAAATAAACTGCCAAAATATTGCTGTGTATAATGCGTCTCCCACCAATGTTTTGCACTTTAGCTAACCGGAAAAGCCCACGGAGCAAAGACGTCACATTCTTACATGAACGAAAGGCAGTTGAAATGATATATATAGAACCTCACCTGCATATCTATCTATCTATCTATCTATCTATCTATCTATCTATCTATCTATCTATCTATCTATCTATCTATCTATCTATCTATCTATCTATCTATCTATCTATCTATCTATCTATCTACTATCTATCTATCTATCTAATTATCCATCCATCCATCCATCCATCCATCCATCCATCCATCCATCCATCCATCCATTCATCCATCCACCCATCCATCCATCCATCTAGCTAGCTAGTTAGCTGTTTAAATAGCTACTGTAGCTAGAAAAGCTAGAAAAGCTTGTAACTGCCCATGAAATATTGTTTATGGTAAATGAACTTGAAACTACCATCTAAAGTGCAAGTGTACAGTGTGCACAGATCAGGAGGTCTAGGCAGAATAAAGATGGTGACTATGAAAGAAGTAGAGCCCTCTTCTACTGTAAACCATTCTGTAACCACTGGTGCAGTGTTCTGAAATTGTAGTCTATCAGACTGTGACTTTTTTGGTCTAGGGGTCACAGCACTGGGTTCTTCTGTCTTAAATTAGACAGCCTTGATGTTAACCTTTAACTATTGTCAAGTTTTGTTTTTGATCCATGCTCTTTCTCCAGCTGCTTTTATTGTTTATTTTGAATTGTCACCTCTATCACTGCTGCTATTTTGTCCTACTTTTATTCTCTCCTGCTATTACTGTGTCTGGATGGTTTATTATATGTCTGGGTCTGGAGGTCTTACATAATCTTAGCTTTTTTGTTTGTTTTCTACTTCTCTCCTTGAAAATAGTCCTGAATGCAATTCCTTGCCACTTGATTGTGTCTGTAAATGTATGCTAATGCCTGCACTCAGAATCTTAATACAATATTCCGAATTAAGTTAGGAACTTCTGAGTGTTCTTTTCCAATCATTTGCTGGATTTGTTGTTGGTTGTATATTCAGTGGTGGGGCTTCTGTTGCTATGGCATATCTGTGTCAACATGATCCTCATGTTTCTGTTTAAGAAAATAACACTTTAAACATGGCAACCCCTGCATTAATGTACCTATTAATGTTTTATGTTTAATGACATAAAACAGGTAGTCTGGCACATTTTATAATTCTAAAGGTTTTTCCAAGACCCACTTACTTAAGGCTGGGGTATAGTCTCTGGATGTTGCATTTCTTTGCTCAGTGCATTGTCAACAGTATTTTGGACTTATTACAACAGTGTCTATGTATACCTTTGGCCGGTGTATTATGCCATCTGGATATTTAATTATGGACAGGACAGATCTGTATTGTTTGGAGCTGTTTTATTTTAGTTTAACCACTGCTGGTGCCAAGTTTTAGATTAAACTGGAAAAACTAAATGTCATTAAGGATGCATTATTTATATTATTGCATTATTTATATTAAGGTGCATATGTAAATTAGTCAGTGCTACAAAAAAAAAAAGCTTCATAGATTGTATTTAAGACAACAAACTCTAATCATAAATCTTATATAATTATCAATGAGTCAAGGCAGAGACCAGTTAATATTTCAGTGTTTTTCGTATGGCAGTTTTCCAAAACACTGGTTTCATTTGGATGTTGTAATAAAATAAAAATAAAAATACAGAAAAAGTACAGAAATTAATCATTGATAGAGTCAAAAAAATCCGCAAAAAACGACATATGAAATGATATCCAGCTGGGGGCAGTGTGAGATCATAGTTTCGTTTTAATAATGAAGCTGCTCTGTGCTCTCAGTGCTCTCAGTACACGTTGTTCTCTGCACTTTTGACCTTTTGGAGCATTTGAGGATAATCTAAATAATTCAGTTTTGTTTTTAAATATTTATATATAATAAACCTTTAAGACGCTTATTGATCATCCAAGAAGAGGCTCAGTGAACAAGCAAATAGTATCACATTTTTCAGTAGTTTCAATTTTAGGAACGTTTAAGTGAGCTAACACTGGATAAACTATATATCTTCAATGCAACTGCTCTTATATTCATTTCTGCATAAATTATTATTATTATTGTGACCGAACTTCTTAAATTTATCACACATGAGAGGGATAAGTCTAAAAACCTGTGACACTTTAGTATGACAGTGCATGACCCTTGCCTAGCTACGGAAAGCCCAAGGGGGAAAAATACATTACATCTTACATGTTGTTGCTTTTGTTGTTTACATTATAATGAGGTAACAAATAGGCTACCTGGTGTATTATATGAAAGCACTTCAGCTCCTTAACACCATTACGCCATGCTTGACTGAATTGAATTATCTGCACTCTAGTAGGCTTTGCTTGAGTGTAGGTAGAAGATGGCATGTCTAGAAATGGAGATTCTAACTCATGGAGACCAGAAACCAACATTTATTTGGCCGGTCAACTGCCACCAGGCACAGGTCTGCCAACAACATGCATGCACTTACAGATTCTGTGCTTCCAAGTGAAATAGACAATTCACATTCCAACCTATACTGACCAGTTATAACATTATGACATTATAAAATTATAGCAGGTGAGTGAATAACACTGATAATCTCTTCATTATGTTAGTGGGTGGGATATATAAGGCAACAAGTGAACATTTTGTCCTCAAAGTTAATGTGTTAAAAACAGGAAAAATAGGCAACTTTAAGGATTTGAGTGAGTTTGGTGGCGGGTCACGACTTTTTTGGCAGCAAATGGGAGATTAACACAATATTAGGCATGTGGTCATAACTGATTCATAACTGTGGTTATGCCTGATCAGGGGCCATTATGTTATGCACACTCAAGTCAATTTAAGAAATTTTTATTGTCATTTCAACTATATATAGCTGGGTGAGGCAACGTTCCTCCAGAACCCTGGTGCTACATTAAAAACATAAAGCTACATAACTAAAGCTACAGGCTAAAGCGACAAGCTAAGGACTAGTAAGTGTCCTCGCCACATACAGTTGAAACCGGTTATGTCGCCAGCCTAGGGGTTTGCCAAAAAGCGTCGAGATAACCAATGATCGAGATAAACAAAAACCAAAATGGCGGCAATATATTAACATGTGCTTAAAATTTCTTTATGTACATGATGTTCGTTAATAAATGAGAATGTACATGCACGTGTTTTTGGAGGTTTTTTACACAACAGCGTTGCCGCGATTTGTTTGATGAAGGCATGCTATTAAAATGTACATACATGTTTGCTAACAACAAAAGGCATATGTGCACTATATGCAGAGATTTACCAGTATACAATACAAACCACCGTCGATTCTCAAAACAAACCTTTATTATATTCTCCAACATTGCAAACACAAAGATCGCTCACAAAATCACAAAAAAGTGCGGGGTGTAGTTCATTTTTACAAGAAGCTAACCCGTGTCAAAATTAAATTTGCGAGTCATTTCACTCTGACACAGCTCACAGCTCAGACACATCAACAAGAGTGAGTGAACTGTCATTGGAATGAACGACCATACGGACCGTGATCACGTGCTACGTGAACTCAGCACATGCGCAGTGAACCAAGTACGATCATTGTGGTAATTACTAAACACTTACCCAATTGTTTTTACAACTAGGAATGAAAATCGTGAAACGTGAATATCGACCGCAACAATCGTCCTTCAATATCACTCACTGTACCGTTTGTTAGTGTTAAAAAATACTTAGATAAGACGCCCACTAATATAAGACGCACCCTGGGTGAGGGATACGTAAAACTTTGTATAAGGCGCGTCTTATATACGCGAAAATACCGTAGTGAGATGGTGAAGTGGCATCGATAACAAATATTATCAAAAGCCGCAGATTGGTCATGGGGATCGAGATAACCGGCGTTAAGTGGCAAATTTGACCCTCTTTTGTGCTCGAGATAGGGTACGGCGACATAAAAGAATCGACATGACCAATGAGAAAATGCTAAGACAGAGAGAATTTGGCCGTTCCACTTCAAAAACGTCGACTTAATAGGGTTGGCGAGTTAACCGAGGTCAAGGTAAGTGGGTCGACTGTAAAGTGCATTGTGTGCAACCTGGTGCAAACAGTGCAAGACCAGACAGTACAAAAGACAACACAAGACAGTGTAGGACAATACACAAATCACAAAGTAGCACCACCAGTATACCTACTGTGTATTATACAGTGCAGTGTGCAAGACAGAACTGGATACAGGAGTGTAAAAAAATAAAAACACAAAATGTAAACATAGGTTTTGCAAAACATCAAAAGCAGCAGTCAATGGATGTTCAAAAACAGCATGTAAACAGTTGCATACTTATAAATAATATAATATGGGTGGTGCTGAAGACATGGATGCGTGAAATGAGTGCGTGTTTGAGTTCAATTTGTAGCAGTTCAGTAGACACAGTTGAGTGAGTGTGTGTGAGTTCAGTTCAGGTCTGTGTTGTTAAGGACTTTGATGGCTTGGGAAAAAACTGTTGCACAGTCTGGATGTGAGGCCCGAATGCTTCGGAAACACTTTCCCGATGGTAGAAGAGTAAAAGTGTGTGTAAGGGGTGTGAGGGGTGTGTGGGGTTGTCACAATGCTGTTGGCTTTGCGGATGCAGCATGTGGTGTAAATGTCTGTGATTGGGGGGAGAGAGGCTCAGATGATCATCTCAGCTGTCCTCACTATCCTCTGTAGGGTCTTGCGATCTGAGATGGTGCAGTTCCCAAACCAGGCAGTGATACAACTGCTCAGGATGCTCTCAATGGTCCCTCTGTGGAACATGGTCAGGATGGGGGGAGGTAGATGGGCTTTCCTCAGACTTTTTAGGAAGTAGAGACACTGCTGGGCTTTCTTGGTGATGGAGCTGGTGTTGAGTGACCAAGTAAAGTTCTCTGCCAGATGAACACCAAGGAATTTAGTGCTCTTGACGATCTCCTCTGAGAATGCTGTTCCCGATTCGGACTGACTGAGGTCTCCCAGTAGGGAAGTCCAGGATCCAGTAGGCTCAGCTTCTCAATCAGGTGCTGATGGATGATAGTGTTGAATGCTGAACTGAAATCTATGAACAGCATTCGTACACATGAATCTTTATTGTCCAGGTGGGTGGAGGGCCAGATGGAGGGTTGTGTAGATGGCATTATTTGTGGAGCGGTTTGGACAATACGCAAACTACATTGGGTACAGTAAAGGGTGGAAGCTGGGTCTTGATGTACCTCATGACCAGCCTCTCGAAGCACTTTCTTCGTGATGGGTGTGAGTGCGACGGGACGATAGTCATTGAGGCAGGAGACTGTAGATCTTTTTCAGCACAGGGACGATGGTCGTCATCTTGAGGCATGTAGGAACAACTGCGCTGCTCAGCGAGATGTTGAATATGTCGGGGAAGACATCTGCTAGCTGTTCAGCACATTTCCTGAGCACTCTGCCAGTAATGTTGTCTGGTCCAGCAGACTTCCGTGGGTTAACTCTGCATAAAGTTTTTTCTCACTTCAGCTGTGGTTAGTCAGAGCACCTGGTCGCTAGGAGGCGTCAAGGTCACAAGCAGGTGAAGTTGTCTTGTAGTTCGTGATCGCCTGGATGTTCTGCAACATGCACCGGGTGTCTCCACTGTTGCTGTTCTCAAACCATGCATGTTAAATAACCACTAACCAGAAACCCATATTTAACCCTTATTTAGAGTATATCAAGTTATTTTTAGATAGATATTTAAATTGATATTTATCTCCTACATAATTAGCTCTATATTCATTTTAGATTTCAAACAATCTTATATGCAACATTAATGTTTTTAAAGAGTGATGACATGACAGTGTAAAGTATTTTATGTTTCCTACTTCACCCATGATAAATTGTTATCTAAAACCCATAAAGTCTCTTTGACAACATTGCATTAGCATTTATTAGTCATCACAGCACCCAAATGCTAACAAATGACGATGACTATCTTTCAATTACAGTGACAACTTATTCAAAGCTGTTATTTCCTGTAAATTTGCATTAGTAAGGATGATTAAAAAGCTATAATCTTCTTTTATTTGAGCAAACAGAATGACATAGTGTGTAGTAGCAAGCCTGGGAGTGCATTTTCTGTACAATGCAAGAGATCCACTTCTGTCTTGTTTACTCCTGAAATATACTGCACTTCATGTGGCCAAATAGTTGCCGTAGGCTACACATCCCCTTCTAAATCACTTGAAGTTAGATGGAACGCTTATTTAGGGTAACACTAGTACATCTGAGGGCACAAAACATGGTTTGTTATAACTGCAGCAGTTTGACAGACATTTAATCCAGACAGGTTGTGAACGGGAGTGCCGCATTAGATTGAGTTACCCAGTCCACATAAGGGAAGCTGCAATTAGACCATGTAAGAAGAGAGGTGGTGTGGTCTCTGGCAGAAGGTTGAGAGGTGAACAGTGTATTATTACTAATCAGTGCAACGGAAAGCCCACTTCAGACAATCAGAGCCCAAATTAAAAGTGACATCAAGGCCATTAAATTGTATTGAATGCCATTATTCCTTTCTGCTTTTAATGTGGGAGATTTCAAGTTATATGTAGATTGACAGCAGTGTTGGTTTACATCATTAGCAGAAATAGCCGTGTAAAGTGATTCAGGTTGTTTTGTCATTCTCGAGTTCAAGCTCTTATTGTCCTTCACTGCATTAGATACATACTGCACATACAGTTTGTTTAGTTTTGCACAGTATGTTTTTTGTTTTTGAATCAGATAAACAAACAATTGTAAGTGGTTGTGTACTTACAATTAATTTATGCTTTAATGAGCGTGTTTACTAGTCCCCCCAAAATCTTTTATCAAACAGAGTATTTAATGAAAACAAAGAAATGTACATCCATTCAAAAAAGAAAAGGGAAAATGTTATTTTAATTTTGTTTTTTTGTTAGCGGTGCAAGAAAG
This sequence comes from Silurus meridionalis, assembly GCF_014805685.1. Classification (NCBI taxonomy): domain Eukaryota; kingdom Metazoa; phylum Chordata; class Actinopteri; order Siluriformes; family Siluridae; genus Silurus; species Silurus meridionalis. The sequence continues at coordinate 14,964,117 of NC_060886.1, forward strand.
TTTTTTTTTAACAATCCATGAGTATTAGGAGTAACAAATATGTGCGATTGCAGACATTATCAACAGTGTCAAATAGGCTCCTGTTTTTTTTTACCTCCACCTCCATTCAGCCACCTCCATCCGCCTGCAGTCATAAAGATAACAAAGAAAGACAGATTTTAGTCAGACATTCTTTATATATGGCTTTAAAATGGAATAACCTTTGGGTGTACAGAACGAGTGCAGAACAGTGAGATGGAGATTGTTCAGGTAATCGCGGTAGACAGCTCGCTGGTGTGGATACTCACATTCATTTACTTCAAAAGCTTGGAGGACACAGCTCAGGGCACCTCAGCCCTCATTCCATTCCTGCTCGCAAACTCGGCATTAAAACGAACCCAACTAAAATGAATAATTATTCAAACAATTTCATTTTATTTTTCACTTTGTATTTTGACATTTCTAGTGCAGTTAAATGTGTAATTAGGGCAATCATTTATTCATGTGGAAAAAATAGCAGTACTTTCACCCCCTGACTGTTTAGGGTTTGAGAAACATTGATGGGGGGTCTATTCTCAAGCCCACACATTGGAAAATTATAAAAATTAAAAACATAAATGCATACTATTACACAAGACCATAGTCAAGCCTGAGAGCTTATAGGGAAATTATGTTGGAAACATAAAGGTAAATAACTTTTATCCCAATAGCAGAAAATAATAATAAAAAAATGTATATCTCAGGGGGATTATTCTTTGTTTGTTTTATCTTGCATGCTTGAAGTTTTGATTATTTTATTTCTTGTTTTGTATTATTTATTTGCCAACAAACATGTCCCTGTCTCTTTTAGACACTGTGGAATAGAATAATTAGGGACCTTTTAATATTTGTTATTGCTTTTATGTGGGCCTCAGTGTGTGAAGGCTCTGATGTGCTATGAATACACATTAATCAGATTAATAACAGTATTCCTGTAATGAAATGGGACATGTTTTAACAAGGGCTTATATATAATCTTGGCTTTTGGGGCTCTTCAGTGTTTAATAATAAAAATACAACAACAACAGATGGACAGTGTTGGTCAGCAGGGAATGTAACATGAATTGAAGTTTGTTTTCTAGCAAGTCTGGTTGAAACTGGGTGCAACTGACTAGAAAATGATTGACACTTTTTTCTTTTATATGACAAGATCAAGATTTCAAAAACTCTGATAGCAGATAAGCTTATTATACTAAGGCTACAGTTGATCATAGAAATGTTAATGTCATGTGTGGTGACACTCCACAGAAAACTTTTTCCATCCAAACTATGAAAAAAAAGTCTGAAATGGAGCATTAACCTTAAACACTGTAATATCTGAAGTGCCCACGTTATCATTATTGTTAACTTACAGAGGGTTCATCTCTCACTCCAAGGATTATGAATGATGAATAGAAGGTTTGATTTTACGCAGTTTTACAGAAATATTACTAAAACCACATTATCAAGTATATAATGGGTTGTAGTGTTGTAGTACTTTGTACTCCAGTTGAATAAAATGTTATCCTTGCACATGCACACTATGGAGGTGTTACTATCACATATAATATAGTATCTGATGTTTCTGAAAATTAAAGCTATATGTATCCATTTTTGGTTATAGTAATATTTAACTAATAATAATAATAATAATGATGATAATAATAATAATAATAATAATAATAATAAGAAGAAGAAGAAGAAGAAGAAGAAGAAGAATATTTTGAGGATACCCATTAAGGTGTGAGTTTAAGTCATATTTTCAATATTATTTTAGTGTATTATATATTTAATATTTTATGTAAGCATTTATTTGATCAAATTCTATAATCTTTTGACATTCAGTCTATTTATTCAATGTTTAATTTGTGCCATTTTGTAATGCAGTTTGAACTACATTTGGTATGTGCTAAATGATGAGTAAATTGTGCTATACATGTGCTATATTAATAAAGATGATTATTATTACAACAATCAATAAAACTGTGGTAATTTAAAGCTCATATATAAAATTAAAGTTAACTTTTTTTTCATATTCTTTTTAGGATTTTGGTTTGGCTTCACTAGATCTATGCCAAACTTTTGGCACCTGTACATCAACATATATATAGTCCATGTGCTCAAAACTGCATTTTCAGGTGTTTCATATATATATATATATATATATATATATATCACTCAGGAGTAATTGAATCCTGCTGAATTGATTAATAAACTCTTCCAGAGTAATAAAACTCTGTCCAGAGTAATAAGCAAACTAAATTGGGGAAAACAGCTGAAAAGTATTTGGTCCAATCTAATTTATGTTCATTACTGCTGGCCTCCTGACAACCAAATCCTTGGTGGTGAAACATTTGCTAATTGCTTAAATTATGTAGGTTTTGTATATGTGTTTGTGCATGTGTGTGCATGTTTGTGTGTTTACACCAATTATTTAAAAAGTTGTTTATTTAATGAATAGCTATTCTTAGCTTTTGGCTTTTGGACATTCTGTTTGCAAAATGTTAGCTTTCTCTTCTATGCTGTTGATATGCAGTTCATCCACATTCAGCAGCACAGCTACACAAAACTGAAGAATGTACTAAAGCTAACACATTTACCTAATCTTTAAACAGAATCATACAGGTTGAATACAAGAGTGTTTGCTAATGATACTTGAGTCCCAGCTGACTATATTGCAACACCATGGGGGAATTTGAAGTGAAACTAGCATTAGCATGGATAGAATGATATTTTCCTGACTTTATGGTCTGCATTATAAAACCCTGAGTCATTTCTCACTTCAATATTCACTATTTATATCCCCCTACTTCAACATAAATATATTTTATTTTATCCAACTGCTAACTAAATACAACAATCAAAAAAAGAAGTGAGAATTTGTTCCTACTAAAGGTCAGTTCATACCGAAAACTTTTGTTTTACTCTTAGGCATCAATATAAATATGGAACCATATATTCTGATGCATTTTACATTTCATCAGTGTTTTTTTAAGCCCATATTAATAAAGCTATTACAAATCTAAGCTAACATTTTTGTATTTACATAAAAGTCTATTAGAATATGAACATCATTATGGATACTTAACATCAGGGCAGATTTTGACTCCTGATTTTTTGCTGCATTTTCGCATTCTCTCATGGGTAACACTAACACTAATATATTAACACAAAATCTAAAGGCAGAGACAAAAACAAAATTTACTTTAACCCTGTCATCCAGCTGGCTATTTATAACACTAACATGTACACTCCTTGGCCAAAAAATGGGCCAAGCTCAAAGTGACAAATATTAAGCTTTTAATGATCTTAACAACAAATCACTGGTCAGAAAACTGACAAGAATTAAACAAATGCTCTCCTGAGACCTCCTGTACTAGCATTTGCTTGTTCATGTTTGCTGCAGTAAACTGTTTGGGCAAAAGCTAGAGACAGGGAAATTCACTTATCCAGTCATCTTGTATACAGTGGTGAAATTATGATCATTATTAAGATGTTTGATGCCAAATGAACACATAAAACACATGTCTGGAAATACAACATTTTCAAATAATATATTCTGGGATGTTTTTTTCCCCTTAAAAGATTAGTCATTATTTTTCTTATCTGCCACACATTTTGCTCATGCAGCCAATCAAAGGGACTAATAACATCCTCGTAAATGGAGCCATATCCATCTAATTAATGTTCTGTTGCAATTTTTACCACTTGCCTCCTTCACTAGTGATCTTAAAGAAATGTAGCTAGTTCACAATTTGCATTTGCTTTTGTGTTACAAAAATATGTTACCACTAGTAAGAGGTAATGAGCTTCCTGTTTGGTAGTCTTCTGAGTCCTATGAAAACACTAATTGTTTAAAAACCATCAAAATAACATATAGTATATACTAACTTTACCAAACAGTGAAAACATGTACTCTTTCAAGACATCTAGATTTAACTAAGATAAATAACCTATAATCACTATCTATATTAACTATGTGAACTACAGCTAGTTCAGAATGTGACAGACTGCATCCTTACCAGCAAAGTCAGCACATTACCAAAAACAAAAACAAACAATCAGAACATTTGAGTATCACACACAAAAACTAAAAGTGATTTCAATTTATGAACATAATCACGTTTATGCACCTCCTAATTATCATATGCACCTACTGATTTGACAGTGTTTATCAAAATTACTGGCACAGCATATTTAGTTGATAATTGTGTTTCCATTGATGAAAGACGTCATTTTTTCTCATTAGCTAATGAGAGACACTCAGTTGAACTGCATAAACATCCAAGGAATAGATGAAGTCACAGAAAATGTGACAGAGGAGGCTTGTAATAATAAATAATTTGCTTAATGTAAGTACAAAGAGGGCATATTGGCAAGCCACAGACAGCATGCATAATGAGCTAATAGTTCACTGTTATACAAAGATACAATATGAAGATGGCATGGATTGATGAAAAAAATGACACAAAGTGGCTATGAATCTCTGGTAGTTTGGCAGATTAATCCATTTTCCCCACTGATTAGATTTTTATCCTAGTTTCTTCAGTCACTGCATCTTCTGTGTGCCAATATCCGTCATTTCCATTTTAATCTTTCTTGTGATGTTTAAAAAAGCTAAATTGATATGGTGCGATATTTAAGGTAATATGAACTGTGTAGTAAATCCTGCAGGCTAACTGAGTTAATATCTACAATACATATGGAATTAGAAATGAAAAACATCATGTGTACCCAAGCGCCTGTGGCAATAACCACCTCTGTTATGATCAATTCAGAATTCATTGGCATTCATATGGCATTATGGTGCACCTTCAAATCAAAACTAGCACAAATATTTTCCCATAAATCTACTTCCTGATGAAAGAAAAGGATGTATTTCCCTCATGTATTGATCAACCTATTTTTTTTTTCATTTTAATCCCCAATTCTTGATCTTTCATTATGTTGTTCATATGGGCAGTTTTTACAGATGTGAGTTTTGTTTATGGTTATTGTGCACCTTACTACACTACAGTGCATCTGAAATCCACAGTGCTGATGTTGCAGCCTTATTCCAAAATGGATTAAAATAATTAATGATTATATATTTTTATTATTATAATACCCCTAAATTACAACGTGAAAGATGTTTGTTTGAAATCTTTGCAAATTTATAAAAAAAAAGAAAAAAATCTCATGTACATAAGTATTTACAGCCTTTGCCAGGACACTCAAAATCAAGCTCAGGGTCATCCTGTTTACACTGATCATACTTGAGATGTTTCTACAATTTTATTGGAGTCTACCTGTGGTAAATTTAGCTAATTGGACATGATTTGGAAGGCACACACTTGTCTATATAAGGTCCCACAGTTAAGCGTTTCTTTTTGGAGAGGAGAAACTTCCAGAAGAACAACCATCTCTGCAGCACTCCACAAATCATGCCTGTATGGTAGAGTGGCCAGATGGAAGCCACTCTTTGGTAAAAGGCACATGTCAGCCCTCCTGGAGTTTACCAAAAATGTGCCTTAAGGACTTTCAGACTATGGGAAACAAAGATTTGGCCAGGATGCTAACCATTATGTCTGGAGGAAACCAGACACCGCTCATCACCTGGCCAATACCATTCCTACAGTGAAGCATGGTGGTGGCGGCATCATGCTGTGGGGATGTTTTTCAGTGGCAGGAAGTGGGAGACTAGTCAGGATCAAGAAAAAGATGAATGCAGCAATGTACAGAGAAAACCTACTCCAGAGCGCTCTGTGAATGTCCTTTAGTGGCCCAGCCAGAGCCCAGACTTGAACCCGATTGGAAATCTCTGGAGAGATCTGAAAATTGCTGTGCACTAATGCTCTCTATCCAACCTTATGAATCTTGAGAGGTTCTGCAAAGAAGAATGGAAAAACAAAAAAAATAATAGGTGTGCCAAGCTCATAACATCATACTTAAAAAGACTTGAGGTTGTAATTGGTGCCAAAAGTGCTTCAACAAAGTATTGAGCAAAGGCTGTAAATGCTTATGTACATGTGAATTTTTTCTTATGTACATTTTTTATTTTTTAGTGTTACGGTCAGTTGTTCACATACCGTTTTACAACACATTGTGTAACACAGTGTACTGTGAACCACACTCTGAACCACACAAAAGCTGAGAACTTCAAGGAAAGCTGAAAGCTTTATATCTTCTATTGTTTTTTCTTTCTCCAATTCACTTTTTTCTCCACAGCAGGCAGAATCTTTCTTAACCATACATCGCCACATTTTCAAGTAAAGCCTTGTTTACAATTACATATCTTCTGAACACAATAGATCAACATGACACCATCAAAACTGAACAGCAGGTTGTATAAGGCGTTATCTTACAATTTAAGTAAATGTATTGCTCGCATGTGGTGTGGGTCCTCACTAGTTTATTTTTGGCTTAAGTAACACGATCTTCTGTCTGCCTTCACTGTTAGAGAAATAGCAAGAATTTCAAGAATTACAAGAACCAGCATAAATATCAAGAAGGTAAGTAAATTAGACAAAATATTGAAAATTGATTTTTCTTGGCAAGTATAAAAAAAGCATTTTTCAATTACTGAAGTCTGCTAACATGTGTTAGCAGTAGTATTTATTAGTATTCAAGGATGGAGGAGAAAACAAAGTCTTAGTGAATAATAACTAAGTAACCAATTTGGTCCTATGCAAGACAAGGTGTTTATTTTCACAGCACCTGCCTCAGTGGGTGACTAAATATTAGGCTATAATAAATTTCTTTATGTAAAACTATGCATAAGAAATACTAATTTCTTAAGTGAATAAGTAATTCAAATTTTCTTCTCATGTACATATATTGATAAATACCCAGTGTAAATTACTAAATTATGTGATGCCTAATCGAAATAAATAATCAAATCATACACTATAAAAGGTAATGCATCAGAAAACTGTAGTAACTCCTGTAAATGAAATGAGTCAGATCCTGGTTTTATAAAAAAAATGAACACAAAGTTTTTCTGATGATTTATACTCTACTGTACCTTTCCCTTATCTTCTACATGTCTAAGAGACTCATTTTGGTTGAAATGGTACACTAAATGCAAATGTGCTTCCTGGCATATAGTCCTATATTTAGCCCTAAATGGATCACGCATAAAAGCTCTGAGCTGGTGTGCTTTGGGTTCATGTTGCACCACACAAGTCACATTTCAGCGAACTTTTCTTTAAAACCCTTGTTCGTCATATAAAAAAAAAATACCTCTCCCTATCTATTCTATTTTTTCTATTATTTGTCCTTGTTCTCCTCATCTCCTTTTCTCCTCGAATATTGATGTTCTTAAAAATACCATTGAGAAAAAAAAGGATACAATGTATTTCTCTAATGCTATCTAGAGTTATGGAGATAGTGTTTTCAGTCTTATTTGGATACAGAATAATAGCACAGACTGTAGTTGAAAACCAATCTCATGCTTTCAAAGTGGAAAATGCTGCCTTTCAGAGAATTCATCAGCATGCATGCATGTGTGTTGCTAGTCCATGTGATGACTGACCAATCTGTTTAGCAGGTGTGAAGTACAAAAGTTTTTTATGTCAGCTGGGTTTCTGATTTCTGGTTTATTGTGGAGCTTCACTGTATTATGCTGAACCAAAAGTGCATGCATTAATTTGAGATTTCTGTTTTTTTACCTCACTGGAATGCTCAGTTGCTTTGATTTTAATAAAGCACTATTAGTAACGTTTATAAAATTTTATACCCATCAGATGCAGCTATTTTACTCCCATAAGACCCTATATATGGTTTACAGAAATCACACCAACCCTACAGAGTGCAAAAGAGGTATAGCGGAATAATTAAAACAATTAAGGGCTGTCATAGTTCAGTGACCTATCCAGGGATTATATGACAGCTTCTTCTAGCTAAGATGCATATTTATATAATTCGTACAATCAGTACATTTTAGGCAATGAAAAAACCTTAAGAAACCCAAAATGTGAAATCTTCTGAGGCTGAACGATATTGAAAATGGTCGAGAAAGAGAGTTTGATTAAAACAAGTGCCGTTGTTAATAAACTCATCAGCAATGCAGCTTTTAGTGCATGACTAATGAACATCTACATCAGTCTGACACTCTCAGAAATTGCTCATAGCTCTAGTCAGAGCTTTAATATAGTTTTATGTAGTTTTCTCACTTAGTCATGCTGTGGTCATTCTGTAATAATGATAATAATAATAATAATAATAATAATAATAATAATAATAATAATAATAATAAAACAAAAACAGTAGTCAATATTTTACATCTGAAAGCATCTTTTTATTCTTGGGTCAACTACTTCTTTAATTGGTTAATTTATTTAAAACTGTCACATGTAGAGTGAAAAAAACGAATGATGAATTCTGGTTAATAATGAATTATTTTTCACTGTACAACTCTCAGGTAAATGTCTAAAACCTGGTGGGCTTTACATTATTGCAACATGGCAATAGGATGCATTCTTTATTGGATTTAATAAAACAAACTTACATCGTTCATGTTTTTTAATTCACAACACTACGATAGACTAAGCAGGCTATCAGCTCAAAGCCGCTGGGTACAAGGGGTAACTTGAGTTCATTCTGTACATGCAGCAGCACAGCAAACGCATGAGAAGGCAGTCTCTGCTGTTGCTGGCTGATGATGCCCCATGTTGTAGGAAATATGCAGGAAAAAAATGTGAATCAGTTACTAGATGAAAGAATACTGCAAAAAAAAGAACAGACAGTGTTATTTATCTTATAGATGTTATCCTGTTGATATAACAGATTAGGTGGGGTATGTACTAACACATTTCTATTTTAAAAAGTCACAAGGGAACTAGATGTAGTTAGATATCCTCCCTTGTCATTAAATGAGTGAATGCGCCTTGCAACTCACTCTCATGAAAAATTCATACGAATTGTAATGAGCAACACTGATGTTTTGAATCAGAAAATGTGATTACTGCCTTACCCTACCCTTTGCCACAACCTTAACCAGTGATATCTTTTTATATGTAGATAAATAGATAGCTAGAGAGAACAAGAACGAGAAAGAGAGACAGGGAGAGAATATAAAAATTTATGGATACACTGCAAGCTATCTTGTAAACAGTCTCAGCAGTCTCATTGTCTTAGTGTGAATGAACGTTTATCTTTAGCCATGCTTCTTTTGAATTCAGTGCTTATCGTTGCCTGTGGTCATTAATGAAAGCATTTTCTCTGAGTTGACAGATGTTCAGGTCTCTGTGCAGTCTTGTGATTGATAGCTAAGCTGAATACCTGGTGCCACTCAGATGGACACTGGCGCGTGTGAGCTAGAACACAAATAAACCACCAAACAGAAAGACAGATTGTAACAGCAGTGCAGCTCCATGACTCTCAAATCATTAGCTGTTAGATAGAGCATACACTTAACTTACTTGCACAGCACATATCTCTGGAGAGTTTGGTCTGTAGGAAGAGGTCACCTTTACAGAGTAGGTATTGATCTACCTGTGTCCCTATCTGAGCTGCCTAGGTGAGTCTGGAACAAAGTTACTCTCCACTGGGAGAAGTACAGTTCGAAGAAATGTACCACTGGCCAGAACAAAGATGAATAAAATCTCACTGGTTACTATGCCACCCAAAGAAAATCTCACTTAGACAATTAATTTGATTGACCTGGAAAGGCTAGAACCATTACATAACCAATAGCCTTGTGGCTCCACATTCATAAGCCTTTCAACTGAATGAAAGAAAACAAACATAGATGTGAATCAATAATACACAATCGCTTAAAGCAAAATCGCTTAAATTGCTCTGAAGCAAAAAGAAAAATCATATAAAACCATTTAAACTCTTGTTTGCCATGAAATGCAATGCTAGTATAAATCAGACAGATAATTAACAGCAACCAGCAATACTCCAGCAATCATCGGCATTGCTTGAAACCAAGTTGTTGTAGACGTTGTGCATTGCAGACTGGATCCCTCTATGTCAGTGCAAATACTGGCTAGGTAGAGCACAGGAAAATAAGAACAAGAGAAATACAACATCAACAACAACAACAAAAATAAAAAAAACACAAACACAAACCAAAACTACAATTGACTGTTTTCCTTGAAAGACTCACGAACAATTATTTTTTCCATATCTAAAAGAAAAGGGGAAATTTTCACACATTTAATATATTAGCAACATTATGATGAGCCAACTAAAAAAAAAAAAAGGACAGAAACGTACCCAAATCCAGCCCAGCAGGCTGGCAAAGAAGGATGAGTAAAGCTGCAGGTCTAGTGCCAAGAATGCAGTCACCAATGGATGCAGCCAGTAGGAAACAGGAATGGCGAAAGCAATTACATTCAAAGCAGCAAAACACCCACTGCCAAAATGGTTAAAAGGCCACAGCCAAAACAGCAAAATGATCACGCCTGAAGCAACAAAGCAAATGTGTCTGAAGCAGTTAAGCAAGTACAAAGGGAAAAAAAAAAAAAACAGCAGCTGACTGTCTCTAGAAAAAGAAAAATAAGTCATTATAAACTAATCAGTACAATTATAATAAAGAAATTAAACCTGATCAAGGCATCACACAGTAATTAGTTGGACTGCTAACCCAAATGCCACACCGGTCGTAAGGCTCAGAGCCGATGATTTCTCCCTCAAATGGGCAGCTAAGAAAAGTTTTCCCCTGGTTGAATGGAGAACTGTCCAAAAGATTTCCTAAATGACCACAGATAAACCAGTGGTGCAACACTACCATGACTAAATAATAGATAAAGATTTTTGTTGATTGTGAGTGTGAGACGCGCACCACGCTCGTAACCTCCTCGGTTTCCATGGTAATTCTATTTACTTTCGTTTTCACAGCACCATCAATGATTTTCTTGGGACATGTTTCAAGATTTCTAGTTAAATAAAAATATAAAACTAAAAAAGTTTTTGCTGCACTGAACAACGAGAGCGACCGAGTGATAAGTCATTAACTAAGCGACTGATGCGACCCTCCGCCGAAAACAGGACACCGGTAGCGTAGGTTTGCTCGTGCCTTCGAAATTTGCTCGTGAAATAGGGTAAAATTTTGCGAGCGAGTTTGCTCGTATCTCCGTTTGCTCGTACAATAGGTTGCTCGTACAACGGGTTTTACTGTATATATATATATATATATATATATATATATATATATATATATATATATATATATATATATATATATATATATATATATATATATATATATATATATATATATATATATATATATATATATATATATATATATATATATACATACATACATACATACATATATATATATATATATATATATATATATATATATATATATATATATATACGTATATATATATATATATATATATATATATATATATATATATATATATATATATATATACATACATACATATATATATATATATATATATATATATATATATATATATATATATATATATATATATATATATATATATATATATATATATATATATATATATATATATATATATATATATATATATATATATATATATATATATATATATATATATATATATATTCTGAAGACATAGGAGAGATGCCATGTGCAACAGCAAGCTACACATAACAACACAAGTTACCTATGCATATGTGTTCATAATAAACTAGAATGTTTTGGATTATTTAAAGTAGCCACCTTTTGCATTAATGACAAATTTGCACACTCTCGGCAGTCTCTCAGTCAGCTTCATGAGGTTTTTGGTTCACAGGTGTAGCTGTAACAAGAGTTTATTTATGTAATTTCTTCCCTTCTTAAAGCATCCATTGTTTTTGTACTGAGCAAAGGCCTACAGTACTGTGCAAAAGTACCAGGCAGGTGTGAAAATATGTAAAGAGTTTATTTTTATTTAATTAACAAAAAGGAAAATATCTGAACAGACGGGAAATCCAAATTTCCAAACAGCATAAATGAATCTAGATACACCTGCACACATTTTTTGAAAGAACTTCAGAGGTAGGTTGTTCCAAACATCTTGGAGAAATAACCACATATATATCCAAACTCAAACTTTGACTCTGTGTGGGCCAAACAACCACATCCAAGACAATCTTTGTTCTCCTCTAGGGTGGAGATAGTTCTCAATGACATTTGTTTGGGGTGGCTGTCCTTTTGCAGAATAAATTTAGGGCCAATCCAATGCCTCCCTGATGGAATTCCTCAGAATTCAGTATTACTATTTTATGTGTTGTTGCTGTGCTCAGTCTTGCCAATGTGTATGACCTCACCTTTGGCTGTACCTCATCCAGTTGTAAGCTTTCTACATAGCTGTTTCTGTTTTACTTAAGTGACTGTGTTTCAACCTACATATAAAATTGATGATCATTAGCACCTACTTGGTATAACTGGTTAATTATATACCTGACTCTGATCCTTCAAATGATCTGACTTTGTGCAAGTGGACAAAGGCTGTAACTATTAATTTGATTTATTTTATTGAAAATATACAGTGGAAAAGGGTTCACAGCAATGTACTTTTTTCCCACATTTTGTTACATTGCAGCCTTATTCCAAAATGTATTAATTTCCTTAAAACTGTACAAACAATACCCCATAATGACACTGAAAGAAGTGTTTGAAATCTTTGTAAATGTATTAAAAATAAGAAAAAAAATAAAATGTACATAAGTATTCACAACCTTTGCTCTGTACTTTGTTGAGGCACCTTTGACACCAATTTCAGCCTCATGTCTTTTGGGGTATGATGCAACAAGCTTGGCACAGATATTTTTGGGCAGCTTCCTCAAGTTGGATGGAGAGCGTTGGTGCACAGCCATTTTCAGACCTCTCCAGAGATTTTGAATCAGGTTCAAGTCTGGGCTCTGGCTGGGCAACTCAAGGACCTTCTCGGAGTCGTCCTGTAGCCAGTCCTTTGTTATCTTGACTGTGTGCTTATGGTTGTTGTCCTATTGGAATATGAACCATCGCCCCACTCTGAGGTCCAGAGCACCTGGAGCAGGTTTTCATCAAGGATGTTGCAGTACATTGCTGCATTGATCTTTCCCTTGATCTTGACTAGTCTTCCAGTTCCTGCTGCTGAAAAACATCCCTACAGCATGATGCTGCCACCACCATGCTTCACTGTAGGGATAGTATTGGCCAAGTGATGAGCGGTGCCAGGTTTCCTACAGACATGGCACCTGGCATTCAGGCCAAAGGGTTCAATGTTTGTTTCTCTTGGTCTAAGAGTTCTTTAGGTGCCTTTTGGCAATCTCCAGATTGGCTGTCACGTGCCTCTTACTGAGGAGTGGCTTCTGTCTGCCCACTCTACCATACAGGCATGATTGGTAGAGTGCTGCAGAGATGGTTGATCTTCTGGAAGGTTCTCCTCTCTCCACAGAAAAAATGCTGAAGCTCTTTCGGAGTAACTATTGGGTTCTTGGTCACCTCCCTGGCTAAGGCCATTCTTCTGCTCAGTTTGACCAGGCAGCCGGCCCTATGTCGGATGATGGCGGCCACTGTGCTCAGTGGGACATTTAATGCTGCAGACGTTTTTCTGTACCCTTTTCCAGATCTGTGCCTCGATACAACCCCTTCTCAGATGTTTACAGACAATTCCTTGGACTTCATGGCTTGGTTTGTGCTCTGACATGAACTGTTAACTGTGGGACCTTATATAGACAGGTGTGTGGCTTTCTAAATCATGTCCAATCAACTGAATTTACCACAGTTAAAGTTGTAGAAACATCTCAAGGATGATCAGTGGAACCAGGAGGCACCTGAGCTCAATTTTGAGTTTTATGGCAAATCTATCTATCTATCTATCTATCTATCTATCTATCTATCTATCTATCTATCTATCTATCTATCTATCTATCTATCTATCTATCTATCTATCTATACGAATATATACATATACATTATATATATATATATATATATATATATATATATATATATATATATATATATATATATATATATTCGTGTATAGATAGATAGATAGATAGACAGATAGATAGATAGATAGATAGATAGATAGATAGATAGATAGATAGATAGACATCTGTATTATTTTATGTGAACATATAAGTAAATTGTTTGTTTTTTTAACGAATTTTTCAAGATGACTTTTTATGATGACTTTAAGAAGACTGGCCTCCAGGGAAAGGCCTAGAGAAGACATCTTAATATTCATAATTCTGTTAGAACTCGGCCAGTTGAATTCTTGAGGGTCTATAGAAATCTATAAAAGCAATCAACAGCTACACTGAAATCAAAGCATTGTGGATGAAATTATAGAATCAGAAAAGTGTCGTCTGGTGTGATTGCACAGACTGAAAAAGATAAATTCCAACAGTAAAAGTAAAGTAGTAGCTCTGTTGCCTGTGGGGCAACTTGCTGCATTTGATGAAAACAAGGCCATTTCTATGTTGTGAAATGTGAAAATACAGATCCAAAAATGTTGAACACAGGGCAGAGATGACCGTTTTCATTCAATACAAGTGTTTTTCAATTTAAAAACCCTTGCAATGTCCTTTAAAACTGATGTTAACATTGCCTTGGCCTTTGTTGGTTTAGAACTGAACTAATTCATATCAAACATAATTTAAAAAAGCATTTAAAGTATTGTGTATAGACCACATGCACAGCATAGCATTAGTAAATTTTTGGCCTTTGTGCCCTAATCATTTGAGTAGCACTATGTTGATGGCCACAGTTATTTTTCTATTGCCTCAGTCTAGGAGCCCTTAAAGAAAGCCTTTGTTGTCTTCTTTTGCAGAGACAGGGCTGACTTATGTGCTTCAGAAATTGCCCTGATGCACATCCAAAGTCAAAAGCATGAAATAACATCTCATTTAGAGTTACAGACTCAGCACACACTAAACTTGTGTTGTCAGAAAAAGTCTTACCAAAGACATTAAGGTATTTTTGTAGATGCCATATGTGCTGTCAGTGGTGCTTGACATAGTTGATTGGCCTTGAGGGCCTTTCTTTTGCAATTTATATAGTTTATAGAGTTTGTAGAGGGTATTTAGAATAGTTTTTGCACTATGGAGGTATTGTCTCACTAAATATAACCTAGAGGACTCAGGCAAGCACACTTGATCTGCTTAAAGGTTTTTTAAGTGTTCTTTATCAGAATAATTGTTAATGTTTATAGCAGGCAAGGACAGATTGGGAGCAAAAATCAGCCCGTGAATTTGCTTTAAAGGAGCCTTAGACATATCTTGTTGAGAAGCTCAGTAAAGATTTTGAGAGACTAAACAATAACTCTGTGTTTCGAGCACAGCACAAATAAATTCTTAATAAAGGCTTGTATATAAGAATGTTTATTGTTTCTTCACCTTATTTATTTTACAGGGCTAAGCCACTGAGTATCTGCTTCATTCTTCTATTCTCTACGTCATCACAATCACCAGCAGCCTATTACATTTTAACACAGTGCTGCATTTTTACAGCACAATGCTGCAAACCTTTTCTTTACATGTTTTTTTTTTTTTTTTCACATTGACATCCCAAAAAGCCAGCATGAATACAGACAGCTCAACAGTGGTAAAGCCAGAAAACTATACAAAGCAAACTAGGGATTAAAACGCACTGCATAGAATTACTGATAAACATAAAAAAGCTTTGCAAATATGGGGTAAAAGCATGAGGAAACAATGATGAAATAAGAAAAATAAAAAGCCAAATATAGATACAGAAAAGGAGAGGCAAAAGGGTTGCAAAATGTCCACCTTTTATTTAATTTTCAGTCCTTCCACTAAACTGAAATATTCCAATGCCATTTTATAAATCCACCCTGCCTCACAGATTTTCAAACTGTTTAAAGAATATTTCTAGCAGAAAAATATAATGTAATATTTTATATGTTATGCAATGTTGTATTGTAATGCAGGAGAGTGTATTGGTTACTGTGTGCATTTCAGTAGAATTTAAGATTTTGTTTTTCCAATTAAAATACATCAAAGTAGTAAACTCTACAATAACCAGTTTGCAATACAATATTATTGGAGTTTTGGAAGCATAAAACAAATTCCCACTGATTAATCATTCTGGAGCAGTGAGTGAGACATGATGCAGAAAACCAACCACAGCGGCATTGTAATACTCTCGAAACAAAATAAAATAAAACAAAACAAAACAAAAAGCAATATTGATTTTGAAGTGGAAACCAGATTTAGCTTTCTAAAATGTTGTTTTGTGTGTACAATCACAAGTATGTAATAGCAGTTTAATTATAGCAGTCTGGAAAGTGCTATTCCACTATCTCACTTATACCACAACAATTTGCCAGCAATTTAACATTGTAATTTATTAATGAATGACACATTGCACATTTTAATTATATAATTATATATATTATTATAGCTACAATAAACTTTCTCCTTCACAAGATTCTGTCTCTCTCTCTCTCTCTCTCTCTCTCTCTCTCTCACACACACACACACACACACACACACACACACACACACACACACACACACACACACAAATTGCAGCTTTAAATAATGCACATTTTTTCATACACAATACACAATCCTGTATGTGTCACTATAGAAACAATAACTTTTCACAACGAGCAAACTAATATTAACCTATCATTTATGTTACAGCCAGAACTACTTGAGAGCTGTTATATGAAATTTTTGCACACTTTGTGATCAATCAGATTTAAGAATTTAACTGCGTTGTGATATAAATTGATTTAACAAACCAATGTTGCTCTGCATCAGTTATAAGTCCTTACTGATCAGTTGCCCTGTTATGGACACATACTTTAGTTTACTCAGCTCACAAAATAATTTATATAATTGGCTTTTGGGGTAACAATGTGAACAATTTATCATTGCTAAAAGAAAGGTCACAAGCAGACCCAAATAACAAAAGTCATAAGCATCAAGACATTACAGTGTGTATCATTGCAGGTTAGACCACTGATTAGCATAATTTAACTTCTGACAGGAAACAATCCATAAGAATCTACATTTACACAATTTCAAAGTGCTATTATAGCCAAATAGCATTCTCTGTGGTTTAGTGGTAAGTCACAATATTACATATTAGAAGAAATAATGATATAATTTTATCTAATGTCAGACAAATATCAAAAGAAAATTCTTGATAAATACTTCACTCTGATTATAACCAAAATTATTTGCTACTAAAGTCACATCTCTCTTTAACCATGTTCAGCAAATATCTTTGTGTGCATCCAGCACTTCAAACTGGGGACAAAGAAGGGCTTTGAATCCAGAGTTATGGGTTCTCCACTAAAGAAGATACTAAAGAAATTATTCTGTCTGTATTTAATAAAAAACGATAGCTAAGAATCTCCAAGCCCAGAGCAAAAAGGACTGATCTTAGAAAGGAGAGACTGATAATGAGAACCTGCTAGCAAATCTTTGTCTTCATCAATGTAACTAGTATGATGGCTAGTAAGGTTGTTTACACAAAGATAAAACTGCTGGCTAACATTATGGTAGATACTTAGGTTACTTCAGCTACGAGATTACTGTAATTGCTTTCTGCTTGCCCCCTGTTGTTCTTCACACTGCTGCAGTCTGTCTGTATAGTGTGGCTCAAATAGGTATAGTTGGATGTCACTGTGTACCAGTAACCCCCTGCTCATCTTTTAAGTTGTTTTGATGCTTTGAATATTCCAGTTGCTCCAGCGCAATAATTGACTTTTAAAGCAAGTAATTATTTTTTTTTAGCAGGAGTGAGTTACTTATCTCAATTCCCTGAATAAGCCATTATCTAGTGAGCAACACCCCATTCTGCCTTAAATCACCCCATCAATCACCCATCCTCTCAAAAATCATTGTAGTGTTCCAAATTGTGCATCGAACATCAATATATATGATGGGGAAGGGGTTTCTGCAGTATTCATACCTGAAACTTTTACATCAGAGCTTATTTTGTCATCACTGTAAGACACAAGTAGGCATGTTTACATGTTTACATAGATGTATCAATGATTACATATTTGACTTAAGATGATGTGTTCCTTAAGGGCCTAGAATTAAGTTACAAGGAGTTAGGTCGCTAACATGTATATGGTTGCCAGAGAAAACTTCGATCGAATTTAGTAATTTTTCTACTTTATTTCTGAAACCTACAGGCCATTGTGAACTAAAATCTGTTTTCCATTGGTGTATATCTCTACTAAAATAAGGGTTATACCAATTTGGAAATTTTGTTTACTCACAAAGGAATTAAACCTGATTTTTGCAGCAAGATAGATGGAATTGAACAATGAAATTTCTTTTGAAGATTTCCAAGGTGTTTTGGTAAAATTTGCTTATGATAACTTATGAGCAATGGTGAACAAAGTACACAAAGCATGCACTTAAGTAAAATAGAGATACAGTAGGTAATATATTACTACAGTGAAAGTGCTTCATTTAAACTTTCACTTGAGTAAAAGTACAAAAGAATTTGCCTTCAAATGTACTTAAGAATCCAAGTACTCTGATTTATTATGGCTATAATGTCAAATTATCATTTTTAACACAAGACTCTTTGCTTAATTAACTCAGTTTATATAAAAGGACTCTAATGTTACTCTTAGTACACCAATCTATTAATAGAATGATATTAATGAGTCAAACACTGATTAATATCCAATTAATTATCCTGAGTCCAAAACCTTTTCAACAACTGCATAAGATAGAGTCACTGTGCGACCGTGCAAATGCGCTGGTAAAATTGTATAAATAAAAAGCTCCAATTTATTTTTGTGTTGATGCCTGGTGCCTCCCCCCCAGAAAGGTGCCACTCTTGGCGTTTGCCTATGTTGACTAAATCCGCCACTGTCAAGCGGCAATAAACCAAACTCAAAACAGAGCGTGCGCTCTACCCTGATTGGTGGCTTGACCAGTTAAGTTTTTATTTACTCATAAATAAAATGGAATGACTGATTTTGCTAAATGTAATTAAAAATAAAGTTAAAGTCTCCACAAATGGAAATACTTCAGTACAGATACGCAGAAAAAACTACTTAAGTACAGTAACGAATTATGTTTACTTCGTTACAGTCCAATGCAATTCATTGTAACATAATTCAACTCTTCTGTTGTGTGTCCATTATTAAATCATCGTTTTTTTAGTCTTTCAGATTTTTTTTTTCCTTCACAGTGGCATCCAGGAGAATTCAAGAAGTCATCCATGTCGAATATTCCCTTCTTCTAAAATTCATCATGCAAACCTATCTGGATGACTTGGTAAGTAAAATTAAAAAGTTTCTAATTTTCTTTTGACGCCTGAAACGTGCATGTCTATGTGCTTTGGCTTCTAATTCAATTAAAGTGAATATAAGGTGAACTTGAGCATCTGTCAGTCTCACTTTGCATAGAGCACAATGTTCTACCCTGGGGAAGAAGGCAGGCAAACAGAAAGAGAGAAAGAGTCATACAGACAGAGAGAGAGAGATGATACTAGAGAGAGGGGGAGGTATAAACACAAGAACAGATGCACATTATTGGTTGCCAGCAAATTTGACTACAGTGCTCATCTTCGTGAGAGAGTTGGATGGCTGCATCTTGTTCCTAACACAGTATGTTGCCTTACATGTAACATCTGTCCTGTTGTCAGCTTACTTCTGCACTGTGCTGTTCTCTGTCAGAGGCTGTTAAGACATCATGATAACACTGTAGGGTTCTTAAAGTCTGCAGTCAGCTTTAAAAAGAAAACAGATGATATATGAAGCAGCTCGACTGAGAGATGACTGTCGGCAGTATGAGCAAGTTGGGCATTTCAACTTTATTTATTGACTGCTAGACATAAAGTAGCCCACAATGTAAGAGTGTCTGAACATACATGAAAAAAACATATGGATAATATGTAATATCCCAACACTCCCATGGACTTATCCAGCGGATAATCATATAATTTTTTTAATAACCATGTTATCCTATGTTAGTGCAGAACATCTTTAGCTGTTGGTCAAACTGCCCCACTCATTATTGTCAGAAATGTATATGTAGTGTATATATTCTAAATTCTAAAGAATGTATGCATTATTGCATGCAACCATTTTAGAGATGTAGCAAATGATAATGACGATGTAGTATGCTACTTAAGAGATTACATTAAATTGTTATAAAAGTCAAAATCCTTTGAGTTTTATTTATTTATTTATTTATTTTGTTCAGTTCAAGGTATCTCTGAGCAGTCTAATCTTAGACTTTATCAACTTCAGTTCAATCCAATCCAGAGCACAGAGGGGTACAGTAAAACCAAACATTTCTTCTGGATTTTCCTCTTCCAGACCACCAGATGACATCCTCCAATGAATTCTTACCCTACTCCTCGATTGCACGCACTACTTCCTCTTGAACCACTGAAAAAAGAACAATAGCTTGAGACGTTCTGAAATCTTCCTTTTTTTTTTTGACAAGTTGGGAAGTCTATGCTGTGTATTTTTGGACAGATCATTTGTATTCTTGCTTTTGCCTAGACCCTTTGTTCTGACACTGATATTTATTTATTCATTTATTTTGTTATGTTGACCCTTGCCTGTTTTACAAGCCTGTTTTTGAATGTTTTTTAGGATTTATTATTATTTTTTACAAACAGTGTTTTATCATAAAACCTAAAAATGCACTTGGAGCTTTGCTCTGTGTGTATCAGACTGACATATACAATATGGGATGAACAGATAATGTGTTTTAAGCAAACAAATACAGATGCAAATATGAAGCACACCATTATTAATGTTTCTTTTTAGAAAGCTTGTTAGAAAAGTTCATAGGATATCGGGCTGAGACTAATGGTGCAGGAGTTGCAAGTGGCAAATTTTTGCTTTGTTATCGGCTTTAGTAAACTGCCGGGCATTGATAGACAGTTTGCAAGACAACATTTGTAAATTAAAGCTAAATCCATGAGAATATATTACAGACACGTACAAATTAAACAAATAAATGCATAATCAGAATTAAAGAAGCATTTTAATTATGGACTGTGTGATGTAGCTGATGTTGAGGAACTACTTGAGCCAGAACTCACAGAACATACTGACAATGCTGACAATTCTACTTCTGCTACAGATAATATGAGTAATAAACATAAAAAAATAGTGGCTTGGCATTACATATAACATATTACATGATTACATATCACATATAACAGACATAATGACTAATGTAAAAACTCATTATGACTAGGTAATTCTTAAATAATAAAAACAAATAATAATAATAATGTTAATGAACTGAATGCATGGGACTAGTTCTTAATAGGATAGTGTAGTAGGGTATGTTTTATTAGGCTAAATCAGAATTTCTCTAAAACAGTTCAGGTTCAATTACTTCTATTAGCTCACCCTCAAATAGGTGCTGGGGTGCTCATGGTTGCTTGGTATCAGTGACTTGAGATTGAAAAAGAAAACAAAACTGGGAAACATGTCAACAGTGCCTGTTTTAACAAACACTAAATATTGGGTTAAAATATTTGAAAGAAAAAAATAATTTGATGAAATCTGAAGAAAATTACAGTTTAAACTTTGTTATTTATAGGATAGAGATCATGCAGTGCAAATTTGTCTTACTATGTTGCACCCATTTTTACACATTTGGTCAGTCAACATCAACAATATTTTTTTTATAGTTTTTATAGTTTTTTAAACATAATTTCCTTGATTTTTATATTTATAACATTTGCCAGACGCCCGTATCAAGAACGTCTTACAATTTATCTCATTCACACAACTGAACAGCTACAGTGTTAAGGGCCTTGCTCAGGTGCCCAGGAGTGGTGGCTTGGTGTGACTGGGATTTAAAATCACAACCTTTAGCTATAAAGTCCAACGTTTTAAAACAAATTAAAATATAGGACATTTCTGATAAAAAAAAGCAGGCTAATTTCCACACCCGACATTAATTGCAGTGGTTTTGATTTGTTTCAAATAAAAGATTTCACTGTTATTAATGCATAGTACTGCAAAAAAATCACCATGGTTGGGTGCTTTCAAAATGCCTTTGGGATAAAGCCAGAAAGGCACAAATTAGGAGTAGGCTACAAAAAGATTTGGAAGGCTTTAGCTATCCTTCTGGGAATTGTTCAGAGCATCAATACAAAGTGGAAAGCGTATGGTACAACCAACATATTGCCTAGACCAGGCTGTCCATCTGAACTGGATGACCAAGATATTGCTCAAAAAAGCTAGTAGAGGCCAAGGGTAACTTTGAAGGACTTATAACACTTTACACAAAGATGGCCTGTGTGGTATGGTGGCACAAAAGAGGCCTTTCCTCAAAAAGCAAAATACACTTGAAAGATTTTATTCTAGATTTTATCTAGCAAAATGGTCTATAATTTGAAGAGACCAAAACTGATGTTTTTGGACAGATCTCCAAGCAAAAAGCAACACCACCCAATATACATACCTATAACTACTGTAAAGCATGGTGGTGGCAGCATTATGTTCTGGAGGGGGTGTTTCTCTTAAGCAGGGACTGGGTGATTGGTCAGGATTGAAAATAAAAATGATGCCCCCAAGTACATCCAAACTCTTAAGGAAAACCTGCATCCCTCTGCTAGAAAGCTGAAGATGGGCAGGTCATTCATCTTCCAAAATGACAATGATTCTAAACATACTGCCAAAAAACAATGCAATGGCTTAAGGAGAGGACGGTGAATGTCCTGACTGGCTAAGTCAGAGCCCTGACTTAAATCAGATAGAAAATCTGTGGATCGTGTAAGAAAAAATGATGAGGACAACGAAGATCGTAATGAAGAAGTTTATAACAGTGTAGCAGTGACAAAATACATGAAGCACTTTGGGTTCATCGGAGTCAGAAAGAACACAGAGCAAACTCTGCCCAGATATTTTATATTGTTCTTCCCTTTGAAGTATAGGCTGGAGTTATCCTTTAAATGTAAATTAGATGTAGGACATGCATGAAGGAACAACTGGCTGGGTGATCGAGACGGATAATGATGATGATTTACACCTTTGCTGATGCCGGCCCCCCAGCAGGTCAGGATAGGGTATTGTTTAAATGATAATCATGGTGTCAGACAACTTTTGGTTAGAGATGGTCCTTGATGGCTTACTGTCTCTCCCAGACTGATTCAATTAAGACTATGATTAAGATTGATACAACTGAAATTCTTCATCAAACTACATAACTACTTTTTATCAAATTTAAGCCGTTTTGAGGATCAGCTGAATTTGATATAGCGTGGGGTGGAATCTTTAATTCTTACAATAAGCACTGATGTCTATTGTCAGAATTGTAATATTATTCTTCCTAATACCTCAAGCTATTGTTCTGTTGAGAGCATTAATTAAATCTTAACTATATAATCCCTAGATAAGTATATTGTTTATGGCAATATCTGTTTTCTTAGCAGGAAAACACATCAACAATACCTGGACACTTTTACCCTGTGAATCCTAACTTAATCCCTACTTTCAGTGGTAAGACAGACCATTTACATTTGTACTATACAAAATAAAGGAAGTGGAATTTTATCAGTATACTTTATGCATCATCGATTGAATGTCACTTAAAGTGCTTTAACTAATTAAGACTCAGTATTACCATTTACATATAATCACAATGCTTTAAGTGAAAGGCAAACAGATGCAGAGTATTAATTTGGTTCAAAATTGATATTGATTTGAGTAATTTATTCTAGTTTATTAACAGTAAACACTGCTGTTTTCTTTATATCTTTTCACTGCTTGTAGTAACTGCCTTCAGGTTTTGTTGGAATCTTATATTATGCATGCCTGAAGGGGTCATGAAAAGCTACAGTGCTTGGATCATAGAGCAGATATTGTATGTTTTTCAGTGGTGGGCGGACAGGGCCAGCAAAGCCTGTCACCTAAACACTATCAGAAGCACTGACCTACATTTACAAACTTAATTTCTAATGTTTGTTACATGAAATTGTATTAATTTATTTCCAACTGTTTATTCTTTTCATTTCGTAGCATTTCTCTTGGCTGCACTGCTTTCAGTACATGTACAGTATGTGGATGTTAGATTTTTTTTGTCCAATCTGATTTCAGCCTCTATGTGCTGTCAGGGAGCACCCTGCTTCTCCTCCCGTGCATGCCCCGCGTGCACGGAGCTCCTCGCCATCATACTGATTGCGCACACCTGTCACTCATTTCACGCGCACATATAAACACCTCACTCACTCCTCTCCGGCGTCCGTTATTGTTGCTACTGGACTTTATGTACGCTCTATCGCTCGCTACATTTCGTCTCAGCTTTCCAAGTCACGCTTCCCCCGAAGCACTCTCTGGACATTCCTTCACGGACTCGCTCTCGTCAGCTTGGGACTTTACCGAACGCGCTCCCTAAGCGCACCCTGGATTTCCCTACACGCCGAGGGTATTTGTGTGTTTCACTGCTTAATATTTCATTAAAGCTCTGTTTGCTGGTGCTTCGGCTTCCGCCTCTATCACTGCCACCTAACATGTGCTGTCATGTCAGTCTAATCTGCCCAGGGCCTTCAAAATCTGTACTGCTGGCCTTAGCAATGTAGAATGTAGAATATTAGCAATGGGTCTGTTTTTTTAACCAATCAAATTTTAAATTTAGCTCACAGGGCCAGGGAATAGTGTCATCATTTTTCCGTCCTCTGATTGGTTGGTCAGAGGGACAAAATATGTGAATTGCCTCTCTCTGTAATGCCACACGTTGTTATATTGCATTTTTGTATAGTATTGATAGTTTCTATAATTGTGACGTAATAGTGGTGGTATTAAGAGGTGGATTAAGTCGGGTAAGTCCTCACTGAAGGCCCAGGTACCAAATGCACGGCCCGCCATTGATGTTTTTTATTTAACTTGTTTTTGGATGAGATTCCCACACACAAAATACTAGTTTTAATAATGATGATGTATACATAATAAAGAAGAAAGTAAAGATAATTGTTTTACTTTTCACTTATAAATTACAGCACAGTGAAATTATTTTTCGCATGTCTTTCACAGGCTCAGCTTTGATACAGAGCCCATGGAGCAGAGAGGTTTAATGGCCTTGTTTAGGGGTCAGATAGAGTTACACTACCTTTTATGCACTGTCAGTATTACTTATTGTATTTTATTTCAACTAATTTAAATATTGTATATACGTAAGTGATGCTTTAAGTTTTTCTTTAAGTATTTGAAGCAGGGATGCACATATTAACTCCAAAGCCGTTAGAAATGGTATTTATTTTTTGGTCAGTATGCAAATCATTTGTTACAATGTACAACTGTTAACTATGAATGATCATCTTTTAGAAATACTATGTTATAATAAGAGTCTCAAAAATAACACCTTGCCTAAACAGATGTTTCCAAGGTTACCATGTATGGTTTCCAAGCATATCCCTTCCTTAGTCCTCAGGAACAGAAAATATGCAACTAGAGCACAATTACAGCTTTCTTAATTATGCAGATCGTTTATAATAATTGATTATTCAGATGCTTCAAGATTAACTGCCCATGAGTAATATGCTCAAATTTTGTGCTGAAATATTTTCAGCTTGTGGAATAACCTGCAAGCTGCAAACAGTGAGGGGAAAAAATAAGGTGCTCCATAGAGACAAGCCGACACGTGTAATATAGTTCAGGGTCACCTTGGTCTAGGTAATTTTTAAAACAGGTCAGCAACCAGTGCCCATGATGAGTATAACTATAACAGTACAAAAAGCTATTGAGTTGCATTCAGAGGTCAAGATGACGTTAAATTTCTCCAAACATCACTCCTGCCCTGTATCCACCAGTAATGTTCAAATTAAACTCATATAACTGCTTTTCTTATTATATCATTTCATGTTCCTCTTTTTTTCATCCCTCTGCCCACAGTGCTGAGTCAGTAGTAGGTCGGAATTGGATAAGTCCCTAATCGTCTTGGTGAGTTGCAAGCTTTTGCACTTTAGCTTACTTGGAACTTTATGATCCACTGCTCAGACCTAGGAGGAGATCAGGATTATAAGTGGCCTTTCAAAAAGTATATATATTCAGGTATATGTCAAAATACAGAAATATATGTGCACTTCGGTATTTACCTCTGTGACCTACTTTAAGTGTTTTTTATTAAAAAAGAACACAATGCTTTATTCATGTGTAGCTTTATCTATACTCAATTATACGACCTGCTTGAAGTGTGTAGGTCTGGGCTGAATGTTAAGGGGAACTGGCCTGAATATTTATAGTTGCGTTAATTAAAGCCTTTCCACACTGCTCTAAGTAAGGAGCAAAGTGAAATAACTATCAGATTTCACCTGGAATACAGAAAGGTATATTATTTTCAAACTAATTTATGCCTGACACATTGAACATAAGTAGCTAGGCAATTGTAAATTGCTTATATTAATAAAATGCAGTTATAATATTGGATCATATTCAGAATTATGGTCTTAAGGGGCTTAATTTCAAAAGCTATGTCAGTATTTACATTGGAAAAGTTACTTTTATTAAAAAAAGTTTAGTATTCATAATCAGTATTATCATTCTTATTCATAACTAAGGGACAATATTTTGTTTCCATGTGCTGATGCTGATGAATTATTTTACATATAAAATATATTTTAACTTATTTTGATGTTGTATTCAAGATTATTCTCCTTTGTGTGTCACCAGTTGCCATATATTATATCGACTGAACACTTATGGGTGATAGGCCAATGTGTTCGTCATCCTTTTGAATGTTTGAACAGATAAATTGCATATACTGTACATTTTAGTGGCACCCTGGCTATTTTTATTTAACGGTTAACAGTTTCCTATATGAGCCACACTGATAGTGGCTCCACTTTATAGGTAGCCCTTGCTTTATCTCAAGAAAGGGATGAAAATGTATAGGACAGGAAAGATGCTTTTACTCTTACATTTTCAAGATGTTATAAAGAAAACTGACTGTATTGTATGATTTAGTTAATTAATTAATTAATTAATTAACTAATTAATAATAATAATAAAAGAAAAACAAGTAACAGTTTCTCATTAGAATACCAGAAATACTACAACCAAAACATTTACAAATACTATGCCCAATATGAATACATAAATAAATTTAACATGAAAAATGTGACACTTGAATTATTTAAATAAATACAGAAATGGTGTTTGTGCCTTTTGAACCTCTTTGTGAAATTTATGGTATTATTTTAGAATTCTGAATTCTGATTTTTATTTAAGCTGTTGAATGTGAAAAAATAATGGAATACTAAAATGTTTTTTAAATTCACCTTTTGATAGTTATGTGAACTCTAGGTATACTAAACTGTAGGTGTCCTGGGATCACACACACACACACACACACACACACACACACACACACACACACAGACACACACACACACACACACACACACACACACACACACACACACACACACATCAGTCTCCACAGTTTATACAGAATGGTGTGAAGAACAAAAATCATCCTGTATCTGGTGACTCTGCAGGCTGATACATTTGTTATGTACAGACTGGTCTGAACTAACAGGAAGTGTACAGTAAAACAAATAATCACTCTTTACAACTGTGTGAAGCAGAAATGCCACCATTGGATCCCATCCTTTGTAAGCTATGAAATTAATTTAAGGTTATCATGGGCACAAAGTTATGACACAGACTAAAAACAGCCTATATGATTTTTTCTTTTCTAATCTTCAGTTGTACAGTGCCAAAATGTCTGTTATAGCTTGAGATTCCTGTTAGTTTTTGACAGGAGTTTGCTGAGATGCTTTTTTACTCACCACTGGTTGTAGAGTGATTGTAGAGTGAATATTTTAGTTGGCATATGCTTTTTGGCAGCTTAAATTAAAATCTGCCCATTTTCTTCCAATCTCTGATCTGTCATTTAGTGTTTCTTTTATGTTACATACTGTATCTCACAAAAGTGCATACACCAATTCACATTTCAGCAACTATTTTAGTGTATCCTCTCAAGGGACAATACTATAGAAATAATTCTTGGATATATTTTAGAATAGTTAATGTGCAGATTGTATAGCAGTACAGATTTAGTGTCCTCTAAAAATAACTCAACATACAGCCATTAATGTCGAAATAGCTGCCAACAAAAGTGAGTACACCCTAAGTGATAACAGCTGAACGTTGCAAAGCCACATGTCCTATTCATCATGTTCATGTTGCCTGACAGGACCATACAAATGTGTATATCTTGTATTAGGGCAGTTTAAGTATAGTGATTTGAGTACAACTCTCTCATACTGACCACTGGATGTGCACCATGGCACCTCATTGCAAAGAATGTTTGAGATTTTGTGAATTACAATTGTTGCTCTCCACAAAGATGGCCTAGGCTATAAGAAAATCTGCAATACCCTGAAAATGTTACAGTACAGTGGCTAGGGTCATACAGAGTTTTTTCAAAATAGATTCCACTTGGAACAGGCCTCACAATGGTCGATCAAAGAAGTTGAGCTGTGCATCAGTTGCAGAATAACAGATGCATAAGTGCTGCCAAGATTTGCTTCAGAGGTTGCAGAAGCGGAAGGCTCAGACCATACCCACTGGAGTACCAAGCAAAATTGAGTCTTGCCTACTGTCAACATGGTGGTGGTAGCATCATGGTCTGGGGTATCATGACTGCTGCTGGTACTGGGGAGCTAAGGTTTATTGAGGGAACAGTTTTGACATGTTCACTTAGGGTGTACTTACTTTTGTTGCCAGTTATTTAGACAATAATGGTTGAGATATTTTTAGAGGAGAGTAAATCTGTACTGCTATACAAGCTGCACACTGACTACTCTAAAATATATCCAAGTTTTATTTCTATAGTATTGTCCCTTAAGAACATATAATAAAATTGAACTGTGCTGAACTGTGAGGGGTTTGCTTACTTACGTGAGTTTTTTCTTCTTGGGTGAGCGAACTGATAAAATCGTTGTTTGTGTTTCATCAATTTTAGGTTGTATTGAGCGCCTCATTCTAAACCTGAAAACAATCACCTGACCGCTTTCCTTTCACAGCCTTAAACATCTTGTTATTTTGACTAGTACTGAGAGCTTTTTAAGTGAATTCTGAAAAGTCCTTCAACTGAGCAGAAACACATAAAGAGCTCTCATTCCGATGATGGCAGCGCTTTTGTTTCTCAGGCAGGTAGAAGATGCTGGATGCTCAATTAAACCCCACACTATGGCTTTATCACTCTAACTTTGCAGGAGACCATTTCTGGACTGGCGCAGCAGTGTCTCAGCTCCAACTCCCCAATTAATTACAGGGTTTTCATGTAAAATGTGAAATGTGTTGGCTGATTATATTAGTACGTCAATCCCTTTCTGAGTCTGTCAACTCTGTGAATTATTCACACGAGTTTGGCTATGTGACCAGCTGCCTCTTGGCTGTTTAAATTCAGCGTCAGCCATTCTCCCTAGAGAGGACAGCAAATAGATGGAGGATGGCTACAGTCTGAAAGCTCCACACTAGTGAAAGTTCTGATAATTTGTTGCTGAAAGTTGAATAGAAAAAGCTTCGGGTTTTGGGAGAGTAAAAAAGTGCCTTCGTACGCTGGAGCCACGAAGCATGACTAATTAACAAAAAAGTTCCTGAGGGTTTTGTGATTTTGTCCTATGACAAAGTTTTCTGTTATAAAACAGAATAAGAATGCACAGATGGATACAACACAATTCTTTTTTCTTATAGCTACGAGAATATGAACATTTTAAAATATGAATGTGATTTCATGTTTTAAAGAACCATCTTTATGAACTGACCAACACTTCTAAAATTCTGCAGCAAACATAAAATAATTTGAAGTAGTTTAAAATTCCACGTTTTCATCACACTCAATACTTTCATAGCATTTAACCTCAATTGAGATTTTCTCCACTCGGCTGTGAGCAACAGATGTGAAAGTTTTTTTTAAGCACACCCACTGATAAAAAGGTTTTTGACCTTTACAAATGTCAGTGCTACATGTAGTGCACTGGCCTGGGTGGAAGGGCATAATGAAATAAGTACTTTATGCTATTAAATTGCCTGTCTGCTCTATTGAATTACAACAAATTCAAACTCTTTAGAGGAACAAAAGCATTTGCTTGTACAGAAAGGATGCCTGACTTTCAACCACTCACTTTTATCACACATCACTGGTTATCGGCTACTGCACCTGTGAAAATGAGTAAAGAGCCAATACAAGAAAGGCAGAGCATTCTGCACACTCATGCACAAGTTATACATGATTATGGAATAGAAAAGAGAAAATTACTTCTGTTATGGATTACAGAAATGAAATTTGTTCATTTTAAGATTTATTTTACTTCATATGTTTCTTTAGAAATGTTTGTGTGGTTGTTTTGACTCAAAATTGCCTAAAAGTCAGTAGAAAAATAAAAAATAATTTTCAATGGTCTAACACAAATCTGTGGTTTGGTTTAAAGTACAGCAAATAAAATCTAAATGCAAATTAAACTGTATGATACATTACATTATGATAGATCATTACAAGTGATGGGGTGATTTATGATTAAATAATAATCATATAGAATTTATTAAAAGGTTTTTATTATATAAATGCCAGGTTAACTGTGATATTAAACTGTCATTATGCAAAATATATTAGGTTTGATGATTAAATAAGGTTAATTATTGCAATAGGTTTGCCTGGATTACATATGATAGGTTGTTCCTGTTCTATTATATAACTTTTCCATAGTAATAACTAATTTATAAGGACTTCTGTAGCAATATAAGGCTAATAATAAATAACTAGAATGTTGTCCTTTTTAAGCTGCAACTGAAAACATTTTTTATTCATGTTTTGGTCATATGTAATACATGAAATGTAGAATTCTATACAAAGGTTTTGTGATTTAATGAGGTCAAAGTCCTCAGCTATTGAAATGAGTATCTTAGGAACAGGAGAAAATCTGTATCTTTGATTTGAATCCTTGCTGAACAAAGTCTATATATATATATATATATATATATATATATATATATATATATATATATATATATATATATATATATATATACACACACACAGTACAGACCAAAAGTTTGGACACACCTTCTCATTCAAAGAGTTTTCTTTATTTTCATGACTATGAAAATTGTAGATTCACACTGAAGGCATCAAAACTATAATTTAACACATGTGGAATTATATATGGAATTATATACATAACAAAAAAGTGTGAAACAACTGAAAAATGTCATATTCTAGGTTCTTCAAAGTAGCCACCTTTTGCTTTGATTACTGCTTTGCACACTCTTGGCATTCTCTTGATGAGCTTCAAAAGGTAGTCACCTGAAATGGTCTTCCAACAGTCTTGAAGGAGTTCCCCGAGAGATGCTTGGCACTTGTTGGCCCTTTTGCCTTCACTCTGCGGTCCAGCTCACCCCTAAACCATCTCGATTGGGTTCAGGTCACGTGACTGTGGAGGCCAGGTCATCTAGCGCAGCACCCCATCACTCTCCTTCTTGGTCAAATAGCCCTTGATGCCTTCAGTGTGACTCTACAATTTTCATATTCATGAAAATAAAGAAAACTCTTTGAATGAGAAGGTGTGTCCAAACTTTTGGTCTGTACTATATATATATAGTAAACCTGTATTGGCAATATTGTACTGGAGAGTAAAATGGCCCCAAAACATGCACCATCAACAGCTTTTGGTAACGAAACTAAGTGGCAGAGGAGGAAGAACAATGACTCTTCAAGAACCATGTCTTTACGGATATGCTTTGCAGTGGCAAAAGTTTTGCTGCTGTTGGCCACCTTTATGGGGTGAATGAGAGCACAAAACGCTATATTTAAAAAAAAGAAGCATAAATCAGTAGTACTGTGTCGTCTAGCTTCAGGCAAAGTGCAAAATATTTGACAAAAGTGTGATAATAGATCAAAATATTGTAATTGTTTTTTTTTGTGTATGCAGTGTGCGATTTCATTACAATTTTTGATTTATAGAGTGAAGTATAGGTATACAGTACATAGGGTACATATAGGGGGCTGTCAAGTTATCATTGTTTTTTTTAGGGTTATATATATATATATATATATATATATATATATATATATATATATATATATATAGAGAGAGAGAGAGAGAGAGAGAGAGAGAGAGAGAGAGAGAGAGAGAGAGAGAGAGAGAGCTAGCTAACACTTTGGAGAAAGCAATAAAGCCTGCTCATATCACCATTTCACCAGCACCTCCCCTAGGACAGCTCCAAGTAATACAGTCAGGGGTTGAGCTTCATAATTTTGCCCCACACTGAGAACTTTCAGACACAGCTGAAACATGTGGCGAAGGGAGACTGGATTTTATATAAACCATAGACAATTTAGTTGGTCTTGGCAATTTAGTTCTTGGTAAGTGGAGCCTGTGGAGTACATTGAACTTTGAAGTACATGCCTGCAAATTATGATTCAGACTGATGACATGTGTACCATTGTTACTGCTAACTGTCAAGATGTCTCTGGAATTTTAGCTTGTAACTTTCAAAGTATGTATACCACAGAGAGGGAGAAATCACAATGCAAAGTTTTCCATAGTTTCCTCTCACCCAGTAGATTTATATTTAAGAAATAATTCATAAAAAAAAAAAATCCTAGAAAGAAACAGTTGAAGAAACATTTTGAAGCTAATTGGGTTGATGTTCAAGAGGTCAGTAACATGATTTGGTCTCTCAGAAGTAAAAGTGGGCAAAGGTTCAACAATCTGCATGTAAAATATTGTGGAACAATTTTAGAATAATTTTCCTTAACATAAGATTGCAGAGATGTTAAAAATTTCATCTAGTGTGCATAACATTATTAAAAGATTCAGAGAGTCTGTAGAAATCACTGTGCACATGGAACAATGGTGAAAATTAATATTGAATGCACTTCGGGCCCTCAGGCAGCACTGCATTATAAACATGGATAACTCTGCAATGGAAAACACTACATGGTATCAGAAAAAACGTATTTGTGAACACAGTTTGCTGTTTCATGCACAAATACAGGTTATAGCTCTATTGTGGAAAGAAGAATCCATATGTGTATATAATCTAGAAATGCCACCATCCTCTTTGGGTCATAGAACATTTAAAATAGACTGAGACAAAATGGTCCTGTGGTCAAACGAATTGAAAGAGGAGAGGTACCAGCCACATTTCTGATGGTATGGGGTACATTAGTGCCTTGTACATCAGGAAAGGCACCATCCTTGCAAATTACAGCAAGAGAGTTTCAAATGACAGACTCTTATGGTACAAAGCTGTTGTAATAGATGCACTATGAGTGTTGACGTGAACTGCCGGCAATCCAGACCTTTCAACTGAAAACATTTGGTGCATTGTAAAATGAAAAATAAGACAAAGAAAACGTAGGAATTTTGAGCAGCTATAATCCTGTATAAGACACAAATGGGATAACATTGTACTGCAAAAATATCAGCAATTGGGCTCCTAACTTCCCAGCTGTATATGAACCATTATTAAAAGAAGAGTCGATGCTACACAGTGGTAAACCTGGACCTCTCCCAACGTTTTTAAAGAAGTGTTGCAGCCAAATTAAAAAGTTCAAAATGGCCTTATTTTTATATACCTTATAAAATGGTACATTTCTACAGTTTAAACAATTTAATATGTATTCTATGTTTTATTCCAAATAAAATTTGGTTTTCACAAAGAAAAAAATAATAATTATTTATGTCCCAACTTTTTATTAATTAAGGTTCTATAAAAAATTAGACCTTGGATCAAAGTAAAAAAAAAAAACAGCTTATAGCAAGTAACTTTTTTTCAGTGTACTTTTATGGTTCCTTTAGAAACATGAGAAGTATTTTTGGATAAAACTAGGGAGCATAACTGATCCATTTTAAAATTAGCATCGGCTGCTCTACACATCTCACACCTCACACCTCTTTTAACCCAGACATAAAATGCGGTCAATAAGAGGAAAAGAAATGGGCATTAGCTTGAATGCCAATTGAGAGAAGTGCTTCTTTATTGTTAAAATTAACTTTGAACTGTCACCAAACCCTTTAAAACCACTGGGTCTCACCTGTGATGAGCCACATGCGAAGTTCAAGAGAATCCACACTAGACAGCAACTCTGTCTGATGCAAATTCAATAATTTTAGTTAACTTCTTTATCCTGCCCTATAAGTACAAGAAAACGAGCAAGGTGGAAGTCTTTTACCAAGCGTCATGCACACACACACACACACACACACACACACACACACACACACACACACACACACACACACACACTTTCATTCCCACATTCAATTTAATTTACCCAATTGAGTTTTTGGGAGGTAGGGGAAAATTGGTGAACCCTGGAAAAAACCCACACAAACAGTGGGAGAACATACATAGAAACTGAGGGTAACTAGTGGTTCCCTGAGAGAAGGAGACACTGCGTCAACAACGCTTTCCGTGTTGTCTCCGCTCTAAATCACGTGTGAAATCCATCCAATGGAAAGGCGGCATCACCGGCGGGGCGACGTTACAACCAGGAAGCTATAAAAAGCACATGTTGTACTGTCCTCTATATACGTCCTCTGTATATTTCGACAGCAAGCTAAACTCCACCCTCATCAAATCACAGACACGATATGCCTCTTTTCAAGCTTTAATAAGGATAGGTAAAACTAGGAGATAAAGAAAGAAAACAATAAATAATAAAATCCACTTTCAATATACACACTCACAAGTAAACACTTACAAATGCTATATCCCTCCATATCGATTTTACCAGGTATATCATAGTAAGCAAAGGAACATTTACAGCTCTCTTTCCCATGCAAAAAGGTACATATATAAACAAACATATAAATTACCAATCCAACAAATAATCAAATGTTATTAATGCTACATGAATAAGGAACAATAAACATACCGAAGCTACCAAAGGCCATGGAGGAATACGGATTGTTGCCGATTCACTATAGCACATGTTCAAAACTGCACATCATGGAAAATGCTAACTTCCTTGTTGGTCATCTGATTAGTCACATGGTAACACTACAATATATGATTATCAAGACGTCCATTAGGGGGAGACAACTATTAACACACAATTAGATTTTAATTATTATTTAACAATAACTGTAACAGAACACTCCCCGTCTGGCGTGATTGAACGCCACCACTAAATGACTCTTTAACCAACACATCACCTTATGTAGATTCAGGAGGTAAGAGTAAAACAGTCTCTGTTACAGGTCTAAGAAAAAGCCTTGTGCCATCTTGTTTAGGAATCCTTATTTCCACCTTGCGGACTTTTCCATCTTTGCTTGGAAACACCTGAGTAACTATCCCCATCGGCCATTCATTTCTTTTAGCTTGGCTATCTTTGAGGAGCACAATGCTGCCTGGCTCCATGTTGAGCTGTTCGGGTTGCCACTTCCTCCGGGTCTGTAGTGAGCATAGATACTGTTTCCTCCATCTGTCCCAAAATGTATTTGACAGATGTTGGACCTGGCACCACTGACGTTGAAAAAGGTCATTAGTTCCAAAATCACCAGCAGGAGCGACAGGTGTGCACTCTTTCTGCGTGAGGAGAATGGAAGGTGTAAGGAGAAATGGATTACTAGGATCAGTGGATACTGGCACCAGTGGTCTAGCATTAATGATGGCAGATACTTCAGCCATTAAGGTAGTGAGAACTTCATGAGTTAGTTTTGTGTGACCCAACTGAAGGAACATGCTGTCTAGTATTCTCCTTGCTATTCCTATCATCCTTTCCCAGGAACCACCCATGTGGGAAGCATGAGGTGGGTTAAATGTCCAGGAGCACCCGTTTTCTGCTAGATA
The DNA here is from genome assembly GCF_014805685.1 of Silurus meridionalis. Classification (NCBI taxonomy): domain Eukaryota; kingdom Metazoa; phylum Chordata; class Actinopteri; order Siluriformes; family Siluridae; genus Silurus; species Silurus meridionalis. The sequence goes on from NC_060886.1 coordinate 14,999,804, forward strand.
TTTTTTAACAGTTTCGTTCTCAAGGTTCGATGAGATCTGAAGCTCTTTACATGCCCCAATGAAATTTGTCCCACGATCTGAGCGAATTTGTTTCATTGGACCTCGCAGAGCAACAAAGCGCCTGAGGGCACTTATGAAACTAGATGTGTTCAGTGACTCAATTACTTCAATATGGACAGCCCTGACACTAAGACAAGTGAAAATCACTGCCCACCTTTTGTCATGTGCCAAACCTCCCCTCGTCCGACGAGCACAGACCGGCCATGGGCCAAATACATCGAGGCCTACATTGGTAAATGGAGGATCTGTACACAACCTGTCTGAAGGAAGGCAAGACATTTTCTGAGTCTGAAGGTAGCCACGAAGTTTCCGACAAAGGACACAGTGGTATATGATACTATTTATGAGCCTCTTGCCTCCAATGATCCACAGGCCTGCTGTGCGGATAGCTCCTTCAGTGAACAAGCGTCCTTGATGTTGGGTTTTTTGGTGATAGTGCCTTACTAGTAAGGATCCAATGTGGTGCTTGGCAGGAACAATTAGAGGGTACTTTTCCTTCTGATCTACCCTTGCTGCTGAAATGCGGCCCCCAACTCTTAGAAGGCCCTGTTCATCGATAAACGGGTCAAGTGAAAATAATAGACTACCTTTGGGAAGTTTCTTTCTACTCTTGATGCATGCAATCTCTGTTTCATAGGTTTCTTCCTGTACAGTATGAATGATTACAGCCTTTGCCTTTGAAAAGTTTTCAGCTGAGAAAGCTTTTGGACAATAATGCCAATTTTCGCAATTTGAGGACTTGTCAGTGAGCGATTTTCGAAAAACACTGGCAATGTGAATGAGATGTCCAATTGAACGAATAAGTGATTGCCAATTTGAGAACCTAGAGAAGCGCTGTGATCCCAGTTTCTTGCTTAATATAGTTGTACTCATACTAGAAACCTCTGGTCGCACCTCAACATCACTTGTAGGATTTATGAGCTCAAAAATTTCCTTTTCTGGGGGGCTAGAGGAATCCGTCAGAAATGTGGGTCCCAATAACCATGGGCTGCTCGCGAGATGTGCTGCAGGAAAGGGCCTTGTGGCTATGTCTCCGCAACCATAAGAGAGTTTGATGTAGGCAACTGCAGCAGTAGCTTTGGTGGAAGCATCTGAGAATACACACAATTCTCGACGTGAAGCTTCAGAGAATGACTGTTCAGAGTAAGTTCTGGGTATTTGAAGATGTCTTAGCTCTTGTAGAGAGCTGCGCCACATATCCCATGCCACTTCCATGTCTTGTGGCAGTGGTGTGTCCCAATCAGTTTTCGCTGAACTTAATTCTCGCAGAAGACATTTTCCTTCCAGAGTTATTGGGGCTGCGAACCCTAAAGGGTCAAACAGACTATTCATTGTTGACAAAAGTCCTCGACGTGTGAAGGGTTTCCTTTCTTCTTGTACTTGGAAAGTGAACTTGTCCGTTCTGATGTTCCAGTTTAGGCCCAGACTGCGTTGTATTGGAAGTGTGTCTGTTTCCAGGTCTAGATCTTTTAGATCGCTAGCGTAATCTTGTGATGGAAAAGCCTCCATGACTTCTTGCCTATTTGAAGCAATTTTGTGTAACCTCAGGTTTGATTTAGCAAGAGCGTCCTGTGTTCGCTTTAGCAAACTCACTGCTGCTTCTACACAAGGAAAAGACTTTAACCCATCGTCAACATAGAAATCACGTTGCACAAACTGTTGCACTTCAGGATCATGATCGTGTCCTTCTAAGTGGACAGATTTTCTCAGACCATAAATAGCTACGGCTGGTGACGGGCTATTTCCAAAGACATGTACCTTCATGCGGTACTCCACAATATCCTTGGTAAAGTTATTGTCTTGGAACCATAAAAATCTCAGAAAGTTCCTGTCTTCCTCTTTGACAAGAAAACAATAAAACATCTGTTGGATGTCTGCAGATATGGCAACTGACTCTCTACGAAATCGCATGAGTACACCCAGGAGAGAATTGTTGAGGTCTGGTCCTGTTAACAACACATCATTGAGGGAGATGCCACCATACTGGGCACTAGAATTGAATACCACCCTGATCTGTCCCGGTTTCTTTGGATGTTAAACACCAAAAAGTGGAAGATACCACCGTTCTTCTTCTGCATGTCCATTCTCGAAGATCTTTTCCATGAAGGAAATAAAGTGTTCTCTCATCTGTGGTTTTCTCTCGAAGTTGCGCAAAAGTGATCCGAGTCGTTTCCTTGCTTGTGGCTTATTGTCAGGAAGACGTTGTCGTGAATTATTTAAATGGCAGTGGTGCTACCCAACTGTTGTTCTCAACTTTCTCAAACCCTTTCTCCATAATGTTCAAAAACAGTTTGTCTTCAATAGACAGAGCCACCTTGTCATCATCTTTCGTACGCTCGAACACCGTGTCGCCCAAACAGTTTATTTTATGTGCTGGAACAGGTTTAAATGAATCATTGTATCTGTCTTTCACCTGTATGATGTTAGGACATGGCTCAAAAAGTGAAGGTCGTCCATTATCCAGTGTCTTGGTATAGAGTGTGCTAACTGTGAGTGGCTTATGGATATTTCCAAGGCAGACATTGCCTACAATGACCCATCCTAAATCAAGTTTTTGCGCATATGGCAGGTCATGTGGGCCATTGATTAGTTTACGCACCTTATGCAGACTGAGAACATCCCGTCCAAGGAGAAGAATGATGTGAGCATCTGGATCGATTTCCGAGATAAGGGGTGCTACTGATCTAAGATGTGGATAGTAGAGTGCAGCAGAAGCTGAAGGGATGTCAGATCGGTTATTAGGAATCTCATTACATTCGATCAGATCTGGGAGTGGGAGGCTGATCTGTCCATCCAATGATTCAATATGAAAGCCACTGACTCGTCTTCCTGTCGTTTCCATAACGCCAGCACAGGTTCTTAGTGAATATGGTGAACTGTAACAGAACACATGTAGTGAAGCCGACGTTAGCTTATGCTCCTCGGAGGGGATGCTCTGATCAAGCTAATATCAACCAATCGTCAATATTAAGTCTCAGGGGAACCAGAACCTCATCCACACACTTTGTAAAAGTGTGGGGTGAGAGGACAAGACCAACAGAAGGACCTGATATTGGTACACTTCGGCCCCCGAAAGCGAGCCTCAGGAACTTCCTGTAAGAAGGAAGGATGGATTTATGAAAGTATGCATCCTTTAGATCTATCATGACAAACTAGTCTTCGTATCTGATGGCCTCCTTTCTCAGGAAAATGTCTACTTCTTGTTCCATGACCAGAGCCTGCTCGGGTCCCACCAGGGTGGGACAGACCTAGTCAAACCTGGGCAGATGAGATCCGAATTGAATTGTGTTGTCGCTTCCCAGGCTCCCAGGTAGTCCCTTAAGGAGATAATCTTCTCAAGACTGACCTTTGGTACACCTAGAGCCAGGGCTACACCCTGGTGCAGTTCTAGGATCCTCAAAGGAGAATGCAAATTCTCCAAGTCTGTTACGTCTCCAAGCGGAAATTGAGAAGTGAGTTCTCTGCAGCTGGCCGTGCCTTGAAGCACTGTGTGTGGCAGGGTTAACAGACGTATAATGAGGTGCAGCACGGCCTTTCCCAGCAGGGTCCCATGGAACGTCCTATGTCAGGACTTTCTGGCTGAAACCCTCTTATTGAAAATGACAGTCCACCGCTCGACAGCCCACCGAGCAGCCCCATGAGAGCAACGTGGGAGAATCCGCTGGAACGCTGCCGACTGTTTCTTAGCCTTACGCAGCAGTACGGATCTAAGCCATAAATGCCCCTCCGTGGTGGCTAGGGTGGCCATAGACTGGCCAATGGCCATAGCGGTCTCATTAGTAGCCCTGAGAGCTAAATCCACCATATGGTGGAGCTCCTGTACCTCCTGGCCACTCGAGATGTCCCACATCCAACTTCGGAAACAGGTCAGCCTAATACGTCTGCAGCACTGCTGTGGTGTGCAGGCATGCAGCAGCTTGACCGGCTGAGGTGTAAGCCTTGCCCACCAGTGCCAATGTGCTATGCAGTGGCTTGGTGGCATTGTCGGGGTCTTGAGGACTTGATTTCACCCCAGAGGAGAAATACATGAAAATACATAGTCTGCTAAACCCGGGGCATAAAACCATGACCACATTCTTTTAGCAATGTGACGTTGGAGTAAAACACTGCCTCGGTGCTAAAGAGGTGGGCCGAAAATGGCTTCATCGGTGTATACGGAAAGAATACGAACCCCGACATGGAGGTTGTGAAGCAGGCTGCAGAAACTGTTTGTCAAGCTTGCTGGATAAAATCGCTCCTGAAGAATGGAGAACGAATGTGCTGGTACGGATCTTTAACAATAAGGGAGCTGTGCAGACCTGCAGTAACTACAGGGGAATTAAGTTGATCGGTCACACTATGAAGTTATGGGAAAGAGTAGTGGAAACCAGGCTGAGAGAAGAGGTGACCATCTGTGAGCAACAGTATGGTTTTATGCCGAGGAAGAGCACCACAGACGCATTATTTGCTTTAAGAATGTGGATGGAGAAGTATAGAGAAGGTCAGAAGGAGTTGCATTGTGTGTATGTGGATTTAGAGAAATTGTATGACAGGGAGCCGAAAGAGGAGGTGTGTTATTGTATAAGGAAGTCAGGTGTGTCAGAGAAGTATGTGGGGGTGATTAAGTGAAGATTAAGATGGCGCCGGTGAGGTATGCTGCCGTCATGACGACTGTTTCGGGTGGTGCAGGACATGTATGAGGACAGTGTGACAGCAGTAAAGTGTGCAGTAGGAATTGCATCAAGGATCAGCTCTGAGCCCTTTCCTGTTTGCAGTGGTGATGGACAGGTTGATGGACGAGGTCAGACAGGAGTCTCCATAGACTATGACGTTTGTGGATGATATTGTTATTTGTTGTAAGAGTAGGGAGCAAGTTGAGATGACCCTGGAGAAGCGGAGATATGCACTGGAGAGAAGGGGAATGAAAGTCAGTAGGAGTAAGACAGAGTACGTGTGTAGGAGAGGGAGGGCAGTGGAGTGGTGCAGTTGCAGGGAGAAGAGGTGGAGAAGGTAGAGGAGTTCAGGTACCTGGGGTCAGCTGTGCAAAGTAATTGAGAGTGTGTTAGAGAAGTAAAGCAAAGAGTGCAGGCAGGGTGGAGTGGGTGGAGAAGAGTGGCAGAAGTGATTTGTGATAGAAGGGTATCTGCTAGCGTGAAAGGGAAAGTGTATAGGACATGTGGTGAGACCTGCAATGTTGTATGGTTTAGATACAGTGGCACTGACTAAAAGACAGAGGTTAAGCTGAAGGTAGCAGAGCTGAGGATGTTAAGGTTTTCTTTGGGAGTGATCCATTGTAGCGACTCCTAATGGGAGAAGCCAAAAGAAGAAAAAGAAGACAATATGAACCAGTGATATGCCAAGTGGTGTACAAAGTACTCACAACATGCACTTGAGTAAAAGTAAAATACTTTAATATTTTAGAGTAAAAGTCCAATGTCCAAACCATCTCAATCTCGCCTCCCTCACCTTGTCTCCAAAATGTCCTACCCTCTGATAAACTCATTTGTAAAAATTTAAAACTCAGACAAATTTTTTAAAGGTTACATATATGCAAAGATAAGAAAAAAGGATGAACTTATACAACAAAATGTCTGAAAGACCTGTATGAAATTTGGCATATTATTCTATTGCAAGCAAAGAGGAGGCCGATTGATTATTTAATGTCCTGGTCACTGCTCAAACATTCATTATTTTCAAACCCACTGAAATTAAAGCATATGAATATGAAAAAAAGACAGAAACTACAAGCGTGTAGTAAAACTATTTGCTATTGGCCATCATGTTTATAAATAGTAGGCTTGAATCAGTACTTAACGAGAGATAACGCCGAGAGAAAAAGCAACACGGATGGGGCATCTTTTTTCCCTTTTTCCTAATATGTGGTTATTCTATGGTACAGAGTATGAAATACTTCCAAAGGGTAGTAAAATTTAGCTAAAGGTTGGACTAAAGCTAAATTTATCAGGATCTAAGCATATCTTATGACTAACCTTCTGCTCCTTAATTGCATACCTAATACCTACACATCCTTACAGTTTAACATTCACCTTTTTTCTTCAGTGGATAAAAATAACACTTGGATACCATACGCTTACACTCCCAAAGGGTCATTGTGCGATTATCACACCAAGATAATTCAGCATCCCTACAGCACATGTTGCACTATTCACTGTAATGATCAAAATCACACAATCTATTGTTGCCAAGAAAAGAAGAGATTTGTTCATCTTTGAACCTTTTATATCATGATCAAACACTTAACAAAGCATGGACGCAAACTCAGAGCCATTCTTTCATATCTATTCATTTTCCAATGGCATTTGCCCATGTTCTGCTTTTCCTGGTAAGCAACAAAACCAAAAACTACAAGACTTAAGATTGATATATAATAGGCATTGTACAGAAAAACCTCTAACTTCTGTTGTTTGTTGCCAAAATGTTGTGGCATAGCAAATACCCTGTACATGATGTGAAGGCTCTGATCCATCTCCCCTGAGGCAGGCTGAAGATTTGTGGGATGCAGTGCAGGGTGGCTAGATGAAAAATTAGGTGTGAGTTGTTGAAGATGTTAAAGTTATTGGTGATGTTTGAGGTTTGGAGTTGTTTTCAGGCTAAACACTCCTGTTTATTGTGTTGCTTTTCCTCCTGCAACATCCAGAAGACACAAAATGCTAATGCAAAAAGTTTGATATAACTGAAAAATATATCAGAAAAACAACAAACAAAGGCAATGAAACAAGTGACAGCAATACTATAAACAATAAATCAGAGAGCAGAGAGCTAGGCAAGGAAGGAAAAAGACAAGCTCAGTATAAGAAACTGCATGTGGTGAGGGTTTATTAGTCAGTGATTAACAACTCCATGTGTTTGTATTTGGGGGCATGGAGCAAGCTGGATTGGGTGGAGCCACTGGTAACCATAGAATATTTACAAAATAAATTACATCTTCTGTTGATCTTAATATGGTATAAGCCTGGGATAAAGTGTGAACTTGACAACAAGATCAAGTTGAGATTCATGATCCATATATTAATTAGGAGAAATTAAAGTGTCTCAGTAAAAAGGTGATTGCAGAGCTGTGAGGTAATTGTGAAAGTTACAGAAAGTACAGATTAAAGCATCACAGTACACATTATTCACTGTACAGCTACATTAAAGGGGTCATTTAATGCAGCAGAACCTGTCTTATGCACTCTGTTATGAGTTTCTAGCCAGGAATGCTTAAGGTGATAATGAAAAAACTAATTCTATGAAAAGGTTGTCATTTTGGCTATTGTTCAGGTGCTGACAATGGTACTTCTGTGGGATATTTGGGAATTGGCAATTTTGAAATATTTTCATTTGTGCACCGTAAAATAATAAACATTTTTTTGGATATGACATTGTAAACAAAACTTAATGTTTGGAGTTAATATTTGATGTGTGATTGATCATTTTATTTGTAAGAAGTTACAAAAAGAACGATCCATCTAACAGAGAAGATTCATCTATTGTAAAAGGAAGGGTAACAGAAACAAAAAATGAGCCATGTGGCATGATGTCAGAGAACTTGCAAATGAGACATTTTTGAGGGAAAAAAGAACAGATGGAAAGATAAAAGAATGCCTTGAGGCCAGATGTGCAGGGGAATGAACTGAAGGAAACATCTAACTTTGCAAAAAAAAAATCACACTGAGAGAGAAAAACAATTAAATTATCTTTTGAGATAAAAGCACATTTAAATGTAAAAATCATTATATGGATGGAATGCATACCTACTTTCAAGTTAAGATTTTATTTAATTATACCCTTTTCACATACAAAGGATGCATAGAGGTCAGAGACTGGCAAGGCAATGATTTTGAATAAAATTTTTGGTAAATTCATTTAAAACTGGTAAACTATGTTTAATCTATACTCTCTGTAGTGCCTTATTTCTGATATTTAAGCCTATACAAGACTATTTATGTGCACCGTCTAGGATTAATAAGCTTAGTCTGGCCTTTGCCTTTCAATAAACTACTGCTATGGTAATTTTTATATCTTAATAAGCGTTCTGAAGAAAGCAAAACCAAGAGCAGATAAATGTAAAAACCTAGTTCATTAGTGATTTATAATGACTTATAATGTTTAATTTTTATGTTTTACTATTTGCATGGTTTTGTTAGAATACATTTGTATTATTTTTAAATTTAATCAAATAAATATAGCAGACATGCTTCAGAAAAAGTAACATTTCATTTAGGGAACTAAAGAGTGTACCACATGTAGATGCAATGAAACTCCATATGCACTCTATAGAATCTCCAGATCGTGCACATAGCATTAATGATGAAGGAGGATGGGGCATCTGGGGAACTTTATTCTCGGGCTATGAAAGATTCATAACTGCCACGAAATAGACAATATAGAAAAGGGTGAAAATATTCAAGCCGTATTCGAATAAAATAAAAGGTGAGGACAGGTAATGCATGAAAAAGAAAAGCTTTGTTTGTCAATGATCCGGCAGCCATAGGGTCTTATAGAGTTCTGCCAAAGCAGCTTTCTGAATGTGTCATGAAGTGCTGAACCTCAAATCTATGAAGAAAAGACATGCACTTGGAAAGAATTTTAGTGACATCTGAAATTGTTCTGGTTCTAATGTCAAAAACCTGATTGACAAAGGAAAATGTTAGAAGGAAATATCTGCTCCAAAAACAAAATTGCAACTTAGATGTGGGTATGAATGTGTTCCTAACTCTGTGTTCTTTCACTAAATGAATCTCAAAGATAAAAGTGATAATTAAGCCTTGTACATGCTTATGTATACATGCGATTTCCAATTTCTATTGTTTTATGAAAGGACGTGAGACCGATACTACACAGCCATACTTCCCTGCAAACAGGATCGACAGAAAAGAAATTTCATCAGTCAAGCTTAAGAAGAACTAATTAAAATAAAGATTTTGTTGTTTGAAATGATTATTGAGTCTGAAGATTAAAATACCTTTGATGTCCTTAAGCCTGTCATAGTAATTCATAATAAAACACTGAGCTTTTGAGACTGTTGTGTGTGTAAATCCCTGGAGATCTGCAGTTTCTGAAAAAGTCAAACCAACAACCAAGCTGCAGTCCAAGTCACTGGTTTTAAATTTTCCCCCTTTGTGATTTTTTGATGTAAACATTAACTAATAGTGTTGACCTGTATCAGCAAGATTCTGAGCTGCTGTCACATGATTGGCAGATTAAATAACTGCATGAATGGACAGGAATGGACAAAACATTTTTCAGAATAAACAGATAATATGGCCTGAACACGAAAAAATACAGCATTAATAAAAGGTGCAATCATATTTTTTTTAACAAAGCTTGCCCACACATTTACAAGTGATGATATATGATAATTATGGGACAAAGGAAAAACTTTTTCATTAACATGAATGTGTATGTCTGCCCAATACATTTGATTATCATTTATTCTTTATAACTGCCTATTCTGGGTCTTGTTGGTTTACTTTAGGCTACTATTTTTTTTTAATATATATATTTATTGGAAGTAGAACCAACAAAATTTGTAAGATGTTTAGTAGAATAAAGAAAAGGAAATGATTTAAAGAACTGCCACAATTCAAACACCATGATGACAGTGCTGGCATTTGTATTGCAGAGTTTTTTCTCAGTGTTTTTCGAGTGTTTCTGGGGGTACTAAATCAACAACTCATTGAACAGGATGAAAACATCTTTTCATGAATTTGTGGAGAGAATTGGGTGATCTAAAATGGATTGATCTTCCTGACTGAATAGGGAGAGAATATAGCGAGGCAGCTGTTTGCTATTATCCCATCCGTAAACACGGCACAACCCTGTCTTTCCCCACTGCTTTTACGAAGCTCTTAGCCTTACTAACAGCAAATTATAAGCTTCATTAATGAAATGTAGATTGCAGTATAGTGTTTGCTTGATTACAGTGTTAATTAGCACAGACATTGATGGGATTAATGGGGTTTTTGCATCTGCAAAGAAATGTGGTCCAAATCAAAATAATAATTTTTATCTGTTTGGACATATTGGATTATATGTACCTATTACAGAAAAAGAGTTCCACAAGTATTTCTTGGACAGTTGAGAGCTCTTAGCTTCCTCTACTGTTTCAAGAGAAGGACAAACTAAAGAACCCTTGCAGTGTGATAGAATTAACACTAATTATATGTTACTGTGGTTGTGTAAATAACCAGCGATGGTGAGAATCTCCTGTACTGATATATGATACAGTATTTACAGCAAATAACTCCAGTCAAACCTCCCAGTTGAGATCTCACAGGGTCACAAGTTCTGAATGACAAGGAACTGAATGAATATTTGATCAGAAGATCAGATGGCCTTCATACATTCTAAATAGGCCGAATGCCTGGCACAACAAACTTCTCACTGGAGACTTGCCTTCATGAAACACTACAAGGTTAATTGAGTAATTTACAAAATTGGATATGACCTTGGGCAAAACTCCTTGACTCAGCCATATGGACATCAATGCATTCAAGGCTAAATTATCTCTAGGGCACAGACTCATTTGCTGAAATTGTCGCTGTTTGAGACTCTGCATAGGTTTGGAAAATAGATTCATAAAGATACTCCACCAAGTTAGAGATTTAATGTTGGTTTGGAAACACTGAGGTTATTTTGCTAGTTTCTAAAAGTTGGATGACACAATAGATATTTAGACCCTGATAAGTACAAATATGGAATTGAATCATGGAATCAATTTTGGAAATCAAGTGTGTGTGTGTGTGTGTGTGTGTGTGTGTGTGTGTGTGTGTGTGTGTGTTGGTGTTAATTAGAAGCAATTGTTAATGCAGCAATAATTTACCAACCAAAACAAACCAGCATGCAGTGGTGCTTTTGCTGGTCATTGATGAAGGCTGTGGAATGATTGACACAAATTGTGCCTGGGTTAAATGAATTATATTCATTCACTCTAGACATGTCTAATAAGTTGCAAACAGTGTTACACCTGACACTATGCCACATAAAATATTATTTTATTATCGGTTCTGTGCTCAGACTGGCCCAAGACCCAAATGATAGAAGGTAAAGGTGGTCTAACAGTCTTCACATAGCAACAGAGTGATTATAATTGTGTTTTACCACCCACATAGCAGGCTCGTCAGCTTGACTTCAGGTTGACTTCTTGTCTTTCATAAAAGAAACCTTAACCATGCTCCTACAGGTTCAACGTGGTCAAGGTGATAGATATTCAGTCAAAATATTTCTTAGTCACTTGTATACACATGACACACATTGCAAGTGTCACACACCAGCTTACTCTTTCTGCTTCTTTTTTCTTCTATGTTTTTTTTTCCTGCTTCTTAAAAAAATTGTTTATGTAAAGAACCCGTGAAATTACTAAAAAGGTGTTTTTTGCTTCAGCGTAACATCAAGCCCACAGGGTTAATATTATTGTTCCATAACATTACTGAATCACATACACCTGTGATTATTTTGTGACAAAGAAAAATTATATTTTGCATCACATTTCATACTACAGTGGAACCCGGTTATCTCGACCTCGGTTAACTCGACAACCCTATTAAGTCGACATTTTTGAAGTGGAACCGCCAAATTCTCGCTTTGTCTAAGCATTTTTTAATCGGTTATGTCGAAAAATTTGCCATTTAACGTCAGTTATCTCGGTGCAGCCGCAGAAGAACTCGCGAAAGTGGCGGAAAAATTAAGCCTTACAGATGCTACAGGTGTTGTATTGTATACTGGTGAATCTCTGCTGTTAGTTAGTGCACATATGCCTTTTGTTGTTAAATGTTATGCGATGAACAGGAGGCGAAAGTAGAAGCGCGGCGCTGAACAGCACACGGGAGAACGTGGGATGAGCAGCAAAAGCATAGAATGAACACCGGCAGGATCGGGGGGGAATCCGCGATACGCTTTGGGAAGAAAAGCGCAGCCAGTGAGGGAGTGCCGGTGGGAAGGCACGTACCGGGATACGCAAGAGCGATAACAACGACCGCCATGAACCAACATATACCAACAATAACGGACGGTGAGAGTGTGGAAGTGTAAATAGGAGCTGGTGATGATGCTAAACGAGCCGGGAGCTTCAGAGAAAGCGGCCGAGAAATCACCTGACACGCTGAAGGGGGCGCCGAAGGGGGCATGGCAGGTGGATTCCTGACAGTTAACAAACATGTACTGTATGTATTTTTATAGCATGCCTTCATCAAACAAATCGCGGCAACGCTGTTGTGTAAAAAACTCCTCCAAAAACACGTGCATGCACATTCTCATTTAATAACGCACATCATGTACATAAAGAAATTTCAAGCACGTTAATATATTGCCGCCATTTTGATTTTCGTTTATTTCAATCATCGTTATCTCGATGCTTTTTGGCGTCCCCTAGGCCCTCGACATAACCGGGTTCCACTGTATTAAGATCAGCTTTTAACATTCAGTTTCACACTGAGATTGTCAGTTTAGGAGCTTGACCGGTTCACACTGGTTTCAAAAGCTGTTAACATAGCAAAAAAAGTTAGTTTGGGGTAGTAAAAAATTTAATAATTAGGCTTATAGTCCAAAATTAGATAAGAAGCTTACTTCAGTGAAAGTTCTTACAAACAACCTATGGACATTCAAATGGTTGAATGGTAATAGCATACTGAAAGCCTTAAAACAGTTATTACTTAAAAATGCAAATTCACAAGTGGTAATCATACTTCGTAAAAAAAAAAAAAGAAATTGTGGACTAGGAAAATTTGGCGATATATTAAATGTGACATTTGCAGCTATAAGTGCTTCAGGTTTAACAAAAAATTAATTCAAGGTGAGGCTACACACATGAAAACATTATAACATTACTACATAGTCCATTAACATAATGGCTCTTTGAATGGATATAATTTGTATTGTTTTAATTTGGTTTGCATGATCCATATAACATTTCATGGTGCAATTTATTATTATTTTTTACTGTGCCACAAAGGTCAATTAAACAGTAAATTACTTGGTCACATCACCTTTGGCTGCAATTACAGCTGCAAAACTGTGTGGAATATGAATGTGTGGAATATCGGTTTTGCACATTTGAATCCCGATTGTTCACACTTTTTTCCTGGCAACTTCATTCAAATTAAACCTGAACCAGTTTCACAAAGACATGTGCAGAACTTAATGTCACTATGACCAGACTTCACTGTGGGAAATGTTTTTAGGATTCCATTAAATGTAAAACTTTAAACAGCAAATTGCATTTGAGTTTCTTCAGACCAAAGAGCCTTTTTCCACATTTGATGAGTTTGCAAAATGTCTTTAAGCAAAATCCGAACAGGATTTTATTTTTTTCCAGCAATGACTATTCTCACCACTTTTCCATAAGACTTAGCTTTGTACAGTGCCTTATAATGGTCTATAACCAGATTCCCCCCATCTGAACTATAACTTTCGGACTTTTCATTGTCTGCCTGGTTGCTTCTCTGAGAAATGAACTTCTTACATTGTCTTTGAGTTTGGTGGATAGTCATGGCTGCCCCATAGTCTATCCATGGTTTAATTTTTGGTGTTTGGGATATTCATAATTTTCTTTTTTTGCTTGTTTTTACAGCTCAATGGACTTTATAATGCTGTTTGCTTTGTTATGTTCTCTAACTGCCTCTGAAAGAAAAATCAGGAACTGGTTTATTTCTTTTAACTTCATTCTATACTTTAATTGCACAAAAGTAGACTCCATTCAAATAACTAGTGACTTCTGATGGTTACTGATTACACTCGCTGTATAGTGGTAATAACATAACTATAATATATAATAACTATAATAATATATATAGTATATAATATATAATATATATATATACACTAACCGTATATTTTCTTCACTATAATAATTAAAACTAAAACCTTCTGTTATTCAATAAAAAATGTAACAAAACATTTTATAGGAGTAATTATCAATGATTTGCCTGAGCTGATGAGAGAGAATTCTGAGAGAAATAACCAACTAATTGGTATCAAGACTAAAATGGTAATTTTTTTATATTATTTATTATAACCTTCTTCTAACAAAAGAAAATCTCGAAACAGGGTTGGTTTTTGAAGGCTTTTGTGAAGCTCAGTTGCATTGTAAATAGATTTGACCCTGTAATTAGGAGGTTGCACCTTGGCTGTTATTAGAGCTTTTATTATATTTTTTTTATAATAAAAATTTTAATAATCATAATAATAATAGTGTACACATTAATAAAAAAATCTGGTGCATAAATTATTAAAAAGTATTGCATATGAACATTGTTTTATATCTTGGATGCATATTGAGTCTTTCCAGTTATACCATTACTTTTTAGATTTGCTTTTGTGCCTACAGATATTGTATGTAGTATGTAACACCAGATCTTACTGTCTGAAAGATATTTATCCTGTGGATGTTCTGCTGCACCTGTGTGACTGTGATTTGAGCCTGGTTGTTTGTGCACAGACCTCATCTATATTTCATATATGAATAGTCAGCCTGAAGAATCTACCATTCTGGAATCACAGTGAAATGTGTATACAAGCACACAACAAATTACAATCAACATCAAATACCTCAGTGCTAACACATACAGTTACACACACACACACACACACACACACACACACACACACACACACACACACACACACACATAGGGAAAGAGAGAGAGAGCTTGAAAGAGATTGAAAGAGTTTGATAGAGAGATCTATTTAAATCACCAATTATATATTAATAAGAGCTGTACTAATAAAATATGCATGTCGTAACCCTGTAAAAGGCAATCTGACTTGCATTCCTCCAGGTTATGGTTTATGTTTAATATTGAATAAATGTCTGCATTAATATTATATATGATATTCTTCTCACTGCTGCCATAGATGCTGAGTTAGCTCATGGAAAACCCTTTTGGGAATTTCTATCAGTCTGCCTGATTTAAAACCTTTTCCCTGTAGCATGCAGTGACCTTCATAACATTCTGAATGTTCTGAACAAATCAGCCGACGTGATTAACCTTTTGACCTTTCCAGGCACAGAATAAAGATGCAGACTATGTATGCAGAGTTTACATACGAGTAAGCATGTGCATGTGTGGGTGTGTGAAACACAGATGCATGAGAAACACTACAAAGCAGAGGTTGTGATGCTCTCTTTCAATAAACCTTATTAGTCCACAAAGGTGAATCCATCTTTGGGCATGGGCAACTCATTGAAATTAAGACTCCAGTCAAAGATAAAGTGTCAAAGAACGAATCAGGGCTGATAAATTCACAGGTAATGCTAAATCATTAACCGTTATGACACATTGTGTTACTGTCATTTTCCCAGACCTCATTTGCTCACTGGATGTAAAGTGTTTTGCTAGAAAATCATTCATGTGTTGCTTGTGGTTTGTTTTCAGAGTTGGGTTACCCATGCACCGAGAGAATTAAATAATGAAAGTGAATATACTCAGTATTTAAACCTCAGCCATAACTTTAGACCTACACATTAACTACTGAAGGCAATGTAAGCCATTATTTACATTGGAGTTCTGAATGATCATATGTGCTACTCCACATTAAAACCACAAACAGTGGAATGATGGATTTTTATTTGAATCACATTGGTTTAAGGATAGAACATAGTGTGTTTGGTCAGCTTGCCCTTTCAACCAGGTTCTATTTAGATTTACACTTACATTTTATAAAAAAAAAAAAAAAAAAGAAAACAAACAATAGGAAATTAAAAGCATGATAAAATAGATTACATGCTGTGTATGCATTACACTTTCATTACCATAATTTATTATTTGACATTAACACATTTGTTGCATGATATAAAAATATGATTACTGTTGTGTGTTGCAAGTGATAGAACAGGTATTAAAAAAAAAAAATAATAAAATAAATAAATAAATATATATATACGCCCCGGCATACGTATAATTCAGGTTACGAATCGCAGTTCATCAAAATTTTTGCCCCTGGTTACGAACAATATATCGGGATACGATCGTCGCTCACCAAAAAATCGCAGGCAAGTTGGTTGTTTTTGCTCTATCCATGCAGCTCGTCACATCAGTTAGCGTCCTGTGTCCCTAGCGAGAGCATCGTGTTACTTATCCGCTTGAACTTTTCTCGGCAGCAGCGTAACAACTCGTTAGTTGATGCTCGTGGAATGATGAGATGGACAACATTAGCCGATGCATAACCACTTTACTTGTTTTTATGAAGATAGATTAGCAGGGTTACAGTCTTTTCCAAGTACAATACCCATAATGAATTTCACTCTGGACTTCAATACCAACTGATAGTAGCCTTAAAGAAACAGCTCTCATTTTCCTCTAATGCAACAATTGTCTCAGCGTCGTGTTAATAACACTGTCTTTAATATTCTATAATATAATATATAATAATATATAAATAATATAATATAATAAGATTCTCCTTCCAAACAATAACTCTCCCTCCTCCCCCTTCTACGAACGTCGTCTCCTGCAGCGAGTCTTCTCAAAGGGAAAGTACCCGGTAAAGATGTTTTCCTCTTTTGTATGTTTTTATGTGGTATGATTTTAATATAACATGTTAAAAGTAAATAATATTAGTGAATATTGGCTTTATTTTTATTTAAGTAATATTTTGGTTGTCCAGAACAATTTCAAGTTTCTGTTCATTATTATGGGGAAATTTGTATCGGGATACGAACTTTTCAGGTTACGAATAAAGTACCGGAACGAATTAAATTCGTAACCCGAGGTTCCACTGTATATATATATTTATATACACACACACAACAGTAATTACACTGTTTTTAACATATGTGCTTCTAGTGTTTTTTTATTCTGAAAAAAGGACATACTGGATCGAATTCTATTTTATAGGTCACACAATAATAAAGTTAATAATAAATCATTCTTGAACACTAAAATACTAGTAAATGTTTACTTGAATGCTTGCTGAATTCCTTTTATATTTTTCTGTTTTCAATTTGTCTCTTGCTTTTATGTTACCGCATATTGTAATTGAAAAAAAAAGCACACAATATACTATTTTAGTTTTTGCTTTCTTATTTCTTTTTTTTTTAAGGCTTAAGTGCAGTGGTCTACACACTATTGAAAAACAGTTGGAGGCAAAGTCTTGCTGTAAATTACATGCAGATAATTTTAATAATTGAAATGAGATTCACGGAAATTCAACTCAAGCAGCTGTGTAAACTGAGAATGGGTCTATAAAATAAAATACAATTGAAGACTAGTTTGCCAAATAACAATTAATGGCTGGCAGGATACATTTTACATTTGGTTCTTTCAGTTTTTCTGAGTGTTCTGTGTTTTAGCTTAATATTTATAAAGAGCATTTAGGTTTTTTCTTTTTCTTTTTTTCATGTTTATATTTTTACCTGATGTTCAACACTGTGAACTTTTTATGTGTTTTTTTATTGTGCTCATATCAGAATCAAAAATAGCTTGATTACCAAGTATGTTTACACCCACAAGGAATTTGACTTGGTGACAGGAGCTTCCAGTACATGAGAAAGTACAGACATAATATAACAAAACTAGTAAAACAGACAATTAAATAATGCACTATACACAGAAGTAGAAATATTGTTTAAATGAATGTAAAGATATGTTTTTTACAAGTGTGCATATTACAAATGTACCATTTGGATCCTATGTATAAGTGTGTCAATTATGATGGACAATGTGTAGTTATAAATATTTTAATTGTTCATGCTGAGTATAGCCTGCGGGAAAAAAATGTTTTTGTGCCTGGCTGTTCTGGTTGACGGTGCTCTGTAGCGCCGACCAGAAGAGACAAAGAGAGAGTGGGCTGGGTGTGTGGGGTCAAAAGTGATTTTCTTAGCCCTTTTTTCCACTCTGTAGGAGTGAAGATCTTAGAGGTTGGGCAGAGGGGCACCAATAATCCTCTCAGCAGTCCTGACTGTCTGCTGTAGCCTCTTAATGTCTGATTTGGTAGCTGAACCAAACTATGCAGTTATGGGTGTACACAGGACAGACTCAATGATGGATGGGTAGAACTGTTTTAGTGGCTCTTGTGGCAGGTTGAATTTCCTCAATTAGTGAAGGAGGTACAACCTCTGCTGGGCCTTTTTAGCAATGAAGTCAATATTAATTTCTCACTTCAGTTCCTGAGAGATGGTGGTACCCAGAAACTTGAATGACTCCACTCTAATTACAGTGCTGTTTATGATGGTGAGTGGGGGAAGTGCTGGGGGATTTCTCCTGAAGTCCACGATCATCTCCACTGTTTTGAGCGTGTTGAGCTCCAGGTTGTTGTGATTGCACCAGACAGCCAGCTCTTTAACCTAATGTCTGTATGCAGACTCTTCTCTGTCCTGGATGAGGCAGGTGACTTCATTTTTTTAGAGGTGCAGTCTTTTATGTACAAACAGAAGAGCAGTGGTGAGAAAACGCAATCCTGGGGAGCACCAGTGCTGATAGTGATAGACCTGGATGGAGTTTGCCAAGCCTCACAATCTGCTGCCTGTCTGTCATGAAGCTGGTAAACCACCGACAGATTAAGGTGGACATGGGCAAATTGAAGAGGATCCAGCAAAGGTCTAGTGATGTCCTTCAGGTAGGCCAGGACCTGTCGTTCAAATGACCCCATGATCACAGACGTGAGAGCAACAGGTCTGTAATCATTAAGACCAGTGATTTGGGGTTTTCTGGGGACTGGAATGATAGTAGAGTGTTTGAAGTAGCAGGAAACTACACACAGTTCCAGTGATCTCTTATAGATCTGAGTAAAGATGAGGGCCAGTTGGTCGGCACAGACTTTTAGACAGGCAGGACACTGTCTGGGCCTGAAGCTTTTCTATTTGTCTGTATACTGAAGACTCATTTCACATCCACTACACATATCTGAAGCGCAGGTGGAATGGAGAGGGAGGCAGGAAGGGGCTGGCAGGTGGTAGACTGGGCTTTTCAAAACTACAATAAAACACATTCAGATTTTCAGCCAGTTGTTGAGTCTCCAAAGAATGAGGGTGTGGTGTATTGTACTCAGTGATGTTCCTCAGACCAATCCATACTGACACTGGGTCATTGTCTAAAAATTGTTTTTTCAGCTATTTAGAGTAGGTTTTTTAACCAATCTGATCTATTTTGTTAGTTTGTTCCTGGCCTGGTTATATAAGATCTCCACTTCTGTAAGAATTCTCTTTGGCATGACGAAGCTGTTTGATTTTCCCAGTAAACCACGTCATTATTGAATGATAAGAATGACCTGGTGGTGATGCACTTATCCTCAGAGAACCCGATGTATGAAGTTACAATGTGTGTGTGTGTGTGTGTGTGTGTGTGTGTGTGTGTGTGTGTGTGTGTGTGTGTGTGTGTGTGTGTGTTATATAGGATGACTCTGTGCATGTATTATTTCACTTACATCATCCACAACATGGCATTGCCAAAGGGTCTTGTGGGAAATCACAGCTTCCCACTAAAGATACAGATTTATCGTAGGCATGCCATGGGAATATCCAGCCCGTTATTCGTTCTTAGGAGTGGGAGATTGAGGCCAAGCTTTACAGTGGCTACCTTTGAAGTCACCTGGAGCTACTAAGGTATGGCTGAATATCAGTTTATTTTTGGGGAGTAGGGATGCCGTTTTAAAAAAATCCATCAGGAGAGCATGACTTTTGTTCAGTCTGGTCTGAAGCAAAAAGAGAATGGAAAAAATGGGCCGAGATGGAAGCATGAAAAGTGAGCCGTTAATAATATAGCTGCTTTAAATATAGATGTCACCAATTTATATTCAAGGGCAGAGGCCTCAGTGGAATGCTGGGAGATTTTTCAGAGATCCAACGAGTGTAAGTGTATAATAGAATAGGGAATTAAGGTCATAATGGAGAGCTCTGCCTTTCTTATCCTGTCAACATGTTATACTGGTCTATGCAAACTTGTTTATTTAGAGGTTAGCTCTAAATAACTTTAAACTTTTTGGGAACGCTTGCACATTGTCCATGCTCTGAATCATGTGTGTAATCCGTCAAATGGAAAGCGTCGCATCACGGGCGGGGTGACGTCACGACCAGGAAGCTATAAAAAAGCGCATGAAGTGAGGCTAGTGCCAGCTTCTGTTTGTTCATGAAGCACTTTGTGTTTTCTTTGTCAATTGTTTGTCAATTGTTTGTCCAAAAGAAAGCTTAGCACACCTACCGACTGTGCGTTCCTCCCTGTCCCTGCTATATAACGGTGGGATAGACACAGTCTTTGTGTGGCTTGTCTGGGAGCACAGAGTGCACGGAATCCATCTTCAATAGAGTGCCGGTTCTGACCCCACTCTTGCTAAGGCGGAGCGGCGTGCTAGTTCCTGCGGCTCACAAACGGACCTCGCAAAGATTTTTGAGACGGGCCTGTCCCTTTCTGCTGCCTTACCTGCCATGTCCAGCTCCCGTTCACATGCTTTGGTAGCATGTGGAGGTTAAGCAGCTTATGGAGGTTGTGGCTCGAGTCGTCACCATGCTAGCCCTGTCTTGGACGACTGATGAACAGAGAGCGCTTTCGTTCAGCAAGCTCAATGATTGTTTTCTGCAGCTTGTTTTACAACCTTCACGTTGGGGTCTGCCGTTCTTTCCCGACCAGGTGTCCAGGTCCAGGTGCCGTATTCTGCCCACCGCTGGCCAGCTATCTCTCCCCCTGGTGTGGCATTGTCTCTTAAGACCCCGACATTACCCACCAAGGACATGCAGAGCAACTAGCAAGCTTCAGGGCACGGCCGGCTCTAGCGAGCACACTCCTCAATTTCTGCCTAGAATCATAGTGGACCTGGAGAACTCGCAGTCTTCTTTGAGGCTCCTAGAGCTGCACCAGGGTGTAGCCCCGGCATTAGGTGTACCAGAGGTCAGTCTCGAAAGACTGATAGTGTGTAAAGTGCTGACCGCATTTCTATGTGATTGCTCCACTCCCAGAGAGCACTCCTCGAAGGGGTGCTCTCACATCTCGTAGTAAAAAATAATTAATAATAATAACAATAATAATAAAATAAAATAAAATAAAATAAATAACAATGATAATAACAATGAAGATAATAAGCAGTAAACTTTTTTGGGGTTGTGACCTGTGTCGTAGCCAGGCTTCATAACTTGCCCGACTCATGTGCAGAAAGGCCCTTCGTCCAGTAAGCTCTACGAGCGCTCTCTGATACCGGGTCGCAACCTCCATGTCGGGATCTCCCGTTTTTTCCAGACCTGGGTAAGGCCTAGAAGATGTTTCAGGCTGAACTGCTGCACTGCCCCTGATATTCAGTATAACATAGCAATTCTGAATTAAATACAACAGTTTTATAAATAAGAGATCAACAATGGACAATTGACAGTTAAAACTCAATATGTCCAGTTTTTTATTTTAGTATTTTAGGAGCCACACTCACTGGTATTCTGCTGGTGTTTGCTAATTAACTCATAATACATTCATTACGTTTATTTACCAACAACCATGTTTGCTGATGATGTCACTAAAATTACTTTATTAAAGGTTTTAGTGGGTTCAGTCTGCTACTATTAGTAACTCTAATTATAATTATTATCTTGCAATGTTGCCTGTATGATCAAATTGATTAAAAAAAAGTAGCTGTCCTGGAGTCCACAGTTGTTGACATTAAACTGTTAAACTCTTGACATTAAATTTACTGTTTGTTTTTACTGTTTTTATCTATATGTCGCAACAAAAAAAATTAAAACTTAAAATTAAGTCTTTCCTTCCACTCAAGGGCAAACTCTAAGTAAAAGCATTTAAATAGCACAGATCCAATGTAATTTGTACCCTGGTCATTCAGAAATCCATTCAGTGAGCTCTACTGGCATGAGTCACAGGAATATAATTAGCTCAAATTAAGTGTTGCATAAGGAAATGAAACCCATGCAAAAGACTATTATAGTTTTTTATGATTTTCAAAGGAATTGTGAATAATGTGATTTGAATTCTACAGTTTATTTGTATAAGAAAATGAAAGATCTGTTTTTCTAGCTAATAAAGCCTCAGAATGAGGGAGTGCTGTTTTTACGTAGGTACTGCATTGACAAGAGACTTAGCGGTTTACAGAGAAAAATGTCACTACAGATCATTTTAGGTTGTGCCAGTCTGATCCCTGCAGATATTTTTTCCTTTTAAACCCAAACTTTAACCCAAGTATACATAAACATACAAATATATAAAACAGAGATTTGTAGACAAAAATCCATTATTGTTTTTGCAGCACACATTTATTTTCTAATTATTACAATAATAAGAACATTAAGTAAATATGTCTTGTTCATCATGCACAGTTTAGTGGTAAGGTTAGATATTTTTTAAAATTTGGGTAAAAGACTAATAAATATTGCCATGTACTAGTTTTAATATATTTACAGTTAAATTAGAGTTTACATTATTTATGCTTATGTTTAATTTACCAGGCTTTAAACTTGGATTTTAACTGTTTTTACTATAAAAACCATTTAAATGTGCTTGACATAAATTTAAATCCTATTTAATTCAATGGACCAGTCAAATTAGACTTACAACTAGACTTTTTTCAAATGTGATTTTATATAACAAAGAAAAACACCAAGGCTACCTGTGAATCTTTCTTTTCCAGTAACTGCATGTTTTCTTTTTTAACTTCAAGTAAGAGAAATAATTATTAATAGCTGCTAGAATGTGTAATAACAACAGTAATTGACTAGTCAAATTTGACTTGGATAGCACTTTAAACAAAAGACATTGTCCCAAAGCAGCTTTAGAGAAATAAAAAGATTAAGAATAAACATTTTAGCATCACAAATTAGTCCATATAAATTTATGAGCAAGCCCTTATGAGCAAGCCAGTATTACTGTGACAATGAAAAACTCCCTAAGATGGTATGAGGAAGAACCCTTGAGAGAACCAGACTCAAAAGAGATCCCATCCTCATCTGGGTAGCACCGAATGTCCATTCATTATTGTTTCATCATTGCTGAGGTTGTCAGCTGTTCGTTGTTGGACACATGAATGTAAAACTGTTAATGGCAACTGTACCTTTAAGCTACTGTTGCAGACTGGTAATATTAATATAAATATATTAATTACAGTTCAAAACCATCTTCATAGTTCTTGAGTCTAACCCTGCATATTAACCTTATGAATTCTTAGGCTGTTCATGTGGAAACATCCTCAGGTGCCCTGATTGGTCTCTAATTGAACCGAACTCCATCAAAGGGTAGGGCATCAGGATGAATCGGGCCGGTCTGGAAAGAAGAAATGGACAGGTTCACTAGTCTAGTCTGTCCTCCTGTCAGTGTCCATGTTTAGTTAGTGATTATATTAAGATTTAATGACACACCTTGCACTGCACCACGCTGTCTGAGATCGCCCAGCACTGCTGGACTGGTACCACCTTCTCTCATTATAAGAGGTAAGTATACTTCAAGGCTCTTCTCTGTTCTGGCGGTGGAATGAACTTCCCCTAGATGTCCAAACCACAAAATCCCTGGCTATCTTTTATTAACGGTTGAAGACCACCACTTCCTAAAACATTAAATTAGCACTTTGAGTTTCATTGCTAGAGACTCAAAGCACTTTTGTATGTCGCTCTGGACAAGGGCGTCTGCTAAATGCCACAAATGTAAATGTATGTGACTTTGGTAGCCCATAGAACCAACTGATAAAATGTTGGAAAATTTGGCACACTGATTGAAAAAGGGTCTAAGGAAAATTTTGAACATTTGTAAATGTGTCCAAAATGTAGATATTCTGTCATCTTTTTTAAATCCTCCAAGACATTTTGCCACTTTGTTCCAAACTTTGTCAAAATTCCAAAAGCTCATCTTATGATCTTATGAACCATTGAGAAACCTTGCAGTCAAGAACTGTAACAATGTTCTTTTTTCATCAATGCTGTTTGCAGCTTTAACAAGTGGAATTTTACAGCTGAACTAGATTTACAGTGTAGCACCTTTACTGCTGCTGTGTGAGTTGTTTACACAACATTTATTTACTATTATAAAGACTGAGAGCATTTTTGCTACAATTTACCTAATTTATTAAGTGTTTATTTATTTATTTATTTATTTATTTATTTATTTATTTATTTATTTATTCATTTATTCATTTATTTTTTTATTTTTTATTTTTTTATGTTCCTGGCAGACTTGTACAGAAAAGATGGGACTCAAAAGAGAAGTGCAGAATCATGTTACTTGATCTGTGTGTGGTTCACAGGTATACAATCTGTACTCAAGTAGGAGTGTGCAGAAACATTAATTATCAATAAATTTCAACCCCTTTGATATCAAAATTTATTACCCTAGCAATATTTTGGTTTTATTTTATTACATGGAAAAGTATTGTCACACCAGGTGTGTTTTGTATAGTAGGATGCTTGCTAAATAGTGAGAAACTATACCCATTGTCTAAGATTATTCAAGGACAGCTGTGACTCATGCTGTGGCTGGACCCTCTGTGTGTCCTTGTGTGAACTCTGCTGTTTCTTGGTTGACTGACTGCTTCCCATCCTCTGCTTTAAGACAGAGCTACATACAATGGCCTCCTGCCCAAAAACTTTCAATTCATTTCCTAAATGGCTTTCCATGGTAAATGAATAGCTTATATAGACAAATCCTCCTGAGTTGCCAATCTTCAATATTACCTGTACGAGACAGCAAGGCCATACAGAAAGCAAAGACAAGCAATATATTTACACTACAAAATAAACAGAACAGCTATGTTATGTGTCAGGTTACTTATATTGTGCTTCCCCTATAGTCCATATGTATTGTTCATCTTAAAGGTATTAAGGTGTTAAAGGTAATTTCAGCCAGCATCTATTAAAATACAGTGAATTAAATAAATTAGAGAAGGAAATTAACTCAAGCTCAAAATTGAACCAGTGAGCTGTGAGGAAGCAACGATACACCTGCACCACCGTCAAATAGCTCTTTTTTCGGAACAATGGTTTATACCTAGACAGATGGGATAAAGAACCAATGTTTCATTTTCATCACTGAGGGTAAGGGGGCTGAAGTGGGTTTGCAGAATGTGAATTTGTAATTAGTACAAAGTAAAAAAAAAAACCTGTGGATGGAACTAAAGAAAGAAATAATTGTTGGGTATTAGAGAAACAAAGTATTTTGGCATAACATAAGTTTAAATAGGTGCAAACCGTAATCAGGCTTACTCAATAAACAGGTCAGGATATACTGTGCATTCTGCCTCTGTGTTAAATCATTGTGTCCAACACTTTCCCAAGCACACACTGGCTGCTTGTACTACTGATCTTGAAAGCTAGAAAATACCAGTGATTCTATCATATGAACCTTGAGAAATTTTCCAAAGGGTGCCTGGTTGCAAAGTGTGCAATGTAAAATGTGAAGTGAAATAATTGTTAGCTGAAGCTATTGTTGAATTGTTAGCTATTGCTGATCACAGTGTGTTGTGCAGTCTGTATTTGGTGGTTGATCAACGTTGCATTTTTGCAAGTGTTTCCTCTTTGATAAAATTTTCTAAAATTGTATAACGGCAATGTTTCAATGATGGCGCTCACAGTCCCTTATTATTGAAGTAGGAAAACTTCATCGTGGCATCTGAGCCATTCAACAGAAAAAAGTTTAGCACTAATTATATGTAGCCATGATTCAGCCACGAAAACTCTTGATATGAAGAAGAAATCTAGTATAGATATGTTTGGGGTTGGTGGACTAGATCTGCTACCCTGTTGTTGCTGCCAAAGCTTTTTCTGTTTAGAATGTTCAAATATAGAGGTATAGTAAACATGCTGATGCAGCAAAAGATGGAGTAAGGATGGCACCAAGAGCAGATCTATACAAGTCATGCTAGGGAGGTGGAGAGTGGAGCAAAAATATGCCTAGTATGTACAGAGCTGGTTTTCCAGCTAATTAAATATGAAAAGTTACATAAATAGAGAAGCGTGCCTAATAGGTGCTCAGAACTCATCAGAACAAATACTTTACACAATGTGCCAGAATTAAAAAAAAATTCTGCTTTTGGTATTTCACAGACTTTAGTGCAAAAAAGAGTTTTAAAAAGGTTTTTAAAGGCATCTATATGCCCTAAAACATTGCCCAATCGTGACAAAATCATTAAAATTTCAACTTGAACTCTATTTTGAGTACAAGAAAGGTGTATTGATTTGGTTTTTCTCTAGTACTGTAGTTTTGCACAATTCCATAAACAAGCATGGTAGTAATCATTTAAACAAAGCAACCCAAACATGTTTCACTAAAAACTATGTATGCAGGGGCATTGTCAGGGTGGAACATTTTTAGACCTTTTAGTTCCAGTGAAGGAAATTAAGGTCCACATATTGGGGTGATGACCACAAGTCATAAAATGTTAACTTTTCAGTATTTATTGACTGTAAAATTTGGTATCAAATTGACAAAAACATTTTTTTCTAATTGTTAATGGAATTTGTTCATGCTTAAATATAGTCATGCAGCAGTTAACAACTGTGTGACTGATCTGTACAACCCGGACTCAACACACACTTGTACTCACTTCACACATCCGTGTCTTTGGTACCACTCATATTACATCACTTCATTACCATAAACTGTTTACATGCCGTTTTTGGCTCATCTTTTTTTGGATTGCTGCTATTGCTCTTTTGCACAACATTTTGTTAACATTTTGTATTTTGTGTTTTGTGTATTTGTCTTGTGGTGTCTTGCACTGTCTTGTGTTGTCTGCACTGTCTGCACAAGGTTGCACACGATGCAATTTATGTGGTGAGGACACTAGTCCTTAGCCCTGTGTTTTCTGTGATTGTTGTTGTTGTATGTAGCACCAGGGTTCAGGAGGAACCGTGTTCCATTTCACTGCGTCAGCTATATATGGTTAAAATGACAATAAAAGCTTCTTGATTCTTGAAACACCATGATCACACACTTTCACACCAGGAAATAAATAATAGAAATTCAGCTGTTTTCATGTTTTAGGAGGTGAAAAGAAATCAAAGAAGCAATAGACTTAGACTTGTGGAGAACATGCACAAAAAAAGCTGCACAAAACATTAACCCAAGCTCAGGATGAACAGGTAGCTGTAAAGGTGCAAACATTCCAACTGTAAAGATTTGGTGTGAAACTTTAGCTTGTCCCCATGTCACATTGTTATCCACAATCTTATCTTTCATGCTACAAACTTCCCATATTGCGACTAAGATCTCTATACTAGTGATTGAAGATTCTTGGTTTTTTATTGAAGTGTCTTTCACTTCATCTTCTGTCTCCACCTATGTGTTCTGTCAGCATAGTCCATATCTCCTGCCTCTGTCACAGCTTTCATCACTGGCCTTGCCATTTGATGCTCAGCAATGCCACAGTCAATCAGACTGCTTCACTTATCAAAGTGTCATTGCATGTGTTTGGTATCTATTTAGATGTTTGTCTTATTTTTGATGTTTGCACCTCCATACTTCTGGCATGTGATTATGATGGGTTATATCACTTGTCCTTGTTCTTATCCCTTCTCAGTTAATTTGCTCTCTCTGTGTTGGGTGACACTGAGATACTGAGGTTGTATCAATCTCAAAACATCAGATATAATATATTTTAGCATTGAGCTCTCATTCATCTAGGTAAGCCAGTTTTTGGACTTTATGTTCCCACATTTCTGAATATCCCCATTGGCTTCTCTACATTACTTTTCTTTAATCGGGATGTTGTGTTAGACCTAAAGACCTACAGTTCCTTACACATGTTAAACCATCCACTAGTTTTTTCACTGTTTTGCACAGGCACTTCCACTCAATAAGTGCAAAGATCAATTCTCTGTGACTCTCACTACTGGACCCTTAGCAACTAGTTTAAAGTAGAAGTGACCCAGAACTGGTTGACATTGCTAGGATAGTTTTTATCCCTTTGCTGTCTTATAATAGTCAAGGGTTTTTTAATTGAAGTAGAGCTAATTTAATCAACAAACATACCAACATATTCATTCCAGCACCAGCAGCATAGGTATGGTACACTTTTCAAAATATTTTCCTGCATTGGTGGAGAAACTGTTTTGTAATTCTTTCCATACAAATAGATCTAATCTATGTTCTGTTTTTTTTTTTTTTGTCAGGTTTATTTGCAGCTGTTAATGTATCCATACATACAGAGGTGGCAAAAGTACATACATCCTTCATTTAAGTAGAAGTACAGATATTTATGTTTTAAAATACTCTGGTAAAAGTTGTAGTACTGACTATCCTTTTTTACTTAAGTTAAAGTAAAGATGTATGGGCTCTGACAAAAAGTAGCTATTACTACTAGTTGTCTTAGTGTCACGCTGGTAACTGGACCTCACATCATGTTAATATTAGGGTTGTCGAAACTTCATTGGAATCAAATCACACTTAATTGGTGTGAGATATATTTGATCAGCAGTCATAATAACCTTGTCTTAGATTAGGTTGACCCAGAACAGTCATTTCTTGTATTTATCTTCTCTTTATATGCACCCAAACTGTTGCCATTTGGTTTGCGCTAATCTGCATTTTGTTGCTTCTCCTAACAAATAACATGACCAGATATGGAGTTATTATCGTCAACCGTTTTTCTTTTCGCACACATACTGACCTTCCCGTCTCCTTCTATCTGTGGTATATATTCATGTGTGACACAATAAAGCTTTGGAACTTCTCTCTGAAAGGCTGACTCGTGTGTTTTATTGAGACTTCCCCGTGCACGTAGGAGAGCGAAGATCAAGAGAAAAGGCTGAATTCGAGGGCAAATCCTGCCCACGCGACAGAAGGCAAATCCTGTCCACGCGACAGAAGGCAAATCCTGTCCACGCAACAGAGGACAAAACAATTTCTTACAATTGGTGTATTTAAATGTAGGCATTTTAAGTTTTCTAATTATATATTTATTATGTCTGTGAGGCAAATATTCACTAAGATTCCAGTTGTTTTATTTATGTGTCTGTGAAGAGAGATGACAAAGATGGCAGAAAGCACTCTGTCTCTTTTCTTTATTTAAAAAAACACAGCGTTTTGTTGTTATTATGAGTGCATACAAATAAAAGCAACCTTACAAATTTGAATGATGTATTGCTCTTATCTGTATGATTAAAAAAAAAAAACAGAGTATTTGTTTCCGATTTATGAGGAAAAAAAAGGCCACAAAATGTGCCGGCACCTTTGTAGACCCCAGAGGGTTGGTGCTGATTTGAGACTTGCCGCATCAGCAAAACAAGTGTTTAGTAATTAAAAGTTGTTTTTATTATTTTGTATATTATGTTTATTTTTATTTTTTATATGTGAGTAAAGAAAGGATGTCATGAAAAAATGTGTGCTGCTCTGAAGTTTTTAATTTTGCCACTTTTATATTTATTTTTGTATATTTTTAATAAATAACAGTCAAACATTATTGTGTGTAATCGCATGTTAAAAACAATTTGTGCTGTTTAAATTAATGCGCATTTTGACAGCCCTAATTAATATATTAATACAAAACCAATTTAAAGTTTTGTTACCTAATGAATGTATCCAGGCTGAACATCAACCATATAGAACACAAGCAGAGAAAAGATGATGGTCAGGTAATCAGAAATGTTGCTGTTCTCAGTCATGTTTACATCACTCCCTCTGTCTCATCCACATTAGCCCCATTCTTCTTCTTGCATTCTGCCGTGCTCACTGTTCGCTTTAGAATCTAGCCTACGTGTGTGGTGTGTGAGAGCCAGGAATTGATACACCAGTGATAGATTGAAGAAACTCAGCATTGACAGGTAATAGGTTGATTGCCTGAAAGCGGTAAGAAGTAGAAAGTACAGATATTTGTGTGAAAATGTAATGTGTAAATAAAAATTTGTCAGAAAAATAAATAGTGAAGTAAAGTACTAATACCAGAAAAATCTACTTAGTAATTGTACTTCGTTACTTCCCACCTGTGCATCCATATAAGTCATATGATTCTGTCATAAATAGATGTGGAATTGTAAAAAGTTAATTTCTGTACATCTGCCAAATACACCATTACAGAAATATACTTGTCCATAAATTAAATAATGTAACAAGCAGCTTTAGATCCTAAACAACAGCATTGAAAGTTATGGCATTCCATTTGCTTTTAAAGCTGCCACTTTAAACTCAGACCTCATAACTCTCACTGTCAGTGGAGAATGTGACTTTCCACAGCTCCTGTCACCCTGAACCAAGACATCTGATGTCACTCTTTGGGTGCCTTGGTAATATATTACTCAGTGAAACTACTGCATGGTAATGTGGGCACTGAACCATTTCTAAATCAGAATCCTTAGTGGCATTGGCAGTGTCAACAGCACAGATGAATGGTTTATTTAGAACTTATCAAACTCTTCTAATGGATCTAGTCTTGGAAAATCCTAGAAGTGGAAAATAATTTAAACAAGAACATATTTAAGGCAGACTTAACAAGGGTTGCCATGTATTGAATATGAGGATAGAATTATAATAACAAAGAACTAAAAGAACATTAAAACACAGTGGCATCTGGCATTTTGCCTAATATTTATATTTGAAAGTTTTATGAGAAATTTCCAAAGATTATTTACAGAGGTATGGCTTTGGACTCAACTCAGTACACTCAGCTCAAAGTCTCAGGCCTTGATGCCAAATTGAGAATCAATAATAATGTTCTCCATTACAGGAACACTCAAGCCTCACCTAGTACTTAGATGAACTATTTCTGCCAAAAAGACAGGTATAGCAGTGCAGGGGAGGGAGGACAGAGACTCAGAGAGAGAGAGAGAGAGAGAGAGAGAGAGAGAGAGAGAGAGAGAGAGAGAGAGAGAGAGAGAGAGAGAGAGAGAGAGAGAGAGAGAGAGAGAGATTCTCATATTCTTAAGAATTCTATATATACTTGTCATTTATATATAAATAATATAATTAATTAATTAATATAATAATTAACTCATATAAACAAATCAAAAGACCCAATTACTAAAAATGGAAGCATGCAATTAAAACACAATTAAATCTACTGTGATAGATAGGTAGAGAGTCAAGATGATTGTTGCACGCACACACACACACACACACACACACACACACACACACACACACACACACACACACTGCACCACACTGCACCACACTGGAAGTGAAAAAGATCAGACTTAGAAAAAGGAGTGGGTTACATAACAGTCTGTCATCTCTGTCCACTTCACTGGGCTATAATTTGATTAATCACATGGAAACTATAATTCAGTTTTAGTACAAGGTGAACCATTTTCAACCCTGCAAATGACAGCTTGTCATTCAGTAAAGTAATGTTATGTTGGGCTAGGGGTCTGCTCAGGAGTAGATAATGTAGGAAAGGCTTTTTACAATTCAATCTCTTTTTAACACCATAAAATATAAAAGTAATGCAGTTCTGTCAAGCAATACTATAGTGCTTTGTTTAAAAAGTTGCTGGTCAGATGGTAGTCTATAAAAGGCATAGATGCTTTTTTTAAAGGGTAAAGAAAATGAAAAGAGGCCATACTCATATAATTCGTAACAATTGAGGAACCATGTGATTTAGATTGTAGATTGATACATGTTTAGCAGTTCTAGTGTCATGTGAACAACACATGAAGTGTTATAGATGTAAATTACAGTATGTCGGAGAATGTATGGTATTAAAGGTACCCCCAGGGATACATGTCTGGCTATTCTAATCTCTTGTTAACTTTTGGCTGAGCCCAAAACAAGGAAGCTTATTTAAAAAATACAAAAGTAAAAATGCTTACTTAAGCTACAAATATTGGTAAATTTTGCACAAACATATATACTTTTATACCATATACACTGCAACATCGGTATAGTCACTGGATGAAGCATTACATTTTGACTCAATTCCCTTAATCAGCACTAATTGAATGTGTTATAGTGTCTACTGCATGCCATTTCCACTCCAAATCAGTCGGTTGTTATTCATCCTTTGTGAATGATTAAGCCGCTCCTTTTCTTTTTTTTTTTTTAACCCTTTCTTCATCTCTTTATCCTGATTATATCATCTTTGGTAATTTCTTTTTAGCAAACCCTCCCCTTTATTGAAAATGAGATTCTGTGAGCATTGTGTTTGTAACAAAAGGCAAGTGGCTGCTTAATAATGTAGGTGGTGACCTACGTGTTATTGGAAACATAATGATTGGATATTACAGCTAGTGGAGAAAATGTCAGTATCTAGACTTTCTCAGTGAGGTGTGTGACCTCGGTTATTAGCAACAGCTGCACAAAATGACACAAATGTCACAGGCTGGAAAACTGGAGTGTAGAGGGCTAGTGGAGAATTGATAAAGAGGAAAAAAGAAGGTAGTAGTGACACTAACAGATGCATCAAATTCCACCTATGGTAATGGGAGGTCGTTGATGAATGGCAGTAGGAGGAAGCCATTGTTCATTGACATTTTTCCAGTTGACCTGCTGCTTAGGAATAACTTGCCTTTGGATGCTGTCAGAATGAAGACTTTAAATGCAAAATACACTCATGTATATTAGTAATCTGTACTAGACTGCAGTTACTCATGAACTGTATATTTGTTTATAATACTTGTATTATATGTAGCACAAGACCTTTGTTAGTGTTCTTTAATATCATAACTATAAAGGTTTATTACAATGGCCGTTTACATCTAAATGCTACTTGGCCTACAGTAGACATTATACAAATGATCAGCAAACCATAGTGTCATTAAGAAAGCTGTCAACTACTTTTAAACAATTGAACTCTGGTGGATTTGCTCGTTTTTCACTGTGGTTAATTTATGGAGAGAATGCAGTAATTTCTCTCTCTAAATCACAAAGAGAAAGCAATTAAAACTGAATCAACCCAGCAGCATAAAGTTAACCAAAGGAGCCCTGTAAGGCCTGAACTGATCCAAGGACAGAGCTGAAGTGCTGCAAAATTTAAATGTGCTCAGGATATGAACAAAAAGGTGAACTAAGAGGAGAAACAAATGGCAGATGCGTACACAAAATGTTTACACTAGTTAATTAGATAATTATCTGGCAATTTCTTGTGCATCGGTGCCAGTTCTGTGCTCTCCATGCTTGGATGAATGTGATTTCTACAGAAACTTGGCAACAGTTTGCTTACCTGTTTTAATTGCCATATTTTTGAGCAATGAATTAAAGAGTTAAACTTATATGTCCTGAAATGTAGTTAACCACAGAACATAGAATGGCACAGGCACAATCACAAGGAGTTTTGCTGCACTTCTGCTTGTTGATCATGTATTGTATGTAATCAATTATATTGGGGCAGTCAATTATCAATACAAATTAAAATTTATATTCTAGCTAATCTACAGTGCTAGATCTTTGAGAATGTGTACACAGATATGTAAATTCAGTATAAACATTCAGTGTCTCATGTGCTGTGGGAAACATTCCTATCCTAAAGTAAATGGTCTCTTCCAAGTTGATAATGTGCACTAGAGCAATGTGTTAGACAACACTCTCCACCATCATCAAAACAATAATATAGGAAACATATTTTAAAATCATAGTGTTCATGGTAATGACATCCTTGCAGCACTGTTCCAGGGACTTCTAGGATCTGTGCCAAGGAGCATTTAAGTGGTTCTGGTGGCTTGCGGTGGACAAAATCTTGGTAAATTAGTTTTCCTTTATGCTGTCACCTGCCTGTGTATGTGTAAATACAAGGAAAACACAAACGACCAGCATTGCTGTGCACACCTGAAGATGGCTGAGTATTTTCAAAGATCTCTTTTAACTCAAGCACTTTAAATATTTTCGCACTGAATCGTCTTTAGTTCATAGGTCAGCAGCAAAAAGGTTTAAACTTTATATACAAGATCACTCAGTCAAAAATGTCTTTATACTACTTAGAAGCACTTTCTCCAACATAAGTGAGACTGATAGTGTACTAAAGCTTTCATAATAGACATGAAAAAACACAAATGCATGAATAAAAACTGCAAAATAATTTATTTGAAGATGTGAGGAAATAGCCAGAGTGCAGATAACGAGTGTTCTGATGTGAACTGACCACTTCAGAATGTTTTTGAAACAGTGACCCTGGTATATAAAAACATGAGAATGTATATTTGGCATTACAAGCTACAAGGGATTGTGCTTAAACCATTGCTTATTATATTTATTATTAATGCTTAAAGCATTTTAACTGAATCATATGTTCATTCTATTCCACAGTATACTGTGAAATCTTTTCTTAAGCCTACTGTGTCAGTACAGTAAATATGGTGCTGAAATATTGTTAAACCATGTGATACAGCAGATAGCTTTGCTGCCTCACAGTTTTATGGTCCCGAATTTGATCTGAAGCTTGGGTTACTGTCAGTGTAAAGTTTTGTATATTTTTTTCTCATTTCTAGGTAGTCCTCCTCCAGTTCTCCCACCTTCTAAAAACATGCCAGTAGGTGGATTGGTGATGTAGGCGTGAATGTGTTTTAACATTGTGTCATGTAATGGACTGGCTCACATCCCCCTACCTCATACCATGTATTCCCAGTGTAATCCATGGATCCATATTCAACATAATTCAGTATAATATTTAAAATCCCTAGAGATGCTGCTGTACCTAATTCACATGTACCAGCAATACTCTATGCTGCATATTCCTTCATTTAAGCACTGCATGACCAACACATGTGCACACAAGGGACTAGAACATGTCATGAAGGAGGTCAGAAGTTAGCAGTGTACATTTATATCTGTCATATTCATAACAGGAAACAGAATACAGATTAAGAGCTCTCTGTTCAATACAACCAAACCCACTCTGAAATGTTTCAATAAATAATGCTGGACAAAACCACATTTTGTAAATGGTAATAGGCCTTAATGATAATATATGGAAATGTCCCTCATTCAATACAATTACTAAATGTTGTCTAACCTTTAACAGTCATGCCATTAAAACATTTTGAGAGTCGTTAAAACTCAATTAAATCTAATTGTTTAAATGAATTCCCACCTCATGTCTGGTGTTGCCGGGCATCAGCTCTGGATCCATTGCCAAACTGAGGATGATAAAATTTTTAAAGATTATATTGAAGATGAATAGATTAATGAATGAATAAATGAATGAATGAATGAACACACACATAGTATATTGTGTAAAGAGTATATATTGTAATTTTTTTATTTTAATCAGGAAGAAAAATTAACATGTAGGGGAAAAATATTACCTTGAAGATCGAGGACACTTTAGAACCAGGCATTAAGCTTTTAATACCTACAATACGTGACAAGGATTGAGAGATTTCGCAAGATATTTTCTGTTGAGTCACACTCGTTAAAACATGTGGCGATTCAAATGAGAGATAAATACATTTAGAAAATTGTGATCTCATCATTTGCATTAATGACAACCGACCTGCCTCACTGAGCTCATGGTTAAATTTTACAGCCTTCTCTCATAAAAATAAAGTACTTGTACAAAAGTAAACATTTAATATAAAAAAATCCATAGTAGACAATAGTTCAGGAGTTCACAAATAATGTATGCTATGTGAGAGCTAGCTGTGATCACAGAGCAGCTTATGTGCTTTAGAAATCAAAAGCCTACAAGCACACTCAGGCTGTGAACAGCTGTGGACAATAAGAAGCCACAATCAATCAAACTCCTAGGCTTGGTTTCCTGTGAGATTAGCCCTCTTCTTTTCAGAGTCCCCTAAGGACAGGCACAAGCATTGCCCTTGCTTTAGCTGAGAGAGGAGACTGTTGAACACATTCATGATGTATACTTAAAGCTGGGTAATAGACTGAACCTTCCAGGCAAACCTTTTTCACAGATCCAAAACAGTTTGTTCTTTAACGGCTGCATGTTCTCATATGGAGAAACATGAGTTTGGTACAAAGCTCCAGAGAGTGACTATGCTTCTACCGTAATGAGATGCAGTCCTGTATAGATATGTTGTCACATGTCACATGCTTTTCTGATTGCACACAGGATTGGGCATTTATGTGAGATTACATTTTGCAGATTTCATTTTGATAAATAACATCTGCCTTTGCTTAATGGTTTAAAGTGTGATCAGATCATCAGGCAAGGTCATAACCTTCATGAATATGAGTTAGAACCATGATGATATCACAGCCACTCATGACCAAGGAAGCAAGATTGTTCATGTTCTTTTGGTGGCAGTAATTGCAAAAACAAGTTCCTCTCTCAATCACAGAACAACTAGACATTTGCAGAAATGTGTGAATTCAGGTATACAGAAGAGGGCAGACAGCATATTTTAGACATAGTTATGGCTTTGGTGGGTTATTTTGAATTTTTGTGACTTCTTCTACTTCCGGGTGCTTCTGTTCACCACAGCGGATTATCCATCTCCATAACATTCTGTCCACTGCATCTGCCTCTTTCAAACTGACCACCTGCATGGGTAAAACCTTAAGATTCCAATGACTAATCACTGATAACCATTTTTCCTGATGACCAATTATTGATCCCCATTGCTCCCAATGACCAATTATTGACCACCACTGTTTTTCCCACCACTGTCGTTCTTTGTTCTTTATTTAAAACTTTCTTCCTGGTAATATTTACAACCAATAAACGTCAATGATCCCATATGTTCTTATAAATAGAAGACTTTCTGTTCTATTTTGATGTTTCTATTCTCAGTTTCTTTTAAAAGTCTTTCTTGTCCATGCTCATTACTTTGTAACTTGATGTTCATGTGGTAAAATGAATCACCACATATACAAATAAGGGACCATTACCATTATCATTAACATCATCTAATGACTTCTAGTTACTTTTTGAGCAGGTGTTATTTGCTTCTAAAATATAATATAATCACAAGTTGTGCTGTGATGCCGCAGCATGAACAGCAGTTAGAAAAGATTCTGCTGGAAGGCTGCATGTGTCTTGAGAAAAGCATGTGTTTGCCTTCACCCCCTACCAGTTGGTTGTTGTATGATATGGTGAGAAGCTGGCTGGTGGTTGGGAACTGGCAGGTGAAATATGGGAAGAAAAAGGGGGAAAGATGTTGGGGGAAAATTATGCTATAGAGGCTCTACAGGTCAGGTACAGTATATCAGAATTATATAAATCCTGTGTTGGGAGACCACATTTTTAGCAGTTCTGTTTGACAGTCTTTTGTACAACCCTTCTGTGAGACTGATTTTATCCTGTTGTCCTGTGGATGGCAGCACAGTCTGCTCTGATTGGGCACACTGCTTTCGTATTTAATGCCTCTTATCAGAGTTTTGCTACACAGTCTTGAAACAGCTCAATATGTTCCAGAAGCAACAAAGAGCATAAGGAGATTTGTTTTAAAATAAGTGAAATGGCTAGGCCTAATGGATGATAGTAACTGCCTGCACTTTTATTTTGGCCTCGGTGTAAATTTCAATGTCAGCAAATCATGTATTAGACTGCTAGAAGCAAGAAAAATTGGAGACATTGATTTGAAATCTAATTTTATATATATATATATATATATATATATATATATATATATATATATATATATATATATATATATATATATATACATACTCATTCAGTGTGCTTTAAAGTATACTATGTCAAGACTAGCTTGATGGTTGGTTTGATTGCAAATGATTTTAATGGCTTTATTTCAGTAACATTCTCTAAAAGATTGTAGTATAAATAATTCCTGCATTTATTCTGATTACCATTTGAATATCTGTCACTAAACTGCCAGTGTTATTACCTGCCAATTTCCATAGACGATGATGTAGAGCCAGGGCAATAACCTCAGTTTAATTGGTTCTGTTTTTTTTATTTATATGTAAATATATTCTTGCATTGCTGATTTTATCAGCATTCGGACTGGACATAAACACACATAATAGTGTTTGGGTCTTACATCTGCATAGAAATATTCATAGCAGACCTGATGATATAATTAGGGCAGGAAGACTTCAACCTGAATAATAACTTTATCTCTGCAAGCAGAATGAGGACTTAATGGATTTCCCTCCCTGTGAACTTGGTTAAATTAAAATGATTATGTAAATAAAATACAAATCTAAGGTAGATTAACTTTTAAGGTTTAATTAAGCTTTAAAAAAAAAAAAAACACCCAATAGTTTTCCATTTCAAATGTCCTCATAAATGTAATTGGGAAAATGTGCAGCAGTAGCAGATTGTGTAACACAGGTTCACCTTATCACCATGAGTTCTGACTGGGTGGTTCAGTTCTGATTTGCAATCAGCAGGTTCAGAGTTTAAACACACAAACTACACTCACTTAATAGCTAAGTCTCCCCAAGGAAGTCATGTCAATTCCGACTATGTGCGTTATATTGATTAATGCTAAGTAATGAGACTAATGGGCTGTAATTTAGGCAAGGACAGCATTCGTATATGTATTCACACTGAGTTCAGGAATTTTAAGTCAGTAACTCAAACCTATTTTGTATGTACTTACGTAGCAGAGAATCACACATGCTCCCTTCGGATTATACACTATTAAAGCTGCCGAAGAAACAATCTCAGTTTGTCTCTGGATCATGTATAATATTAACTAATTGGAAGAAAAGGTATGTTGGAAGCATTGCATTTTGTAAGCAGCTTTAATCAGGATTTTTTGCCAGGATTCATGCATTTCACAGATGCTTTTTACTTTTCATACCTAATAGTGATGACAGACATATACAGTAGTTTACATGTCCCAGTTGACCAGAAACAAGTGTGAGATAGACAGATTCATGTTCCAACTGGCACTTGCCTTTAAGATCTTGACATTAATGGGGTGGTTTGCCACTGTCCTGCCACTCTGTATTAAAGACAGAGACAAAAACTATGTAGTAATTGTGCATGGCTTCACAATAGAGACACATCCAATTCTTTCCATTGTTCCATTTTTTTGTTATTATTCATCAGTCATTTCTTATGAGCTGTTGAAAATTGTAAATGTGTATGGGTGATGCACATTTAGTTCCTTTTATGCTGAAAATAATTTAAATTGGGTATTGATAGTTTTTTTTCTTTGTCTCTTTGTGTATCGCTGGCCAGCTTTGTAGATAGATAACCACACAAAAGGCTGTATTTGTACTCAAGATAAACATAGTAGCTTTACAAACATCGGATTCTGTGTAATATGTACAATATGAGTTGAGAAAGCAAGCAAGCAGTGTCCAGCATGCAGAGACATCTAGCAAAGTCAAAACAATCAAATGAATATGCTAAAAATACACTAGAAAAATCAGTCCATAGGTTTAATTTGCTACCAACTCTATACAAGAGGGTTTGAGTTCCCGTGGTTGTTGTTTTGGTCATTAAACACAAGAGATAAGTTATGATGATTAGAAATCATGAACGTTGATAGGATGTGAATAAGGCCAAGTATGGCTGAGGATGCTCACTAACAGTGTGTTATAGGGTGTCCATTTAATTATAGGGGCAGGAAAAATCAATGTCAAATGTATTTGAGGCTCCCTGAAGCG
Organism: Silurus meridionalis; assembly: GCF_014805685.1. Classification (NCBI taxonomy): domain Eukaryota; kingdom Metazoa; phylum Chordata; class Actinopteri; order Siluriformes; family Siluridae; genus Silurus; species Silurus meridionalis. The sequence continues at coordinate 15,039,160 of NC_060886.1, forward strand.
TTACTTAAATGTGGCATTATTTATTGACCACTTGTTTTACAGCTGTATCACCTGTCACTGAGCATAATGGCATATGAGCAATTATAACAAGGTGTTCTAAACATCAGTTAAAAATGACTACACATGCACTTTCATAAATTCCCCTTGTCAGTGTGCAGTTGGTTCCCCAGCACTGCAAGCAGAAGTCTCTTTTGCTTTAGGTTTATGTAATGTGCTTGTGCCTGGATTTGCATTTGCTTTGATTCTAATCTGGTCTCCTCCCCAGCCATGTCATTGGAATAATTCTCGATTGTGTCCAAGTGCTCTGTGTTACACCTTGATTAGTTTGTCAGTTTATACCCTCGTGCAAAATCTTGTCAGTGTTAGCATGCATTATTAAGCCTTGTGTTTTTATGTTTTTTAGTTTTAGTTACATGTATTGTGTTTCTTAGGTTTAATCATTACATTGTATTCTAACTTATAATTATAAACATTCGTATTTGATGGTACCTGCTTGTAATTTGACCCCCTACTGTGGACTATGACAGTGATTCTAACCATCCATAAACAAGACATTGAGGTTGCATATCTACATTTTGCTTCTACATGCACATAATATGCACATTCTTAAAAGTATGATGTTGTAGCCTATGCATCACACTTACAGGAATGCTCCATCTCCCATCATATACAGTACATTATGTAGAGAGTGTAATTGACAGGGGAAAGAGTATTACTATCCCTTAATCCCAGAAAGCAGAATTTTACTCTCTTAGCCTTCCAAACACAGATGACTTGGCATCATTGGGATTCTCTCTTTTTTCAGAGCCTCTTGCACTTTACAACATGCACTTGAATGTCTTGCTGAGATTACATTCCAGAGACGTCCTTAAAACTTTTACTGACATCCTTAACGGATTTACAGTGTTTTGTTCTGTTGTAAACTGCTCTAACAGACCCTCTGGGAGTTCTTTGCAGGAGTTACCAACCTTTTAGGATTAACAGTGCCCCAGTAGAGAGAGTGGACAATTTCCAGTACCTTGGTGTCCACATCATGCAGGATCTGTCCTCTAGCATTAATACCCTGGGGGAAAGGCCTGCCAGCATTTTTACCACCTTAGATGCTTAAGGGGTTTTCATTCACTATGGTGCAAAAGAACCTAAACACCTGCACTACTGAAAGCATTTTGACAGTAAGAATCACACCCTATATTGGGAACAGCACCAAGCAGGCAGGCTCGCTCTCTAGGGGGTGGTGAAAATAGCTGAGCACACCATCCAAACTCACCTACAGTCCTACAGCAAGGTGCTGGACCAAGGCCAGGAAGATAATAAAAGACTGAAGCCATCTTAACAATGGACTCTTCTTTCTATTGTGGTCACGGAAGCACCTCTATTCCCTGAAGAACAACCTAGAGAAAATGTGGCAGAGCTTCTTACTGCAGGCCATTCAGGTCCTCAATCAGGACAACTTAAGATTATTTATACATCCACATATAAATACAAATGCCCACACAAACAACATTCCTTTCAATATATACAGCATATCTATCACTAAAGAGTCATATAAAGCATTTCACTGCACAATGTACTGTGTGTGACAGTATAACCATTTGATTTAAGTAAATTATGACTTACCCACTGAGATGAGTAAGTTACCAAATATGTCATAGGTGATAGAGCTAGGTGACAGGTGACACAATGGAGAGCATCCATTTTCCTTAAAGAATGTGTTCAATGTAAATGCTAACTGCTTATTACAAGTCTATTTTTTAGTAGGTACATTGCATTAGTTGCATTTACTTCAGTGATGGATTAAGAATTCAGTTAGTCATTGCTCAAATATTTAAAATTAATTAATTGTAATTAATTGCCCGATATGTAAAGACATGGGGTGGACGGATTGGCCAGAAATGCTTTTGTTGGGTTTATTAGTTCTTTGAGGGTTTATTGGTTAATTACTAGTATTAACTTACTAAGATAATTTAAATCCCCTTTGTTGTTGGATGCTTCACATATGTTTTAAGTGTGAGGAAAGAGGTAATAATTTCTGCAAAAAGTTCTGCATGTTTTAGGAGTGTATAATAAATATTACTGGTGAGTATATTTTAGTTTTCCTTAATTCTTAAAGCTTCTGAGTACCTTTAGAATTTAGAAGCCTCAGTACAATTTTAAAGATTCTTCAGCAGACTAGTAATTTTAATGGTCATGGGTTGAAGGACATTTATCTGTTAGGAATTTAGATTACTGAAGCATAAGAGTTCTTTAGTTTTTCCTCATGGGGAATTCTTAATGATTTATCGTTCTCTTAGCTGTACAAGTAGAACCTTTTTCAAAAGCTAAGAATGCTTAATTATCTAATGCACATTTTAGGAACTGAATATTTCAGTACAATATGTTGCCCTTAATCTAAAAAATAAAATAAAATAAAATAAAATAAATGTAATAAATTTATAATAAAATACAACATTATTTATTGTAAAATACAAACTCTGAATATATACTGAAGGTTTCTCAGTGTGAAATCATCTGCAAAATTAATTTGCAATTAAATCCCCCAAAACATGCTTGCTATTTTATGTTTGTGTCCTACATTTGCATTGTGAATACACTTAGTGTAATGAATATGCAAATAAGACTGTACAATACACAAATATGTTTATTAATGTCTATTAATTTTACACCCACAGTGTTATTTACTAACCCTGAATTTTGCAGTTTTTCTGAGTCAGTTATAAAAAGTTTTTTTCCATTACTAAGCCTTTATAATAAGAAAGTTTATCTAAATTAATCTTTAATACTAGAACTTTGAGCTAAATACGTTTTTCAAGACAATTAATTCATATTATGATATTCAGTAATATAGCTTAACTAGATATTCATCAACAACCAACAGCAAATGTCAACAGCATGTAAACAGGACCTAGTCATGTGTACAATTGTATTCATTTTATTACATTTTTATTCATTTATTTACTTGTATATATTTTCTCAAACTGCCTGACAGTTTATAGTTTATTTTTAGTCTTTTTGATGGCAATACAAAAACTAAATCCTGTAATAGTTCTTCACAAAAAAAAAAATAATAATAATAATAATTAATGTATCCAATATTAAACAAGACAGACAAAACAACTGACCACTATCTGACATTTCTTGACATTTATTCACCATCAAATACTGAATAGATTTGCTGTCTGGGTAATATTTTTAGAGAATGGATCATTGTCTCAGTAGCCTAGCGCAGATAGTGAGCCCTATCATTTCGCTAAATGCATCTTCAAAGTACCATTACTGTAGCTTTCTTCCACATTTTGTCTTGGCACAAAAGTTCTACATAGATGTGAAATAAGCTCACAATGTGCATTTGTTTCATCCATTTATTTCACAAATTAATTAGAAATATTAAAGACGCATTTTATGTGCTAATATTGTTTAATGTTTATGCAATTCACATTCAGACAAGCCACATTTAAATATATGCTTTTTGTTCTGTTTACAGTCCTGGCATAAGACATAATATACATTTAAATACTTATATACTATTCTTGACCACTGTGTTTTACTTTTAATTGTTGGTTTTCCTATTAAAGTTAGTTGCATATGGTCATAGCTATTGAGCACAGCCCATTACAATAATTATGATTGTGGCTGAAAGCTTTGAAAGAGAGAGCACTCATAATTAGGTTTAAAAATTGCTGTGCATGAAATTGCTAAAAAATAGTTTTCTCTTTGACGTGCTATCTAGTGGATGTGGTCTTTAAACCTTCTGGGTGAACAAAAAACGAACAGCGCATGTGAGAATCCACCAGTGTGCTTCCCTTTCAGGAACCTCGAGCTGCATCAACAACGCTTTGGGAACACTTCCGCGTTGTCCACGCTTTAAATCACATGTGTAATCAGTCTAATGGAAAACTATAAGAGCACATGGAGTGAAACCGGTGCTAGCTTCTGTTTGTTCAGGAAGTGCTCTGTGTGTGTATGTCTGGAGAAAGAAAGAAATTAGAGCGACTGGTAAGAGAAAGCACTCCTTCGGCCTTTTCAGCGTTTTCTTATGTCACTTGTTTGGGAGCGAAGCATGCTAGGTCGGTTTTCAAGGGAGCCAAATGCACAGATTGCGCTCGCATGTGTATGCGAATGCTCACTACAGCAGAGCACTCATTGAGGAGGTAGCTCCTGATCTTCATGGTTCTATCCCCGCTTTTGCTGCGGTGAAGTGGCATTGGAGGACCTGGGGCTCGCAGGTGGACCATGCAGAGGGTTTGGATATGGGCTTGGCCATTTCTCCTTCCTTACCTGCTGGGTCGCAAGGTTCAGAAGCACTCCATTCTGCGGTTTCTTCCCTTTACGATGAGAGCACCTAGCTCTGCCTCTCTTTCTCTGAGGGCGGAAAGGGGATGGATGTCCACAAGCCCTCAAACATACCCCCTCAGCCAGTCCTCTTTGAGGAGCTATTGACCCAAACCGTTGCCAAACTCGACATCGAATGGCCGGCTGATCAGCAGAAAGCTCGCCCATCCAGTAAGTTTAACAGGCAACTAAGTGTCCAGGTCCTTGGCTGGCCTTATTCGGCCTGCCTTTTCAGTCCGAAGGTCTTCCTATATTCTAATATGTTCGAACTGAAAGAGTGCTCCTATGGCTCACCAGGTTGGACCTTTCTGACAGGGACAGGTGCCAACTGGCCACTTTAGTGACGCAGTCAATGCAGTCGGCGGTGTTTCAACGCTTTCTCCCACGTCATTCTCGTGGTGCTGTTTGACCCTGCACCTTCTTAAAGTGTGTGTATGCTTAATTTTAAATAATCTCAACGGTTGGTTGATATTGGCTCAATTGGAGCAGCTGGTGGTCCAGCATCAAGATATCGTTCTTGCTCACTTTAAGAAGCTGGGGTTACGGGATGAATGCCAAAAAGTGTGTGCTTTCTCCATCACTGAGTACAACCAATTTAGGCGTATTATGGAATTCATCCCTTTTGCGGGCGCAGTTGTCCACTGGTCATGTCGAATTCATCCTTGCAGCCATCAAGAGATTGAGAGAAGGCCAGTCACTCGCTGTCTGGATGCAAAGAATGTGTAAAGCTGTTATTTGTACAGTACTAATAAAGTTATGGAGTACTAAAAATAAAGTTTAGCTGTTTATTACACTTAGTTTTTGTACTAACATATGTACAATTTGTTGGTCAAACTTAGAGTTGCTGCATATAAACACAAGAAACATGCGTGTCTGTCGAAACTGATAAAATAGGTTTTTCTAACCTTCTGACAGGCATTGTAAGTCAGGTGGTTAGGGCTTTAGATCACAGAAATGTTAAGGACCAATTAAGAGTGTTTGTCCAAAAAGTTTTAGAATGCTGGTGCTTGGACATGGCCTGACACATAATATTAGAAGCATAATATAAATGTTGTTTACTGACACAACATTCTATGAGTTACATAGCTAAAATGCAGAGATGCAGCATATCCTGTGTTTACACATTTAACACTGTGACATATGACAAAAGTCAGACAGAAGCTAATTGCACTTTTCACTGTGTTTAAAAGACATGACTGGCAGTAGGTCTGAGCAGCATTCACAGAATGATAATTTCATCCTATTTGTAATGAGCCTATCACTCTTTTGTATGGTGACATTTGGCAATTGAGGAAAATCATTACACTGATCTATGCACACAGCATGTTGGTTTCATTACATTCGGCTATGGTTTTGTTTTGTCTTGCTCTCTCTGTGTTCTGCAGGGGGTGGCTGAATTCTAAGTGTTACACACCAATTACTCTGTCTGAACTTTCCCTACAACCTTGGCCTGCTGTTGATGTGAAATGTCTGTCTGTGTTGTGACTGGCACTGCATTTCCTCCCTTATCAACCACAAAGCGTGACGCTCTGGTCCAGATAAAAAAAGGAATACAGAAAAATATCAGCGTGCTAAAAAAATTGCAGGTCCACAATTTTTTTTTTCATCAATTGCATATTAATTTGCAAAGTAAATAATAAAAATTCAAGAAAAACAAAGGCTAAATCAGAATTAAGCTAATTATACATTTTATCAGTTATATGCCAGTAAGACTGGTGTCCTTTGCAAGTATATGCATCCCAGTATATGCATTACTGCTTTACAGTGTCAGGGTTCGGACCACGAACAGGGAAGCTTGAGTAACTATATTTATGTTTATTGTGAAAACACACACACACACACACACACACATACACACACACACATACAAGTCATGTAGAGATACAAACTGAATCGCGAATAGAATTCATGGGATGAGAGTAATCCACAGAACTAAGGCAATCCTCTCAACAAAGGAAATCCACGGAACCAGCGGGAAATGCTGGCAGTCCTGAGTAAGGTCGGTGTCCATAGCCATTGAGTAGGTCTGACACAAGTGAGATGGGAATGGAGGCTTAAATAAGGGAATCTGTAACGAGAGACACCTGACACCCCAAAACCACCCATACCAGGTGTGCCAGGGCACTCCAAGAAAGGCCCCCGCCAACCGTCCAGGGTCAAAGGAGGAGGCCTGGAACGCACCGCCCAGAAACCTGGGAAGGTCGGGAAGGACCCGAGGTGGAGCGACGTCCCCTGCGGAGATCTGAGGCGGAGCAACCCCCTCTGCGAAGGTCTGGAACTGAGCAAAGCCCACTATGGAGATCTGGAATGAAGCAACGTCCCCTGCAGAGGCCTGGAGTGGAGTAACCTCCACCACGTAGGTCCAGAACGAAGCAACGCCCTTGGCAAAGACCGGAGGCTGAGCAACGTCCTCGGCAGAAATCAGAGGCAGAGCGATGCCCTCCGCAGAGATCGGGGCGGAGCGACGTCCGTGGCGGAGCTTACAGGCTGGACGACCCCCTGGGCGGAGATCGGAGGCGGGAGAAGCCTTGGCGGAGATCAGGGGTGGAGCGATGTCCTCGGCAGAGATCAGAGGCCGAGCGACGTTCTCCAAAGAAAAATCGGGGGCCGAGCAACGCCCACAGTGGAGTCCAGGGGCCAAGCGACGCCCACGGCGGAGTCTAGAGGTAAAGCGACGTCCTCAGCAGAGGTCAGAGGCCGAGCAATGTCCTCGGCGGAGGTCAGAGGCCGAGCGACGCCCTTGGCAGAGGTCAGGAGCAGAACGACGCCCTCAGCAGAGTTCAGGAGCAGAACGACACCCTCGACGGTGGACAGGAGCGATGACCAAGTGGCAGCATATAGAGTGAGAACAGAATAGGACCAAGAATAGATCCTTGAGGCACACCAGATGACAGAGGAGCAACCGAGGAAGAATGATCATCCAGCATTACTGAAAAAGTTCTGTTAGTTAGGTATGATGAGAACCAATTTAGTACTGAACCCTGCAGACCCACAACATGTTGAAGACGAGAGATGAGGATGGCATGATCCATGGTGTCAAATGCAGCGGTAAGGTCCAGTAACACCAAAACCACAGAGCTTTTATCATCCAAGGCTCCAAGAATGTCATTATGGACCCTCAATAATGCTGATTCAGTGCTATGTCTCGACCTGAAACCGGACTGAAATGTATCACCAATGCCGTGCAGTTGAAGGTGAGACTGAAGCTGGGTGAAAACAAGCTTCTCCATCAACTTAGACAGAAATGACAGGTTAGATATGGGGCAGAAGTTAGATAGTATGGAGGGATCAAGGTTGGGTTTCTAGAGCAGCGGTCTAACAATAGCATGTTTGAAAGCAGCGGGAACAGTACCCACGCTAAAGCAGCTGTTTATGAAGGGGACAAGATTTTGTGGACAGCTTTCCTGAGGTCCACCAGAGTAACAGCATCAAAGTTCTCTAGCACATATTGGGCCGCACGAGTAGACATGGCAACAGCGGGGACTTGTGTAATGGTTTGCCTAACAGACAAAACCTTGTCCAAAAAAATTTGTCTGAATGCATTGCATTTGTTCAGAAACGTCATTCAAGCGACAGACACCGGATTTATGACAGAATTGATAGTGCTGAATAAAATTCCAGGGTGGTGGCTATTGCTGTTGATGAGAGCAGAAAGGTACTGTCCTTTAGCTTCCTTCAGTGCACTCTGGTAGGTGGCAAGACTGTCTCTAAACATCTCCAGCGACACCTGCAGCCTATCCTTTTTCCATCTTCGCTCAGCCTGTCTACACCGGCGCCTAAGGGCCCGAGTTGTATCATTGAGCCAGGGGTCCAATGGACCATTGGTCGACTTCACCTTGAAGTTGACCAGTCGACCTTGAAGGCGCAACAGAGTCCATAATCTGGGAGCAGATGGTATGGAAGGAGGTGAGGAAATGGTCCGGATAAAGAGTCGATGTCAATTCAGTAGTTGAGGGGAGATCGGAAACAGAGAAGGCAGTAACAAAAACATCAACTGTAGATGAGGTAATAATGCGACAACGATGAGGGGCAGTAGACGTTGGTGCAGGCGAAACAGCACAAATGTCAAACCGTATAAGAGAATGGTCAGAGATGGGAAAATCCTTGACCTCACAAGCTGACACAATAACCCCACAAGAGATAATAAGGTCGAGAGTGTGACCTAACCTATGGGTGCGACAGGAAATGGACTGAGCCAGATCTAATAAGTCTAAAAGTGCCTTAAAATCATTAGCAGGTTTATCAGAGGGGCAGCAAACATGAATGATAAAGTCACCACAAATTAGAACATTGTCAAACTTTGCTAGAAACTCTGACAGAAGCTCTGAGAACTCAATTAAAAAATCCTTGTTTGATTTGGGCTAAATTACTGCACATAAGATCGGACAGGGTAGAGTGAGGACAAAAACTTGTATCTTGAAGCTGGAATACCCTCTATTGGACAGCTGGCGGCACTTCAGGGACTGTCTGTGTATAGTGGCTATCCCCCCGCCCCTACCCGTTTGCCGCGGCGTGTTTAGGTAAAGGTAACCAGAGGGGAGGATTTCCGAAAAGGCACTGATGTCACCTGGGGGAAGCCAGGTTTCGGTGAGGATAAACAGATCCAGATTGTGAGAGGAGATGACATCATTGAGGACAAATGTATTGTTGTTGAGTGATCTGGTGTTACAAAGTGCCACGCGGCGCATGGACGAGTTGACAGGCGACGATGTCACACGAGGAATTGGATGGAGGTTTTCTTGGACACAACTCCGGGTGGATGTTTCAACGTGGTGAGGACACTGAAATGGAACACCAGTGTTGGAGCCAACCGGCCAGAGCCATCGGTAGCATTCCTGCCATCTTCTAGCATTGCCAAATCCTAGTCAATCTTTACACCTCGGAGACAGAAAATCCAGGTGAGTCCTCAGCCTGACATGTAACCCGCCTCTCCGTCCATGCCTCCTGCGGCGCTTCCTGCCTGGTAGCAAACAGACAGGGTGTCTCAGGAAAGGAGGAATTAATGTCAACAGTGGCGGTGTTGGTCTAAATGACTGGGTGTTTAAGAGGCGATTAGTTGAAAAATGCAGTTCCAGCAGTGTGGTGCAATCATACACAATAAACAACGAGACGGTAGCAAAAATAAACATGAAAAAACAGAGGACCAAGTGGCAGGCCAAACACAGCGGGGCCATCTTGGAAGCTTAGCCATGCTTGGAAATGCAAAAGGCAATCTTGGCTCGGTGAGAAATTGGGATGATTGCACATCCACGTACCTGCCGACGCTCCGTAGGAATCCCCCCACTCGGTCATCTTGCCAGATAAGCAAGCCGGGAGTTCCCCTGGGTTCTCGGAGGGGCACAGCCACGCTTGCATGCAAGTCATGTAGAGATACAAACTGAATCGCGAATAGAATCGAACAAAGGAAATCCACGGAACCAGCGGGGAATGCTGGCAGTCCTGAGTAAGGTCGTGTCTGCACCCGGAGTAGGTCTAACACGAGTGAGATGGGAATGGAGGCTTATATAGGGGAATCTGTAACGAGAGAGACCTCTCTTTAATGCTCGGAGTGGCAGAACGAGGCACGAGCTACTGTTTCCTGCATAGACTTATATATTAATTATAATAAATACAACTATTTTATACACATTTAACCTACAATTTATTAATAACTAAATATAATTCTGATTAGGTTAAGGATGAACAAGAATTTATAAATTATTTGAACATGTGTGTCTTAGGCTTTTCTTATTCGATTGTGCTATTTGATCATGGCTATCTGTAATGTATTTCTGTTGCCAAAAAATAGGTTCAATAGTTCAGAGCATGTTGAGCAAGACACATTCTGTGCCTGCATTCAGAGGATTTGTTTATCCCTGTGGCTGTAATAATAACTTATAATGATGGAATAATATTTGAGAGCACTGACACTAATTATAAAGGACATTTAGAGGTATTATTTTAGCCAATTATTGGGGGGTGGAGATGGTTCTGATCCCAGGTAGCTGTCGGTTTGTTTTTTACCATGATCCTTGTGTTTGTGTCAGGTGTTATTTTGGGTTGTCTGATTTCCTCTATAGCTCCCAAAAATAAAAAGATCCACTTACAGTATGTGCTACAGGGCTAAAGACATAAGATCAGAAAGGGTTATGCTTTTTAAAAGATATTTTTTAAAGATTTTATTTTCTCTCTTGGTCTGATTACTTGGTTGGTTTATAATAAACATCAAAAGCAAAATTAACAGGAGAAGTATGTATTTTTCAAATGTAATACTAATCACATCATATTCAATACTAATTCAAAAAGTGCAAAATACTAGCACTAGTACATACAAATAAGTGCATAATAGTACTAGTTAAGCATGACAACACATCACTTTTTTCAGTTTTTTCTATTTACACCCATGAACAAATTATCAATGTTTTATTAATAATATTCATGAATGCTGGTGCTATTCATTATTGTTAGTTGCAAGCATCAATTTTGATAGAATTAGCACTCTCCAGATTTAAGCTAAATACCTCTAGGCTGCAGTTTAGAAAGAGTTGATAAGCAAATTCAATTCATGCAATAAAACAAAAAGGATGGTGTTTTTAAGATTTACCTTGTAAAATTAAGTGAAGCTTCAAATGATCGTTGACACTTCTTGTGCTCAGATCTTTTTTGTTAGACCAGTAGATAATGAGTATTGAATTGAGAACTGGGTAACATCCAGCCCAGGCATTAACAGCATACTTTGCTGGCTCACAGTTTATATACTCTTGTTTGTTTGTGTAAAATGTATTTTTTTTAAAAATTAAATAAAATAAAAAGTGAGTGTTCTGAACAAGCTAATTCTATTGCTCTATGAGGATATGTCAAATAAGCTGTAAATAATGTGTAATAGTATGGCTCATTGGTCACACTCAGTACAGCACAAAATGGCTTCTAAAAAGCTAGCAAAATTGTCTCTCAGCTAAAATAGGTTTTGAAAGAAAGAGTAAATAAGCTTAGACATGATGTTTGAACCTTTCAGTCATGCAGCACAGGGTAGTATGAGATAGTGGCCCATCTAGTTTTCTTCCGCTTGCAATTTTTGAACAGCAGGAAATCAAGGAGACCATTTAAAATGATTGTATCACAGCCATTACAAAGAGAACACTTAGAGGAGCTGTTGGCTGGACTATTGAAATGGGTCTGAAGGCCTTTTTGCTTGTATTACTGGGAAATATTTTCTGAGAGAGATATGTGTGTGAGAGAGAGAGAGAGAGAGAGAGAGAGAGAGAGAGAGAGAGAGAGAGATAGAGATTTGAGTGCTGAGAGTGTTGGGGCTCAGACTTAAATAGACTAATTTGAATATTATGAAAAAAAAAAGAAAGCCATACAAAACTGACTAAAGAATAGAGAAAAATACACACATAAATTTAAAGAACATAAGTGAAATAGGAATGCTAATAGAAACCCATCCTTTTCTCAACAAACCTTTATCTTAGCCACACCCACTTCTTGTCACATTGCAAATGAGTATGTGCAGAAACACCATTACTAGAGTGTAGAGACCATTTGATGGAACACATAAATGCATCAAGGCACAAACAAACAAACTGTTTGGCCATTAGTTGCCCAGAGGGAGGTCTCTTCCCACCAGCTCATATCCATCACCGAGAAACAGTGTCCACTACAGCGTCCTTCCTGTCTCAGCATGTGTGGGGATTTGAGAAAACGTTGCTCTTTTCCATTTTTGCAGCTCATCTTGTCAGGCCGGATCATTATTTCATGTGTATGTGTGCGTGTGCACGTGTGTATGAGGATAGACCATTATTGAGTTGAAAACTGCATGGAACAGCTGCTTAAAGCTAAAGCACATAGACTTGGGAAAAGGCAGATGGAGGACAGGTGAATCTTTCTGCCACCCTAGAAACCACTTCACATGCTTTACTGCTTGGTATTCTGGTCCATAATTTGCTTCCACTGATACTGCAGTTCTGCAAATATCCACTAAAAAAACAAGATTTCTTTGCAGAGTATTATGTATTAGTGTTTATGTGTGTGCATTCACACATTTTTTATGGCTTTCTTTGAGATATTTGTTAGGTGAAAGTTCTGTGGATCTTCATGAAGGCAATCTTGCAGTTGGAAAGGTCCTATGCTCATTTGTAGGGAGAAGCAGGCCTCTGTGGCTCATGTTTAAACATGGTGGCTACCGTGCTATCTAAACAAGTCCTTCAGGCTTAGGCCTGATAAGCCATCAAAAAGAATTACTTCTCCTTTTAAACATAACCAGACAAATGTGTTAGGATAAAATGCCACCTGTGTTTATGTTATATTCATCTGCTTTAGAGGTTTGTATACAATATCTTTTAGGAAACCAGAGATTACATAGGCAGTTGCTAGGTGAATGTATTCACCTCTAGACCTTGCACTTTCACTGCATCATTAAAAGACTTGCCATGTAAAAATCCTGTCTTGTGACCTTGTGTCAGAGTAAATTCTGATTCTACATTTGCAATTTGGATCAGATGAGTGGCACTCTTATCTTGTCTTCATTGGCAGATGAAATAAAACCAGAAAGTGCTCTCTATAATTGCAAACTGCTCTCACAAACAACTAACGGGTTAAGCTTATTAGCCTTTATTTTAGCCTAGAATTTTTTTTCTCTCCTTTTGCTATTCACTAGGCTTCATTTTGCCTCCTTCATCAGTCCATGGTCAGGTGAAATACTTTTAAATTAGTGCAGAAAGTCTAGGTAGTGCATTTCAAAGTTTAGTCCATTTCCATTTAGATGAATGACTCTGTGCTCATGTTTGAGCAAATGTGACATTTTAGTTAGGTTAACATATTGTGAATGTTTTTCAGAGTCATCATGTGTGAAATTGCAAAACCACACAGGCACTGAGAAAAGAACAGACTATATGTGTAGAAGGTCAACAATGTCTTCAACAAACAGGTAAGTTACTAGTGCAACTTGTGCAGTGCTTGCGTTTGCCTGCTAGACACATGTAATGAGATGCTGAGGGGTTTTAACATAAGATTTTGGTAGATTGCTAGAGGCTGCTGTGCCTCACAAACTTTAACAGTAGAGTGAATAATTAATGTTAGTAAGAGAGTTTGAGAATCTGATCGCAACAAAGGAATAGATAGACAGACAGAGAGACAGAGAGAGGCAGAAAGATACAATAGATAGATAGATAGATCGATAGATAGATAGATAGATAGATGATAGATAGATAGATAGATAGATAGATAGATAGATAGATAGATAGATAGATAGATAGATAGATAGATAGATAGATAGATAGATAGATAGATAGATAGATAGATAGATGCCGCTTTCAAAAAAGAGCCTCTCATGATCACATTTTATCACCGTCAATTCAAATCTTATTTTTTCTTTTGTGTTTAGTCTTCTCCCACCCATTTTGTTTTTTTGTTTTTTGTGTTTTATCTTCTATATTATCTTTATCTTTTATCTTCTCCCACAAATTTTTTTCCTGTTGTGTGTTGTGGCAGAATGCTGTGTTATTCACGGTCTAATTATTTAAGAAATTATTTATCATTTTTTTGTTATAATATATAAAAAGAATCAGGTTGTGAATTCTAAATCTGCCAAAATGCTACTTTTCAATGGCTTTGTTGCTTGATTGTATATTTTCTTGTGTTAGACAAGGCAAAGCATTATAAAACATGAAAATAAATGTGTGATTGCACAAATTCTTTGATGTACATTATAGGTAATTACAAACTGATGAGACTATTTGAATATGTAAAATATTTCACTCATAAATGAATCTTCCTGGCTCTGGTCCGGCACCGCGTGCTGTAGATATCCTGCAGGTTAGGGAGCTTGGTGTGGATAATATGTTCAGCTGAACGCACCGTCCTCTGCAGGAGGATTCATTTATGAGTGAAATATTTTACATATTCAAATAGTTGGCAAGACTATTTATTTATTTGTTTATTAATTCCACACCATTCTTTCACATATTTTATATCACAGTGACCTTGGCACTACCGTGATGACTAGTTCAATCACATGTATTCATTTGGCAAATGTTTTTTTTTCCATAGAAAAGTAAAAAGGAAGGTGTTTACAATTGCAAGAATCTCAGCTGTTTGAAAAGCTGAACAAGATACAATTACATCAGAGCAAGTATTTCCTGAATGACCAAATGCAAGCACAGGAAAGTTGAAGGACAAAAAGCGAGAGCAGTAAAACACAATGGGTGCTACAGGATAGCTACAAACAATTACCACAAAGCATTCATTCAAGCTACCTAAAATATAGTCATAATATCTAATAATGCACGCTAATAACAATAATTAAGTGATACGAATATAACTGTCAAGGAAGAAGGTTTTAGATGCTAAGCACAGCGGAGAGAAAATTGGGGAATTAGTCAGCTTAATGGGTGATGAGAATCATCTGTATGGTTGTTCAGCTTACTAATTGTTTGCCTTTTAAAATGCGCAGTGTGCCAGTGAGCTTTTCTTATCTGGGACTGCTGAGCTTGTGAAATAAAGAGTTATGAAATGTTTTACTTGTATGATACTTTATTCCTTTTTTTGTGTTTAAACTGTAATTCAAAAAAAACATTTTTCCATACACCTTTTTATATGCTCAATCTAAGAAGTCTAATGGATTTTCCTGACCATCAAAGCTTTTATCCCTGAATGAAATACATGCAGCATATCTCTCTAGCACACTACGATACACAACAGCTTTATAAAGATTTTTTTTATCCTGTTGTAAAGACTGAGTAGATCCTATTGAATTCTGTGTGACAAGCTCATGATTGACATTTAACATCATAAGGAAATAAAATGACTTTAAACACTGCAAGTGTTGCATCTTTTTTTATCTTTTTCTTTAAGTTTCTTGGCTGAATGGAGAGCAGTGGTAGTTTTGCATGGGAATACAACCTTTTCTAATCAATGCTTCTATGACTGTGTTAGATAATGACTGCTTGCTTGATGTACACAATTTGCAATATTTGCCAACTTGAATTATGCATTAAGTGGCAGCTATTGAATAAAATTAAATGCTTTAGTAAAAGAATTTGTCCTTGGCACACTTCTACACATCCATATCCATTTAATAAGAAACTAATTAATATATAAATTTAGTATTGTTATGAATGTGACTTGAGCTGGAATACTGTGTGGCAGCAATGAGAACAAATTTTGTGTAGCGTCTTTTACAAAACTCTTTCCCCAATGAATCTCATATTACTCTAGGGTCCACTAGTCTCAAATAGTCCCATAATTCTGTGTGTTTACTGCTGCAGCTAACAGTAGCTTAATTACTGCAGTCACACAACTGACAGCTAGCAGGAATTAGGTGCCACAAGTTTTACAAGAAGGTTTTTTTAGTCACAAATGGCATCTGCTCTGTTGTTTGTTTATGGGTACCCTGTCAGTCACAAACTGTGCGTGCCTCCCTTGTGCTTTCCTGCCAGTGACAAGCTTTACAGTGGAGGTAACATTCTAAAAGTATTTTTTTCCTGCTCATATTTCAGAATTCTAATGCTCAGGGAGAATGTATGGACCTTCTGCATTACTTATTAAATCCATTATTTTTCTGCTTATCTTGCAGTGCTTCTTTAATAAATTGAAATTTGAAAAAACAAGCAACCCTCCCAACCCCAAATTTACATTTGTCACTGAAGTTAGTTGTTTAGTTCATCCACAAGTAAAAACAAACTCCAGCTTTTAATAGTTAAAAAAATAATCACAAATAAAATTGCATCCACTGAACCAAACTGTTACCATGTTGTTGCTTTCGTTATATCGCCACTTCCACATTTGTGGTCAATAATATTTCTGTAAATACACCAACCTATACAGGCAATTACATTTTAATTACTGCACAATCACAGATGCATTGCAGGAGGAAATACTACTTTCAATTTGGGCACTCGTACAAAATGGTGAAGGTAATTGTGTTTACTCCTTTTCCAATAGATGTATTTTAAGCCTGAGTTCATTCCCAATTGTTACCTGTACTGTTTTTATGTGGCCTTACACTTAATAGTGGGACTTTTATGAAGAAGGACCCTAGACTCCTATTCATAGCAATTAAATAAACCATTATGCATTGTGTTAATAGACAATGTTGTAAAACTCTGATAAAAAACTATGTTTATTTAATCATTTATTTACATTTTTCAACTGAAACCTTATTCATAGAAACCTTGCTGTCGGATTACATATATTGCCATTTTAGACTTTTGTAATTTCTAATGAAAAACAACACCGATAATCTAGTTTTGCCATCCAAATGCCGTCAATGTAAGGCAGCAGATGTTTTCAACATTGTACAGTATCATGTTTTAGAAGTTTACTGTCAGTGGTTTTCAAACAGTCTGATACTTCAAAATGTTGCTGTCAGGGAGCTACCTGTTCCTTCTCCTGTGTGGGCCACGCCTGCTCGTAGCTCATCTCCAGCATACTAGGCACACACACCTGAACCTCGTTATGCACTCATCATCTAACCCATATAAGCCCCTTACCTCCACTTACACCTTGTCAGTTATTGTTCATGGTTTTGCTGCCCGTCACACGCATTCTCGTGGACTGTTCAGTACCGCGCTTCTTCCTGAGCACACCGTGGCTTCCTGCTCCAGGTAAACCTCTATATAGAGATGCAGCCGCAGCGATTTCCATCCGAACGGTAGCGTTCTTCATCTCACTCCTCTCCGGGAGAGCGCTAGCTTGGGCTCAATTGCTGTGGGATTCGGAAAGCCCGGTATTAAACGCCTATGCTTTTTTTACCGCGCACTTCCTGGAGGTTTTCAGCGCCGCTTCCGGGGTCCTAACCACAGCCGACCAGCTGCTCAGTTTGCGCCAGGGGAGTGATGACATCACGGCTTACAGCCTGCGTTTCCACACGCTGGCGGCATCTAGTGGTTGGAACGAGTCGGCGCTATATCGAGTGGGTCTTTCACCAGAGATTAAACAGGCTATGGCGATCTATGATGACAAGATGGGACTGAAGGAGTTAATAGGAAAATCCATCGGCCTTTCACAGCGGCTGGCGGCGTGCCCGCCTATACACCATCCCTCCGGGACCCATCCTGGATCCACCACAGCTTCCGACACCGAACCGATGCAGCTGGGCTCGCAAAGGTTGTCCAGGAGGGAGAGAAACAGCCACTTGGCCGCCGGAAAGGGCCTGTACTGTGGAAACCCAGGCCATTCCGAGCACCCATTTACCGTGATTACCGACCACAAGAACCTCCAGTACCTACGGGAGGCCCGGAGGCTCAACCCCAGGCAGGCTCGCTGGGCTCTCTTCTTCACCCGGTTCCGGTTTCACGTCACCTACCGAGCCGGGGCGCTTAATGGTAAAACCGATGCCCTCTCCCGGGTGTTCGGGCCTGAGGAACCCAGCGATCCGGAACCCATCCTTCCTCCCGCACTTATCGTGGGGCCCATCATCTGGGACGTGGACAGTGAGATCCGCTCGAGCTTCTCTCCAGGAACCGGGTCCCGGGGGGTGTCCAGAGGGACGTGTCTTTGTCCCCACCTCCTGCCGACGAGGGCTCATGCAGTCGGTTCATGAGGGACCTGGCACGGGCCACCCAGGGGAGAAGTGGACGGTTCAGCTCATCCAGATGTGTTACTGGTGGCCAAGGATGGCAGAGGAGATCACCCGGTTCGTCCAGGAGTGTGCCACCTGCGCCATGTCCAAGGTGCCACGCCACCTACCCGTAGGCAAGCTGGTGCCACTCCCCGTCCCGCAGCGCCCCTGGTCCCACCTGGGAATCGACTTCGTGACCGACCTGCCACGGTCAGGGGGACACACGTGCGTTCTGGTAGCAGTGGACCGCTTCTCCAAAGCCTGCCGTTTTGTTCCCCTCAAGGGCCTGCCAACCGCCCTCGAAACAGCCGAGGCCCTGTTCACCCATGTTTTCAGGAACTTCGGTCTCCCGGAGGAGATAGTCTCGGATCGTGGGCCCCAGTTCACATCTCGGATGTGGAAGGCCTTCTTCCAGCTCCTGGGGGTTTCGGTGAACCTAGCGTCTGGTTACCACCCGCAGTCAAACGGCCAGGCGGAACGAAAGATCCAGGAGCTGAGCAGGTACCTGAGGACGTACTGCAGCCAAGACCAGGAGGACTGGGCTCGTTTCCTGCCCTGGGCGGAGTACGCCCAGAACTCGCTCCGTCAGGATTCCACAGGTCTCACCCCTTTCCAATGCGTGCTGGGGTTCCAGCCGCCCCTGTTCCCGTGGTCAGACGAGCCCAGCAACGTGCCCTTGGTGGACGCCTGGTTCCAGGAGAGCAACCGGGTCTGGGAGTCGGCACACACCCAGCTGCGTCGAGCCCTCCGCAGCACTCGCAGGCATGCTGACGCCAGGCGTCTGGAGGCTCCTCGTTTCCACCCAGGGGATCTGGTATGGTTATCAACAAGGGACCTGAGGCTGAAACTGCCATGCCGTAAGCTGAGCCCCTGGTACATCGGGCCATTCAGGGTTTCCAGGCAGATCAGCGATGTATCCTACCGGCTGGAGCTGCCACCCAGGTACCTCATCCATCCTACCTTCCATGTGTCCCTGCTGAAACCGTGTGTCTCGCCTTCCTCTCGTCCTCCAGGTGACCCGGCGGCGTCCATCCAGCCGGAGATCGTAGCTCAGCCGGACGTTTACGGGGTGCGGGAGGTCCTGGATTCCAGACGGCAATTTGGATTTGCCCTGTGTCTCAAATAAACTCTCTTTTCGCCACACTGACCAGACCCTACCTAGTGTGTAAGAGCCTCACAACCAGCACATAGGACAGAGGAGCCCGGAGTGACTCTAAGGTCGAGGTCATAAAACCTGATGAAGGTCAGCGGTGTGGACCAGCCCGCAGCGTCGAAGATGTCCTGGAGTGGGACTCCAACGGACCAGTCTGTAGAGGCTTCCACACTCCGAGGACCCCGAGGACTTCGTGTCCACAGCTGTTTTTTCTTCTCCTGGTCGGGGGCTAAGAACGGAGGAGGGCAAAATGCCTGCAGCACGGCAGGTCGTGAGGTGTCGGCGAACAAGCCAGGAGGAGCCATCGGAGCGTTCAGCAGCAGAGCCCGATCACTGTCAGGGAGATCTGACAGGGTGAGCCACAGATGCCTTTCTGTGGCTACTAGGGCTGCCATGCCATCATGTGTGTCCTACCCGTAAGGAAACGGGGGCAAGGATGAACACACAGCCGGTATTTTTGTTTGTTAGCCATGCTTGAACAGAATCTTACACACAAAGCGCTTACCTGAACAAGCAGAAGCTAATGCCTCTACCAACGCTCAGCTATTGGAGCACCTGGTTGTTGCGACGTCGCCCGCCGATGACGTCACGACTTGCCTATTGGCCAGATTTCACACTTGGTTCAGAGCGTGGACAACGTGAGGCATTTCCAAAGCATTGCGACGCAGCTCGATGTTCCCGAACGGTGAATTAAAGATTAGAAAGAAAAGATATTAAAGGTATCACTGTGAAATTATATATCTAAAATAGGCAGACACATAACACACAACACACATCCAATAGTATATGAAACATAAGAAAAATCGAATACAATAGATAAGTAAGCATTGTGTGTGTGTGTGTGTGTGTGTGTGTGTGTGTGTGTGTGTGTGTGTGTGTGTGTGTGCGTGCGTGTGTGTGTGTGGTTAATGCAGTTATTATAAATTGAAGTTATATATCAATGTAGAAAAATATTACACCGGTTATTTGTTGTAAATGTTGTCATTTGTTGTAATTAGCATTTCTCATTCATTTAAGTCACACAAGTCTCTCAATCGGCGCGCGCGCGCACGTGTGTGTGTGTGTGTGTTTGTGTTTTCATGAAGTTATCAGTCACAAAGATCCCTTGAACCAGGCTTGCAGCAGCACTGCTATAATGTCATTACCTCTGGTCTGTTTGAAAAGTTCATCACAGAATATTCTCTCATTACCTTTTTCATTTGCATTTTTATGACCCATTATATAGATTTATGGATTAGAGTTCAGAAAGTTTTCCATCCCTCACAATTACACATCTGCTCAGAGATGTAGATGTAAAGTTCATTTGCAGGCAAGGCCAGAAATGTAGATATTTTGAACTTCTTTTTTTAAATGATGCATAATAATTGTGTTATTACTCATAGCACAGGCTATTTATGGCATTAGCATTGGACCTTAGACAGCTGGTTCACACCCTTTCCATTTTTGTCAGCATTATAACACTTTATATGGTCACAAAAGTTCTTTCTGGTGTTAATTATCTGACTGATTCATATTGAAGAAATAGATTGCAATTAAAGTTAACAATTTGAAAGCTAATGTTAGTTAATTAAAAAAAAAAAAAAATTGGAAATATTAGGTATCTTTCCCAATTTCTTGTGTCTCGGGTCCTGCCAAGAGATATTCCTCTTCAGTTGAGGAATGTCATTAAAATGGTTAATTGGGATGTAGAAAGTGCTGCGTCATTGCTCAGAAATTATACCAAATTTAGAAACTGCTTTGCAATTTGTGCATAATTACATATGCCATAAAGTAAAAGCCACTATAGTCACTACAGTACAAGAATGTAATAAGTGAAATAATATCAGTGATGCTTAATATAACGTTGACTGTTTTACCAAAATAAGTTGTCATGATGAAGATGTAATTAAAATAGGATAAACTACCAAAAAGAAATATTTAGACAAATTACAATAAGAAGATATACAATAACAAGAATTATAGAGACCAAAAAAGTAGATATAGCCAAAAAACTATGACATGCATGCTGATAAATTAATCAAACACAAACTGGCCTAGGAGGTGGAAGTGTTCTCTTTTGCTGAACATGGATCTACCCACAGCGGGAGGAAAACAGAAAGCCTGGGAGAAGGCAGTGTAGGCACAAGAAGCACATGCAAAACACTTTACTATTACTTCCCAGTCTAGGGTTGGGGCACACAGCGTGATTAAAGGCACGGGGTGGTGGATATAAGGTTGATGTAAGTGTATCTGATATTACGAGAGATATTGAATTGATCACAAACAGTAGGGTATCTTAAGACATACGGTATATTGAAATATTTACAGTACAGCACATAAAGGTGATAAACATCAAGGTGGACCCAGGCCCAAATAACAAATGTCTCAAGATTACGTATGTATCCTTGGTTCCCTGAGGGAACCAAACGCTGTGTCAACAATGCTTTGGGAATGCTTTCGCATTGTTCACGCTCTGAATCACGTATGTAATCTGTACAATGGAAAGTGCAGCATCCCAGGCGGGACAACGTCACAACCAGGAAGCTATAAAACGCGCATGAAGTGAAGCCGGCGATAGCTTTTGTAAGAAGAAGGAAGCACTGCAGGGATGCCAGCAGTGTGGCATGTAGATGCAACGTCTCGTTCCCTCAGGGAACCAGGGTTACAGTGGGAGCAGGGCGAAAAGAGGACCCGTCGGAGGATGCCTGGAGTCTGACATGGTTGTGGGACGATCGAGGGCACCTTCGAAATGTTTTAGGGTACAGGAAGGCACTCCAGTAAACAGGGGGCCACAGAAGGGCCTGAAGATCCCTTACCCTCTTAAGAGAGGAAATGGACTGGAGGAATACATTTTTAACTGTGATATGATATGTCGAAATGGCAGACACGTAGACTTTGAGGGTAGACAGAGCCAACCCTTTAGCGAACTATTCCTGAAGGAATTCAACTAGTGAACCACTGCACGGCAGTGAACTGGATTCAATTTGTGCTGATCTCACCATATACTGAACAGGCACCATCTAGTGGCATACAACCTCCTCTTGGAGGGAGCTCTGGATTGGAGAATGTTTTTTACCACCTTGGTGAAGAGACCAGACACAACTCTGGGTGGGGGTGAATTATTGCGCCCCCTGCCTAAGAGAGATGAGCCCTCCTGAGAGAAATCTCTCAGGCAGGGTGTTTGAGAACGGCTACCATGTCGACAAACCATGGTCTGCCCAGCCACCGTGGGGCCACCAGGAGGTGACGGACTCCCCGGCGAACTCTCTCCAGTACTCCAGTATGACCTACAGGCGTAGCCTCGGCTACGACTGAGCCAAAGTGTCCACCCCTAGGGGGGCTAAAGGTGTAAGGGAGAACCAGAGGGGACAGTGCAACGTCTCTTCAGTTACAAACAGGTCTACTTGAGCTCTGCCAAATCTCTCAAAAATCTGCTCCACCACTTGTATAGGAGGCATGAGTGCAGAACCTCCTGTTGGTTGATCTAAGAGACCATTGAGGTGACCTCTTAGGTTTGACAGAAAATGCTTCAGAGCTAGAAGCATGGACAGCATCTTTAGACAATTGATGTGCCACAGCAGATAGGGCCCTCCCCATAGACCTTGAGCGGAGCGACCACTCATGACCGCTCCCAACCCGTGAGGGACACGTCTGTCGTAAGCATTATGCCATGACCAGGAACTCCCAACGCGGGGCCCTGAGATGGGAACCTAGGATCTCTCCAGACATCTTTTTAGGAACTATGAGGACCACCTCAATGGCCTCCTTCCTCAGTAGTAAACACTCACTTCTTGTTCTATGACAAGAACCTGATCGGGTCACACCAGGGTGGGACACACCCCGTTGAACCGGGGTGGATGAGACCGAAATTTAATCGTATAGCCACTGTCTACAGTATGCAGGATCCACCGAGACATGTCTAATAGAGCTTTCCAGGCTGCCATGTAGTCTCTTAAGGGTATCAGTCTTTTTACACTGACCTCTGGTAGGCCTACAGCCAGGGCTATGCCCTGGTGCAGCTCTAGGAGCCTCAAAGGAGGCCGCAAGTTCTCCAGGTCCCCATACCCGATACCGTGTGGAAATAGAGTGCCCTTTCCATTTTACAGATTACACATGTGATTCAGAGCGTGGACAATGCGGAAGTGTTCCCGAAGCATTGTTGACACAGCTCGAGTTTTTGTAAGGGAACAAAAAAATATATTTTTACAAAACCTAAATTACCTATAAAATAACCCAAAAGAAAGACAAACCACTTCCCTAATTTCCTTACCAAAAACAGGGACGAAACCCTCACCCAACAGAAATGGCAGCCACACCATGGATCTGAGAACACACATATGTACATATATTTACAACTGTATTTAGAGTATTTAGAATTAGACTTCAAACGGAACAGGGCAAACAAGGGTTCAGAATGTGCGTAGGTCAGTAACAGGTCATCACAAAAAACTGAGTTAAAAAACTGAGTAAACACAAAACAAAGCCAAAACAAAACAAGCGTCGGCCAAGTGAGCCCCTGATCCTATCGTTCAAACCAACATTGTACTTCGCCTCAAGGGGAGAAATCTAGAATGCCACCCATAGAATGTAAGACAGCAGCCTGAGCTCATGACTGACCTGGAGACCCTGTAGCTGTGAGGCAGTATGGTGACACAGTGGGTAGTACTGCCACTTTTCAGCCACATTGTCCACAGTTTACTTTATGATTGATGCAGGCAGGTTTGAGTTCCAGTATTTTCTCTGGGGTTTGAGCCCAGACGTTTAAGTTTCTCAAAGTATTAAACTGTTTATTACATAAAATATTAAGATTTTTTTTAGAATGTATTGAATGTATTGAATGTGGGGTCCAAAGTTGTTGCTGTGAAACAGATCGAATAGAGAACTCACTTCTTCTCTGCACACAGTACCTAATTTCCTAGGAATGACAAGGAACATAAAGAATATTATGTGAGCCTCAGGAGCTCACTGACGATTTCTTTCATTTCATGCCAATAAGAAATTTGTTTCAGCAGTCTTCTAACCAGACAAAAAAACACAGCTATTTTCCCAGGATAAGATCCATAGCATGGCACCTTACAGCATTTCCTGTCTGTTTCCTTTCAAATAAAGATTTCTTCATCCTGCAGTTAATGTAAGATTGTAATTAGTCAAATAAGTAGGCAAACAACCAAACAATGAAATAAATAAAAATTAATAGCATATAATAGTATCGGTTGTCAACAGGAAACAACAGCATTTGATTTTTTTTTTAGATCGTTTAAAGAAAATAATACAAAAATGTAATGGTTTCAACAAGAATTGTAGTTATATGTTTTTGTCTAATGAAATTGCTTTGTATTAAAATGTTCTCGGTTATTTCATTGGTTTCCATGAGCTTGATGGACCTGTGAATCTCAGCAAAAAAACAATTATCTACAGGCTAATAAGCATTTAAAACCTGCATGTGTAAGCTCCTTAGATAACAAATTCACTCACTTGGGTATAAGTACAGATATTATCAAGTACATATATCAGTTCTAAGGGCCACTAATTACAGATCTTTATTTTATTTTGTAATTAAGAATGTAATGAGAATTACAAGAGGAATGTGTTTTGTTAGCTTTTTTCTATTAAAAAAAAAACAGATAAGAATGTTTATTGGAACATATATTTACTAAAAATGAATATGTATGCAGATGTAATGACCATAAAATGTGAGAATCTGTACTGGGATCTTTCATTTTCCATTTAAACGAAAAAGAAAATAAATTTCTAGATACATTCTTATCTGTACTTTCAGAATGTTTAGTGCTGTTTCATTTAGACTGTGACAAATAACACCAATGCTTGAAATACCAAAACTAATATAGATTTTTTGAGATTTCTATTTGGAGCAAAGGATAACAAGATTTGTTTTTTTATTGCTCCTTACACTACCTGACTCTGTAGCTACACACAAACACACACACACACATACACACACACACACACACACACACACACACACACACACACACAAACACAAACACAAACACAACCACAGGACTTTGAAAGCTTATAAACATGGCTGATGTCACTCATGATCAATCCCTATTCTCAGTTCAGTGAGCCTTGCTTTGGGATACCCAAGATAGCTCCCCCACATACATTCTTTTTTTTTACAGACAAAA
The DNA here is from genome assembly GCF_014805685.1 of Silurus meridionalis. NCBI lineage: Eukaryota > Metazoa > Chordata > Actinopteri > Siluriformes > Siluridae > Silurus > Silurus meridionalis. Next base: position 15,064,307 of record NC_060886.1, read on the forward strand.
AAAATCAGTTCATTTCCCTTAGGACTTCAGCAGGCCTTAGCCAGACTGAATGCTGTGAGTAAGAAATCTGCCATGGCTGCTTTATTCTCTTAGGCCCAAATGTTTCTGCACTTTCCTCTCCTCCTGTCTTATGTCTGCAGCCTTTACTCTTTATTTTGTACTGTGTCTCTAAAACAGACAAATGGCTGCTTCTGCTCTCTGTCATGTTTATTGTTTAGGCTATACCCCTGGTGCATGTGCACATAAGGATTTATCTTTGATCATTTTTGTATACGCATATTTTCTTTCTCTTATCATGAATCACTTAAATTAGAATATTTTTGGAGGGGAGGGTTATTTACAGTTTGTATGGGTTGTTCTCTTTTTTTGTTTTTTTCTTTTTTTTTTACAATTTATCTTTGGGAACAGTAATACAAGCAAAGTACATAAAAAATATATTGTACCTCTACAATGTATACTACATATTGATAAAGTGGATGCGGTTGCCTGGTAACAGCTTACAGATGCTAAGCTGTAAGAAATAGCACTATTGCTACATCAGAGACTTGAAAAAGGTTAGACATCTATTAAGACCCTTGGGAGACCCATGAGTGTGTGGAATTGACAAAGCCTGGGAGAAGCAGCCACTGATTATAGTTGAGACAGAAGTGGAGACAAAGATAGAATCTGAATTTTGCTACTGGGCTTTCTCAGTCTGACTGGACTAATGTTTGAATTACGGAGATGAACTTAGCCATGTGTTTTTGTGAGAATTTTTCCCTCTTTATTCCAGTATATTAAATATGAAGTAAAAGCATGAATGTAAAATACAAATCTTACACTGTAGTTCTTTGTTAGGCCTGTAATGTAGTTATTTTTGCTTGATGCTTGGTGTGTTGGCTCTTTGCTTTTAGCCTTGTCTTCAGTAAGTGAAATGCATTTTATCTACAGCCAGTACACTGGAGCAGAGAGCCAAAACATGAAAATGCATCACTTTCCATTTATTTATGGACTGCAATCTTCATTATTGAACGGAGGGCCGTGTTTTGAAAGATGGTCAGTTCAGAGTCCCTTAACTCATGCTACGGGACTCATAAGGTGAATTATGAAAAAAGCTTTCGGAAGTCGTAAGATTGCTTGCAAATGGAAGAATACACACTTTAGATTCCATACTAAATTCCTGGAAACATATTTTATATTGCAGACACTGCAGTTTAATTAGAAATGCTACTGGCAAGAATTTAGTTTGTGGTCAGCAAGTGCACTTTCTTAAATAGACTGTTAGAACTGCAGCTACAGTACATGCTGCTAAAGAAATAGTCAATTTTTATACACCTTTTAATAACTAAATTACTTAAATCATATTGTAATAGTGTTTAATTAAATATAGAAATATGTATATTTTATACTTAGGTCTGCCTGTCTGGTACCAGAGGCCATTACCAGTAGCTGTGACACTATTAGCTCTTCCTATTTTTCTGGAAATTTCTTTTTAGGAAGTCTTTTTTTGGAGCCTTAGTTATTGATATTAATTAAGAAAGCATGTTAAACAAAAAGAAAAAAAAAATAACAGGAACATTTAAATTTAAGAACATATGGCATGGAGCCTGCAATTCCTTCTGATAAAATATAATATTTCATTAGGAGGAGTGATTGTAAAAGATGCCCATATATATATATATATATATATATATATATATATATATATATATATATATATATATATATATATATATATATATATATATATGTGTGTGTGTGTGTGTGTGTGTGTGTGTGTGTGATCAGTTATGTAATACAGTACAGGCCAATAGTATTAGGATTTTTTCTTCAGTTAAATAAAATATACAGGACAGAGAAGAGATTTTGCTCGCTACTTATGTGGAAAAAATAGTTTTATGAGAATCTGTCTTGGAAGAAACAACCACACTGTCATATTATTTAGTGAAGTGAAAAGTTCTGACATCTTTCTATTTCAACCTGATAGCTTTGGAATATGTGGGTAATACATGTGCATATTGTATAATAGGATACAATTTACCCATCAGTACATTCTAAGTAAATTGCATTGCCAAACCATTTCAAATCAATGAGATGGAAACTGGAGTTAACATCATGCAGTGATGTGGAATAAAGACAAACTGACATGAATTTTTAACACTAATCTAAAAACCTTATACAGTAAGTGTTCATAAGTACAGTAAGCAGTATTAGGAGGGGTCTTTGTGTGGTCTGTAGGGTACATCACTACACACTCCTGGATAAAAAAAATTGACCAAGCCCAAAATATGAATCTTTCAATTATCTTAACAATAAATAATACTTAAATCAATAATTAAACTTAAATGTTTAATTCTTGTGGGTAAACTTGCAAAAAGCTTCTTACAGGGAAAAAAGAGCCAACATTGTTCAATTTAGTTTGATTTGATTTGAAACAGTGTAGAGTAGTTGAATCTTTTTTTGTGAGCCTAGTACGGTGGGCAAGAAGTGCAAAACACATTAACAAATCAGAAAACAAGTTAACAAATTAAAAAACACTAACAAATCCAAAAACAAAATAACAAATGCAAAAACATATGAACAAATCCAAAAACAAAATAACAAATCCGCAAACACAACGACAATTCAACAAACCGGAAAAGGTAGTTATAGTTTTACGAATGGAACACTTACTGATCATTGGACATGACACCTGTCATTCAAGATATACAGGAAGTACAACAGTCTTTTGAAAAAATTATTTGTTCATTACGCTATTAGCCATAAACAAACAACATGGCAATAACAAGTACAATTTATATTACAGTACACAGAACAGGTGCATGAAAATACAAATATATACACATATATATTTGGGGGAAAAAGGGAAAAAAATATAAATAAATTATTAATAATAATAATAATAATAATAATAATAATAATAATAATAATAATAATAAAGGATAAAAAATATACAGGGCTATGGTTAATTCTGTAAATCATATTTTTCTATAAAGGACAAAAGATTCATTGCATTTTTCTTTTTAATCACTTTTAGGGCTTTTGTAAACTAAATAAACTCATTATAAAATGCAAAAAGTATTTAGATTTGTGTATATAAAATTTTCCTATCAGAAGTATACAGGGAGTGCAGAATTATTAGGCAAGTTGTATTTTTGAGGATTAATTTTATTTGAGGATTTAATTTGAACAACAACCATGTTCTCAATGAACACAAAAAACTCATTAATATCAAAGCTGAATATTTTTGGAAGTAGTTTTTAGTTTTAGCTATTTTAGGGGGATATCTGTGTGTGCAGGTGACTATTACTGTGCATAATTATTAGGCAACAACAAAAACAAATTCATACCCATTTCAATTATTTATTTTACCAGTGAAACCAATATAACATCTCAACATTCACAAATATACATTTCTGACATTCAAAACCAAACAAAACAAATCAGTGACCAATATAGCCACCTTTCTTTGCAAGGACACTCAAAAGCCTGCCATCCATGGATTCTGTCAGTGTTTTGATCTGTTCACCATCAACATTGCGTGCAGCAGCAACCACAGCCTCCCAGACACTGTTCAGAGAGGTGTACTGTTTTCCTCCTTGTAAATCGCACATTTGATGATGGACCACAGGTTCTCAATGGGGTTCAGATCAGGTGAACAAGGAGGCCATATCATTAGATTTTCTTCTTTTATACCCTTTCTTGCCAGCCACGCTGTGGAGTACTTGGACGTGTGTGATGGAGCATTGTCCTGCATGAAAATCATGTTTTTCTTGAAGGATGCAGACTTCTTCCTGTACCACTGCTTGAAGAAGGTGTCTTCCAGAAACTGGCAGTAGGACTGGGAGTTCAGCTTGACTCCATCCTCAACCCGAAAAGGCCCCACAAGCTCATCTTTGATGATACCAGCCCAAACCAGTACTCCACCTCCACCTTGCTGGCGTCTGAGTCGGACTGGAGCTCTCTGCCCTTTACCAATCCAGCCACGGGCCCATCCATCTGGCCCATCAAGACTCACTCATTTCATCAGTCCATAAAACCTTAGAAAATCAGTCTTGAGATATTTCTTGGCCCAGTCTTGACGCTTTCAGCTTGTGTGTCTTGTTCAGTGGTGGTCGACTTTCTGCCTTTCTTACCTTGGCCATGTCTCTGAGTATTGCACACCTTGTGCTTTTGGGCACCCAGTGATGTTGCAGCTCTGAAATATGGCCAAACTGGTGGCAAGTGGCATCTTGGCAGCTGCACGCTTGACTTTTCTCAGTTCACGGGCAGTTATTTTGCGCCTTGGTTTTTCCACACGCTTCTTGCGACCCTGTCGACTATTTTGAATGAAACGCTTGATTGTTCGATGATCACGCTTCAGAAGCTTGGCTATTTTAAGACTGCTGCATCCCTCTGCAATATATCTCACTATTTTTGACTTTTCTGAGCCTGTCAAGTCCTTCTTTTGACCCATTTTGCCAAAGGAAAGGAAGTTGCCTAATAATTATGCACACCTGATATAGGGTGTTGATGTCATTAGACCACACCCCTTCTCATTACAGAGATGCACATCACCTAATATGCTTAATTGGTAGTAGGCTTTCCAGCCTATACAGCTTGGAGTAAGACAACATGCATAACGAGGATGATGTGGTCAAAATACTCATTTGCCTAATAATTCTGCACTCCCTGTATTATTAACAAGAAAGTCGACTTTGTTATTGTTTATTACGAGGCCAAAGATAATGTCCTTCACAGTTAAATTTCTTAGATGGTGAACCTTCGAGTAAAGCCAGTTATGGATATCAGACCATAAAGCGTCTGAAGTATAACAGTCTGTGGCAGGAGAAAGTTGGAACGTATGTGTAAAAGTGTACAAACTAATCTTCATGTCATGATATACTGCATCATCTCCCAAATCACTGCATATGAATGTCCTTCCTCAAAGTAGCTTCGAATTAATTCCATTTTCTCCTTGCTTGCCAATGTTTATTTCTGTTATTTTCTAATATTTAAAGGTGCACTAATCGAAATAAAAAATAGTTAAAAGTAAACATAGAACTTTACACATGTACAAGAAAAACAAAGTTATAAAATGTAATACTTCCTGTATATCTTGAATGACAGGTGTCTCGTCCAATAATCGGTAAGTGTTCCATTCACAAACTATACCTACCTTTTCCGGTTTGTCTGAATTGTCGTTGTGTTTTCGGATTTGTTAATGTGTTTGCGGATTTGTTATTTTGTTTTTGGATTTGTTAATTTGGTCCAGATTTGTTATTTTGTTTTTGGATTTGTTATTTTGTTTTTGGATTTGTTATTTTGTTTTTGCATTTGTTATTTTGTTTACGGATTTGTTAGTGTTTTCTAATTTGTTAATTTGTTTTCTGATTTGTTAATGTGTTTTGCACTTCTTGGCCACCGTAGCCTAGACATTTGCTGGGTTTTGCATAAAATGTTTTAACTATTATGATTTTAACTTTTGATTACAAGAAGAACATATATGTGAATTTCCCTGTGACCAGCTTTTTCCCAAACAGTTCACTGCAGCAAAAGTAAACAAGCAAATGGTTTGACTTTTTTCTCCAGGAGTGTACGTTAATGTCTGTGTTGACATGATAACTGTCATTATTCTATCTGAATTTATCTGAATTATGCTTAGTATATATTATATTTATATTTTATAAATATACACGTTTATATTTTATAAATAATATATTAAATTATCACAGATATTTAGTTTTTTGCTGCTGATGTCTACACTATACTAGGATCTTATTAATTTTACAAAACACCAGCAGGCAACTCCTAATCAGCTACATGATTGATTGCTGAAGGACTTAGTGGTAGATATTTTTAATGAGCTGTTAATGAGCTGTGGCCCTGAAAGAGGAGTTGGAGACTGAATCCCAGTGAGAACTTTTCACTGTCAAGTGTGTTCACTTCACTCTTCTTTACAGTGTCCACTGTACTGCTGAAGTGTCTGTCACAGTTATTATGAGCGAGGAACTCAGAGGAGCCTGGATCAGAGAGTGAAGCTCAGATGAGTCTCCTGTGCCTTAGGCACTGCACATACCATTCCACTTGAGTTTAGATGAAGTCTGTAGACTGAGTCATTAAAACACAACTCCAAGAAGTTTTGGTGAAGACTTCAGTCAGAGTTGTATAATCATTCAACATACTATGGCCCAGATGTTTGGCTTGTAACGTTTTCTTTCAGTGTATTGTAAAGGAACTCCATGTATCCTAGAGATACTTGGCATGGGCATGAGTGAGGTGGGTTAAAATTGGTGGGATAAACATTAAGTATTGTCATATTTAAAGGTAATTGTTTTCTACTTCAAATTCATCTTCTTCTTTTATACATTTTGCTTTATCCTGGTCTGGATCTTCTTTTTTCTAAAATAGACTTCTTCTTCTTCTTCTTCTTTCGGCTTCTCCCATTAGGGGTCGCCACAGTGGATCATCTGTCTCCATACCCCACCTGTCCTCCACATCTGTCTCTTTCAACCCAACTACCTGCATATCTTCACACACCACATACATAAACCACCTCCTTGGTCTTCCTCTTTTCCTCCTTCTTGGTGGCTCCATCCTCAGCATTCTCCTACCGATATACCCCATGTCCCTTCTCCGAAAATTTCGAAACCATCTCAATCGCACCTACCTCACCTTGTCTACAAAATGACCTACATGTGCTGACCCTCTAATAAACTAATTTCTAATCCTGTCCAGCCTTGTTACTCCCAACGAAAACCTTAACATCTTCAGCTCTGCTACCTCCAGCTCCACCTCCTATCTTTTACTCACTGCCACTGTCTCTAAACCATACAATATAGCAGGTCTCACCACAGTCCTATAAACTTTCCCTTTCACTCTTGCAGATACTCTTCTTTCACACATCACTCCTGCCACTCTTCTCCACCCACTCCACCCTGCCTGCACTCTTTTCTTTACTTCTCTAACACACTCTGCATTACTTTGCACTGTTGACCCCAGGTACCTGAACTCCTCCACCTTCTCCACCTCTTCTCCCTGCAACCACACCACTCCACTGCCCTCCCTCTCATTCACACACATGTACTCTGTCTTACTCCTACTACAATATCATCCGCAAACATCATCCAGGAGTCCATGGAGACTCCTGTCTGGCCTCGTCCGTCAACTGGTCCATCACCACTGCAAACAGGAAAGGGCTCAGAGCCGATCCTTGATGCAGTCCAACCTCCACCTTGAACCAGTCGTTCCTACTGCAAACTTTACCGCTGTCACACTGTCCTCATGCATGTCCTGCACCACCCTCACATACTACTCTGACACACCTGACTTCCTCATACAGTACCACAACTTCTTTCTTGGCACCCTGTCGTACGCTAAATGCATAAACACACAATGCAACTCCTTCTGACTTTTATACTTCTCCATCAACAGTCTCAAAGCAAATAATGCATCTGTGGTGCTCTTCCTCGGCATAAAACCATACTGCTGCTCATAGATGGTCACCTCTTCTCTCAGCCTGGCTTCCAATACTCTTTCCCATAACTTCATGGTGTGACAGATCAACTTAATTTCTTCTGTATTTACTGCAGGGCTGCACATCCCCCTTGTTCTTAAAGATCGGTACCAGTACACTCCTTCTCTATTCCTCAGGTATCCTCTCACCATCTCAATGCTAATACCGGTATGTCATCTGGTCCAATTGACTTTCCACTTCGCATCCTCTTAATAGCTGCTCTCACTTCCTCCTTAATAACTTTATCCACTTCCTGCTTCACCAACTCTACACCATCCAACTTTCCCTCTCTCTCATTTTCCTTGTTTATCAGCTGCTCAAAATACTCCCTCCATCTTCTCAACACACTCTTCTCACTAGTAAACACATTTCCAGCTTCATCCTTTATTGCTCTAACTTGCAGCACACCCTTCCCAGCTTGGTCTCTCTGCCTGGCCAATCGGTACAAATCCTTTTCTCCTTCTTTAGTGTCCAACTTCTTATACAGCTCCTCATATTCCTTTTCCTTGGCTTTTGCCACATCCCTCTTTACCTGCTGCTGCATCTCCTTGTACTCCTGCCTACTTTTCTCATCTCGCTGCCAATCCTAATTCTGTTTTGCCATCCTCTTTCTCCTTATGCTTTTCTGCACTTCCATATTCCACCACCACGTCTCTTTGTCTTCTTTTCTATTTCCAGATGTCACACCATGTACCTTTCTAGCTGTCTCCCTTATCACTTCTGCAGTAGTTGCCCAATCATCCAGCACCTCCTCACCACCACCGAGCCTCTGTCTGACCTCTTTCCTTAATCTCACACTACAGTCTTCCGCCGCAGTTTCCACCATCTTATTCTTCTTTCAGTCTTTACTCTCCTCCTCTGCTTCTTCACCTCCAAAACCATCCTACAGACCACCAGCCGATGCTATCGAGCTACACTGTCCCCCTGTCAACACCTTACAGTCTCCAATCCCCATCAGGTTGCATCTCCTACATAGAACATAGTCCACCTGTATGCACCATCCTTCACTCTTATCTTACCTATGATCATCCTTCTTCTTGAAAGAAGTGTTCACCACTGCCATTTCCATCCTTTTAGCAAAATCTACCACCATCTGCCCTTCCACATTCCTCTCCATAAAGCCATACCTACCCATCACCTCCTCATCACCTCTGTTCCCTTCACCTACATTCCCATTAAAATCCGCCCCAATCACTAATCGTTCATTCCTAGGTACACCATCTACCACTTCATCCAACTCACTCAAGGAATTTTTCCTTCTCCTCGATCTCACAACCCACTTGTGGAGCATAAGCACTGATGATATTTATCATCACCCCTTCAACTTCCAGCTTAACCCTATCAGAAACTCTTTTCACCTCCACTACACTCTTACTGTACTCTTCCTTCAGAATCACCCCTACACCCCCATTTCTCTTTCCATCCACACCATTATAGAGCAGTTTAAACCCACCTCCAATGTTTCTGGCCTTACTCCCTTTCCACTTGGTCTCCTGAACAAACAACATATCTACCTTTCTTCTCTCCATTATATCAACTACCTCTCTCCCTTTACCAGTCATAGTACCAACATTTAAAGTACCAACCCTAACTTCCACTTTCCTACACCTCTAAGAGTACACTGGCTTGTGCAAACCTTAAAGCTGGTTTTTTTTCTAAAATAGACTGTGCAAGTCTAAAGGAGGTTAACTTGTTGCTTCTATAAATTAATTGGTTACAATTAGAAGCATAGTTTTTATAGAGACAAAAATTCTTGTGTTTTTCTCTTTTTCTTATTGTCTCATTGAAGAATTGCACATATTTACAGGTGTAATACATAGTGTATTGTTAGAGTTTGGCTGAACCAAAAAGGGCTAATGAAAAAAGAGCCCTCAGAAGTTTAAAGGCATTGTGGTTAGGTTTGATCAACTCTATTATTTTTTTCACAGGAGAATGCTGATGAAAAAAGGTTTTCTTTTGAAAAATATCAGACTTTCACTTTCTAAACATCTTAGGAAATTTTAAGGTTTTTTTTTAATTCAAAAGGAACCTTTGAGGCGTGTGTCTCCTGTAGTGATTCCTTTAGTGCCGGGTGTGTGAAAATATTTCTGTGTTTGTTTGTATGTGTGACTGTTTATTGACAGATAAGTACTATAATGAGACACACGTTCACTGAAACGCTATCCTGTTACACATTGATTTATGATAAAAAAAACATTAAAGCTAGATTATTTACTAAGTTCAAACAGTGGCATGCTACATAACACAGAGAAAACTAACTGGTTATCTATTATTTACCTATTTCACTTTAGTTTAACTCTCTTTTGGCTGATCTTCCTCTGACTTACACCGAAGCATGTGTGGAATCCAATCATGTGGATATGATGTATCAGTAATGCAATCAGTATTGCGCACACACACTATCTTCCTATTTTTCTACAGCTTTCCACTCGTTACTCCATCTTCTGCCATGCTCATTGGGCCATAATTCAGTAATTAATAGAGTTGCACAGGGGTACTTGAGAGAGATATTACCATGCATAATGCATCTGCATTGAGAAGACTAAACTCCATATTTCATCACTTTTATTACACCATTTTATAATGTAGGAGTTAAAGACATGTTAACCTTCAGGCTCACCCACTCCACAGTAGCATACTTGGTGGGTAAATTATCCTGATAACAAGGAATTATGGGTGTGTGCATTGCTGGACATTGAAAACATATGGTAATACGAAATTAATGAATTAGATCTGGCTCGATCAAAGTATCATACGCGTAGAAGAACGGCTGAAATAACTTGTAGCTATTCACGATTCATTTTTGACATTTATGTGATTTTTATTATTCCCCATTTTCTTTCACTTCATTTTTCCATGATGCTGTCATGGTCCATGGATGAGAAACAGTACAAAACAGTCATTCAAATTTAAATCATTTTTCATCAGCATTTCGGCAACAAAAACTGCCCCATATTTATTACGCATGACACTAGATCTGACCCAGTGTTTCAATTTCTGCTTTTAGGCCTGATTTCAAGTGGGAAATGGGAAAAGATGCAGTTATTCATACATTCTGTTTCAGCATAAAAGAGCATGTTAGAAATGTTTAGCACTATAGTAATGAAAAGGTGGAACATGAATTGCAGGCAGCGATTTTGGCTATTACCTGATTGTACTTGCTTCCTGTTATGCATTTTATTAGTCAGTTTTGAAGGTATCAGTTTACTTTATAATACAGAGATAGCTTATATCTCGAACTTCTAATCACTGTATACTTAAAAAAAAAAAGTCCTACTATTATCAAGTAGTTGTGCTGTGTGTGAAATATTCACTACTTATATAAATTGGAATGTGCTAAAGACATAACCAATAGTCAGTTAAAGCTAAAATTTGATATGTACCAGATTTCTGGCATCGTTTTGGGTATATGCAATTTTATTTGATTTAGATCAGGTTACACACCCACAGAGAATACTCATTTCTCCAAAGCATTTCTCTATTTGCCTTAGGCTATCATTTTAACCCACAGACCAGCTATCAAAACAGAATTCTCACATTCTTTAGCTAATAAACTACAGGCTAAATGTAAAGCAGAGTAAATGCCTTTTTTTCTGTTAATTTCATGTGAGATTCAGTAAGATTGAAGCTTTACACATTACAACAGTTTCCCATCCCTGCCCTTCACATTTTAGTGCCCTGCCATAACAGACACACACACACACACACACACACACACACACGCACACACGCACACGAGTGCTCAGGAAGGGATATTAATGAGCTGATTAGCCTAATCATTCATGTTTGAGTAGGGAAAACACTAAAATGTACAGGGCTTAGAAACTATGTATTACCGAGTGTATACAAGCAGGAAAACTTAATTTAATAGACATTACAAAAAATTTTTACAAATTGAACTGCTAAATGCCAATAGATGTAATTAAAAGAGTTTATGGAAAACACATTTTTTAAATAAAATAAAAACAGCATAAACAATTTAGGGTTTTACCTGAATGTTGCAAAGGCCAATTATTTATTTATTGATTAGACAATTTTATACCATGTAGATTCTCAACAACTTTGTATAATTTCTTGGAAAACCTTAAAAGTCCACTGACCAAAAGTTATTCATCCACTATGCAGATCTTCCACCTTAATGAGAATTGAGACTTCTGAGACACTGACCCTTCTATGTCCTCTGCCTGTGTATTAAATATGATTAAACTGTCATCCTACTGCATTGTTCAGCAGTGCACTACAATGCTAGTTGACAGGACCCCTGGCACTAGACATGATACTACACTACAGCGTGACAATAATGGGTGACACCATCCAGCCTGCCCTCTCCCTCATTCCTTCATAATGCAGCAGTGCTCAAGCATATGTTCTCCATTAACTTCCACTTTATTACATTTTATTTTTTAATGGGGGGCTTTTCTTTCAGGCATGACTAATTCTGCACCCTCGAGGCACTAAATAAACCTTTCCCAAGTAGTATAAAATGTAATTATGTAATGCTGTACCGTGTTTTTCAGTCTGTCAGTATTTGTACAGTATTATTGCTTGTGTAGTCAGAATATCAGTGATCTCAGAAACATGCCCACTTGAATAAAGTAGCACTTGAATAAGGTGAAGCTGAAACTGAAGTAATTTAGATCAATACATAGATCAGTAAAACCTTGGTCAAAATGAATGCTGCATTAATATTAACTCTTTCTTGCACACAGAGAAGTGAATATTATTTATGACAATGAATGAATGAAACCTTATTAAATGCTGTACATTGGATAAAATGGTAAGTAATCTTCACATGCCATCTTTCCACCGATTTCCCTGTTTGTCCTCTCCAGATCCAATTCTGCTGTAGATTCTCCATCAAACGCAGACTGGCCTTATCACTAGTCCTTGCTGCTTTGGAGTCCTGGACATAAAAAGTTTGATTGATTTCAGTAATATCCCTCAGGTCAGTGGCACCACAGCAAGGTCAGACTATATACAACACACCCTGCTGGGCCTTTTCATCCAGCCTCAGCCACAAGGGGGATGGGAGCCCAACTTTAAAATATATTCACCTCATTCCTCACTCTCACCCAGATGAAAGTGATTCTCATTCCGGTCAAGTTCAGACAAGTTTTGCTTGTCTGAACTTTGTAGCTGTAACATATAGATGTGTAAGTTTGACTTCCCACTCGTAATATTTTAATATATTGGTGCCTGGGGCTATTGGTGCTTATTTACAGTGGAGGTTCATCCAATGGGTCACATTGGGCAGAACCCATCCTTGAATATTACCTATTTAATATTTGTAAATTAAGACCTCATTTACAGATGAATAAATTTTAAATTCAATTGCAATAGTTACAACCTCTTTTATGTGATCATGATTTTTTTTATTTGCTATTTGATAAATATAAGCTGATGTTCCACTGATTTTGTGCCCTTTCTAAATGCTGTGTAATCATAGGACAGCCTGCTCAGTGCTCTATTTAGAGCCATAGAATTATTACTGCATCTTGTGCTCAGAAAATGGGAACGGCAAAAAAAACTGTTAAAAGAGGTGCACTGGGGAAGGAGTCATGCTGCTCGCATTATAAACATTTTCAGTGGAGGAGAAGAAACAAGGTGGACATTAAATTTGATTTATTTTTAAATAAAACATGGAAACATGGGCATTGCATAGTAAATAACTGAAATTTAGATTTAGATTTTCACAAAAAAAACCTTTAAAAAAACTGTAAACAAATTACAAAGACTGGGTAAGTGAAAGGGGATTACAGAGTGGATAATGTCTGTGGATACTCTAAAAACTCAGTACATGGTGGCCTGCATCATAAATATATACAGTATATATATATATATATATATATATATATATATATATATATATATATATATATATATATATATACAGTGAGGAAAATAAGTATTTGAACACCCTGCTATTTTGCAAGTTCTCCCACTTAGAAATCATGGAGGGGTCTGAAATTGTCATTGTAGGTGCATGTCCACTGTGAGAGACATGATCTAAAAAAAAAATCCAGAAATCACAATGTATGATTTTTTAACTATTTATTTGTATGATACAGCTGCAAATAAGTATTTGAACACCTGAGAAAGTCAATGTTAATATTTGGTACAGTAGCCTTTGTTTGCAATTACAGAGGTCAAACGGTTCCTGTAGTTTTTCACCAGGTTTGCACACGCTGCAGGAGGGATTTTGGCCCACTCCTCCACACAGATCTTCTCTAGATCAGTCAGGTTTCTGGCCTGTCGCTGAGTAACACGGAGTTTGAGCTCCCTTCAAAGATTCTCTATTGGGTTTAGGTCTGGAGACTGGCTAGGCCACGCCAGAACCTTGATATGCTTCTTACAGAGCCACTCCTTGGTTATCCTGGCTGTGTGCTTCAGGGCATTGTCATTTTGGAAGACCCAGCCTTGACCCATCTTCAATGCTCTAACTGAGGGAAGGAGGTTGTGCCCCAAAATCTCGCAATACATGGCCCCGGTCATCCTCTCCTTAATACAGTGCAGTCGCTCTGTCCCATGTGCAGAAAAACACCTCCAAAGCATGATGCTACCACCCCCATTCTTCACAGTAGGGATGGTGTTCTTGGGATGGTACTCATCATTCTTCTTCCTCCAAACACGTTTAGTGGAATTATGACCCAAAAGTTCTATTTTGGTCTCATCTGACCACATGACTTTCTCCCATGACTCCTTTGGATCATCCAAATGGTCATTGGCAAACTTAAGACGTACCTGGACATGTGCTGGTTTAAGCAGGGGGAATGTTCTGTGCCATGCATGATTTCAAACCATGACGTCTTAGTGTATTACCAACAGTAACCTTGGAAACGGTGGCCCCAGCTCTTTTCAGGTCATTGACCAGCTCCTCCCGTGTAGTTCTGGGCTGATTTCTCACCTTCCTTAGGATCATTGAGACCCCACGAGGTGAGATCTTGCATGGAGCCCCAGTCCGAGGGAGATTGACAGTCATGTTTAGCTTCTTCCATTTTCTAATGATTGCTCCAACAGTGGACCTTTTTTTACCAAGCTGCTTGGCAATTTCCCCGTAGCCCTTTCCAGCCTTGTGGAGGTGTACAATTTTGTCTCTAGTGTCTTTGGACAGCTCTTTGGTCTTGGCCATGTTAGTAGTTGGATTCTTACTGATTGTATGGGGTGGACAGGTGTCTTCATGCAGCTAATGACCTCAAACAGGTGCATCTAATTTAGGATAATAAATGTAGTGGAGGTGGAGATTTTAAAGGCAGACTAACAGGGTCAGAATTCTAGCTGATAGACAGGTGTTCAAATACTTATTTGCAGCTGTATCATACAAATAAATAGTTTAAAAATCATACATTGTGATTTCTGGATTTTTTTTTTTTTAGATTATGTCTCTCACAGTGGATGACAATTTCAGGCCATGATTTCTAAGAGGGAGAACTTGCAAAATAGCAGGGTGTTCAAATACTTATTTTCCTCACTGTATATATATATATATATATATATATATATATATATATATATATATATATATATATATATATATATATACACACACACACATATATCTATAATCTCCTGAGACAGTTCCATTAGTAATGGAAGTTAGTTTTGTTAACCAGTTAATCTGTAATCTGTACTAAATCGAGCTTTTAGTCTTTATTTAATACAAGTTTTGTTACATTATCTACATTATTTTACACCCTGTGAAATGTATTATTAGTAATTAATTAGAATTAATTAATTAGTAATGATAAATACAAAAATTACATTATTTTATTATATAGATCTTCATGAAATAGCTACTGTAGAAATAATATGGAGAGGGGAGCTAAGATTAAGCTAACTTCATGTAAAATTTAAAGCACTTTTAATTGCATTACATTTAATTTAATTCCATTACATACAGTATATGTATACATTAAAACTTTGAAAATAGCCAACCAAATCAAACCAACTGCAGTGCTGTGTGAATTTGGGTTTTTTAAGTTTTATTATGCAACTTTGTCTGCCTTTGAAGTTATTCAAGGTTGGATTATAGACTGTACAGTTGGTGTGCACAAACAAATACTCTACACTTAAATCCTTGTGGATTTTTTTGCTAGTGTCTAATTAGAAGGAGATACAGTCTGGCATGCTCTGTAAAGCAAGACTTTTAAGTGTGGAATGTTTAATCAACTAGGAAAAATAATTGTTATTTAAAATAAATGAACAAAAGTACATAAATGGTGTCTGTGTTAGGATCCTCACACCTTTACTAAGTTATACTTAGTAGACAATTCTGCTTATAAATCAACTATGTTAGATGAAAGTTAATCTGTTATTTTTAATTTAACACTCATGTATGTCATTTCACCACAGACTCCTGCCTCCTCTCCTGGACTATATTTATTCTGAAGCAAGCATCCAGATGTTTTTCCCCCTTTGCTCATTAAATTCCATGGGGGTGGTGGCAGATGCACTTAAATCAAAACACTTTTTCGCGACACTTCTATCTCAAAGATGAGATGAAAATATATGCAATTAAAGTGTATAGAACAAATAGACGTTACTTCGTTTTTTACATCATCATGTCTGAGTATGGGCAAAGATGAGAAAGATGCAGCATGAGAGGAAGAAAAAGTTCAGCTTCATAGAATTGTATCTTTATATATACAGGCATGCTTAAAGATAAACAGACAAAACTTACATACACACAAAACAATCTAAATTACGTTCAAGCTGCCTCTGTTGTTACAACTTCTTCCATAAATTCTATATTGTACAGTTGTTGCTCTGCTTTTCTACCAGTTTGCAATGGTGAGATACTTATCCTAAATATGTATCTCAGATTCCGTCTTTAATGTTGCATTGTCATTTAGGTCCTCATGGACTTCTGGACTGGGTAACAGACCATGAAGATTGGATTTAGACCAAAGGATCTAATGAGACAATCTATTGCACCTAAATTAGCTCAACCCTGTTTTGTCAGTGCAAATGAGCCTAACCACTTGCATGTGCACACACTCTGTTGTAAATCCTGTTACAGCCGTATTTGTGTGAGAGAAGTATAAACCATTGCTTAATGCAGTGTTTACTTCTAAATATGTTGGCATCCTTCTAGTGAATCAAGTGGCAACAAAATCATATTCCCTCAAGCCCACTTTCACATACGGTGGATACACAAATGGATGAAAATATTTAGAACAAACCAAGCCTTACATGCCTATTACGCAGTCTTTGATTATTTATACAAGTTTGCACAGATTGCCAACCCTCTGGGAAAAATTAAAAATCTCACACGCACTTGTTTTGATGCATTTTTCATGAAACTGTCCCTTTTTCTTAATTACCTAAGACCCCATGTGCTTACAGATTTATGCAATGGAAATAAAAAACCTGGTTATTGCCTCAAGTGTTTACAAGTTTACACAGAGTGAATGGCTATGATAAAACTGAATCACACCTGATTATCATCCACAAAAAGTGTATTTTTCTCACAATGGTGACCATTGACCGAGGTTTGAAGGGTGGATTGTCTGGACATAAAGATTAGTCACACATTTAATGCATCAAATGAACTAATGCTTCAAGCAACATTCAATGAGCAAATGATTTTAAAATAACCAAAATTGCCAGAAAAGAATCACAAAAATCCTTTTTCTTGCATTTTTTTTTCCAAAAATGCTCTGAATCCTGCCAAGAATAAATGTAATAGATAATGAGAAAATTTGATAATGTCACTGAACTTTTATCCAAAAGATTTGTTTGATTTCAGCAGTCACAGTCTGTATCTGTTCTGTATTCTAAAATGGGTCTTCTGATCTGACCAAATGAACAGAGAAGGCCATTTTGTGTGTTCTGTAAAGAAAAGTGTGTCTGTCTGTGCATGCTTAAGCTAATTTTTGGTGTTGTATAGGCTAGAGTGTTATAAATTAAACAATGTTTGGTTCAGGGGTAGATACAGAAGCACGTGGCAACAACTATTGCTCCTAAATCAAATAGTAGGTAAGCAACTGTCCTCTAAGGCAAAAACTATCTAATGCATATTTAATGTGCTGGGAGCTCAGTAGTCCTGTATTGGCTTATTGCCTTAATACTGTATGATGTTTAGTCACAGAACGCTTCAGAAATTTCAATCATTTGACTGCAGTGTTCATAAAATTAGTAATTGATATTATAAGCGAATGCACTGGATACCAATAACAGGTTGCTGTTAAGGTTTTAAATGAATTGGAACAAAACCACAGAATTCTGTTTTAGATATTTTTAAGTAAGGTTTTTTTTTGTCAGTACACAGTCTATACAAAAATGTATTACATAAATAACAGGATATGCTACTTGAAACATCCAAATCCACCAATCCAGGAGACACCACACAAACTCCACACCTGAATCCAGTCTGGGCAATCTCTCCCATTCACTTCATTATTTACTGGACCTGTTTAATCCTGCTTTAGCTTAGTACATATCTTTTTTCACCTCATTTTTAATCTTCTTAATTTCTAAACTCTCTGTGGTATATCCATGTGCATTTCTAAGGTGTGTTTGTTCTTTTTGCAGTTCTTGACCTGACCTTTGCCTCTGCCCTTCAGATTTGATTTTGATGATCCTTTGTCACAGTGGATTCAGTTTTACTTGTACAGTATAATACTTTTAACAATAGACATTTTCCCAAAGCAACTTTGCAGAAATAAATAATTTACAAATATAAACATCATAACTTAGTCCCTATGTATATTAATTTCCTGATGAAAAACCTGAGATGGTATAAGGAAGAAACCTTGAGAGAAATCACACCCAGAAGGTGATCTTCATCTGGGTGACACAGAATGTCCATTTATTATAGTTCCATCATTGTTGACGTTATCAACTGTTCAATGATGGAAACTTCATTTTGTCTGACCGATTGACCCCTGCCTGAATTCGACTACTGATTTGGATTTTAAAGAAGTCTAGCATGTGTATCCTGCTGCCTTAACTTTCGAGATGATACCTGGATCAGGGCAAATCAAGCTATAAATATCCCGCCACAAATGTAGTGTCATGTTACAGAGATATAAGAGGTATGCAGTATTCAAGAGCACATTGTGTATTGACTGCAAACTCTATCTATAGCGTGAGCCCTGGAGTGAAATGAGTTTCTCAGAATACCACAGAGTGGAGAGTAATATTGTCAGTATGATCCTCATGTCAATCATTCTCGTAGGCTAGGTCTGAAGAAAGCTCAAAAACTGCTGCATATCCACATACCACAGATGCATGAAGTTATAGGGGAACCTAGAGGAAATGTTTTAATAATACCATTCCTTTGCACACCCAGCTGTGACATATACTTAGCTTGTATTCAATGCATTATATCTGATTGACTTCCCCAGCTTTTGCTGTTTCACTCCCTCCAGGTAGTATTTATTTATACCATTATATAACGGCAACAGTGCTGGTGAAGGTAATTTGTTACTGTAACTCAAGCTACAACCTGCTCTTAATTTAAAGTGCACTTTTCTGATAAAATATAAAAAAATACATCCACATTACAAAGAAAAGGTAATAGTAGACTATGGCTTTTAAATTTTGTTGAGCAGCTAAATTGTTTGTGTATAATATTTGTATATACTTGTACAGGGTATGTTAAACATTAATGTGCTTATAGTAATCTAGGTACATTTTAGACTAAATACACAAGGGCAGATGTTACACTGTGCATGTTAATAATGTAACCGAAAATACTCATCACTTTATCATTTCCCGTTCACCATAATGGATATTATATCCCAAATATTGCCAAAAATGTGTGTTTATTACCCTACAAGAGCAACGAAATCAGGCAGTAATATTGGGTGTAACTGAATTGTGGTCTGTATCAGTGCTCAAATTGAGGGGGGCTGGAGGTATCCGGGACCTCCATAAGGCATAAAAAATAGACTAAGGGGTACCTACGATTATTTTAGTAAAAAATATATGAATTACACAACAAGAGAGACTTGACTATAAGACTTGACTCAATTCAAACAATGGTCTGTAATCCAATTCAAGTTCATTAGTGTTCACAGCTCTGTGCTGAACACTACAGTTCATCCATTCCAACTTCAGCTAAATTCCAGGAGTCCACATACTTTTGGCCAAATAGCTCATGTGTAAACAGATAGCTACTATGTGAATGGTTCATGCTCAAAAACATTGATAAGCATGGCCATACATGTTAGATGATAATCTTTTTATTATCCTCTAGAGCTGTAGAGACAGCTATCGAGCACACGTACTGTTATTCTCCAGGCTCCATACACAACAATGATTAGAAGTATTAAACTTGCTTTATAACAGGATAAAAAATAGATAATTGCATATGATCAATTGTTTCATTCAGAAGCAATATTGAACTGGTTATGTAAAAAGAGAAAAGGCAGAATAGTGATTTGTCATTGCATTATTACTAGAAATGCTGCATATTCTTTAACAAAAATAAAAAATAATTAAAAAATAAAGTTTCACAATTGCTATATTACAAAAAAAGAGGTAATCTAATAGAGTAACATCTTGTAGCAAGCTCCTTTAGAACACAATGCCTGCCTTCCTGTCATTCACAACAAAAACTCTAAAGACAAAGGAGAAAGTCTAACTTTCTTTCTATAGGGTTTGATTGATTTCTTTAATTGGCTGCTCATTTCCTACCCTTACACTGGATCTTCTGTTCCATGTGGTAATGACTTAAATTTGTGACAGTCAGTGTCTGTGTGTGTGTGTGTGTGTGTGTGTGTGTGTGTGTGTGTGTGTGTGTGTGTGTGTGTGTGTGTGCTAGGGGTTGAATAGGGCAGATAATGGCTTAAGCATTAGGAGCAATACAACGAGAGTGTGTTGTTAGTACCATTAGCATTGTCTCACACAGGGCAAGAGCAGCATTCTAAGATAGTGCCTTCAGTGCACACTCAGGCACAGCTGAAACTGATGATCGATTATTTTAAGCATCTGCTGCCTACTAATGCTCTCAATGCATCTGCGCTGCCTGTCAATAAACTAACTTATGTTAAATATGAAGACTGAGATTGATCAAACAAGGTCAAGTTCAGTTACATAATGCCTTCATAATATACTAACCCAAAGCACAGATTTCATCTTAATATTATAAAAATACACTCACATATAATGGAAACCTTGCCATTCTGCCAAACAGACAAAATGACAGTGAGAACGATGTACACACGAATACACTCACTGGAACAGAAAATTTTTCTCCACTCAAAATCAATAACCATTTGATGAAAATGGAGGTCATAATGCTTCTAATTATCACTCCTACCGAGGTCTTTTCCTTAGTGCCTCTAAACCGCTTTCTCTCCTACTGCTTTCCAAAGTGAACGCATATTTGACCTGTTCAGATGTAATATTCCACTCTGTACTAATTTGTTGTCCTGGCGTGAGTGCGCTCAAAATTCGCACACTTTCAAATTTTTAAAGCTACCCTGGCAAGCTGTGAGATTATTTGCTTTTCCTCTCCAGTGGATTAAACACTTCTCACTGATAAGTGTGCTTGAGCCATAAAAACGTATTAGGAGAGAGGTAAGATACTGAGAAGTACCATTATCATGATGTTCAATTTCAAAATGATAGGTATAATTGAAGGAATTTAATCAGTGTCCAGACAACTGTGGGATTGCAATCTGTTTTAAGAAATTAAAAGAGAAAATGGTGTTAAAAAAGATTCTGTATCTTCAGTGGTGCATCTGGAAGGTGGATATATTTCATCTTGTGATTTCAATATATTTTGCATTTCAGCCAAATAATCACTGCTAGCTCAATTGCCTCACGTATAGCTCTATCATGTTTTAATGTTTTAGTGGGAAATGGAACATATAGCAAACACATTTTAGTTAAACTGGGACCGTGCAGAATGCTTTATTGATCTCCACATCACTTCCTTAATTTTCAGCCAACTAAATGGAGTTTCTTCTGAACATGAATCACAAGGGGTGAAAGTTGCAAGATAATGCCAGTGCATACAGGCTGGTCTGAGAAAAGAAGAAAATACTGTTGCTTTAAAATAGTGACAAATTATAGGAAACAACAACAGAGAGTAGTTATGGTCAAAGTAAGTGTAGTAAGATCTTGGCACCCATGATCCTTAGCTAAGAGCTAAACTCGTGAAAGATGCCCTTCTTAAAAATATAGAAATGTTTCAAAGGCCTAATGTAGTGCCTTAGAATTAATAGGGTTGTTGATGTATTGACATAAGGTCCATTGAAAGAGAAAGTCAAGGTGGGACATATTGAGTAGCTCCCCCTTGTTAAATAGGGTTTAGCTTTTCTCACAGTCCATTTTAAGCCGTACTTGCCAGTTCACAATTTAGATAATTTGATGGGACAGACAATCTAATGAGAATCCAAATCACAAAAGGATGTAATCAAATCTCCATATTGGTGGTATAGCAAGATTCTAAATTTTTTATGCATATATCTCCAAAAAAACACATTTTGTCATTATTTTGTGGCACATTAGCATAGATAACCTTAAGTGTAACATACTCATACTAAAAGATGCAAAAAACTTAATTAAAATGTAATAGGAACTTTAATCATAGTATAGAGGCAATCAGTTAAACATACTGAGATGCTTTAAATAGAAAAGTGAATTCGAACCAATCCAGCAATATGCTCCTACATCACTACTGAACCAGTTTTTTCCACAATTCCTATCTGTGTATTTTTCCTGACACACCACACAAACACTACATGTATGTAAGCATGTTTTGATAAGTCTGACCTGGACTTTCACAAGCTGACTCAATATGAATATGAAGCTGAAATTTGAATATAATAATAAGATGGTTTGATGGGCAGGTAAGCCCTCTTCATGCTGGAATGACTGGTGCTCATACTAAGCAGGAAATCTGTAAGAAGAATTTGGGAAATTTGTATTATGCACATATTCAACCTTTGGCCTCTGTGTTCAGTGTATAGCATTTATAAACACTTTTTCCTGTCATCACAAAATATGAGCGCATGAGGTAGAGATAGAGAAAATGATTGATGACTGTCATAAATCAGTGTCTGCAAATACATGAGCATGATTCTGTTGGGTATAACTACCACTAAATCACACACTGACACTTTTGCTTACACTTAGGCTGAAAAAATGGTAAAAATGCAGTCTGCTCGGATCTCAGTCATTTTGCTTCCATTTTCAATATCATTCTTTAGATGAGGAACATTTGTTAATGATTGCTTTGAGTTCTGTACTTCCTGGCAGCTCCTCCAATTATTTTTTCATGGACATGAAGGCTAGGGATTGGCTTTCACATCTGTCCCTGCCAATTTTATGATAGCACAATGGATAACTGCGTGAGTTCAGTCTAAGCGGCTGCCTCTGAATGAGAATTTATGCTGGGTGATGGCAGAGAATTTGTGTGTTTTTATTATCCATTAGTATAGCAAACCTGTGCCCACACACACACACACACACACACACACACACACACACACACACACACACACACACACACACACACACACACACACACACACACACACACACACACACACACACAAACACACCCACACCCACACACACAGAGTTTGCATTTGTGATATGAAGGGGCTGTTTTAAACACCAGATTGTAAAGAAAAACAAATTCTATCAGGCTGTATACAGAATATATGATAAGCAGTAGGTGTGAATACATCTAAGAAGATGAAATGTCAGTCTCGCTGGAGCATCAAAACAGATTTCACCATGACAAAGGTCAAGAAAACGGAAGTTAAACGTTTTTTTTCACAGGTTGATAGCTGTCAGCTGATAACTGTTGCATTAATTTACAGGCTTTAGTCTAGACCTGCTGTCTATCCATTTGGCATTTATTTAGAGTTAGATTTGAAAAGATTATGAAAAAAATGGTTCATCAAAATGAATTTCAGTGTGAAGGATCAAAATATATGTCAGACATGTGGATGCTTTAGCATAGCTAATTAAATTAAATGAACATTAGCAATGGCTTTCAATGTTAAATGTAATTTCCATCCAATTCCATCTATATGTGCTTTGTTCTTTTTCATATGGCCATCCATTAGAAGCACTCTCGTGTTTCTGTATTTGTCAGTCTTTCCTCTTTGATCAGCATGCTTCTAAATATCCTTTTTTCTTCACAGTTCCTCTTCACTACCCACCTCTTCACTCCTCCCATTATTCCCCTGTCCTCTACACCTTCGGCAATCTGTCTCTTTCTCTCTTTAGCTCATTAGTCTGCAGAAGAGACAGCCATCAATCAGAGCTTAGCAGATGTATCAGAGCATCAAGGGTAATAAACAATTAATTGTTAGTGGTGAAGATGTGAGCCTCAGGGGACATAGCTGAAGCTTTGGTTCTGAGGAACTTCCTTCCATTTTTTTTTATTGAACTGCTTTTCTTTCTCCACAGGTTTGGCATGACCTTCTGTAACCTTCTGTCTCAATTACCATGTCAGTGGGGGACAATAGGTGGCTGGATTTGGTGGCATGATTTTGGCAAAACACAACTGGCCACAATCAGCACATATACAAGTAAAAATGTATCTATAATCCGTTAATTATATAAACTGTCTATAATTAATGTATTATACAAGTATATACAATTATAATAAATATTCATCTGTGATCCAGACAGACATTGTGCCCTTTGTTGATGTCAGAATTAAAATGTTAGTTAAATCTACTGTGCTGTGTATGTGTGTGTGTCCTTGTGTGCGTGCATACGTGCATAAGTGTGTGTAAATGACTAACTGTAAAATGTAGGAGGTTACGTGATGTTAATTAGACACATTATAAATATTAACCTCTGAGTCCATGATTGGTTAAAGATCATCAAAACACAAAGCCAGATCAGTAAAGGCAAATACATAAATAACCTCCACCAACAGCTAATCCTTGTTTTCACATACTGTGTAAGTGTGTAAGTATTTTTTTTATTTTATTTCAATTAGTTGATTGTTTCATTCATTGCCGGTATTGCTGACAGGTTTGTGCTTCAGCATAGGTCATTGTACACAACTTAAGCAGAAAACGAATGATGACATTCATGCTGTATGAAGTGTGCACATACCGTAGACACAGTGAGTTTGTTTTAATGAAAGTGTTTGAACTGACAACACAGTAATAGAGTGAACATATAGAGGCGCAAACTTTCACTTAATAAATCCCTATGGGCCCAAACACTGCCCTTGAATATACAGATCAAACACACACACAAACACAAACACATGCACACACACACACACACACACACACACACACACGCACACACACACACACACACAGTAAGCAATATTCCTTTGAGTGAGAGCTGAATGACTTTCTACACTGTTTGTGAAGATGGTAGGTCGGGCCCACAGCTCCATTATGTTATAACCTGTGTAGAGTGCAAACCGAATGAATAGGATTTGATATTGATATTTGTTACAAGATGAAGGATACTGGGAAAAATGCTCTACACTGCAATAAAATAAATAAATAAATAGTAAATAAAAAGTAAATTTATACTTAAGATTTTCCTGCCTGTGAAGAACCAATTCTAGCCAGAGACATTAATCAGGATGGTTCTGTGCTGACTGTGTTTGATCAATCAATGATCTGCACTATTTTTAGCTCCACCTATATTTCCCAGCTCAACGTAACTTCTGTAGCAGAGGAAAAAGTGACAACATAGAGAATTATTTGTAATTTTCTAAGCTGAACCATGCTGCATGATCCTGCTGGGAAAAATGCTATTAACCTGCTGATAAAACTGTTTATTTAAAAATAATTGATTATTTAAAATCCTTATTAATATTCTTTTCGTGTTAAGAAACTTCTAAACTTATTATATAAGATGAGAATATTAAATCATGCCTCACATCAGCAGTAAACAATCAGACAAATCGGTTTCACAGAATGCCACAGTTCAGAATGTACAACATGCAAATTTATTTACACAGCCAATAAAATCACGACCCCTAAGGATCAGTCTTTGTCACCTATCACTCTTCATGTGGAAGACAAGCAATCAGCTGTATGTTTAAAAGAAATAAAATTCCCTCATTAATTTGATTTGCTGTTGAGTCACCTTCTGCAGAGATAAACATAATGCTTTTCTAGTTTGCAATACAGGAAGGTGAGGAAACCTACCTGAACAGATTGCATGAGAAAGGTGCTACTAAAATTTGAATTAAAAAATATATAAATCTGTTTTTTATATTGTATATATGCATTTTTAAATGTATTATACAATTTAACTTTCACACCATGGCTTGTGTTTGTGTTTTTTTGTGATCTATTTCAAGCTGAGTTTTTTAAATTTATATTAAACTTTTCAAAACACTACATTACTGAGTATTTTAAATTTGAATTTTTAAACATTAAAATAGTAATGTATTGATGGAATTCAAATACAAAACTCCAAAACCTTAAAAAAATGTTAATAAAGATTTTCATTTGAAATGTATCATTTCATCTACAGTTTTTTAAATAAATCTAATTGTGGTAATTATGTTCTTGCGAGTTAGCTTCTTCAAACACACGTATGGACGTGATTAGTATAGCAGGACTGAGTTGTTTGAGATAATTGCATGTTCATAGGTTGCTTGAAAAGACTGTATATATCGATACTAGAAACCATGATTGGCAACACTGCGATGGCTGATAAATGGTACAATAACTAATGACTGCACACAGTTTTTATCACTGAAGTGCAAGAGTTTTGCTCAAAAGTTATATAAAATTTTTCATTTAAATGCTTATTAAAACAAGAGGGAACAACTGGAAAGCTGCAAAAACAATGAGAGATGACTGGCAGGAACTTGCTGACAATTTATCTGTGTAATTGTTGCCAATTTTTTTCCAAGTAAATATTTGTTTACA